>NC_053046.1:30197331-30822331 GCF_003473485.1 Medicago truncatula
TCCGTGTTGAGGTAACTGACAGTATTTCCTTTTCGTATGTTGGTCGTTATCCGTGTTGAGGTAATTGACGGTATCTTCTCTTTCGTATTTTGGTCGTTACCCGTGTTGAGGTAACTGACGGTATTTCCTTTTCGTATGTTGGTCGTTATCCGTGTTGAGGTAATTGACGGTATCTTCTCTTTCGTATTTTGGTCGTTACCCGTGTTGAGGTAACTGACGGTATTTCCTTTTCTTATGTTGGTCGTTATCCGTGTTGAGGTAATTGACAGTATCTTCTCTTTCGTATTTTGGTCGTTACCCGTGTTGAGGTAACTGACGGTATTTCCTTCCATATGTTGGTCTTTACTCCAATAAAGGTAATTGACAGTATTTCCTTTTTAAATGTTGGTCGTTACCCGTGTTGAGGTAACTAACGGTATTTCCTTTTTCTATGTTGGTCGTTACCCGTGATGAGGTAATTGACGGTATTTCCTTCTGTATGTTGGTCTTTACCCCAGTAAAGGTAATTGACAGTATTTTCTTTTCGTATGTTGGTCGTTACCCAGTAAAGGTAATTGACGGTATTTCCTTTCGTACGTTGGTTTTTACCCCAGTAAAGGTAATTGACGGTATTTCGTTTCGTATGTGGGTCGTTACCCCTGTAAAGGTAACTGACGGTTTTTCCTTTCCTATGTTGCTCGTTACCCCAGTAAAGGTAATAGACAGTATTTCATTTCGTATGTTCGTCTTTACCGCAGTAACGGTAATAAAATAATATTTCCTCCCTAGTGATATCTATCAGTTTTTTCCCCAGTCAATGTATTTTTGTCGTCCTTGCATTCATACTTGCATCGCAGACATTCATACCAGTATATTCATAAGCATTGCATTCTCAGCATTTCAACTGGTCAAAAATTGGTGTACTTAGTATTTAAGTCTCTTCGACCCGTTGATTTAAAATTTTCATTTTTTTAAATCTCCGTGACGGAGAAACTTAAATAGGGGCATCTGTCATACCCCAAATTTTGACCACTTTCCTCTATTCTTACCCATTTTATTCGTATTTTTAAAGTTGAGAATTTTCGCCGTTTCAGACGAAATTTTGGCAAAGAGGTTACTTTGAAGTACCTCATTTTTTATTCCGAGTCGGACCCTCTTTTCTCTTTTTATTTTCTTTTATTAATTTTAATTTTAAGATTAGTTACTTTTTTTTATATTTAATAATTTTTTATTTTCCATCTTTTAATTTTATTTTTCTTTACATGATTTAGTTTAATTTGTTTTATTTTATTTCGTATTAGATTTATTTTATTTCTTTTTAATTAATTAGTGTAAAAAAAAAACAAAGTGTCAATAGGTCCAAAATAAAATGTACAAGATCTAAAAAAATTTTCAAGTCAAGTGTCAACTTTAACATTCCTTTTTCAAAATTCACCATAATTGTCCATCATTTCCATTAAACCATTTTTCCTTTTTTCATCAACCTCCTCACCTATAAATAGAGCCCTCATTCCACACAATTTCACACACCAAAAGTTCTCTTGAGTTGTCAAAGAACTTTTCTCTCTTCTCCCTCTTTAGCTTGTGTTGACGAGCTATTCTTTTCTTCTCCCTCCTTTTTCTGTCCCTTCGGAATAAGTCCCTTCGGAATTTTGTCCCTTCGGTAATTTTTGTCCCTTCGGTTGTCCATTTCTTTTATTTTCTTGCATTTTATTTCTTTTTAGCATTTTTGCATTTTTATTTTATTTTATTTAGCATTTTAATTATTGTTATTTATTTTCCAGCAATTAGAATGTATTTAGGTCCAATATAAATGAGAAAAGTGTGTGGGTGTGTGTGTCCTTTTATTTCTTTACCGCCTTAGATATATCCAAAAATGCAAAAAATTAGATTAGGGATTTTGTGGTGATCCAACGTCACTACAAAAATCCACGTGCTTATATTTTTTATTGCTCCGTTAGTTTAATTTTCATTTAATATTCCAAAAAACAACAAAAACATGCAAATAATCTGCAAAACTCCAAAAATATTTTCTTAATAAACCTTGGTTTGTAACCCAAGTGTCTTTCCTTTTTATTTTCTTAATCAAATGCTTAATTGAATTAATATTCATATTAGACTTGATTTTCTTGTAATTAAAACGTGAACAACCTCACCTTATTTTTTCTCTCATGCCTTGAGGCCTCTTTCTTTTCTTAAAACCCATTTTCAAAAATCTTAAAATCAACCTAACCCACCAAAGAAATTTTTGAGGTGAACTACATTGGTTTTGATCCCTTTTCTTTAAGGGTATGTAGGCATAGGATTTTTTATCCTTCCAAATCAAATAAAAATAACCAAAAACATACTTCTTCTCCCTCCATTCTTTCACTTAGATTTTTAGGTAATAATTTTCAAGTAAGCAAATCAATTTAGCACAAGGTAAATTAGGTAAGAGGTTCCTACGGAATACCGTAGATGCTTAGGGTGCTAGCACCTTCCCTTTGCATAACCAACCCCCGAATCCAAAGTCTCGATGAGGGTTTTTACTCATTTTTTCCCTTCCCACGAATAAAAATCGAGAGTTCAAAGATTAACGATTCATATCAATTAATGGTTTGATATCCGAAAATCACGAGCACACTGCAAGTATATATTTACTCTATTTTACATAACTAAATAGACACTGTTAACTTATTAAGTCACCATTTCCACTTCTGCATCAATGTTTACTAGTAATGTATAATCTTCTCTACTTTTTTAATAAGAATAAGAAATAATAACGAGCAAATGAAACTTACAAAGCTCAATAGATCCTCCGTAATTTCCCCATGATGAGTGCCACTATTCTTTAGGCCACTTATAATCTCAAGAACTAGTACACCAAAACTGAAGACATCTGATTTTACTGAAAATTCTCCATGCATTACATACTCAGGTGCCATATACCCGCTACATGCCAAGTATTATAGCCGATAAATGAAAACAGAAAGAAAACAAATTTACATGATTTAAATTCATCGGTAAGTTTCATGACAAAAAAAAAAAAAAAAAAAAAAATCATCGCCAAGTTCAAACATAATATAATACTTACTAAGTTCCAACAACACTACTTGTATTTTCTTGTGTTTGATCCACAAGAATTAGTCTTGCCATGCCGAAATCTGATATCTTAGCATTCATGTTTTCATCTAAGAGAATATTGCCTGCTTTGAGATCACGGTGTATAATGCGTAGTCGAGAATCCTCATGAAGATAGAGAACACCTCGAGCAATACCTTTAATGATTTTGTAGCGTTTTTCCCAATCTAATTGTGCTTTCTTTGTAGGATCTACAAATACAACAAGTCATGCACATTTAAGCTATCTTGAAAGTCAATCTTTATCATGAAAAAAAGTTGAATAATAGAGCAACAATCTAATGACGATGAAATTTTAAGTATACCAAATATGAAGTAGTCAAGACTTTTATTGGGAACAAATTCATAGACTAGTAGTCTTTCTCTCCCTTCGATAGTAAAACCAAGTAACCTAACTAAATTTTGATGTTGAAGTTTAGCCATCAAGATTAATTCATTCTTAAATTCCAGATCTCCTTGGCCAGAATTCATGGACAACCTTTTGACGGCAATCACTTGTCCATTAGAGAGCGTACCCTAAAAAGACACGACTAATTGTCAGTACAGTAAAATATTTTATTATAGCCAAATTTTGTCATGTTTGGACAAAGTAATCTAGTATTATAGCCTGCCTCAATATAATCATGTCACATAGTTAAATTAGACAACGTTAGAGACTAAAAGCAACAATTTTTGAATTTGCAACGACCGAACCCAAACAAAAAAATTTACGGTGATTAAAACTTAAAAATACTATAATTATAGGGACTAAAATCATATTTAGATCTTTTATATTTTAAATTTGACTGCTAATGTATACTACCTGATAAACAGCTCCAAATCCGCCTTCGCCAAGTTTATTAGAATCAGAGAAGTCATTTGTAGCAACTTTTACAGTGTCAAAGTTGAATTGTAATGACTCAAAGTTTCTAATTTCATCATTTTCTGAAGGAACTGAGATATTGCCATATTCTGTACCAAAATAAGAAAGAACAAAAAAATAAAACAGTTATGTTGCATATATAGGTGAAACAATTATCGTGTTCATAACAAAGTGATAATAAATTTATGTTTGGAGACCCTAGACTCACTTTGATTAGTTTTCCTTGGTTTCTTCACACGTAGTCGTAGATAAATGCAGATGAAACAGACCACCAAAACAATAATAACAATTGGGATTGCTATGATAATGGCAGTTCTGGATGTGTGATCCTTTCCTACACAAATTTGAAAATCCTTGTCAAGATTAATAAAATATCAATGTAAAGATTGGATAAAAGAGTCGTTTTCTCCCAAACAACCAAACCCTACGACCATACTTGAACATGATATGCTCACAGTAATGTGTTCTTGACTTCTAAGGAGACTAGAAGTTCTAAACAGCACCATTAAAACTGTGAACATGGAAGGATTTTCAACTTACATACCTTGAGAGGAAGTGTGATTGGTCGATGGTGAAGTAGGTGGCGGAGGTTGAGCATTACGTTCATAGAACCTATAATTTTCATATCTAAGATTACAACTTGGTCTAATAGCTCTCCCACCCACCTTATTTACACAACAAGATGGAAGACTAGCTATAGCTTGATCCAAACATTGATTGCAATCCAAATAACTTAAATCAGGTGTACACTGCATAAGACTATATATATCTTGAAAATTTGGACCAGTTACGTTTCTTGTAGCATATTTTTTCATAGAATCACCAGTTGCAGCTTCAGTTTTCAAATCATACAACAATTTCCCTACCACTTGATTGTACTTACCCACATCTGTTGCATTGAATGGATTCGGAATAGAAAAATCAGGGAATGTTTCCATTAGTCCAAATATCAACCGGTTTGAGTAACGCAGCATGCATTTGTTAATCCTACCAATTGCTTCTTTTTTGTTTGGACAATTTTGTGTTAGAAGAACTCTTGAATTGTTAAGACAACTGCGGCAATCATTTGGATTAACATCTCCTCTGCATAATCCTATGGCGTATACTTTGTTGTTGTCTTCGCCGAATGAGAAGTTGTAGAAACCGTAGGTGATTTCTGTGTTGGAAGTTAGAGTTGATAAAAGTGTGTTGAGGTTTTGTTGATATGTGCTGTTTTTTGTGTAGTTGCTATTATCATCAGCACATGATGGAGTAAAATCTGTCTGAGCTATGGTTTCATAACATAGGATTAATATTATTATTATGGCAAAGAGGAAACTACAAGAAATTATAAATCTCATATTATGATTATGCTCTTCTTGGTATGATAAATGTATGATGTAAAGACAAATCTCTAACTAACCAAGTTGCTTGGGCTCCAGTGGCAAGGAGCTCCTTCCAAGGACGCACCCGGGGAATACCGGGTTCGATTCCCAGGGGGTACGCATGAGCCGGATTAGTCGCTCACCTTTGGTGGGTCGGAAACCGGTGCGAAAGCAAAAAAAAAAAAAAACCAAGTTGCTTGGGCTCCAGTGGCAAGGAGCTCCTTCCAAGGACGCACCCGGGGAATACCGGGTTCGATTCCCAGGGGGAACAACACTTGGCCAGTGCGCATGCCTCTACGCATGAGCCGGCCTCTACGCATGAGCCGGATTAGTCGCTCACCTTTGGTGGGTCGGAAACCGGTGCGAAAGCAAAAAAAAAAAAGACAAATCTCTAACTTTTTTTTTTCCTAAAAGAAATAATTATCTCTAGATATTATTAGAATCATAGGAAAAACTCCTTCTAATAATTTCAACGTTGCTGTATATTTTAACCACCCATCAGGTAGGTCTTTGATAATTTAATACTAATCATCATTTTGCATTACAAGTTCTTTTAGAAATGTTTACAACCATTTAAATTAAATAAATGAATTGAGAAAATAAATGAGATTCATTTCGTCAATGCATTGACAGAATAAAATCACATAAAGAAAAGTCAAGAAAATAGCAAAGTATTTTAAACGGCATGACCTGTGACATATGGTTGCTGAGAGTTGATTGAGACTTGAGTGGATGAATGAATAGAGAAACAAAATAGTGTTTGTCACGGTATTGGACCAAGCACCTTCTTGGCTTCTTCATTTGTGTGATAAGTCCGTCAAAAATCTTAACTCAACCGATAAAAATGTAAAAAAAAAAAAAATTGGTCGGATATCGTGATTGAGATTCGAATATCAACTCATCCGCATATGTGTGAGTTTTTACTAGAAACGTACCATTTTGAAAAAGAAATCACCTCCGAAGATATTACCGGGTTGAGTCACGACCAAGTCGCTTTCTTTTAAGACGTTTCGCGGCACTACCTGAGTTTGTGCAAGGTAGACCAACAACCACGCCGCCTACAGGATAAAACAACCTAGTTTAACTTTTCGATTACGCACTGCAACATAAGTAATCATTCGAGAAATAACACCCTCAATATGGTTTAATCAGACTTAATCTAAATTTTCAGATGCTCCATGTTATTTTAGGCATTCAAGTTTTCATGTTTCACAACTTTTGACTAATTCAGGGATTCATGATGCTGATCAAACCAAAGGCAGCCATTAACATTTTCTTTTTTTCTTTCAACAGTATATCTTACTTTCTAGTCTTATGCTTTACTTGTTTATTATGAGATCATTCTATTCATACAATTTAGGAACCTACGCAAAAGATAAGGTTAAGTCAAGGGTAAATACTAAGAAACAGTCCCAAATAAGTAGTTCGATTGGTGATCTAAGGGACTCAAAAAGAGTTTTTGCAGGAGGTCTATGGTTTGATCCCTAACAACTAACTTAGTCACTTTGCTCGAAAAAAACAGAAATTGGAACCATTTTATGCAAAGTAGATTTGACACAACAAGAAACCACATTTTGGACACACTAAACAACATTAATGTAAATCAAGACATCAGATGGTTAATGAACTTCAGATAAGGTTGATTCAACCGTAAGTACTTGAATTCAACTTTGACTGGAACAATCCTTGATCAAACTTTACTTACCTCTCAGTCAAAATTCAGATTATCACAGCCCTTTCTCCTAGGAAACGGAAGGTTTAGAAAAATAAAAAGAGCACAGGCTGCAGAAGAGCCAAGGCGCCAAATCCAAGCCTTACACATTAATGCTCATTCCAAATTTGAGCATTTTGTTCCATAACTAATGCTCTCTATGTGCCTTCTTAAATATTATAGACGTGTTAAGATTTATAAATGAAGTACTTAACAGTTGATACACGGCATTGATATATGTAATGTGATACTGTGATTTATTCTTAAACGCGGTTGCTGCTAAATTAATGAACATAACAGATTATAATTGTAACTGACATATGTATGATATATTCTTTCGACGATCATCTCTGCAAGTACACAGGTTATCCATACTAGTTATATTACACACAGGATATGTAGTCTGTTTAAGCAAGACTTTGCAGGAAAAATTACGAGTTTGAAGACATTGTATTTTGTTCAATACATTGATGGTACTAATTAATATAAACTCAGAATCTAACGAGGATATGGATCAGTAAATGAAGCCTCATTTACTGATTCTGGAGCTGATTTACTTGTGGATTGACTTGATCTTGTTGTCCCTGACTTCTCTTCCCACAGCCTCATCTCTTGAAGGCTTCTAGTTCTACTATCCATAAAAAATGCAGGTTCTGAAGGTATAGAGAGGGCGAGAGAATAGCTACTTAGCATGAGTACAATGTTAGCCATGGTTGGTCTTCTAGTTACGTTGTCTTGGACGCAAAGTAAACCAATATGAATGCATCTCATGATTTCATTTCTTGAACTGTTGTATAGTGATGAATCAATAATATTTGCAGCTGTTCCTTCCCTCCAACTTCTCCATGCCTGCAGGTATATATTTACTCTATTTTAAATGATTAACTAGATACTAATAACTTATTAAGTTGCCGTTTCCACTCCTACATCAATGTTTACTAGCAATGTAAATTTATTGTGATATTTACTCGATGTAACTTCTATATGCCATTCCCAACCATATTTTTAAACTCTGCTAACCATCTACAATTTTTTCGATTCTTTATGGTAAGTTTATCTGTCAAAAATAATACAACTTTTAACAAACAATAATGAATAAAGGAAGACTTACAAAGCTCAATAGATCCTCCGTATTTTCCCCGTGACGAATGCAACTATTCTTTTGGCCACTTATAATCTCAAGAACCAGAACACCAAAACTAAAGACATCTGATTTCACTGAAAATTCTCCATGCATTACATACTCAGGTGCCATATATCCGCTACATGCCAAATATTGTTGCGCGTAAATGAAAACAGTAAACACAAAATATTTACATGATTTAAATCAAGCTCTTAATATAATATGTAAGATCAAACATAATCTAACACTTACTAGGTTCCAACAACTCTACTTGTATTTGCTTGGGTTTGATCCAATAGAATTAGTCTTGCCATGCCAAAATCTGAAATCTTAGCATTCATGTCTTCGTCTAGGAGAATGTTGCTTGCTTTGAGATCGCGGTGTATAATACGCAGTCGAGAATCCTCATGAAGGTAAAGAACGCCTCGAGCAATACCTTGAATGATTTTGTAGCGCTTTTCCCAAATTAATTGTGCTTTCTTCAGTGAATCTACATACATAACAAAGTCACCCGCGTTTTAGCTATCACGAAAGTTAGTCTTTATCATGAAACAAAGTTGAATGATAGAGCAACAATCAAATTATGACGATATTCTAATTATACCAAATATGAAGTAGTCAAGACTTTTATTGGGAATAAATTCATAGACAAGTAGTCTTTCTCTCCCTTCAATAGTAAAACCAAGTAGTCTAACTAAATTCCGGTGTTGAAGTTTGGCCATTAAAAGCACTTCATTCTTAAACTCTCTATCTCCTTGGCCAGAATTAATGGACAACCTTTTAACAGCGATCGCTTGTCCATTAGAGAGCCTACCCTGAAAAGACGCGACTAGTTGTAAGTACAGTAAATATATTTTATTTTAGCCAAGTTTTGACAAAGTAATACAATATTTTAAAAATATAATAATTTATTTTTGCTAGTTATTATATCTATCTGAAAGCAACTACCTGATATACAGCTCCAAATCCGCCTTCCCCAAGTTTATTAGAATCTGAGAAGTCATTTGTAGCAACTTTTAAAGTGTCAAAGGGTAATTGTAATGACTCAAAGGTTGTAATTTCTTCATCATCTGCTGAAGGAACTGAGATATAGCCATAGTTTGTAAAAAAGAAAAAACAGTTATGTTGCATATATAGGTGAAACAGATACCATGTTCATAACAAAGTGATAAAAAATTCATGTTTGTAGGCCTTAGACTTACTTTTAATACTTTCCCTTGGTTTCTTCACTTGTAGTCGTAGATAGATGCAGATGAAACAGAGAACCAAAACAACAATAACAATTGGGATTGCTATTATGATGGAAGTTCTTGATGTATGATTCTTTCCTACACGAATCAGAAAATCCTTGTTAAGATTTATAAAAACTCTATGATCAATCAATATTTTCTTGTGTCTATATCTTTTAACTTTAGAACTCAATTTGCTATTCTAACTGTTTCTTTTTCTTTACTTGCTTTTGTTTATATAATAATGATGAAAATTGAAGGATTGCATGCATAATTACCTTTGTGATTGGTAGATGGTGAAGTAGGTGGTGGCGGCAGCGGGTGCACAGGAAGTTCATAGAACAGATATCTTTCATATCTAAGAATACAACTTGGTCCAATAACTCTCCCACCTATCTTATTTTCACAACAAGATGGAAGACTAGCTATAGCTTGAACCAAACATTGATTGCAATCCAAGTAACTTACATCAGGTGTACACTGCATAAGACTATATATATCTTGAAAATTTGGACCTGTTAATAGAAATTTAAATGTTAGTTAGAATAGTTATCTAGACTTGCTAGTAATAGTTAGTTTTTAAAAACAAAAACTACTACTAAAATTTTCTAATTAACTTTTGTATTTCTATTACCTGTTACATTTGCTGTAGCATATTTTTTCAAAGAATCACCAGTTGCAGCTTGATTTTTCAAATCATTCAACAGTTTGTTCAACACTTTGTTGTAATTATCCACATCCGTTGCATTAAACGGATTCCACAGAGATAATCCAGGTTCCGTTTCCATCTGTCCAAAAATAGACGTACTTGCGTAACGCAGCATGCATTTGTCAATCCAACCAATTGCTTCTTTTTGGTTAGGACATTTTTGTGTTAGAAGAACTCTTGAATTGTTAAGACAACTGCGGCAATCATTTGGATTAACATCTCCTCTGCATAATCCTATGGCGTATACTTTGTTGTTGTCTTCGCCGAATGAGAAGTTGTAGAAACCGTAGGTGATTTCTGTGTTGGAAGTTAGAGTTGATAAAAGTGTGTTGAGGTTTTGTTGATATGTGCTGTTTTTTGTGTAGTTGCCATTATCATCAGCACATCGTGGAGTAAAATCTGGTTGGGCAATGGTTTCATAACATAGGAATGTGGTTATGATGAGAAGGAGAAAACTACAGCAAATTTTAAATCTCATATTATGTATGATATTATGCTCTTGGAATTTGAAAACTAAACTGGGTGATGTTTGTTGAACCTTTATAACAGACTTTATTTGAAACAATGTTTAAATGGGTTTGATTGGGTCGTGAGAGGAGTTGGATATGAAGCACGGATATGGACACGGACATCGGACACGACACGTCGATACCATTAATAATTGAAGAAAATCATATAATTTAGTATAATTACATGTGTTGGTGTCAAACACATGTCATATCGGGACACGCCTAAATCGAGAAGTGTCCGTGCTTCATAGGAAGCCAGGAACTCATCTATTTGAGCGAGACAAAAATTGACATCGCATTTTTGTCTAAAATCTTATATCTATGATCAAAATATCATTTAACTTTAAAAATTCTTCATCAAACTAAATATCTGATCAAAATGAAAGTTATACAAAGAAGGTTAACAAAATTAAGAGTATATTAATGAAATTAAAAATATACTAAATCTAAAGCTTAAAATTATTTGAGGTCTAAAATAGTTGTCTCATTTATGGTCCCTTGATTCAGCATTAATAAGCACGATTTTAATAAATGTTCACAATCATTTAAAGAAAATAAATAAAAATAATTGAGATGATAAATGAAAGTCATTGCGTCAATGCATAAAATGACATTGAGCTCCAGTGGCAAGGAGCTCCTTCCAAAGACGTATTCGGGGAATATCAGGTTCGATTCTCAGGCGGAACAACGCTTGGCCAATGCACATGCCTCTACGCACGACCTGAATTAGTTGCTCACCATTAGTAGGTCGGAAACCGGTGCGAACCAAAAAAAATGACATAAGACAAGTTGCATGCAAAGTCAAGAAATTGGAGGTAAGTCTGGTGTATTTTAAACGGCATAACCAATGGCACCTTCTTATTGGTTATTACGGTGAGAGAGTTTATTGAGACAAGAGTATCGAAACAAAAAAGTTGGGATATTTCTCATGGAATTATGAACAATGATGTGGAGCAATTCTTAGTTGGTCACGTGACTAACAAATTGCTATGTGTCCCATAGTCATCCATTACTTAACTCTTTCATCAATGTATATGGCCAAAATATATTCATTTTCCACACTTAGATGTAGGTTATTTTCCATACCAATTTGTATACCGATTAATTAATGTAGACTTAAATGCAATTTTACCCCCCTATTTTGATTGAATTTGAATTTTTCCCCCCTATTTTAAAATTCGGAATTTTACCCCCTCTATTTTAAAACTCGGAATTTTACCCCCCCCCCCTATTTTATGTTTTCAGGATTTTGCCCCCTCCCCCTATTTTATCCACATAATTAATTATTTTTATTAAATACTTTTAATGAAAAAATAAAAATAAAATCAAAAAAATACTAAAAGGCTAAAATATGGTTTTAGTCCCTGCAAATATGCCTCGTTTTGGTTTTAGTCCCTGTAAAAAAAAGTTGTTTTTGCTCCCTGCAAAATTTGTTGTTTTTGAAAATAGTCCCTGACCTTTTTAAAAAACAAAATATTTTGAAAGGATCAAAAACTACAAAATCGGTTCAGTCATCATGTGACACGTATGCAAATCATCACAAAAATGGGGTCAGGGACTATTTTAAAAAACAAAAAATTTTGCAGGGACCAAAAACAATATATATTTTTTTTTACAGGGACTAAAACCAAAACGAGGCATATTTGCAGGGACTAAAACCATATTTTAGCCAAAAATGAATAAAAAATACTAGAAAAAATGCATAAAACTAGTATGATCTCTAAAAATAAAATAAAAAACTAGTATGAAAATAGCAAATATTTAGAGGTGCAAACTAGTTTTTTCATGTATTCTTCTTAATTGAACTTTTTCTTGTAATTTCATTGTTTTTCTATTTTTAGTTTTTTTTTTTTTTTGTGTTTTCTTGTTTTCCTTATATTTTTTTACCAAATTAATATTTTCTAATCGTTTCTTTATTTTTCTTATTTTTTGGTTCATTATTTTAAAATAGGGGGTAAAATTCTGAAAAACGTAAAATAGAGGGGGTAAAATTCCGAGTTTTAAAATAAGGGGGGCAAAATCCCGATTCAATCAAAATAGAGGGGGTAAAATTCCGAGTTCTAAAATGGAAGGGTAAAATTCAGATTCAATTAAAATAGGAGGGATAAAATTGCATTTAAGCCATTAATATATTTGTTAACTTCTCTCACTTGATGGAAATGAAAATATGGCATTTGTTGAGGCCTCTCGCATTACTCAGCATGATATGTCCAATAAGCTTCAGAAGCAAACTGATCCTGATAAATACATTGATGGTGACTCAGCAAACGTATATATCATGCTTTCATGCAATGGCTGCTATTCCCTGAACGCACAACATGCCTAAAAATGTGACAACAAATTATAAATATTAGCTAACAATTCACATAATAGGTTTGGCGTTATACCAGTTATTATTATAATAGCTAACATAAAAACAAATACTGAATCAAGTGGCTTAAGTTTATATTCAACAATCATATACAAATGAACATGCTCATATAAATATAATAGGACAATATTTGTAAATAATCAATTGAAGTTCAGTTGAATATGTACTCCCTCCGTTTTGCTTATATTTTAAAACGGAGGAAGTATTCTTGAAGCTAATAATCTCTTTTAAAAAATGAAATAGTATGATTTGAAGTTAACATTGAAATTAAAAAGAAGAAACCAAGAACGAATTCAAGATATACAAATACATAATTTGGGAAAATGCGATTCATAATCAGACCTGAAAGCCTAAAACAATTCTTCATATATTGCTAGAATTGATAAATTGATATAAAAAAGGATCATAGTAGGTCTACTTTGTGCTTGTAACTGTTTATTGTCAGGGACCTTAGTGACAATAAGTGTTTACTGTCAGGGACGTAACTGATGGTAAGTATGCATAGACAGAGACCTAACAGCAAGTCTCCCGCAACCACAAAACAACTTCATCGAGGAAGATGAGTCAGTTCTTTAAAAAGAGCAACACT
This sequence comes from Medicago truncatula, assembly GCF_003473485.1. Classification (NCBI taxonomy): domain Eukaryota; kingdom Viridiplantae; phylum Streptophyta; class Magnoliopsida; order Fabales; family Fabaceae; genus Medicago; species Medicago truncatula. The sequence goes on from NC_053046.1 coordinate 30,210,897, forward strand.
TCGTTGAGACGAGTTTGAGGATATTAATTTTCGGATCAAAATATTAATTTTCGGGGATATTGATTTTCGGTTAAGGGAAAGTGACAATTTTCAACTTTCAATTTGCCATGTGACACCTCATACCCCTTTTTCAGCATAAAACTTTTGTCACGCCATCGGTTAACGAAATGATTTAACGGAAATTCACATAGACTACTTTGTATTTAATACTGAGTCAGGATCTTTATGACAGCGAGGTGTAGAGTAGGGATCAAAATGACCATTCACTTTAAAAATATTAGTAAAATGTTCTCGCACTATAGAATATAGTTATTTATCGATGTTTCCAAAGTGTACTTACAACCGAAGAGATTGTTGTGCTGTGTTGAATCGAGAAGAAAAACAAAGAGAAAATGAAAATCTATCACGTTCCTTGCTTGGAAGACAATTATTCATATTTGTAAATTGCAACTTTTTTTATTTCGATTCTGCTCTTTGGTTCAATTTTTCATTTTCTGGGTCAATCTATGAATGAATTCGTCATTATTCATTTTTGCAGGATTGTTGATGAGAGTACTAAAGAAGCTGCGGCGGTGGACCGTTGAACCCGAGAAGGTTCTAGAAGCTTCTAATTCGCTCAGTCTCACTATCAAAGTGTTTCAATTACCTCTTTGAAATTGTAAATTTCGTCCATTACCCCCTAAAATTATTAAAATGGTGATAAGGTGCATCTTGGAGCAGATATTAATGTTTTGGCCCTTCACACACCTTGGTATGGTAACTTAACTTGACAATTAAGACTCTTGTTGGCACCCTTTCCTTCCCCCCTCCCTGCCCAAAAGTCGAGGGTTTGTAAGCAGTGTACTGTATTATATTTAGACCGAGACTTAATTGTTTTGTCTATGTCTTCGCTTCATTTCAAATGAGATAACAAAATAGTCCAATCTCCATAATAAAGAATAATGAAAGAAAGAAATAGTATAGCTCTAATTTGTATATCAATGATAGTGAAATGGTGGGAGATACGTGAAAAGGTAATCAATTTTCTGAGTGCTAACTGCAGTGGCGGATCTTGAGTAAATTTTTTGGGGTGCCAAACTTCTATGGAATATATATTAAACAGTTTTAAAAACTATCAATAAATGATAACAAATCTAGTGGCATATATACTTTGAAAGCATCAAGAGATTGTGGGTCCGAATTCCATCAAAACTGTTTTTTTTAATACAATTTTTAAAAGTAAAAGATAAAACATGTAAAAAGAAGATTAGGCAGTGTTGAACCCACAACCTTTCCCTGTTCATGGCACCCCTTACCACTGCAACAACTAAATTGTTATTGAAATTGTACACCTAATATATAAGGGAAATCTGGGGGATGCCATGGCACCTGCCTGCCCCTTAGAAGATCCGCCACTGGCTAACTGTCATGCATAATATTTGAATGCGGATGTTGTAAGTAAGAATTTGACTACTCTAAAGCGAGGAAAGTGTTGAGTGAGAATATAAGAGTTTTTTTAGTGAGAACATAAGAGTTGTAATGTTAACAAATGTTAAAATATCATTGGTCAATAATACAAACATTGCATAAAAATCCAATCACAATACATAATCTTTGCGATTAATGTTACAAGAAAGACAACCTTAAAGATAACAACATGCTATTACACATTATACTATTTAAACCTTCTCGATGCTAAATGCTAAATGCTTCTACCTCATGATAATACATATAATATTTATATGAGCAACTAACATCAAGTTTAAAGTTAAACTTAGGCAATGAAATATCAAATCCTAAGAACTAGACTCCTAACCTTGAGGGTAAAAACTCCACACAAAGGCTACAAATACAATTAATTGTCTATAACTCGAAATGGAAGAAGGTTTTTCTTATAAATGAAAATATGGCAAAATTGTTCTGCTTCAAAACAAACTAGGTCGATCATTTTTCCAACAATTATATTGCCCTTGTTCCATACTATGATAGGACACATAATGCAAAACAAGCGTCCAATATTGAAGAGTCTAACCCATGATTCCTCAACACCAATTTCACCCAAGATTGATATGTAAAAAGACTTTGTCTCTATATGATTTACTATGACAGCAACTGACACACTCGCAGGTTTACATTGTCAAAATCATAATCCATGTCATCTAAAAAAGGGTAAAGGTGTAACAAAGCACACCTCATTGCCAAAGTGAAATGACACAACAACTATATCATAGTTATCATTTGCTTCCCCCAACCGATGACAGATCCCATTTATATATGCTACCGAATAGACAGACATGTGGTGCCCGTCTTTCCGCTCTTTTTATTGCGCTAACCTTTGAAAATTATTAAGCGTGTTTTTTTAAAAAAAAATTTGATTTGGATTAAAACTAAAAATATAAATGTTTTTTTGCTTTCAAGTTATAACAAACCAAATTAATCATGATTATTTCTTTCAATAACACTAACAGTAAAACAAAAAAATATAATCTAATTTTTTTAATGACACCAGCAACGATCTTTATTATAGAAAAAGTTGTTTAAGGGTATAATTGAGATAATGAAAAACTAAGGTAACAAACTATAAATATGCGTGTCATTAAAAAACTTTGTGTGGTGTCTTTAAAAAAAACACTAAGGTGCAAGTTAGCAAGATGCACTCACTTATAATTTACTAAAACACATTTTTGTTTATATTCTAATTAATTTTAAATAGAAGGGCAATTTCGTAACCAGCTTAAAAAAGATCCTTAAAAAAAGAAGCAAAAAAGACAATGACATGCTTAAGGTACAATACATGTAATAAAGACAAATTTTTAAGGAAACATTATTTGGAATGATGAAAGTTGGTGTATTAGTGAATGTTGCTAACTTGCACCTTAATAATACTTATTTAAATTTATACTTATCTATTTGTTACATGTGTTATTTGTATTCAAAATTGAGGGCATTTTTGAAATGAAAAATCCAGCCCAAAAGAGCTTAAAGATGGTGTTTTCTTTATATATACTAGCTAAAAGATGGTATTTTTGCCTATACTGTCTTTCCGCTCTTTTTACTGCGCTGACGTTTGAAAATTATGAAAGGTGATTTTTTTATAAGATTTTGATTTTGATTAAAACTAAAAATGTAAATGTTTGTTGCTTTCAAGTTATAACAAACCAAACTAACCATTGATTATCTATTTCAACGACCCCAACAATATAACAAAAAAAATCTAAATTCTTTTTTTAATGACACCTGAGTATTATTGAAAAAGTAAGTTGTTTAAGGGTATAATTGAGATAATGAAAATTGTTACACTTTTTAAATGATAAAGGAAAAAGAGAACATACACACACACATATTCATATCGTATTTGTTACATTTATTTTAATATTTAAATTTATTCTTATCTATTTGTTACATATGTTATTTATATTGAAAATTGATGACATTTTTAAAAAGAGAAAAAGTCAATCCAAAAGAGTTGAAAGAGATTTTTTTTTTATATATAGTATAGATAAAAAAAAAATGTTACTTCAGCTATTGGACAAAAAATAGAAACATAATACATATAAATGTAATAAAGAGTTAAAATTGAAAATATCTTGTATTTCTAACGTATATAATGTTTATTCTCACACGAAATGCATGACTCAAAGCATCTTATTTAATACATGAATATATTCGTTGTTCATGGATGTATCGGTGTTGTTGTTTGTAATTGAAATACATGACCCCATAAGCCATATTTAATACATGAAGAATGTGACAAATATGTATTTTTATAAAATATATTGGTGGTTCATGCACTTAGTGATTAAAATACATTGCTTCAAAGTCATGTTTAGTTCATGAGCATAAGAATAGATCAATTGTGTGTGATTTATCTAATATTCAATTTATTTTAAAATTTAAAGTTAATTTTATAATAATTTTATTTTTTTTATTTAATTAACAAAGCATGCGCATTCAATAAATTTTGGCAGGTTTCTAAAATGATTCTGTTTAAAAAGTTATTCAAACAAGTTGTGTACCAACTCACAACATTAATTAAAAAATTACACAACAATATTAAGTGTGTGTTTGGTTTGGCGGCAGCGACAATTGAGTTTGAGAGAGTTAGATTTTGATTAAGGCACCATTTTACATCGCTTTTTTCCCACTTATCTACAATTTTAAGGAGAAGGTATGTCAAACACAATATCAATTAAGTACTTATTGAATAAGAAACAAAATATTTTAAACGCTTTTTTATTTATTATGTTAATTCATAACAAATTTAAATTTTTGTACAATATTTTGTCAAACAACTTTTAACTTAAAAATTTAAAAAAAATTAAAGTAACCAAACAACTTTAACTTTTTTCTTAAAGCCCTTAATTTTAAATTTGTTTTAAAATAGATTTTAGACCGTATAAAAGTCAGGTCAAACGATGTCTTGTAAGTTAGTTGGATGTGGATTGATTTATGTTTGAATACACTTACTTAAAAGTGATTCTTATGAGTTGATGTTGTTTGGATAGTTTGAGTAAAATAGATTTCGAGTGTGTAATGACCAAATTATCCTTTTAATTGTATTTAAAACTAAATATCTTATTCTTAATTAGATAATCATTTGAATTTATCTAAAATCATAAATGAATTTTTATTGGTTCACAAATTTATTTTAAAATAATATGAGTTTATGAGAATCTTTTTTTCAAGAAAATTTATAAAGTTTTTAAATAAAAAAAAATCATTTGACTTATTTTTAAAAGAAAAATGTTATTCTTTTAATAAAAAAAAGACTATTTAGTTGGTCACTTAAGCTAATGGGCCGGTTTGTGTAACAAAATATAATAATCTCAAGTAATGCTTCATCTATCCAGAAGTTCTGGCTCAACTAGCAAATATCGAAATTGTTAGGCCGAATGTCATAACCTGGATTCGAACCCTGGTCCCTCCACTTGTGTGTGTGAGTTTATAATGGTTTTGTCATTTCGTCTATCTACCAAAAAAAAAAATGCTTCATCTTTAACCTAAAAAAGGAAATACGATTGTAGCTTGAAACATGAAACAGGGGGCAAACAAATCAAAAGTACATAGCTACAAATGGCCAAAAAAAAAATAAAGCTTCATCTCTAACCTAAAGAAGGAAATACGATTGTATCTTGAAACATGAAACAGGGGGCAATCAAATCAAAAGTACATAGCTACAAATGGCCATGAAAGGGGCAAAACTAGTAAATCAAGTTTGTTTGTTGCAAAATTGATTATAGGAGACGCAGAAGCTTGAAATTGCTGCTTCTGTGAAACTCACGTTTAGCTCAGAAATGTACAATACTAGAATTACTTTTTGTTTTGTCCAAACATCGTTGAAAAGGTTAAACTCACGTTTTGCAAACTAGATTGGCGTTTGGATGACATAATCGCCAAACCAAACAAACATTAAATGATGTAATGATTGTTTTCTTATAAGGATTAAAGTTGTGCAATTATCAGGCCGTTCATTATCAACAATTTTTGTTTTAGTCCTTTATATTGATCAGTTTTGACAAAAATAGTTGATATATTATTTAACGTTGTTTATTGTAATTTTTCTTATATTTATTTGTATGTTACGTAGTGATGTTAATCTTTATTTTGACTGGTTGTACATGTAGTCATGTTAATTTTTTTTTTTTTATATATTAATGAATGTCTTATATTATTTTTTTTATAAAATAATTTTTTATATTCACTTCCGCACGTCATCCAATTCTTTTTTCTAGCTCCACCATTGTACACAGACAAGTTTTTTTAATGTGGGTTCTTGTTTTGTCGAAAATGGGTTTTGAAGATTTGCATTAGATTTATGAATGGATTTACTTTAACAAGTTGTGGATTTATTTTTTTCTTGTTTTCAATCTGATTTTATTTATAACTTATGGTGAAGAGAAACCAATGAAATATGGTGTTTTTTTTTGTTCAAATAGTTGTAACGCTGGTGTAGTGAGGATGAATGTGGATTATTGTTTTTTCAATTATTAATAATTGATTTTTAATATTTTAATTTATAATTAAAATAATTAATAATATTAATTACAATAATATTGATACGGAGAAAAAAAAAATTCAATGCTACGTAAGTGCCACATCTTGAATGAGTGTGCCATGTCATTAAAATTGGTGGAGGACAAAAAAAAATTGATGACTTTTTTTTTGGTCAGGTAGCCTAGTGGTTGGAACTCACACATTTTAAATGCGGAGAAGTGGAGTGTCCGGGATTCGAACCCCGACCCCTGCATATAAAATGCATTTGTCCCTACCAACTGAATATTCAAAAACATTTAAATAGGGAAGACCAAAAGTTCATTTTTTTTTTTATAATATTAGTGTCTGATTCCTAAGATTAGAACGGACCTCCGAGTTGTTTAAAACAACCATGGTCATAAGATCCATGAAAGATATATCTTTTGCAAATTTCAAACTCTCCCACGTAGTTAAAACTCTAATCTACCTATGAATCTCATAATAAAAGGACTTGATGGAAGTTGACATCAATCCATTGTTGGATCCACATTAAAATTAGGTTAAAATATGATTTTGGTCCCTGCAAATATCCTTCGTTTTGGTTTTAGTCCCTGTAAAAAAAAAATTGTTGTTTTTGGTCCCTGCAAATATGTCTCATTTTGGTTTTAGTCCCTGGCTCCACTTTTGTGATGATGTACACGTGGCACATGATGACTGAACCCATTTATTAGAGAAATAATCCCTGCAAAATCTTTTGATTTTGAAAAAGGTCCCTGCAAAATATTTTATTTTTGAAAATAGTCAGTAACTATTTTCAAAAACAAATTATTTTGCAGGACCAAAAACAATAAATTTCTTTACAGGAACTAAAACCAAAACGAGGCATATTTGCAGGGACCAAAACCATAATTTAGCCTTAAAATTATGTTCTTTTTTTCCTTTATACTCATCAGACAAAATTACACAATGTGTAAAGATTAAATGAAAAACAACACAAAAACGTGTACAATTGAAGAAGATGGTATTAGGGTTTCTAGGGTTTCTTGTTTTGAGAGAGAGAGAGACGAAAATAAAACTTGTAAATTTTATTGATAAATTGAACTTACTATTTACAAGAGCAATGAAGTATTTATACATCGTGATGTAACAAAACAACTAAAACAAACTCATAACTTCACGTGCAAGTAACTTGAGTTAGTTACTTCACATGCAAGTTTCTAAACAAACTGTTAAACAAAGATAAGACTAATTCTAAATAAAATGAATTACTAATCCAGTACACCACCTTAATTTATTTAGTTAGATGCTTCAGCCATTCCCAACTTCATTTTCAAGTAATCAAAGCTTGACTTCAATGATTTTGTGAGCAAGTCTGTTATCTGCTCATCTGTTTTGCAATGTTTTACCTCCAACTTTCCATTGTTTACCTGATTTCTTAGAAAAGGGAATTTGATTTCAATATGCTTACTCCTACCATGTGCCACCGGATACTTTGCCAAGTCTATAGCTGACTTGCTATCAATTCTGAGCTCCATCTTCTCATCCTTCACCAGTTGCAATTCCATAAGTAGCATGTTGATCCATTGAGCTTGACATGTTGTCATGGAAGCTGCAATGTACTCAACCTCACAAGAACAAAGTGCAACCACTGATTCCTTCTTAGAACTCCATGAAAAAATTGCATTTCCAATCATGAACACATAAGCTGCAGTGCTTTTTCTGTCATCCTTATCACCAATCCAATCAGAATCTGAGTAACCTACTAGTTCACCACTTTGATTCTTAGAGTACTGGATACCATAACTACTTGTACCCTTCACATATCTCAGAATCCTCTTAGCTGCAACTAAGTGTGAGGTGGTAGGTAGGGATGTCAATGAATACCCATGGGTACGGATAGTATATTAGTATCATACACGTCCACACCCCATTGTAAGATTAATCACTTTATCAAAGTATTGACTAACTGTTTCTTCTTCTTCCATTGTCAATACCTCATATTGTCTTCTCAAAGCTTGAAGTCTCTCATCTTCTTCAACTTACCATCCCCAGAATGCAATTTCTCCAATGCATCCCATGTCTCCTTCGCGCTTTCATAATGAATGATCTTCTCAAACATCTCATTTCTTACACTCTGATGCATCAAGAACATAGTTTTCCCATCTTTCTTCTTCAATATGTGTTGTTTGTTGTACATCAGTTGCATTCGCTGCTAGTGTTGCTATACCTTCATTCACAACTTCAAGTATATCCTGGAACCTGAAGATCGCCTTCATCTTTACGATCCAATGATCAAAGTTCTTGCCTTCAAAAACAGGTAGATGTGCAGGAATATTGTTGTTGTGAGTTACCATTCTTCACGAATTCTCTAACAACAATGAATGAACCAGGCTTTGTTATACCAATTTTATGGAACAATATGTAAAGATTGAATGAAAAACAACACAAAAACTGTGTACAATTGAAGAAGATGATATTAGGGTTTCTTGTTTTGAGAGAGAGATGAAAATAAAACTTGTAAATTTTATTGATGAAATTAAACTTACTCTTTACAAGAGCAATGAAGTATTTATACATCAAGTGATGTAACAACAAAACAACTAAAACAAACTCATAACTTCACGTGCAAGTAACTTGAGTTAGTTACTTCACATGCAAGTTTCTAAACAAACTGCTAAACAAAGATAAGACTAATTCTAACTAAAATGAATTACTAATCCAATAACACTAAAGAACATCAATGTAAATCGATCAACACATCAAGTGGTTAATGAACTTCAAATAAGGTTGATTCAACCGTAAGTACTTGAATTTGACTTTAACTAGAACAGTCCTTGATCAAACTCTACTTACCTCTCAGTCAAAATTCAGATTACCATAGCCCTTTCTCCTAGGAAATAGAAGGTTTAGAAAAATAAAAAGAACACAGGTTGCAGAAGAGCCAAGGCGCTAAACCCAAGCTCTGCGCATTAATGCTCATTTCAAATTTGAGCATATTGTTCCATAACTAATGTTCTCTATGTGCCTTCTTAAATATTATGTTTAGATTTATAGATGTGTGTCAATATTATGTTTAGATTTATAAAAGAGACAGTTGATACACAACATTAATATATGTAATGTGATACTGTGTTTTTTTCTTAAACGCGGTTGTTGCTAAATTTATTCTTTCAACGATCATCTCTCCAAGTGTTACACAGGTTCTCCATACTAGTTATATTACAAACAGAATATGGAGTCTGTTTAAGCAATTCGCAGGAAAAAATTATGAGTTCGAAGACATTGTATTTTGTTCAAAACATTGATGGTACTAATTAACATAAACTCTCCATGCATTACATACTCAGGTGCCATATATCCGCTACATGCCAAATATTGTTGCGCGTAAATGAAAACAGTAAACACAAAATATTTACATGATATAATATGTAAGTTCAAAGTTCAAACATAATCTAACACTTACTAGGTTTCAACAACTCTACTTGTATTTGCTTGGGTTTGATCCACAAGAATAAGTCTTGCCATGCCAAAATCTGAGATCTTAGCATTCACGTCTTCGTCTAAGAGAATGTTGCTTGCTTTGAGATCGCGGTGTATAATACGCAGTCTTGAATCCCCATGAAGATAAAGAACGCCTCGAGCAATGCCTTGAATGATTTTGTAGCGCTTCTCCCAATCTAATTGTGCTTTCTTCAGTGGATCTACATACATAACAAAGTCGTCCACATTTTGGCTATCATGAAAGTTACTTTTTACAATGAAACAAAGTTGAATGATAGTGCAACAATCTAATTATGCCGATATTCTAATTATACCGAATATGAAGTAGTCTAGACTTTTATTGGGAATAAATTCATAGACAAGTAGTCTTTCTCTCCCTTCAATAGTAAAACCAAGTAGTCTAACCAAATTCCGGTGTTGAAGTTTGGCCATTAAAAGCACTTCATTCTTAAATTCTATATCTCCTTGGCCAGAATTCATGGACAACCTTTTAACAGCGATCGTTTGTCCATTAGAGAGCCTACCCTGAAAAGACGCGACTAGTTGTAAGTACAGTAAATATATTTTATTTTAGCCAAGTAAAGTATTACAATATTCTAAAAATATACTAATTTATTTTTGCTAGTTAATATATTTATCTGAAAGCAACTACCTGTATACAGCTCCAAATCCACCTTCCCCAAGTTTATTAGAATCAGAGAAGTCATTTGTAGCCCCTTTTGAAGGATTACATGCATACATACCTTTGTGATTGGTAGATGGTGAAGTACGTGGTGGCGGCAGCGGGTGCACAGGAAGTTCATAGAACATATATTTTTCATATCTAAGAATACAACTTGGTCCAATAACTCTCCCACCTATCTTATTTTCACAAGATGGAAGATTAGCTATAGCTTGAACCAAACATTGATTGCAATCCAAGTAACTTATATCAGGTGTACACTGCATTAGACTATATATATCTTGAAAATTTGGACCTGTTAATAGAAATATAAATGTTAGTTAGAATAGTTAGCTAGACTTATTAGTAGTAGTTTAGTATTTAAAAACAAAAACTATTGCTAAAATTTTCTAATTAACTTTTATATTTATATTACCTGTTACATTTGCTGTAGCATATTTTTTCATAGAATCACCAGTTGCAGCTTGATTTTTCAAATCATATAACAATTTTCTCAATACTTTATTGTAATTATCCACATTCGTTGCATTAAACGGATTCCACATAGATAATCCAGATGCTGTTTCCATTAGTCCAAATATTGACCGGCTTGAGTAACGCAGCATGCAGTTGTCAATCCAACCAATTGCTTCTTTTCGGTATGGACAGTTTTGTGTAAGCAGAACTGTTGAATTGTGGAGACATTTACAACAGTTTTGTGGATCAAAATCTCCTCTGCAGAACTGTTGAACTGAAGAAGTCTAGTGTATTTTAAACGTCATAACCAATGGTATCTCCTTATTGGTTAATGGTTATTACTCCCGTGAGAGTTGATTGAGACATTAGAGTATGGAAACAAAAATACCAATTTGTATGAGTTGAAGAAAAATACATCTTCTGAGTCTGAATCTAATGTATGAACACTATGACATTAAGTTTTTATTGCTAATTTCTGATATAACGGATAGTAAGAGAGAACACTAGAGTATAATGTTTCAAGTTTCCAAGTTTCTTTGCAAGAATTCTAATGTTTCAAATGCTCCATGTTATTTTAGGCATTCAAATTTTCATGTAACACAACTTTTGTCTAATTCAGTGATCACGAGGGTGATTAAACCAAAGGAAGTTATTAACATTTTCTTTTTCCTTTTAACAATTTATCTTGATTTCTTCTATTATGCTATACTTGTTTATTTTCAGATCATTTTATCCATACAATTGAGAAATCTACACAAACGATAAGAACTTTGGTCTTCCAACTATCCAATCTACTATTGATGTGATCCATAATATAAGCAAAGTCGACATTTTTTATCCTTCTAGATAATATAGAGAAGAAAATTGTTGTTCCCACATGTTGTTTGGCTGTGCCACACGAGTAAAATACGAAAATGCCCTTCGGCAGTTTGCTACCGAAGTTTTTTGGAAACCGGCGGCAGTTAACTCCCGAGGAAAACCTCGGCAGTTAACTGCCGAGGAAATCTGAACATAACCAGAACGCAGAACCAGAACCTCCCATTTCCAAAAAACCTTCAAAATTCTCAATTTCTCTCCAATCTTCCCCAAATCCATTTTCACGAATTGCAAGCAAATCAAGTGGCCATTATCACAAGTAAGTTGTGTCAATCATTTTAATGTTAATGTTAATTTGTTTAGGTTGATTTTTTTAAAAAAATTAGAGTAGTTTGTATGTGGTTAGGGTTGAATTCAAAATTGAGAATTTGATGATTGCATGTGTAGTTTAGAAATTGATAATTAAATGTAGTTGTTGCCTATATTGTTTAAATCATAATGTGGGTTTGAATGGTGGCAAATGAACACAATTTGAATATGTTTTATACTTTGCACACCAAGTGTTTGATAAAATGTCTCAATGACAATTTTATTGATTATTTAGTTAGTTTGGTTATGGAAATGATAGAAATGATGTTAATTATAGTTTGGTTAAGTGTATTTTGATTTTTTAGTTAGTTTAGGTTACGAGAATTATGATGGACACAAATGATTTAGTTGTATAGAAATGATTAAGTGTATGTTAATTATTGAATGATGTTTAGGTTATTATGGAAATGATGGACATAAATTTTATTGTAATGATGATTATATTGAATGATTTCAGGTTATGGAAATGATGTTCATTGTTGTACTTTTAATGAGTTTGATTATGTTTATGTTTAATTTAGGTTTAATGTGTTTGATTAGATTATGGAAATGATGTTAAATTTTTAATTTTTTATGTAGATATGTCTGATCAGATCCCGGTTGATCCATCGAAGATGATTGGTGGTAGGCGTGCCATGATTCAGAGCCACCGCAGGGAGAGGCAGAGTGGCCACATCCCAAAAAGGGGTAGAGGTCGGAGGGTGGATGGCTCAGGATGCTCTCAGGCCACAGCCTGAAGAGTCACAGGTTGTTGACCCGTCACAGCCTGTTGACCAGACTGGGGTGGAGTATCTGAACTATCAGGATCAGGTACAGCATGATGTGACGGACGGTGGATATGACCAGGATCATATACCACAGCAGCATGATGCAGGAGACGAGGATGACATTGCAGCAGCTGCTGCACCAGATGTGTTACCTACGGACCCTCCCTTTTCTGGTGGACCGGCTGACTTGTCCTTGCTCCACTCTTATGCCGGTCATGTGGCATTGCCACTCTGGTATAATTCAAATAATGTAAGTGTATTTTTTTTAATTGATTTTTCTTTATGTTAAAATATTTTCTTTAATTTAAACGTGTGTTTGTTTAATTATTATATCCACTTTTATATGTGTTTTTTTTTAATTCTTTTTCTTTATGTTTAATTATTTTCTTTAAATGTGTGTTTGTTTTAATTATTATATCCACTTTTATATGTGTTTTTTTTTTAATTATTTTTCTTTATGTTTAATTATTTTCTTTAAATGTGTGTTTCTTTTAATTATTATATACACTTTGATATGTTTTTTTTTTAATTCTATTTTTTATGTTTAATTGTTTTCTTTATATGTGTTTTTGTTTAAACCATATTTATTGTTCTATTATTTCAGGTTCGTAAGATCCGTGTGCTTAAACCGATTAATCATGGGGCCAAGATTCTCACTCTCGGTCGCCCTAACGGGAATGAGAATTGGTTTTGGGATCCGCTTCAGGAGAGCGGGCTACATGATTTGGTTTACTTGGGGTACTCCACCGTGCCTCATGCCCTGCTGCTGACTTTATGCGAGAGGTGACATCCGGAGACCAGCACCTTCCACATGCCGATGGGGGAGATGACTGTAACATTGGACGATGTCGCATGTCTCACGCATCTTCCTATTGAGGGGCGGATGTTGGATCATGGGAAGAAGATGCCCAAGCATGAGGGAGCGGCACTGCTGATGACGTATCTGGGTGTAGCCCAGCATGAGGCTGAAAAGATCTGCAACCAGGAGTACGATGGGTACATTAGCTACCCGAGGCTGAGGGACTTGTATACCACGTACCTTGGTAGGGCCAACTTATTGGCGGGTACGGAGGATCCTGAGGAGCTGGCGAGGGTCAGGACATACTGCGTCCGGTGTTACCTTCTGTACTTGGTCGGATGCTTGTTGTTTGGCGATAGAAGCAACAAGCGCATCGAGCTGATATATTTGACGACCATGGCGGACGGCTACGCAGGGATGCGTAATTATTCCTGGGGAGGTATGACCCTCGCCTACCTATACGGCGAGTTGGCGGATGCATGTAGGCCTGGACACAGAGCGCTTGGGGGGAGCGTGACACTGCTCACTGTAAGAAAACTTAAATTTTATATTTATATTAACTTTATATTTTTGTTATATTTTTCCGTGCGTAATAATTTATAAATGTTATTTGTTTGGTTTGTGCAGGCATGGTTTTTGGCGCATTTTCCAGGGTTTTTCAGTGTTGATCTCAACACTGACTACCTGGAAAACTATCCGGTTGCAGCGAGGTGGAAGCTCCAAAAGGGTCATGGGGAGGGGATCACGTATCGGTCACTGCTTGATCATATACAGTTAGATGATGTATGTTGGAGGCCGTAGGAGGAGCACAGAGAGATCCAGGACTTCGAGGAGATTTTCTGGTATTCAGGCTGGATCATGTGCGGTGTCCGTAGGGTGTACCGTCACTTGCCCGAGAGGGTTTTGAGGCAGTACGGATACGTGCAGACCATCCCCAGACATCCGATTGATGTTAGGGACCTCCCACCGTCTTCCATTGTGCAGGTGTTCGTCGACTTCCGCACTCACACGATTAAGGCGGACGATCGGGATGAGCAGGCAGGAGAGGATACATGGCGGGTGGCGGATGGCTATGTCCTGTGGTACACTAGGGTGTCTCACCCTCAGATCTTTCCACCTCTTTCAGGAGATCTTCCGAGGCCTGCAAATGAATAGCAGATCATTGCAGACCAGTGGGAGCGGTATGAGGTGAGAAACTCGTCTGACACCTACGACATGGTTAGTGGCGTTGTTACCTACGCTGATGCGCAGTTAGGCCAGGAGGAGGTCATGAGCATGACCCCTCAGCAGTGGTTTGAGGCCATGATCCATATGAGGGAGCAGATCGCGCCGATTTTGACCAGGAGGAGAGCCCAGAGGCCGAGGAGGAGGCACCATCAGCAGCAGGATCAGGACCAGTAGTACTATTTTCCTTTTTTAGGACTTATTTTTTAGTTTTAGTCTTTTGATGACATTGACTTATGTGTATTTGTATATTTGTATATTTATAATTTTATGACATTATTTCTAATTTCATGGGCTCGTTTTACTTATGTATATTTAGAATTATGAAGATTTCCTCGGCATGAAAATTAAAGTTTGTTCTTCTAACTTCATGTATTGATAATAAGCAATTTTCAATGAGACGTGGTCGTTACTTTTTTTCTAGAGTGTAGTAGTAATATTTTATTACTAATGACAAAGTTTTAGTTGTCTAGTCAAACTTGAACACTACTATATAATATAAGTGTCCCGTTGATTTGCATGCAATTCGTGAAATAAGATTTGGCGAAGATTGGAGAAAAATTGAGAATTTTGTGAAGTTTTGGATGCTCAGTTTAACTACCGAGGTTTTCTTCGGCAGTTTTCCTCGGCAGTTAACTGCCGAAATTTTGAAAAATCCGGCTGCAGCAAACTGCCGAGGAAAACCTCGGTAATTAACTGCCGAGGATCTTATGCCCTACAAAATCTGGCAGAATCTCCTCTCATCCATTATCCACATATCTTTCAAATAATTTGTTCAAAAGCTAACTACATCACTCTAAAAAACACAACCAAATCCAACCAACTTTTTTCAACAAAATCACAAGTAAGTAATATTAATGCTATTAACTTACATTTTAGTTGTTATAAATGTTATTATTTTTTAGTTTTTGAGTACATTTATTATTTTTTAGTAGATTTACATGTTATAATTAATTTTTAGGGTATATGTTAGTTGATTAATGTTGTTAAAATATTTGCATGATGTTTATGTTATGTGATTAATTTTTTTATTTTAGTAAGAGTATATGATTTATAATTTTAGGGTTATTTTAATGAATTTTAGAGTCTATGTATAATGTGCACATCAAGTTTTTGATTGATTGTTTTTAGTTTCTTATTGTGTAGATTTAAAACAATGGCCGGGTGGATCGACGTTCATGCGCAATTCAACGGCGGAGAACCTCAGAGGTTGAAGGTTCGGTGCCTTGGTGTAACGTTAAGAGGTCTCAAGGATAAACTGACTGAATTCAACCAAGGAGTCAACCCCAGAGACACAAGGATGGTGGAAAACATTTGGTACAAACGTCCAACGCTCGACGAGGGGAGAGTATCATTCAGTTGGGTGGAATTAACGAACGACGAAAACGTGACGACCATGTTTTGGGAGCACAGCATGTTCCAGTGGATCGATATGCGGGTGAAGTTGCTTAGATCAACTGAAGATATCATCAAAAGTTTGATTCCGCCACAAGATCGTCATTAGTTAGGGTAAGGTGCATTCCAACTACAACAATTGTCTTTCTTTGAATGGGGTAATTCAAACTTGTCAAACAACAGGACTCGAGCATTTCGCAAGAACCTCGTGTTTCTCCTTTGAAAATATTAAATTTTTGTTATGCTGGTTTAGATGAAGGTATTAAGTGTCAAGGATTGAACCTCAATTCGGTGGCACTTGAATACCATCATCTAAAGCAAGCCTCACAAAAATTTATTCTTTTCAAAGGGAAAACATGAGGTTCTTGGCGAAATGCTTGAGTCCTGTTGTTTTGCAGGTTTGAATTTATCCCATTCAAGGTAACACAATTGTTGTGGTTGGAATGCACATTCCAACTGCAACAATTGTCTTACCCTGGATGGGGCAATTCAAACTTGCCAATCGGCAGGACTCCAGTATTCGATGAGCATCTTGAACAATGGTATTGAAGTGTCAAGGAATGCACCTCATTCTGTTGACACTTGAATACCAAGGTTTAAGATGCTAATCGAATACTGGTGTCCTGCTGCTTGGCAAGTTTGAATTTGCCCCATTCAGTGGTAAGATGATTGTTGCAGTTGGAAGGTAAATTTCGGAATGTAATGTAATATGTAATACAATGTAATGTGATAACATATATTTTGTTTTGAATGGAACAATAATTATCTTATTTTGTTTTCAAATTTATTTATTTCAAATGCAATTTTATTCTAAGTACCACAATGTCAAACAAAATGTGCGCGACACAAACCTAACATATTATAAAATCAATAAATCAATATAATCGAACCTAACATTTTCCTCGGCAGTTTGCTGCCGAGGGTTTCCTCGGCAATATACTGCCGCCGGTTTCCTACAAATTTCGGCATCTAACTGCCGAGGAAAACTAATTATGCAGCCAGTAGGTTCTACATAATTCTAAGCATTTCCAAGCCATTTTTTCGGCCAGTTTTTACCTGTAATTAAACCAGAGCATTTACAAAGGCAAACATACAAGATTGAAACTCGGTCATAATCAAGATAAATACAATATCTTTTACAATTGTTCATAATTAAATTAAACCGACATTTCGTTAAAATTAAACAAACGTTTGAAATTCATCAAAACATTACAAAGTGTCCATAATTAAACTACTCATTACACATCATTAAATTAAATCCCCACTTACATTCAACGCAATTGCATATGGAACGAACATACATATATAATATATTATCTTCCACCATATTCCGAAACATAAATCCGACGTCGCCGTCGTCGCAAATAAGCAAATGCATATAGCTTGCCGTTTTCCATGCGTATTCATCTCTATCTTCTCCTAGGTCTATGCATGGCATTTGACCAAACAAGTGACGTGTATATTGATTTTCACCAACATGCTCAAAATAAGTGTTAAGTTGTGCCTTCAAATTGTCAAGAGAGTCCGTCGGCGTTATCATAACCTTAACCGTCTTTTTAAACGCGGAGTACCTAACTCGCCCTTCAATTTATGCAACCTCAGACATGTCTCACTTGAAAAAAAAATTAACAAAAGAATCATATATTAGAACAAAATTAAATGGAATGTAATAACGAATAAATGAAATACGTAAACATTAAAAAGCTATAAATAAGTATTGCATTATTTTCACCACATAAAAGTCATATTATCATATCTATATATATATATCAATATAAATTACATAATGGTAGTTATATATTGGCCACAAAAAATTGGCGTTACAATTTCGACCCCAAAAAATACGTCGGTGTAATTTCTACCAAAAAAAAGAAATTACACCGACAAAAAAATCACTCATTAAAGACCAAGTGATTGGAGAAGATCAAGTGACATAGAATCTTCCTCATCTTTCGCAATAACTTGAAATTGTTGCTTTGGTTTTTCGGGTGTGTCCAACACAATAGGCGCCGCTTTGTTTGACTTCTTTTGTGGTTTGGACGGTTTGTTTCCACTTTCAATAGCCATGAGCTTTCGGAACAACTCATGTTGATCCAAATACTCATCTTCCCAAGTCACCACATCTTCTTTCTTGTGATTGTGCCACTCCGTAGATGATGGAGGTAGTGGACAACCATTCTTCAAGGAAATAAGCACAAAATGATTTGGAATTGCCCCAAGGCACAAGATGGGAGTTTTTTGATTACCTGACGGTGGTGGCCCTCTTAGTGGGAAAAACGATTCCGAGTTTCCAACTTCAAGATTTGTCAACACCACCACACACATTTTGTAATAATTAGCAACAATGTGTCCCATGTCCGGAAAAGTCAACCACTTATCAACAAGATGTGCACAAGTTTTTGTATTTGCGGGAGGATGTAATCCGTTTAAAATGTAGTTATAACGATCCTCTCCCGCAAATACTTCAACATAATCATCTCTATGATCCATCAACTCTTGAATAAGATGTGTACGGATCATGAGATGATTTTTTTCGGTCAAGCCCATGAACTCGGCTATAGCCCGGAATCCGCAATGTCCATCGCCGATAACATCCACCACTTTTTCAATAAATGGGAGCATGAAGCGTGGCATATAATCAATAGGACGCATAACCGGGATATCCTTAGGCTTTGGATACCGAGTAGGTGGTGGAAGTGGGGAAAGTGATGTTTTACCAAGACGAGCACCTTTTTTCCTTTTATAGGATGATGTTGTTGGTGATGGTGACGGTTGGCTATCCGGATTTTGGGAATCAACAACCTCCCAAGAAGAAGGGATCCGACTAGTCGATGTAATTTTTCCTTTAGACCTCGCAATGTCGACTTTTTTCTTTGCTCCCTTGGTTGGTACTTTTCGTGGTGGTGGAGACATCAAGGTGGTTTCAGGAAATGCCAATTGCCGCAAACCCTCTTTGACCTCAAGCTTCATTTGGAAAGGGAGTTTCTTTAGACGTTCTACAATAGCCTTCAACTCAACCTCGACACAAAAAGCAACTTCGTTACTTTCTTCGCCCATAGATAACCTTAGCCAATGGTGGTATATCTCATCCAATAAAATTGGCTTCTCTTGAAGGAGCTTAGTAGCAATTTTGCATGCACATGGTAGCCCGTAAGATGTCCTTTGAACACAACCACAAATGTCATTGTCCATGCACAATGTTTCCCTACAACGGGTCTCTTCCGAAGCAATGTTGTCCAAAGCATATCTAGACACATGACCACCTAACCCCGAGTACAAAGTGACATCTTTGAATCTATGTTCCAACACGCAAACACTTTGATCGAAGGATGTTTGTATAGCAGTAAACGGAAGCAACAACATGTCGTGCATTTTCTCCCAACAAGTACCCAAATCACCCACACTATTGTCCAAGTATTTCTTCAACAAAGCATGGGCCGATTCGACCCTGTTTGTGGTCCTGCAACCAAGATGCAACACATGGTCTGTCCATGCCCTCACAATTTTGTCCTTCACTTCATTCAAGGTGGTCATGGCATAATCTACAAAAATTGGGAAATCAATACATGAATCTTTGAACTCCACTAATGCATTTGCATATAATTGTTGAGTGGGCGATTCAACCATAGTTTTCCATGCCTTCATTATCTTCTTCACCACATCGCGATTGCTCACCTCTTTCCCATCCTTTTTAAAGCCCAAAGGATATTTACAATCCAAGACACACCTTTGTTTAACATTAGCTTGCACATGAAAATAACAATTCATTGCATAACTTTCCGGAAAAACATGTGCAACCGCTTTCATCAAAGACATATTCATCTTTGACGAAAGAAGTTTACGCAACATTTTTAAAATCCAAACAAAGTTTTCTTCTTTCTCATGTGTCATAAATCCAAACCCAACGGATTATGTCAAATCGGTTGAAGTCACCCCAACTACCTCAAACATTGGCATCCAATACATGTTGGTTTCGTACGTGGAATCCATAACCAAAACCGTTGGAAAATTGTTAAACAACTTAATGGATGTTGGATGAGCCCAAAAAATATCTTCAATAGTATTACTTTCAAGTTGTGTTCTTGAGTAATAAGTATAGTTGTGCTCCTCCAACTTCGAGATTAGAAATTGCAACGGCTTCTTGTCACCCCTATTTGCCTTCCATATTTGTTGACGTTCATTGTACACTTGCTTCACATTTGTCATGCAATGTGGTCTTTGGTTCTTCAAATGTATCAAAATATTTCTTGGAAGCATCTTGCTCTTTGTCAAGTCACGTACAATCTTCTTGTCGTCCTCCTTTAATCTACCGGCAAGAATCTATCCTTCTAAAGCCGGCTCCATGGGATGGTTGTGAACTCCATTAAGAATGTTCAATCCCCATTCCTTTGTTTTCTTACTTTGATATCCACTAATCATGAATAAGCAACAGCATTTTCTTGAGCCCGTTCTCGCATGCTTCGGTTTTTTTTTCGGAACTATGTGACTTCCACTCCTTTCACACACTAGCCGGAACATTGGATTGATTAAGCTTGATCTTTGTGTGACAATTGTAAATCCCACCTTATTTGCTTGTCGACGCACCCACTCAAGCAATTCATCTCTATTTTTCGACTTAACGTCGTCTGAAAAAAACTTAGCCGTGTCGACCTCGTGGGGTTGAAGTGGGAGTACACCGGAGCCGCCAACATACTTTGAAGCTTCAACATGGACGAAAGCTCCATCTATGTTTGTTTTCGCTTCAACATTAGGCGGTTTGACATCTCCGGAATTTTTGACAAAATTTTCTTTTGTCTCTCCCGGAACATCTTTCGCATTCTCTACCATTACTATATTTAAACAACACATAAATATGAATTAACAACTAAGTAATGTATAAACATCAATGCCATAATGAATTAAAACAAAAAAAACAAAAAAAAAACAAAAGAAATTTTTTTTTGAAAATCTGGCAGTAGCTGCCATTTTTTCGTGGTGAAATTTTTCACCAAGAGTTCCTCGATACCTAGCTACCGAGGTTTTCCTCGGCACTAAACAACCGAAGTTTCCCTCGGCAGTTAACTGCCGAGGATTCCCATGACCGGGTTCTACGTAACTGACGTAGATACCCCTAAAACACCCAAAAAATCAATCAAATAAAATGCACAATACCTGTTTTTTTACGTCAATAGTGTGTTGATACCTCCTATGCTTGATGCTTGAATGATTTTGGATCAAAAATTGATTAAAAAAAATTGGATTTTGGATTTGAATGGAAGAGGAAATGAAGGTGATGAAGAAAATAGTGTGTAGGGGGAGCAGGTAGCTGTTTCATCAGATGAAACATTTTCCTCGGTAGTTTGCTGCCGCCGATTTCCTAATAACTTCGGCAGTTAATTGCCGAAGGGCATTAAGGTCATTTACTCGTGTGGCACAGCCATACTATATGTGGGAACATAAATTTTCTATAGAGAAACCAATGAATAGAATGTGATTTGGTTGGTTGACAATTAGTATAAAAATGGGAGAGCCTTTCACGAAGAAAAGAGTGAGAGAAAAGAAAAAGAAAAAACAGTTTTTAAGAAAATGTTTAATTAAATGACTCATCAATAAGACTTATAAAAACCCAAAAAATTATGCATTTATTATTACTCCTTAAGTTGTGCAATCATTACACACGTTAGAAAAATCATTTTATAAATCTAGCATTCTAAAGTCATTCCCTAACAAAAAAAAACTTTTAAAATCTCCTTCCTAAATAGACCCTTAATCTATTTTTATTTTCTACGGTAGATTATGGCATTCTACCTAATAGAATATGTTTTGGTGGTTGTTGTTTTTGATTTTCTCCGTGTCCTCCCATTATTAGCGCCCTCCCATTCCTCTGCTCTCCTTTGGTTCTTCGAATTCAGCTGCAAAACCAAAATAAATTAAAAAAATAAATATCAGACATAAACATAATGAATGTGACGTATAGATCCATATATTTTAAACATTTTTTATTTATTATGTTAATTCATAATAAATTCAAAGTTTTGTCTTCGTGAGTTTAACTCAGTTGATAGGAACAATGCAAAAATATATGCAATGTCCGGAATTCGAACCCCAGACACCATCATAAAATAATAAAATTTAAAGTTTTGTACAATATTTTGCCAAACAAATATCTTTAAAACTAAAAAAAAAAAAAAAAAAAAAAAAACCAACAACTTAAGCTTCTTTCTTAAATGCCTTTATTTTAACTTTGTTTTAAAGTAACTTTTAGACCGTAAAAAAGCTTGATCAAACGGTACCTAAATCTTGTTTAGTACCGGTACAAATTTACTATAGAGACCGAGTTATTTAATCGAGTCATCCGGTTTTATCATGCGGTTCAACCAATGTCTCAATGGTTCAACAACCGAACCGAGACGGACACACATCTTTTCAGTATGAAGATCAGCGGTGTGCTACTGGTTGTGGGGAGATCGAGACAGACACACATCTTTTCTTGTCTTGTAGTATCTTCGGGAAGGTTTGGCAGCTTGTTCGGCGTTGGTTGGGTGTTCATTCTGCTGACCCTTTAACCATCGTTGACCACTATATACAGTTTGGTACTTCTTCAGGTCTTGCAAAATCGTGGTGTTCTTTTATGTATCTCATTTGGTTTGCAAGTTCTTGGGTTAGTTGGAAGGAAAGAAATGCTAGAATTTTCCGACCAAAAGAGAACACACTATAACGCCCTATTTCTATTAAAGCGATAAAACACGCGAATAATAATAATATTCAAGAAATAGACGATACGTCATCATACAAAATCCAAATTCAACATGAATGCATAAAAATCTCAACAGTCGTAGCGGATATAAACCAGAATACTTCGAAGCATACATGTCATGAATCAAATAATACATCAACATAAATGAATCTCCAAATCCCAACAATGGGTAAATCTCCAACATGAATAAATCCAAACAAATAATCTAGACAACAAACAGACGCCTAGATCAGAGTCATCCTAGAGTACTCTACTAAACCGATACCGGAGATAGCTCCCGATATCCACCAAGCATCAATCAACTCACTGAAGCAACTAATCCTGCACAACGTCTACCCATCCATACAGACAGGTATGCGGTCCATCACAGATCCACTGGGGGGTAAGTATTACATCATCATAATCCACATAACAGTTAGACGTGAATAAAACAATCCAAATTCCAAATAATTGACATGAATAAATCAATTCAAGTTCCACATGATTGACATGAATGTTTGATCTCAACAATAATACATAAAGATAAATCCAACATCACAACCAAATATTCACAACCACAAGTATGTCAATCATTTCACATATAGGACTTATGCAATAATGATATGTCCCTAATCATGACGCATAAATGCATGTGGTACCGAATCACCTCAAGGTCATCATCATCTTCGATGCAACAAAAACATCGTATGTAAGATTTCACACCCGTCTTACATAATCTCCGAAGTAAAAGAGTTCAACCTTTTTACAACTACAAGACTCAACATGACTATGATGCATGGACATACAAGTAAGGAGTTCAACCCTTTCACCTCCAACTTTCACAACAATATAAAGGACAACTTCCAAATATATTGATCATATCCACTACATTTGCATTATCAAGAAGTTACGTCCACACAACATTCAAGTCATACATCAAATAAGAGTCATCATCACTTAATCATCAATAATCATCAACAATCATCAATAATCATCAACCTCATTCAAATCATTCAACCTCATATAGTTTCATCACTCCAATCATTTCTCATATTCCAAGTAAAAGAATGTTATCTCGATTTTGGGGTATCAAGTCATTAATTAGGCTTGAACCTTTCAATCATTGATAATCTCTATTTTTTCTTGGGAAGGGCAAAATTGAGAAAAAAAACCCTTAGAAATTGTAACGCCCTAGTCGTTATTTTATTATTTTTAGAATTATTTAGAGTCTTTTATGCATTTTATGAAAATATGTGTGACTTATTTGGTGTGTTATTTTATTTATATGATTTATTTAATATAAATAGAATAATAGAAATAATAGAATTATTTAGGAGGTTAGGGATTAATTAGAAATTAATAGAATTTAGGGGAGGTTTAATGTAATAGGAGGAGTTACACTTTAGGAAAGAAAAAGTGATAAAACTGTTTAACGTAAAAACAAGTTGGGGAGGAGAAAAAGCTAAGGCAAGGAGAGAAGACCAAGAGAGAAGAACCTAGGAATTGATTTGCATTGCTTTTGCCGTTGCAATTCTAAGGTAAGGGTGGGATCATCTTTCAATAGTGATATTATATGATTTCTGAAAATTAAACTATTTAATTGTTCTTAAGGTAAAAATTGGGAAAATTAGGTTTGATGATGATTTTGAAGAAAATGCGTAAAATTCAGGTTTATGACGTTGTATTTAATGATTAGTATGATTTCCTAATCTGTATCGCTGTTGTTGATCATAATTGGATGAAAAGAGCATGTTATGTATGAATTTGGGATTTTCTGTATGAATGCCTGATTGGGCTGGATTGTTGTTGTTAATGTTTAGTTGCTGTTCCTGTTGATGTCTGATTTCATATAGGACTTGTAAACATTTCTGGAAAACGTTTTGGGCGAATTGGGGATTAAAATTGGGTTTTTGGAGTGAGGAGAAGCCTGAAAATCGTAACTGTACCCTGCCTAGATGAGTGGTCGCTTAAGCGAGCCAGCCGTCGCTTAAGCGAACATTCATGTAGCTGCCCAGAAATCAGATTTTATCCCGTTCGCTTAAGCGAACAGTGAGCGAACTGGTAAGCGAAAATTAAGTTTGGTTCTGCCAAGAATTCGCTTAAGCGAATGGTAAGCGACCTTGTGAGCGAAAAACCATTTTGTTTCTGTCCAAAGTTCGCCCAAGCGAGCCGTGAGCGACCCGTAAGCGAACTGAACCCAGACCTACTGTAAGTTGGTCGCTTAAGCGAGATAGCCGTCGCTTAAGCGAACTGAGTGTTAGTTAGCTTTTTCTGAACCTTGCTTCACACACCAAGGGATCCTTTTGAGTATTTCTAGATGTTCCTTCCAGCTTGTATAACCTTTGTATAGACTTAAAATCCTACTTAAAATCATGATGATAATTAGTTAGTTAATTTTATGAATTTGAATGTTGGAATGCTTGAATCAAGTGGATGAACATGTTGCATTGAAAAAGTGCTGAGTCGTATGAGTACATATGCATTTGTTGTCGAGTTGTATGTAGATATAAATAAGTGGAGTCAGTTGCATAAGCATAAAAACGATGTTATGATGAGGACTTCGGTCCTGGAACACTTTGTTGTTCAAACCGATGTTATGATGAGGACTTCGGTCCTGGAACACTTTGTTGTTCAAAACGATGTTATGATGAGGACTCGTGTCCTGAATAAAAGAATGCTTTAACCATTCTAATAAGATGAGAGCTTCGGCTCTGTTATGGTACCACATGCATAATTGCATTTGTTGAGGAGTCTTAGTAGAGTTGTCATGTCTTGCATGAGTCGTAGAAGTGAAGTCGGGCAGTCGCATGAGTCATGGTTACTGTTGACATTATTGATGAATGAATGAATTTGTTAATGAATGTTGTATTATGATTGTTGAATGATTATGATGATAGGGTGTTAGATTTAATTATGTTATTATATATTATTATTATTGTTTGAGAATCTCACCCCTTCTGCTTGAAAATGTTGCCCTTCGTATGGGTAACTTGCAGGTGATCCTGAGTAGTAGGTGGTGGCTCACAAAGTCTAGGGCTCTGATACGTGGGATGGGATTTTATTATTTGAATTCTTTCCTATGTATCAATTTTGAATTATAACTGATGTAGCTATTTGGTGATTGACTTTTATGTTGAAATGGCCTTTATGCCCAAGATAATTATTGTAGACTGAATGATGATGAAAATAATCCGCTGCGAGTTTAATGACAATTTTATGAACGACGTTTGATTAAATAGATTTCTTTATATCTTCTATTTAGTAATTTTTAAATGAAGAAATGTAGCATGCCTGTTATGATTACTCCGATTATTGTTGTATCATTACTATTTAAGTAATTTTGGGAAACGGGGTGTTACAATTGGTATCAGAGCAGGTTGGTCCGTCCGACCGTATAGAAGAGTCGTGTTGAGCCACCTAGGATAGAGTGTTAACTCTAATGTTGTCTTTGCTGTTTTCTGATCTCTATTTCTTATGTAGAATCTCGAAATGGCTGGTCGTAACGATGCTGCTATTGCTGCTGCACTTGAGGCTGTTGCTCAAGCTGTAGGACAGCAACCAGCTGCTGCTAATGGTGAAGTGAGGATGCTGGAGACTTTTCTGAGAAACCATCCACCAGGATTCAAGGGAAGGTATGACCCCGATGGAGCTCAGACCTGGTTGAAGGAAGTAGAGAGGATCTTCAGGGTCATGCAATGCTCTGAGGTGCAAAAGGTGCGGTTCGGGACGCACATGCTGGCTGAGGAAGCAGATGATTGGTGGGTAGGTCTTTTACCTGTGTTGGAACAAGACGGAGCGGTGGTGACATGGACTGTGTTCAGGAGAGAATTCCTGAATAGATACTTTCCGGAAGATGTCCGAGGGAAGAAAGAAATAGAATTTCTGGAGTTGAAACAGGGTGACATGTCGGTCACGGAGTATGCAGCCAAGTTCACGGAACTTGCAAAGTTTTACCCTCACTACACTGCGGAGACAGCTGAGTTCTCCAAATGCATCAAGTTCGAAAATGGTTTGAGGGCTGATATCAAAAGAGCCATAGGATATCAGAAGATCAGAATTTTCTCAGAATTGGTGAGTTGCTGCAGAATTTATGAGGAGGATACGAAGGCTCATTACAAGGTGATGAGTGAGAAAAGGAATAAGGGACAGAGTAGCCGCCCGAAGCCCTACAGTGCTCCTGCTAACAAAGGCAAATAGAGATTGAATGATGAGAGACCACAAAAAGGGAAAAATGCCCCTGTTGATGTTGTTTGTTACAAATGTGGTGTGAAGGGCCACAAGAGTAATGCTTGCACTCAAGATGAGAAGAAATGTTTCAGATGCGGTCAGAAAGGTCATGTGTTGGCTGAATGCAAGCGGGGAGACATCGTTTGTTTTAGTTGTGGTGAAGAGGGTCACATTGGTGCGCAGTGCACTCAACCTAAGAAGGTCAGAACCGGAGGAAAAGTATTCGCTTTGACTGGTACTCAGACTACTAATGAGGATCGACTTATCAGAGGTACTTGTTTCTTTAATGGTACTCCTTTAATTGCTATTATAGACACTGGTGCTACGCATTGTTTCATTGCTTTAGAATGTGCATATAAGTTGGGTCTGATTGTATCTGATATGAAAGGAGAAATGGTTGTTGAAACTCCAGCCAAGGGTTCAGTAACTACTTCTCTGGTGTGTCTAAGGTGTCCGTTGTCTATGTTTGGTAGAGATTTTGAAGTCGACTTAGTGTGTCTACCGTTGTTGGGGATGGATGTCATCTTCGGGATGAATTGGTTAGAGTATAACCGAGTCTGTATTAATTGTTTTAACAAGACGGTGCACTTTTCTTCTGTGGAAGAAGAGAGTGGAGCAGAGTTTCTAACTACTAAACAGTTGAAGCAGTTGGAACGAGATGGAATTCTTATGTTTTCTTTGATGGCATCATTGTCGTTAGAGAATCAAGCTGTGATCGACAGACTACCAGTGGTGAATGAATTTCCTGAAGTTTTTCCAGATGAGATTCCTGATGTGCCACCAGAAAGGGAAGTTGAGTTCTCGATTGATCTTGTTCCGGGAACGAAACCAGTATCGATGGCGCCGTATCGCATGTCAGCTTCTGAATTGGCTGAGTTAAAGAAACAGTTGGAGGACTTGCTTGACAAGAAGTTTGTAAGACCCAGTGTTTCGCCGTGGGGAGCGCCCGTGTTATTGGTGAAGAAGAAAGATGGAAGTATGAGGTTGTGCATTGACTATCGTCAGTTGAACAAAGTTACAATAAAGAATAGATATCCACTTCCGCGGATTGATGACTTGATGGACCAGTTGGTAGGTGCTAAAGTTTTTAGCAAGATTGACTTGAGGTCGGGTTACCATCAGATTAAAGTGAAGGATGAAGATATGCAGAAGACGGCTTTTAGGACACGATATGGTCATTACGAATACAAAGTGATGCCTTTCGGTGTTACTAACGCGCCGGGTGTGTTCATGGAGTATATGAACCGAATTTTCCATGCTTTTCTGGATAAATTTGTGGTGGTATTTATAGATGATATATTGATCTATTCTAAAACTGAAGAGGAACACGCCGAACACCTGAAGATTGTGTTGCAGATTTTGAAAGAGAGAAAGTTGTATGCCAAGTTGTCGAAGTGCGAGTTCTGGTTAAGTGAAGTGAGTTTTCTAGGCCATGTCATTTCTGGTAATGGTATCGCGGTTGATCCTTCGAAAGTTGATGCAGTATCTCAGTGGGAAACTCCGAAGTCGGTGACCGAAATCAGAAGTTTATTGGGTTTGGCTGGTTATTACCGTAGATTCATAGAAGGATTTTCAAAATTGGCACTTCCATTGACTCAGTTGACTTGTAAAGGGAGATCTTTCGTATGGGATGCCAAGTGTGAGAGTAGTTTCAATGAGTTGAAGCAAAGATTGACAACTGCTCCTATTTTGATTTTGCCAAAGCCGGAAGAACCTTTTGTAGTTTATTGTGATGCTTCCAAGTTTGGTTTGGGAGGTGTGTTGATGCAAGATGGTAAGGTGGTAGCTTATGCTTCTAGGCAACTGAGGGTCCATGAAAAGAATTATCCTACGCATGATCTGGAGTTGGCTGCAGTGGTATTTGTTTTGAAGATTTGGAGGCACTATTTGTATGGTTCCAGATTTGAAGTGTTTAGTGACCACAAAAGTTTGAAATATCTGTTTGACCAAAAAGAATTGAACATGAGGCAGAGGAGATGGCTTGAGTTATTAAAGGATTATGATTTTGGTTTGAACTACCATCCAGGTAAAGCTAATGTGGTTGCAGATGCGTTGAGTAGGAAGACATTGCACATGTCGGCCTTGATGGTAAAGGAATTCGAGTTGCTTGAACAGTTTAGGGACTTGAGTCTAGTGTGTGAATTATCATCTCAAAGTGTACAGTTGGGTATGTTGAAGATCAATAGTGGTTTCTTGGATAGTGTCAGAGAAGCACAACAAGTTGATGTTAAGTTCGTGGATTTGATGGTTGTGGGTAATCAAGCCGAGGAGAGTGATTTCAAGGTTGATGAGCAAGGTGTGTTGAGATTTAGAGGCAGAATTTGTATCCCTGACAATGAGGAACTGAAGAAGTTGATTTTAGAAGAAGGTCATAAGAGCAACTTGAGTATTCACCCGGGAGCTACAAAAATGTATCAAGACTTGAAGAAGTTGTTTTGGTGGTCTGGTTTGAAGAAGGATGTCGCTCGGTTTGTGTATGCATGTTTGACTTGCCAGAAGTCTAAAGTTGAACATCAGAGGCCCGCAGGTTTGTTGACACCGTTGGATGTACCGGAGTGGAAATGGGATAGTATTTCTATGGATTTTGTGACAAGTTTGCCTAATACTCCGAGAGGACATGATTCGATATGGGTTGTGGTTGATAGGTTGACGAAGTCGGCGCACTTCATTCCGATTAATATCAGTTATCCAGTAGCTCAGTTGGCGGAAATCTACATTCAGAATATTGTGAAGTTGCATGGGATTCCGTCGAGTATAGTGTCAGATAGAGACCCAAGGTTTACTTCGAGGTTTTGGAGAAGTTTACAAGATGTGTTGGGATCGAAATTGAAATTGAGTTCAGCTTATCATCCGCAGACTGATGGTCAGTCGGAGAGGACAATCCAATCTTTAGTGAATTTGCTAAGGGTATGTGTACTTGAGCAGGGTGGAGCTTGGGATAGTCATCTACCATTGATAGAATTCACATACAACAACAGTTACCATTCGAGTATTGGTATGGCACCATTCGAAGCTTTATATGGTCGGAAGTGTAGGACTCCTCTATGTTGGTTCGAGTCGGGAGAAAGTGTTGTTTTGGGACCGGATTTGGTTCATGAGACTACGGAAAAAGTCAGGATGATCAGAGAGAAGATGAAAGCGTCGCAGAGTCGACAAAAGAGCTATCATGACAAGCGTAGGAAAGACCTTGAATTTCAGGAAGGTGACCATGTTTTTCTGAGAGTTACTCCTATGACGGGTGTAGGACGTGCATTGAAGTCGAGAAAGTTGACTCCAAAGTTCATCGGTCCTTATCAGATTTCAGAAAGAGTTGGAACTCTGGCGTATAGAGTTGGATTACCACCTCATCTTTCGAATTTGCATGACGTGTTTCATGTGTCACAGTTGCGGAAGTATGTACCTGATCCTTCGCATGTTATTCCGAGAGATGATGTGCAAGTTAGAGATAACCTGACGGTGGAGACCTTACCTTTGAGGATTGACGATCGAAAGGTGAAGTCTTTGAGGGGTAAAGAGATACCTCTTGTAAGAGTTGTTTGGGGTGGAGCAACCGGTGAAAGTTTGACTTGGGAACTGGAAAGTAAGATGCAAGAATCGTATCCTGAGTTGTTTGTTTGAGGTAAGATTTCGAGGACGAAATTCTCTAAGTTGGGGAGAGTTGTAACGCCCTAGTCGTTATTTTATTATTTTTAGAATTATTTAGAGTCTTTTATGCATTTTATGAAAATATGTGTGACTTATTTGGTG
The DNA here is from genome assembly GCF_003473485.1 of Medicago truncatula. Classification (NCBI taxonomy): domain Eukaryota; kingdom Viridiplantae; phylum Streptophyta; class Magnoliopsida; order Fabales; family Fabaceae; genus Medicago; species Medicago truncatula. The sequence goes on from NC_053046.1 coordinate 30,241,547, forward strand.
TGTTATTTTATTTATATGATTTATTTAATATAAATAGAATAATAGAAATAATAGAATTATTTAGGAGGTTAGGGATTAATTAGAAATTAATAGAATTTAGGGGAGGTTTAATGTAATAGGAGGAGTTACACTTTAGGAAAGAAAAAGTGATAAAACTGTTTAACGTAAAAACAAGTTGGGGAGGAGAAAAAGCTAAGGCAAGGAGAGAAGACCAAGAGAGAAGAACCTAGGAATTGATTTGCTGTGCTTTTGCCGTTGCAATTCTAAGGTAAGGGTGGGATCATCTTTCAATAGTGATATTATATGATTTCTGAAAATTAAACTATTTAATTGTTCTTAAGGTAAAAATTGGGAAAATTAGGTTTGATGATGATTTTGAAGAAAATGCGTAAAATTCAGGTTTATGACGTTGTATTTAATGATTAGTATGATTTCCTAATCTGTATCGCTGTTGTTGATCATAATTGGATGAAAAGAGCATGTTATGTATGAATTTGGGATTTTCTGTATGAATGCCTGATTGGGCTGGATTGTTGTTGTTAATGTTTAGTTGCTGTTCCTGTTGATGTCTGATTTCATATAGGACTTGTAAACATTTCTGGAAAACGTTTTGGGCGAATTGGGGATTAAAATTGGGTTTTTGGAGTGAGGAGAAGCCTGAAAATCGTAACTGTACCCTGCCTAGATGAGTGGTCGCTTAAGCGAGCCAGCCGTCGCTTAAGCGAACATTCATGTAGCTGCCCAGAAATCAGATTTTATCCCGTTCGCTTAAGCGAACAGTGAGCGAACTGGTAAGCGAAAATTAAGTTTGGTTCTGCCAAGAATTCGCTTAAGCGAATGGTAAGCGACCTTGTGAGCGAAAAACCATTTTGTTTCTGTCCAAAGTTCGCCCAAGCGAGCCGTGAGCGACCCGTAAGCGAACTGAACCCAGACCTACTGTAAGTTGGTCGCTTAAGCGAGATAGCCGTCGCTTAAGCGAACTGAGTGTTAGTTAGCTTTTTCTGAACCTTGCTTCACACACCAAGGGATCCTTTTGAGTATTTCTAGATGTTCCTTCCAGCTTGTATAACCTTTGTATAGACTTAAAATCCTACTTAAAATCATGATGATAATTAGTTAGTTAATTTTATGAATTTGAATGTTGGAATGCTTGAATCAAGTGGATGAACATGTTGCATTGAAAAAGTGCTGAGTCGTATGAGTACATATGCATTTGTTGTCGAGTTGTATGTAGATATACATAAGTGGAGTCAGTTGCATAAGCATAAAAACGATGTTATGATGAGGACTTCGGTCCTGGAACACTTTGTTGTTCAAACCGATGTTATGATGAGGACTTCGGTCCTGGAACACTTTGTTGTTCAAAACGATGTTATGATGAGGACTCGTGTCCTGAATAAAAGAATGCTTTAACCATTCTAATAAGATGAGAGCTTCGGCTCTGTTATGGTACCACATGCATAATTGCATTTGTTGAGGAGTCTTAGTAGAGTTGTCATGTCTTGCATGAGTCGTAGAAGTGAAGTCGGGCAGTCGCATGAGTCATGGTTACTGTTGACATTATTGATGAATGAATGAATTTGTTAATGAATGTTGTATTATGATTGTTGAATGATTATGATGATAGGGTGTTAGATTTAATTATGTTATTATATATTATTATTATTGTTTGAGAATCTCACCCCTTCTGCTTGAAAATGTTGCCCTTCGTATGGGTAACTTGCAGGTGATCCTGAGTAGTAGGTGGTGGCTCACAAAGTCTAGGGCTCTGATACATGGGATGGGATTTTATTATTTGAATTCTTTCCTATGTATCAATTTTGAATTATAACTGATGTAGCTATTTGGTGATTGACTTTTATGTTGAAATGGCCTTTATGCCCAGGATAATTATTGTAGACTGAATGATGATGAAAATAATCCGCTGCGAGTTTAATGACAATTTTATGAACGACGTTTGATTAAATAGATTTCTTTATATCTTCTATTTAGTAATTTTTAAATGAAGAAATGTAGCATGCCTGTTATGATTACTCTGATTATTGTTGTATCATTACTATTTAAGTAATTTTGGGAAACGGGGTGTTACAGAAATTCTATGTTCGGGGGTCGTTTTCGTTACGGGAAGGTGTTAGGCACCCGCAACGACTATAGTACTCTATAGGAACCGTTTTCCTAATTTTATGTCTACGTTTTATTTTTAATGCTATTTTATTGAAAAAGAAATTGCTTATGTTAAGAATGGGGGGAGAAGTGTTTGGATTTTTATTTTATTGGACTTGGAGAGGTTTTGGCCTCTTGCCTACATACCCTTTTAAGGGATCAAACTCCATGTAGTTCTTTCTCAAAAATATTTTTGTGTGTTTCAATTGATTTTAAGTTTTGAAAAATAGTTTTAAAGAAGGGAAAGAGGCCGTAAAGGCATGAGAGAAGAAAATGGTGAATGGTTGGTTCAATTATTAAAAAAGGTCTAAGTTGGAATTAGAGTTCATTTGAGTTTTTCTTAAGAAAATAAAGGGAAATTCAATGGAGTCTTGACTCCAAGGTTTATTAGGAAAAAAATTTCAAGTGATGGAATTTGCTTATTTAAAAAAAAAGAATATTTTTCTAAGTATCGCGTTCCCTAAGCATACATCTAAAGCGGTAAATCATCATACAACGTGTGTGCGTGTCGGTGCTTGTGTCGGTGTACATCATTAGAGTCCATTGTCCGTTACATTGACCCTAGTTTACATTCTATGGTCTTGCAAGAAATTAAAAAAGAGAAATTGAAACTACCTAAATTTACATGCCAACTTTAACATAGAAATTGAAGGGTAAAAATGCCTAAACTACAAGAAATTGAGATGGAGGTGGTAGAATGCTTATGAAATGGATGAAACATGAAATAGAAATGTTAGTGAAATAAGGCACAAATGGTAAGAAAAAGTAAGCAATTGAATATGAGATAAAACGGTAAAAACGTCGACAGTAACCAACATGTAAAGAGAAACACACTACTTGCAATACAAGGAACAAGCAAATCACATCAAAAAACAGTAAAACAATCACACAACCAGTAGCATATTCAACATGAAATTGCATATTAATCACTCATATCATGCACCAAGATACCATGAACACAATATGACAAGAAATTCACAAGAAATTCAATTAAAAAGTGAAAAACATCAAGAACTATCACATACATTTTTTATTAGTTTTTTAATACGTAAAAGCACCACAAGAAATACCAAAAAAATGAATTAAAGAACACATAGGAATTTTTTAGAATTTTTAAGAGAAAAATTGAACAAGCAGAGGTTCAAATAGCAAGACAACAAGGTGTAAATAGCAAGAAACTAACAAGAAACAAAGGAATCTGCGCAGAAGGAGGCCCAAGCCCAAAACCTAAGGCCTGGATACACAGGGAGCGTTGGATTGATCCAGGGAGGGAAACCCTAGATCCAACGCTCAGGATTGCAAGGGATTGGACCGGTCTTGAACCGGTCCGGTCTAGTGGTCTATATAAACAAGCTTACACCGGTTTATTCATTTTGCTATGTTCTTTCTCTCTCTTCTCTCATCCTAGTGAGAGACGCTCTCGCCTCTCTCTTCTCTTCCTCCACCAGATTCATGAATGAACGGCCGGAGAAGATGAAGATCTGGACGGAACCTTCATAGGTCCGCAGGAATCTTCATCTTCTCCGGCGAGATCTCCAGTTTCCGGCAACCTCTAATCTCACCATAACTTCAAAAAATTTACACCAAACTCTTCGTTTCTTCATCCTAAACATGATTCTAACACTGGATTTCACAAATAAAGCTTGAATCAACGTAGATCTAAAGATTTTGCTACGGTTTTGAAAGTATTTTTAGGTTTTCAGTTTTTTGAAAGAAACTCTTTGAAACTTTGAAGATCTACATTGATTCGTTCTTGTTATTGTTCTTGAGAAAGGAAAATGAAGATTCAAGTGTTACCTGTGATTTAATCGGAGATTTCGAACGAAAATCTTCGGAAAACTTCGATTTGATTCTGTTTCGTTGATTTCGTTCTTGAATCCGAAAATAAATCGGTGTTCTGGCTAGTTCGATTCCTTCTTCTTCTTCACCGGTTCAAATTCTTCTTCTTTTCCTCTTCCTCTTCACTGATTCTCTGTGATCGGTGCTTGAGTTTGCCAATGGCGAATTCGCGCCTTGAATTGCAGAGAATCTGGTTCAATGATGATGATTCTTTGAAGAATCGCTGAGAACTGAACGAATTTAGTTGAAATTGTTGATGAATTGTGATTCTGGAATTCTAGGGTTTATGAATGTTCTTGGTGTTCTTGGTAGTTTCTGAGTTTTGATCCTAACAGAAAGGAGAGAGAAATTTCTCTTCTGTTTGTGATGTGGCGTGAATTCTGTGGATCCCTCATCTGACTTGTGCATTGAATGGGCCTTTTATAGGCTGCCAAGTGTGATTGAAACCCAATGAAATGGTGACATCTGTCCTGGATAAAAAATGGCTCGGCCTTGGACTGAAATTGGACTTAGGGACCTCTCTGCAAAAAAGAAAAATTGAAGGACTGGACTGTAATTAAGAAAATGGACTAAAATGCAATTTTTAAAATGTTTGGGACTGAAATGCAATTTTAGAAACTGTTCAGGGACTAAAATGCAATTAAAAATAAAATTGGACTAAAATTGGTAATTTGGAAAAACGTAAAGTGAAACCAAAAAATAAAATCAACAAAAGGACTAAAATGAACCAATTACTGACATGAGGTATTTTAAAATACCTCCCTGTCGAAATTTCAACAGGAAAAGACTAAAATGCCCCTAGGGACTAAACTGACCCAGATGCAATTTTTTTGAAATGATTTTTTAACAAAGACTCAACAATGGTTTGTAAAACAAGTTGAAAAGACTCAGAGACAATTACAGGTACTAAAATTGGTTTCACTGCAGGAAATGACCAAAATACCCTTCTTGTACGATTTTTGCAAATATTTGAATTAAAATGCAAGAAAACAAAGCAATGATTCAAAGAGACTTTTAATGACTTGTAATGCAAGAAAGACACTTTGGATGGCTTTATGCAAGAAAAATACTGATAAAAACATGATTGATAAAAACTGCGAGGCAGGGACAGTAGAATGTGCAGATGAAACAAAATAAAGATTCAGAGAAATTTGACAAGTATCAGTGATAGAAAAGAGATTTGAATGAGTATTTTTAGGTCCAAAATCAGGGTATAACAGAGAACATACAACATCTTATGATAAATATCATAGCCAACACATAACAATTCATTCACACATCTTCATTTAGTCATACAAGGCTAGTCACGAAGATCATAAGATAATTGGCTTAAAGGAACCATTTCCGATAAAGTCTGTGTCAAGTGGAAAATGGCCAACATTGACAATTCTCAAAACAAGGTAACAATATAAAGTTCGAAAACTCTCAAAACAATATTAATCAATCATGTAGTCATGAGCTTAAGCCACTTACAAACAATTAAACATTAGTTCAAAGAATAGCTTAAGTTCGTATTCTTTTCCAAGACCAAATCACTATCAAAGAAAACTAAGTTGACTCAACAAGACATAGGTTAAATACTCTCCAACCTTTTAATTAAACTCCTAGTACTTCTAATTTTGAGGTTTGGAAACATTCCACAAGTTTTGGATTTACTTATAAATGGTTATGCTAATTTTCATAAAAATTTACCAAGACTTGCTTGGGGTAATTCCACCATATCTCAAAATCTATAAATCATTTTTAAGTCAAACCAAAGTCATTAGAAACCTAACAAAATTATCTAAAACTTTCATGTTTATACCAAAATCCGGTTCAGAGCGGAAAGGGGTGAAAAATAGTGAAATATGAAGGATCTGGTTCACAAAAATCGCGTCACGTTTTTAGACATCGCGACACGTTTTTGTGTCCAGAACCATTGAACATTCTGCCATCAAAATCGTGGCACGGTTGCAAAATCGTGGCACAAAAAGGTGCGTTAAATAGTGGCACAAAATCGTGGCACAAAATTGTGTACAGAAATCAGATTTTCAAAAAGGTGCGTTTTTCACCATTTCGCGCGTAAAATTCAAACCGTTAATCGGATTATGATGTCGTTTTCGCCTACACGCTCATGACACTTGACTCTAACTTAATCTACAGAAATTTCATGTTTCAACGATCCCAAAAATCATTTTCCAAAACCTCACATAATCACTTATTGGCAAAACGCTTAAATATCGACATTTCACACGAAAAACATGTTTTCTCCTAAACAACTCAACTAACACAACCGCAACATGAAAACGTAAATTCTTCTAGGTTCAATTCATCCAACAACATCAAAATTTCAGTCAACAACCATATATATATATCAAAAGTTCATTTTGGTCCTTCACATGAACCACTTAACTCAACTTCACCAATTCAAACTACAACTTCACAAAATGGAATACCCATGGTACAAATCAACAACGACAACATATCTAACTTAACAACAACTTCAATTGAACATGAATCTTATCACAATTCAACAACAACATAGCATAATTGATCAATTTGAGCATAATTCAACATATATCACTTTCTCATACTTTGAACACGAAGTTTCACCAACAACAATTCAATTATCAACAACTTTATGCATTCAAACATAACATCATAATTGGAGCACGAATTCTAACAATTATGAACAATTAATCAATTACTCAATTAAGCACTTATTCATACAACAATTGAAAATTAACACTACAAATGATTATGATGAATTCTAACCCCCTTACCTTAGTTAGATCAATTCCCTAGCCCAAGCTTCACTTTAGCTCCTAGGTTCTCTCCTCTTCTTGAATCTTCAAGCTTCTCTTTCTCTAACCCTTTTTCCTCTTTTCTCCCACTTTCTCTCTCTATCTCTCTCAAAATATCTTTGTAAATGAAAATTGTGTGATATTTTCTCTTAAGACAACCCTTATATAGTCTATTCTCTTAATGGGCTTAACCCTAAACCTTAGTCGACTTAACCCACTCCAACTCAATTCTAAAATGTTTCTACACTCTAAACGGTAAATTACTAATAACGGTTGCTTAATGGTAAAATACTACCAACGGTCACTTAACGGTAAACTATTAATTACTACTCTAGTAACTTAGTAAAATAACGGTTCTCACTAAACACTAAAAAAATAATTCTCATAAAAAATTACTAATTTACTCTTACACCCAAAATGACCAAAATACCCCTAAGTCCAAAATGACTAAATTACCCTTCTAACACAGAAACCCATGAAAATGTACCCAATGATGAATGATCATACACACCATGTTAGCTCTTGGAAAATATAAAGCTTCTTTCTTTTTGGTGGTACAAAGCGCAATTTGTTGTTTACCATTTTAAATTTCATGACTGGTGTTAGCATTCTTTGTTATGCTTGGGTGTTGGCTAATGTTTTTTTTCTTTAGACACTGATGTAATTTCTTGCTTATTCCTTTGGTACATATTGTGCTTGAGGGATAGCACGTTGGTTTATTAATCTCATTTCGATTTGTTAAAAAAAAAAATCGAACCGATTTTTAAAACTATGATTCATAAATTAACATTTTTCACTCCGAATAGGCCCCTCCTCATTTTATTAATAAAATTAAAATAATAATAATTGGAATTAAAAGAATAACTAATGAAAATTTAGCAAAAAAACACAAACTAACTGAAAATCAAACCTATCGTTCTATTTTTTAGTTTTTGTTAGAAAAAATTTAGGAGAAGGGTAGATAATATATGAGCAATATAAAAGCTTCGTGACATCTCAAATTTTCATGTTGCACAACTTTTGTCTAATTTAGAGATCACGATGCTGATTAAACCAAAGGGGTCATCAGGGGCGGATCTAGATATTTGATATATGTGGGGTTAAAATAGTCCCTAAATATATAAAAAAATTAAATTGTCTCTAATTGTACATTTCGATGGTCAAAATAGTTTCTAACATTAAAATACTTCATTAATATATTCATATCAACCCTTTTGATATACTTACTTATTATCACTTCATGAACTATTATGACTAACAAAGTACAAAATCACGGACTATTTTAGAATTTTAATACATTAAGAGACTATTATAAATATTTATTACACACTCACGGACCAAAATGTTTATTACCTGTTTTTATAATAATATAAAAAAAAAATAGGAAACGTCATTTCATCTTGATATTGAAGTAGGGTTAGTTAAAATGAGAAATGATATTTGTACAACCACATTGTGACAACTTTTAGACAACTTTCTCTCTCATACTCACATTCTATTCTTACTCTCACTCTTCATTTTTTCTCTCTCCATTGTTTTTGACCAATAAAAAAAGAGAAAAGGAAGGTTGTCAAATAGGTTGTACCAAATAATTGGTTGTTCAAATATCATTGCTCTTAGTTATATGGTTTGGTCGGACTTAGCAACGCCGTTGCCATAACTCTTTCTCCTATGGTTCTTCATTTTGTTGTAATTTCTTAACAAAATGGTGATTTCTTCTATTGTCTCTGTTACTTATCTGCCGCTGTGGTCTACCTCCTCTCTCTGTCTCATTCACGATTTTCTTTTCTTCCTAACACCGTGTTTGGAACAAGAGAGATAGGGGAGAGAGAGCAATGAGAGAAAAATAGAGGAGAGAGTGTAAAACTATCATGTTTGGAACAAGAGAGATACAAAAGAGAAATACTAAAAGTAGATGGGTCCCACATAAAAATCATTCTCTCCATTGAAGGCGAGAAAGAGGGGAGAAAGTGCTGCTGCCTATGGTTTTCCACTTTAACCCTCATAAAAGACAAAAATTAAATAATATAAAATTGTTTTGTTTTACAAGTTGGATATTATTATCAAGGCTTAAATGCTCTTTTGGTCCCTTAAGTATTTATTTGGTATCGTTTTGATCCCTTAACTAAAAAAAAAGATTATTTGAGTACTTTAATTTAATTTTCGTTACATTTTTTGGTCCCTTTCATTAGGTTTCTGTTAGGTTTAATAAAAAACGTTAAGTGTGGTACACGTGTCGTTTTGGCATTGGCTCTGGAAACATTAAGGGACCAAAGTGATACCAAATAAATACTTAAGGGACGAAAATAACATTTAAAAAAAAAATTATCATCTTTTTCATCTTCATCAAAACCTTCATCATATTCATCAATTAAATCAAAAAAAAAAGGAAAAAATCGAAAAAAAAAACTAAAAAAAATAAATATCCACTGATTCATCTTGGAGGATATTGATTCATCTTCAACCCAAATCCATAACCCCTCTTTTATTTAACCATGCCCAAATTCATCTTGCAGGACATTGATTCATTTTTCGAGTTCAATAACTCATCATCAACAGTCAGCGTCGCCATTTCTAGGAGGATCTACTATCCACTGTCGTTTTTCTAGATTCAAGGTTTTGGTGAGAGAGAAAAATGGAAATTGTTTTAGGAAACTATGAAGAATAAGATTGAAGAAATGGTGGATTTTGGGTTCTAAATTGGTAAAGATTGAAAAAGATTTTTTTTACTAGGTTGGTGTGTTGTTGATGATGAAGATCATGAAGAAGAGGATGAAAGGAGAAGGAAGAAGATGAATAGTACAAACTCTAACGTTTTTTTGATTTATTTTAACAGAAGGGACCAAAACAGGTAACAGAGATAAAGATAAAGTACTCAAACAATTTTTTTTTTAGTTAAGGGACCAAAGCGATACCAAATAAATACTTAAGGGACCAAAAGAACATTTAAGCCTATTATCAATTTAAAATACAATGATACTTCTTTCTTCTCTCTTTCTCTTTATACCAAACAATACATCAAATCTACTATATTTCTCACCTTTTTCTCTCTTCTCATACCCTCTCTTACCTATTTCTCTCTTCTTAACTTCTCTTATAAACCAAACACACCCTAATAGTTTCACCAAGTTTTATTGTCTTCACATGTAAAAAAAATAAAAATAAAAATGGAAAAACCATGTGGGGCTATAGCCACACATGGCCCAAAGGTGGATCCGTCCCTCGGAGTCATTAACATTTTCTTTTTCCTTACAAAAATTTATCTAGGTTTCTTCTATTATGCTATACATGTTTATTATGAGATCATTTTGTCCATACAATTTTAAAACCTACACAGATGATGAGGAGTTTAGTTTTCCAACTATTCAATCTACTATTGATGTGATTCATGATATAAGCAAATTGTCAACATTTTTTTATCATACCAGATAAGATAACATAAGGAAAACCAATCTACTTTATAAGTAAATTTATTCATTTTATTTTCAAAGATATTATATCAGTCGACATATTCTTGAATATTAACTTTCAATTCAAAAGTATGATAAAATTTCTCTAAGACATCTTTCACTATTTTAGTTCCAGAGGATTTAGCTTTAGTAAACAAAAGACAATAGTCTGCAAATAATAAATGTGAAATAGTTGAACCATTATTGAAGATTTTGATTGGGTGTCATTCGTTGGATTAAACCTTCTTTTGAATTAACATAGAAAGCTTTTTTGTACAAATGATAAAAAGATAAGGAGACATAATCCTCTTGCCTTAATTCTTTAAAAAAAAAAAACATCTTGGCTTAAGCCTTTTTGAGGAATAAAACTATCTAGTTTGTCATTGTTAACACTTCAAAAATAAAGTAGAAAAGGTTATACACTTCATAATAAGAGTAATAAACCAAAATCATGTAAAATAGTAAAAAAGAAATTCCAATCTACTAATGATAATTATTATTTTTTTAGCGGTACTCTGTCATAAGTTTTTTCAAAATCAATTTTGAACAAAAATAACCTTTTTCGAATCTACTCTTTCGAAATGATACTAAATATAATTTCAAGAGAGAAAAATATAAATATAAATATAGATATAAAATATATATACACACAAACCAATAGATTAAAATAAGAAAAACACAATAAAATTGATTTTATGTGCTACAAAATATAAATCTATGTTCGTCTGTTGCATATTTAAGTGATTAGATAATTGAATAAGGCTCTTGTGCATATAAAAAAGGAGAAACGATGTTCTGTAAGTTTAGCTCGGTTGGTAGGAACTTTGCATAATTTATGCATGAGTTAGGGTTCGAGCCACGGACACTCCACTTCTCCACATTTAATTGTGTATGCTCTAACCAATAGGCTACTAGACAAAAAAAAAAATGCTAGCAACATACTCTATCCGTCTTAAATTATAAGCAAAAAAACTCATTTTCTTTATCCCAAATTATAAGCAAAAAAGACCAACTGTTATCATATTTAATTATGTTTTATCAAAAAATTATCTTTTTCAATAGAAAATTAAATGCAAAGTGCATTCAATTTGTTCTCTTTTTTCATTTTCTCTAGAATCAACTACCAATAAAAATTGTTTTTACATCCTCCTATAAACTTATTTCAAAGATAACACAAAAAAATATGTTACAAATTACTACTCCCTCTGTTTCAAAATATAAGTAAAATTCACTTTTTAGGTTCAATCATTTAAAAAGTGAATTTTGTTTATATTTTTAAACGGAGGGAGTATGTTTTAGTTTTCTTAATAAATGTGATTTTTTTTTTTATAATATGAGACGGATGGAGTACATTCTAACACACATTTTTCAACACATTCTCTTTGATCGGTTAAAATTCACATGAATCATACCAAACCATTAAGAAAGAATTCACGTCATGTGTTCTACATATTTTTTTAACAATATTAGTCATTAGAAACTTTTTACCAATAACATGTGAGTAGTTAAAAAAAACTTAAAAATGTAAAAATACTAGTGTAACGCCCCGTGCCAAGCACGGGATACATTTTATTTAAAAAAAATTAATATGATTTAAATTTTAACATATTTTTTAAATATTATTGTTTTTTTTCTTTTCATCCATAATTTTGGCGTTATGTGATATTTTATCTTCGTATTTAAAATTGAACAATAAATAATCATTTATTGAGATCAAAAAGTTAAATTTTATAGATGACTATTTTTGTGAGAGTGATAAAATAATCAACAAAAGTACAATTAAATCCAAAAGATAAAAACACTATAAATAATTAATATATTTCTAAAAAATTAACTAATTAGTAAGAGTTTTTTTTTTTTTTTGACAAGTAATTAGTAAGAGTTTGTATTAGCTTTGGTTTGTCAGTCATTCAACATATCAAATAGATATGATTACCTATGTTTTAATTTTTCACTCTTAATAAAAATATTAATTTTTTACTTAATCACAATGATCTCTATGATCGCAATTATAAATAAAAAAAACCTAAATTCAAAATTTTAGTTACATCTATTATTTTTATTGGTTTCATAAATAATATTCATTGACATTATTTTTTTAATTTATGAAAATAAGTACATTTTTGAATAAAATTTACCTCATAAATATATGTATATTTTGTACTTCATTAAAAAAAAATGAATTTTTATGTTAAATTTTGAATATAAAAAAAGCATTAACAAATCATGTTTGGTTTTATATTTGTGAACAAAAAATAAGTTTAAAACACAAAAACAATAGTTTTAAAATAATAGGTTATCGCTAATTATTCACACTCAGTGAAACTTAATTTTTGTATTTACTTTAGAATTTGTGTAAAGTTTAAGACATAAGTAAATTGAAAATTGAAAATATGCAAACTTTTTTTTTTTTTATTGAAGTGTCAATACATGCAACAAAAACGCTTTGTTTAATTGAAAATTGAAATTCCCAAGACAATAAAAGAGGTGCCATGCATCACCATACAAAATAACATTATATGCAAACTTTACCAAAATAAACCTGTAATAAATATAAAAAAAAAAAGCTTATTAACATTCTTCAACTCCTCAATAGTGGTCGTAGGAGTAAGTAAGAGAAACTCCTCATGTACAAATATGCAAGATGAATTTGGTAACTGGATCAATCCCGATGCAGGAGAATTTGTATTTGCACTAAGAAAGCTATAATAAAAAGTATCAATCAATAATATTATAACTTAAGAAAAAAAATGTTATATTAAAACAAATATATATAGCTTTTCCTTAGTTCCTTTGTTTCACCAATTTCAGGATTGAATGTGATTCTAGTGGAAGAAAATGCATTTTGCAATGCTGGTTTTCCTATCATTAAGATTCAAAAGTATATGAATCAAGTATGTATATTCGTATAAACAAACAATCACTGTAACGCCCTAGTCGTTATTTTATTATTTTTAGAATTATTTAGAGTCTTTTATGCATTTTATGAAAATATGTGTGACTTATTTGGTGTGTTATTTTATTTATATGATTTATTTAATATAAATAGAAATAATAGAATTATTTAGGAGGTTAGGGATTAATTAGAAATTAATAGAATTTAGGGGAGGTTTAATGTAATAGGAGGAGTTACACTTTAGGAAAGAAAAGGAAAGAAAAAGTGATAAAACTGTTTAACGTAAAAACAAGTTGGGGAGGAGAAAAAGCTAAGGCAAGGAGAGAAGACCAAGAGAGAAGAACCTAGGAATTGATTTGCTGTGCTTTTGTCGTTGCAATTCTAAGGTAAGGGTGGGATCATCTTTCAATAGTGATATTATATGATTTCTGAAAATTAAACTATTTAATTGTTCTTAAGGTAAAAATTGGGAAAATTAGGTTTGATGATGATTTTGAAGAAAATGCGTAAAATTCAGGTTTATGACGTTGTATTTAATGATTAGTATGATTTCCTAATCTGTATCGCTGTTGTTGATCATAATTGGATGAAAAGAGCATGTTATGTATGAATTTGGGATTTTCTGTATGAATGCCTGATTGGGCTGGATTGTTGTTGTTAATGTTTAGTTGTTGTTCCTGTTGATGTCTGATTTCATATAGGACTTGTAAACATTTCTGGAAAACGTTTTGGGCGAATTGGGGATTAAAATTGGGTTTTTGGAGTGAGGAGAAGCCTGAAAATCGTAACTGTACCCTGCCTAGATGAGTGGTCGCTTAAGCGAGCCAGCCGTCGCTTAAGCGAACATTCATGTAGCTGCCCAGAAATCAGATTTTATCCCGTTCGCTTAAGCGAACAGTGAGCGAACTGGTAAGCGAAAATTAAGTTTGGTTCTGCCAAGAATTCGCTTAAGCGAATGGTAAGCGACCTTGTGAGCGAAAAACCATTTTGTTTCTGTCCAAAGTTCGCCCAAGCGAGCCGTGAGCGACCCGTAAGCGAACTGAACCCAGACCTACTGTAAGTTGGTCGCTTAAGCGAGATAGCCGTCGCTTAAGCGAACTGAGTGTTAGTTAGCTTTTTCTGAACCTTGCTTCACACACCAAGGGATCCTTTTGAGTATTTCTAGATGTTCCTTCCAGCTTGTATAACCTTTGTATAGACTTAAAATCCTACTTAAAATCATGATGATAATTAGTTAGTTAATTTTATGAATTTGAATGTTGGAATGCTTGAATCAAGTGGATGAACATGTTGCATTGAAAAAGTGCTGAGTCGTATGAGTACATATGCATTTGTTGTCGAGTTGTATGTAGATATACATAAGTGGAGTCAGTTGCATAAGCATAAAAACGATGTTATGATGAGGACTTCGGTCCTGGAACACTTTGTTGTTCAAAACGATGTTATGATGAGGACTCGTGTCCTGAATAAAAGAATGCTTTAACCATTCTAATAAGATGAGAGCTTCGGCTCTGTTATGGTACCACATGCATAATTGCATTTGTTGAGGAGTCTTAGTAGAGTTGTCATGTCTTGCATGAGTCGTAGAAGTGAAGTCGGGCAGTCGCATGAGTCATGGTTACTGTTGACATTATTGATGAATGAATGAATTTGTTAATGAATGTTGTATTATGATTGTTGAATGATTATGATGATAGGGTGTTAGATTTAATTATGTTATTATATATTATTATTATTGTTTGAGAATCTCACCCCTTCTGCTTGAAAATGTTGCCCTTCCTATGGGTAACTTGCAGGTGATCCTGAGTAGTAGGTGGTGGCTCACAAAGTCTAGGGCTCTGATACGTGGGATGGGATTTTATTATTTGAATTCTTTCCTATGTATCAATTTTGAATTATAACTGATGTAGCTATTTGGTGATTGACTTTTATGTTGAAATGGCCTTTATGCCCAGGATAATTATTGTAGACTGAATGATGATGAAAATAATCCGCTGCGAGTTTAATGACAATTTTATGAACGACGTTTGATTAAATAGATTTCTTTATATCTTCTATTTAGTAATTTTTAAATGAAGAAATGTAGCATGCCTGTTATGATTACTCTGATTATTGTTGTATCATTACTATTTAAGTAATTTTGGGAAACGGGGTGTTACATATGGTATCAGAGCAGGTTGGTCCGTCCGACCGTATAGAAGAGTCGTGTTGAGCCACCTAGGATAGAGTGTTAACTCTAATGTTGTCTTTGCTGTTTTCTGATCTCTATTTCTTATGTAGAATCTCGAAATGGCTGGTCGTAACGATGCTGCTATTGCTGCTGCACTTGAGGCTGTTGCTCAAGCTGTAGGACAGCAACCAGCTGCTGCTAATGGTATGACCCCGATGGAGCTCAGACCTGGTTGAAGGAAATAGAGAGGATCTTCAGGGTCATGCAATGCTCTGAGGTGCAAAAGGTGCGGTTCGGGACGCACATGCTGGCTGAGGAAGCAGATGATTGGTGGGTAGGTCTTTTACCTGTGTTGGAACAAGACGGAGCGGTGGTGACATGGACTGTGTTCAGGAGAGAATTCTTGAATAGATACTTTCCGGAAGATGTCCGAGGGAAGAAAGAAATAGAATTTCTGGAGTTGAAACAGGGTGACATGTCGGTCACGGAGTATGCAGCCAAGTTCACGGAACTTGCAAAGTTTTACCCTCACTACACTGCGGAGACAACTGAGTTCTCCAAATGCATCAAGTTCGAAAATGGTTTGAGGGCTGATATCAAAAGAGCCATAGGATATCAGAAGATCAGAATTTTCTCAGAATTGGTGAGTAGCTGCAGAAAGGTCCAAATTTCATGTTTTTTTCATGTTTTTTTCCAAGGCCGTGCCATTTTTTCATATAAGTCCAGATGTCAGTTTCCTATTGGTTCCAATGCACACATGTCATGCTATAAAAGGTGTACAGTGCCACACAGACCCATTAATTACACGCCACATCACAAACAAAAATCACAGTCTCTCTCCTTTCAGTTACAGATCAAAATCATCAAATTCATCAAGAACACAAGAACCCTAGAAATTTCCAGAACCAAATTCATACACAAATTCATTGATTTTTACATCAATCCTCAGAGATTCGTGTGAATCTTCATCACTGGATTGAAGAATTATCCTACAATTCAAAGTGCGAGCTCACATTGAAGCAAGCTCAAGCACTGATCATAGGGTTTTTACGCGAATCTAAGAAGCATTGAAGCAAGCTCAAGCACATAATCACAGAGAAGTAGAGAAAGAATCAGAGAAGACGAAGAAGATGAACCGGTAAACCGATTTATTTTCGGTCCAAAGAACAGATCAAAACCATCAAATTCATCAAGAACAGAATCAAGTTTTCCAAAGATTTCCTCCATTAAAGGTTTCAACCAAAACCTCAGGTAAAACTCAGTTTTTTTTCTTAGAAAATAGTATCATAGTTTAAACCTGTAAAAAAATCACGTAAGCAAGAAGATCAAAATTTCCAGAATTCAAAGTGAAAGCTATAACCGTAAACATCAAAACCTAGATCCGTAAGGATCAAAGCTTTGAAAGCAAGAACGAGTACTAGAAAAGCAGCGAACGACGAAACGATGTAGATCTTTAAACGATCTAAACGTTTCCTTTCAAAAAATCAAAAAAAATCAGTTTCAAAACCGTACGGAAATTTTTTAGATCTACGTCGTTTCAAACCGTATTTGAAAAGATAACTGCTGGATTCGTGTTTAGGGTTAAAGGACGAATCAAAAGATGCAAAAATCTTTAAGTTCTGGAAATTTTAGGTCACCGGAGTTCATAGTCTCGCCGGAGAAGATGAAGTTTCCGGCGGACCTTCAAGGTCTCCGCCGTAGCTTCATCCTCACCGGCGGTGAGGTTTCTAGAGAGAGGCGAGAGGAGAGGGAAGTTTAGAGAGAGAAAGAGATGAAAGAAATGGACTGGACCGGTGTCTACGTCCTTATATAGACGCTTGAACCGGTCCGGTTCAGTTTGTTTTCATTTTGGACCGTAGGATCTAGGGTTTTCTCCTTTGAATGGCTGTGATGCGTTGTTACCATATGCTTGATTTACGTTACCATGCGCTGCGTGTTTTGAACCGTCAGATCTGGATCTGGATCAATCCAACGCCTCTGAGGCCTTTGGATGATCCAGGCCCAGTCTGTATTGGGTTTTGGTTTGGGCTTAAATTTTCTTTCACATTTTTTTGTTTTTTCTTGCTATCTGCACTGCTTTTTTTGCTATTTGCACCTGTTACTTGCCTACTTTTTTTTATAAAAAATTCCTAAAAATCCTAGTCGTTTCTTAATGTATTTTTGGTATTTCCATGGTATTTTTGTATGTAAAAAAAAATGGTAAAATGGCACGAGCTAATTCCCATATGTTTTGACATTTTTTGGTATACTTTTTGCTATGATTTTATTCTTGACACTTTGATGTTATGATATGAATGAACGATGCCTAATATGGTGATGAATATGCCTCTGGAAATGTGCTTTTGTTTGCTGTTTTTGAATATGATTTTATGGATTTCTTGTTACAAGCAACAAGTGTTTGTTTTAAAGAATAAAGTGTCAAATTTCTCTATGAATTTGGTGTGATACCTTGCTTGCATGTGTCTCCATTAATTTCATGTCATGGCTTGAAACAAAATTTCTTTCAAAATTGCCATGATGTGATGATTATGGGTTACAAGCACCTTTAGGTATCATATCAAAATTTTTTAGGTTTATTACCACTTTATAACTTTCTTTTGCTTTTCCTATGCAATTTCTTTTTTATTTCCTACTATTCTGTGCTTTGTGATTACTAACCATTTCATCTCATGTGTCATACATTTCATAGCATTCCACCACCTCCTCCACTTTCTTTAGTTTAGCATTTATTTTTGCAAGTTTTAATTCATTTGGTGATGTAATTTGTTATCATTGGCTTGTAGCTTGGCAAAGGGGCCATAGAATGTATTTAGCCAATTTTTGTAATATGGACTATGGACACTATGACGCACCGGCACGCACACACCCACCCTAGATGTATGCCTAGGATTGTATGGTTAGATAAACGCTTAGGTTTAAACACTTAGAAAAAAATCCAACTTTTTCCAAAACATGCAAATAACCTCACTTGAAAACCTTTTTTTGAAAATAAAATGGAGTCAAAACTCCTTATTTCCCCTTTTATTTTCTTAAGTAAAACTTTTAATGAATCTTAATCCTCCTTGGACTTTATTTTTGCAAAATGACTAATTCCACCTTACACTTTCCAAATCTTATGCCCTTGAGGCCTCTCATCTCTATTCTTCAAAATCTCTTTTCAAACTTAAAATCAACCAACAAAAACAAAGACCATTTTTTCGAGAATGAACTACGATCGGTTTTGATCCCTTAAAAGGGTACGTAGGCAATGAGTCAAAAACTCCTCCAAGCCGAAATAAAAATCAAATTCTACTTCTTCTCACCCCCCATTCTTCACTAATCATACCTTTTTTTTACAAATAGGCAATAAAACTAAAGCGTAGAAATAAACTTAGGAGAGCGGTTCTTATGGAATACCATAATCGCCCCGGGTGCCTAACACCTTCCCGTAGCGAAAACGACCCCCGAATTCGGAAACTCAAGGGTTTTTCTCCTTTTACCCTTCCCAAGAAAAAAGAGAGATATCAACGGTCAAAAGGTTCAAGTCCAATTAATGGCTTGGCACCCAAAAACCATGATAACAAAGATATGCAGAAGACGGCTTTTAGGACACGATATGGTCATTACGAATACAAAGTGATGCCTTTCGGTGTTACTAACGCGCCGGGTGTGTTCATGGAGTATATGAACCGAATTTTCCATGCTTTTCTGGATAAATTTGTGGTGGTATTTATAGATGATATATTGATCTATTCTAAAACTGAAGAGGAACACGCCGAACACCTGAAGATTGTGTTGCAGATTTTGAAAGAGAGAAAGTTGTATGCCAAGTTGTCGAAGTGCGAGTTCTGGTTAAGTGAAGTGAGTTTTCTAGGCCATGTCATTTCTGGTAATGGTATCGCGGTTGATCCTTCGAAAGTTGATGCAGTATCTCAGTGGGAAACTCCGAAGTCGGTGACCGAAATCAGAAGTTTCTTGGGTTTGGCTGGTTATTACCGTAGATTCATAGAAGGATTTTCAAAATTGGCACTTCCATTGACTCAGTTGACTTGTAAAGGGAAATCTTTCGTATGGGATGCCAAGTGTGAGAGTAGTTTCAATGAGTTGAAGCAAAGATTGACAACTGCTCCTATTTTGATTTTGCCAAAGCCGGAAGAACCTTTTGTAGTTTATTGTGATGCTTCCAAGTTTGGTTTGGGAGGTGTGTTGATGCAAGATGGTAAGGTGGTAGCTTATGCTTCTAGGCAACCGAGGGTCCATGAAAAGAATTATCCTACGCATGATCTGGAGTTGGCTGCAGTGGTATTTGTTTTGAAGATTTGGAGGCACTATTTGTATGGTTCCAGATTTGAAGTGTTTAGTGACCACAAAAGTTTGAAATATCTGTTTGACCAAAAAGAATTGAACATGAGGCAGAGGAGATGGCTTGAGTTATTAAAGGATTATGATTTTGGTTTGAACTACCATCCAGGTAAAGCTAATGTGGTTGCAGATGCGTTGAGTAGGAAGACATTGCACATGTCGGCCTTGATGGTAAAGGAATTCGAGTTGCTTGAACAGTTTAGGGACTTGAGTCTAGTGTGTGAATTATCATCTCAAAGTGTACAGTTGGGTATGTTGAAGATCAATAGTGGTTTCTTGGATAGTGTCAGAGAAGCACAACAAGTTGATGTTAAGTTCGTGGATTTGATGGTTGTGGGTAATCAAGCCGAGGAGAGTGATTTCAAGGTTGATGAGCAAGGTGTGTTGAGATTTAGAGGCAGAATTTGTATCCCTGACAATGAGGAACTGAAGAAGTTGATTTTAGAAGAAGGTCATAAGAGCAACTTGAGTATTCACCCGGGAGCTACAAAAATGTATCAAGACTTGAAGAAGTTGTTTTGGTGGTCTGGTTTGAAGAAGGATGTCGCTCGGTTTGTGTATGCATGTTTGACTTGCCAGAAGTCTAAAGTTGAACATCAGAGGCCCGCAGGTTTGTTGACACCGTTGGATGTACCGGAGTGGAAATGGGATAGTATTTCTATGGATTTTGTGACAAGTTTGCCTAATACTCCGAGAGGACATGATTCGATATGGGTTGTGGTTGATAGGTTGACGAAGTCGGCGCACTTCATTCCGATTAATATCAGTTATCCAGTAGCTCAGTTGGCGGAAATCTACATTCAGAATATTGTGAAGTTGCATGGGATTCCGTCGAGTATAGTGTCAGATAGAGACCCAAGGTTTACTTCGAGGTTTTGGAGAAGTTTACAAGATGCGTTGGGATCGAAATTGAAATTGAGTTCAGCTTATCATCCGCAGACTGATGGTCAGTCGGAGAGGACAATCCAATCTTTAGAGGATTTGCTAAGGGTATGTGTACTTGAGCAGGGTGGAGCTTGGGATAGTCATCTACCATTGATAGAATTCACATACAACAACAGTTACCATTCGAGTATTGGTATGGCACCATTCGAAGCTTTATATGGTCGGAAGTGTAGGACTCCTCTATGTTGGTTCGAGTCGGGAGAAAGTGTTGTTTTGGGACCGGATTTGGTTCATGAGACTACGGAAAAAGTCAGGATGATCAGAGAGAAGATGAAAGCGTCGCAGAGTCGACAAAAGAGCTATCATGACAAGCGTAGGAAAGACCTTGAATTTCAGGAAGGTGACCATGTTTTTCTGAGAGTTACTCCTATGACGGGTGTAGGACGTGCATTGAAGTCGAGAAAGTTGACTCCAAAGTTCATCGGTCCTTATCAGATTTCAGAAAGAGTTGGAACTGTGGCGTATAGAGTTGGATTACCACCTCATCTTTCGAATTTGCATGACGTGTTTCATGTGTCACAGTTGCGGAAGTATGTACCTGATCCTTCGCATGTTATTCCGAGAGATGATGTGCAAGTTAGAGATAACCTGACGGTGGAGACCTTACCTTTGAGGATTGACGATCGAAAGGTGAAGTCTTTGAGGGGTAAAGAGATACCTCTTGTAAGAGTTGTTTGGGGTGGAGCAACCGGTGAAAGTTTGACTTGGGAACTGGAAAGTAAGATGCAAGAATCGTATCCTGAGTTGTTTGTTTGAGGTAAGATTTCGAGGACGAAATTCTCTAAGTTGGGGAGAGTTGTAACGCCCTAGTCGTTATTTTATTATTTTTAGAATTATTTAGAGTCTTTTATGCATTTTATGAAAATATGTGTGACTTATTTGGTGTGTTATTTTATTTATATGATTTATTTAATATAAATAGAATAATAGAAATAATAGAATTATTTAGGAGGTTAGGGATTAATTAGAAATTAATAGAATTTAGGGGAGGTTTAATGTAATAGGAGGAGTTACACTTTAGGAAAGAAAAAGTGATAAAACTGTTTAACGTAAAAACAAGTTGGGGAGGAGAAAAAGCTAAGGCAAGGAGAGAAGACCAAGAGAGAAGAACCTAGGAATTGATTTGCTGTGCTTTTGCCGTTGCAATTCTAAGGTAAGGGTGGGATCATCTTTCAATAGTGATATTATATGATTTCTGAAAATTAAACTATTTAATTGTTCTTAAGGTAAAAATTGGGAAAATTAGGTTTGATGATGATTTTGAAGAAAATGCGTAAAATTCAGGTTTATGACGTTGTATTTAATGATTAGTATGATTTCCTAATCTGTATCGCTGTTGTTGATCATAATTGGATGAAAAGAGCATGTTATGTATGAATTTGGGATTTTCTGTATGAATGCCTGATTGGGCTGGATTGTTGTTGTTAATGTTTAGTTGCTGTTCCTGTTGATGTCTGATTTCATATAGGACTTGTAAACATTTCTGGAAAACGTTTTGGGCGAATTGGGGATTAAAATTGGGTTTTTGGAGTGAGGAGAAGCCTGAAAATCGTAACTGTACCCTGCCTAGATGAGTGGTCGCTTAAGCGAGCCAGCCGTCGCTTAAGCGAACATTCATGTAGCTGCCCAGAAATCAGATTTTATCCCGTTCGCTTAAGCGAACAGTGAGCGAACTGGTAAGCGAAAATTAAGTTTGGTTCTGCCAAGAATTCGCTTAAGCGAATGGTAAGCGACCTTGTGAGCGAAAAACCATTTTGTTTCTGTCCAAAGTTCGCCCAAGCGAGCCGTGAGCGACCCGTAAGCGAACTGAACCCAGACCTACTGTAAGTTGGTCGCTTAAGCGAGATAGCCGTCGCTTAAGCGAACTGAGTGTTAGTTAGCTTTTTCTGAACCTTGCTTCACACACCAAGGGATCCTTTTGAGTATTTCTAGATGTTCCTTCCAGCTTGTATAACCTTTGTATAGACTTAAAATCCTACTTAAAATCATGATGATAATTAGTTAGTTAATTTTATGAATTTGAATGTTGGAATGCTTGAATCAAGTGGATGAACATGTTGCATTGAAAAAGTGCTGAGTCGTATGAGTACATATGCATTTGTTGTCGAGTTGTATGTAGATATACATAAGTGGAGTCAGTTGCATAAGCATAAAAACGATGTTATGATGAGGACTTCGGTCCTGGAACACTTTGTTGTTCAAAACGATGTTATGATGAGGACTCGTGTCCTGAATAAAAGAATGCTTTAACCATTCTAATAAGATGAGAGCTTCGGCTCTGTTATGGTACCACATGCATAATTGCATTTGTTGAGGAGTCTTAGTAGAGTTGTCATGTCTTGCATGAGTCGTAGAAGTGAAGTCGGGCAGTCGCATGAGTCATGGTTACTGTTGACATTATTGATGAATGAATGAATTTGTTAATGAATGTTGTATTATGATTGTTGAATGATTATGATGATAGGGTGTTAGATTTAATTATGTTATTATATATTATTATTATTGTTTGAGAATCTCACCCCTTCTGCTTGAAAATGTTGCCCTTCCTATGGGTAACTTGCAGGTGATCCTGAGTAGTAGGTGGTGGCTCACAAAGTCTAGGGCTCTGATACGTGGGATGGGATTTTATTATTTGAATTCTTTCCTATGTATCAATTTTGAATTATAACTGATGTAGCTATTTGGTGATTGACTTTTATGTTGAAATGGCCTTTATGCCCAGGATAATTATTGTAGACTGAATGATGATGAAAATAATCCGCTGCGAGTTTAATGACAATTTTATGAACGACGTTTGATTAAATAGATTTCTTTATATCTTCTATTTAGTAATTTTTAAATGAAGAAATGTAGCATGTCTGTTATGATTACTCTGATTATTGTTGTATCATTACTATTTAAGTAATTTTGGGAAACGGGGTGTTACAATCACAATTGCTAGTCATAAATTATTACCTTGAAACAATTTAACTTTTGTCAACATAATGGCTACAACAGCATTTTGAGATTCACCGGAAGATAGGAAAGAGTTCAGCTCTTCAACATACTCTCCAAAAAGAGTACATTTAAAACGGTACTTACCTATTTAAAATTTGTCAAAGATTATACAAATATTAATAAAAATATTATAATACAGGTCTTGAAAAATTACAATTAAAAAAAAAAAATCAAACCTACCCATTTGAATCCAATTCAATGACATTCATATTTTAGTTTTTACACCATCTCTTTCGTACTTGTTATCATGGTTTTTGGGTGCCAAGCCATTAATTGGACTTGAACCTTTTGACCGTTGATATCTCTCTTTTTTCTTGGGAAGGGTAAAAGGAGAAAAACCCTTGAGTTTCCGAATTCGGGGGTCGTTTTCGCTACGGGAAGGTGTTAGGCACCCGGAGCGATTATGGTATTCCATAAGAACCGCTCTCCTAAGTTTATTTCTACGCTTTAGTTTTATTGCTTATTTTTGTAAAAAGGAAGGTATGATTAGTGAAGAATGGGGGTGAGAAGAAGTAGAATTTAATTTTTATTTCGGCTTGGATGAGTTTTGACTCATTGCCTACGTACCGTTTTACGGGATCAAAACCGGCGTAGTTCTTGCTCAAAAATGGTTTTTGTTTTTGTTGGTTGATTTTAAGTTTGAAAAGAGGTTTTGAAGAATAGAGATGAGAGGCCTCAAGGGCATTAGATTCAGCAAAAAAGTGAGGTTTGATTAGTGATTAAAAAGAAAGTCTAAATGATTAAGATGAATTGAATTTTTCTTAAGAAAAAAGAAAGGGAAAAAAATGAATTGTTGACTTCATATTTATTATGAAAATTTTTGAAGTGAAGTTCAATTGTTTTTTTTTTGGAAAAAGATGGATTTTCTCTAAGTGTTTAAAACCTAAACGCTTATTTAACCATACAATCCTATGCATACATCTAAGGTGAGTGTGTGCGTGTCGGTGCGTCATAGTGTCCATAGTCCATATTACAAAAATTGCCTAAATACATTCTATGGCCCCTTTGCCAAGCTACAAACCAATGATAACAAATTACATTACCAAAATGAATTAAAACTTGCAAAAAATAAATGCTAGGCTAAAGAAAGTGGAGAGAATGCTAAATGAGATGCATGAAACATGGAAATAAACTTGTTAGTGAAATAAAGCATAAAGAGTAGCAAGAGGCAAAAACGCATAAAATGCCATAAAGATAGTAATAAAATGATAATGGCACCCAAAATTTTGATATGAGAACTAAGACATTTGTAGCTTCTAATTCTCATGCTATAGCAAGTTTGAAGTAGTTTCTTTTATCTCAAGCTATAATCATAGGATCATTAGAAACAAACAAGCTTAGTTTCATACCAATTTTGAGATAGGATTAGCATCTTATTACTTTCTAGAATATGCATGCGTTGCTCATACAATCAAGATTTCATGAATCCATTTAAAACAGCAAAATCAAAATAGGATTGTAGGTATGAGCACCTCGCATTAACATATCAAATGGTCTTCATCACATATTCACAAATCAATGATAGAATTGACAAAATAATCATAAGAAATAATCCAAGAAAAAAATTAAAATGCCATGGATTAATCATACAAGAATTTTGCCAATTCCAGCGTGCAAAAATACCGTAAAACATCAAGAAAATTGTCAAGAAGTAAGCATGGATTTTCTAGGAAATTTATCAAGATTTTTAATCAAGACATTGGTTCAAATAGCAAAGAAAAACAGTGCAAATAGCAGAAAAAAAGCAAAAAACGTGAAAGAAAACTGAGGCCCAAACCAAAACCCAAAACAGACTGGACCTGGATCATCCAAAGGCCTCAGAGGCGTTGGATTGATCCGGATCCAGATCTAACGGTTCAAAACGCGTAGCGCATGGTAACGTAAATCAAGCATACAGCAACAATGCATCACAGCCATTCAACAAAAGAAACCCTAGATCCTACGGTTCAAAATGAAAACGAAATAAACCGGACCGGTTCACGCGTCTATATAAGGACATGGATACCGGTCCAGTCCATTTCTCTCATTTCCTTCTCTCTCTAAACTACAATTGCTCTGCCTTCTCTCTAACAAGAGTTCACCGGATTCTGGGTTGAGCCACCGTGAGAGATGAAGGTCTGGTTGGAGCCACCGTAGGCTCGCCGGAACCTTCATCTTCTCCGGTGAGCTCCTTAGGGTTCCGGCGAGCTTTCAACCCAGAATTTGATGAAAATCACATCATTCTCTTCGTCTTTTCATTGCGATTACGATTCTGGCCTTGGCTTTTACAAACACTACGTGAATCAACGTGAATCTGGTCTTCTCACTTACGTTTTTCGTAAAATTAGGGTTTGCTCTTTTTGATGAAATTCTTTGAATCTTTTTGAGATTCTGTTGATTCACGTACTGATGGTCCTTTTTACGAAAAGATGAAGAGATTAACGGTCTGGATGATGTAGATCTGTGCTTTTGGTGTTACGGTTTTTGGAAATCTTTTAGGTTTTTTGGCTTAAATGTTTTCAACTTCACAGATCTACATCTTCTCTGAGTTTGTTACTGGCTTTGATGATGAGAAAGATGAAGATTCACGTGTTTACCTGAGTTTGTATGGAGATTGTTGATTTCTTCGGAAAATCTTCAAGTCTTTCTTCTGTTTTGATCTGATTTCGTTTCTGGAGACTGAAAATAAATCAGTGTGGTTCTTGTTAACCTTGAATCTTCATCTTCTTCGGTGTAAACCCTAACTTCTTTCCTTCTTCTTCCTTCAAATTTCTGTGATCAGCACTCGTAGCTTTTTGCCATAGGTGAAGAGCTCGTGCTTCGAATTGCAGAGTCTGTAATTCAGTGATGATGATTCAATTGAATCACTGAGAATTGCAGTAACAAACTAGTTCAATTTTGTCTGGATTTCGCGTTCTGGAAGTGGTTTAGGTTTACGCCATTGATGAATGTTGAAGCTTTTTCTGTTTGATTCGTAACTGACAAGAGAGAGAGTGTGATTCTGTGTTTATGAGTTGGCACTTGATGAATGGAAAAACGTGTGAAATTCATTGCCACTGTGTTGCTTTTATAGCTGACAAGTGTGCATCTGAACCAATGAGAACAGGACACCTGGATCTGGAAAAAAAAAGGCACGGCTTTGCAGTTTTGGACTTTGAGGACCTCCCTGCAATTTTGTAAAATATGGGACTGGACTGCAATTTTAAAAATAGAACTAAAAAAACATAAAGATTGGACAGTTTGGACTTAAATGCAATTTTAAAAAGTTGAAGGATTAAAATGCAAAGTAAAAATAAAAATGAATTAAAATATGTAATTTGACTAAACGTAAAGCGAAACGAAAATAAAACTGACAAAACGGACTAAAACGAACCAATGGCCTAAATGAGGTACTTCAAAGTAACCTCCCTATGCCAAAATTTTATGTGAAATGACCAAAATGCCCCTAGGGCTAAAAATGACCTAAACTGACTCAAACAGACTTGACACTGACTCGGACGCAAGTTTGAAATGAATTTAAACAGGGTTTACTGATGAAATGTTAAAAATGAATTTGAAAAGACTCAGAGACAGTCACAAGGATGAAAATGAGTCCCACTGCAGGAAATGACCAAAATACCCTTCTGTACGACTTTTTGCAAATTTTGAAATAAACTGTAGAAGAAAGCAATGCAATGATTCAGAGACATTTTTGAATGACTTACAAGACAAGTAGAGACATTTTGAAAGGTTTTATGCAAGAAAAACATAGGTAAAATTGTGATTGAAAATACTGCGAAGCAGAGACAATTTGAACCGTGCAGTTGAAATTTGATAATTGACAAAGTTTGAAATGAAATTGGGCCCTAGTATTTTTAGGTCCAAAAACAGGGTATAACAGCTGCCCCTATTTAAGTTTCTTTGTCTGGAGAGTCAAGAGACGGAGTCTTTGGCTTGACAGGACGAAGACACTTAAATATTAGCATTTACACTGTGTTTGGACGTAAAAATACGCCTACCCATTTTCAAATAATATGCATGCCATGCATCATTTGGATTATGAATGTAAGACCTCATGGGGATTGGAATTAACAAAATATGTCGTATCCATTGTGGGATTGGTAGACATTGACAAAGATAGTGAATAGCAGAGCAACGGGAAACTAGAAACAAGTTGGATAGGTACAAGCTGTTCTTGGATTCAAACTAGCCACTTGACCGGGGATGAAACAAACAGACAACTGCAAGTTGTTCTTATGGATTCGAACTGGTCACTTCACAGGGGATAGAGGTTACTGGACAAACATGAGTTGTTCCTATGGATTCGAACTGGTAACTCACTTGGGGATATTGGAAAGTGCGAGTTGTTCTTATGGATTCGAACTGGTGACTCGACTGGGAAAAAAGAAAATTGGCAAGTACGAGTTGTTCTTATGGATTCGAACTGGTGACTCGGCTGAAAACATGTAAAATTGGCAGGTACGAGTTGTTCTTATGGATTCGAACTGGTTACTCGACTGAAAGCAAGGCAAATAGACAGGTGCGAGCTTGTTCTTGGATGCGAACTGGTTACTCCACCGGACAGAAACGGATAGACAGGTACAAGCTGCTCTTGGATTGAGCTAGCCACTTGACCGAACGGAAACGTATTGACAGGTACAAGCTGCTCTTGTATTGAGCTGGGCACTCGACCGATAACATAAGCAAATTGATAGGTACAAGCTGTTCTTGGACTTGAACTAGCCACTTGACCAAACAGAAACATATTCACTGGGGATTGGTTTGTTGACAAAATATAGATTGAAATTGACTTGACGTCGATTTGATTTGAAAGATAGAAATTGACCGATAACATTGGCTCACAAGGTTT
Organism: Medicago truncatula; assembly: GCF_003473485.1. Taxonomy (NCBI): domain Eukaryota; kingdom Viridiplantae; phylum Streptophyta; class Magnoliopsida; order Fabales; family Fabaceae; genus Medicago; species Medicago truncatula. The sequence goes on from NC_053046.1 coordinate 30,269,958, forward strand.
TGACAGAGAACCTGACATGAGTATTGAATTGAGACTGATGTTGACATTGGAAATGCGATATGCATGGATGATATAACAGTTTCATTAAATGCATGGGCACGTAATATGCATGATTATGCATGTATGAATGCTTGTAATGCATGACTGTTGGCAGTTTGTAGGCACGACTTCACGGGGAAGACAAGACATTGGAGTATTGGGCACGTAGTGGCTCGTGCTATATTACATATTCTTGAAAATCCTCTTTGGAGATGACGTCGTTGGGAGACGTATCGGGACCATGGCTGAGGGCAGGTAGCTATGCATCTTGCTGGGGACAGAATCTCGGAAGACTTTACTGGGGAAAACGCCGTTGTGCTGGGCATGTTGTAGACATCGCATCTGTGGTCAATGCTTTTTGCATGTTATATTCTCATTTTCATTCATCATTTTTTTTCCATTTTTGCCTGGATCGCCCTTTCGGGTTTTCGATCCACCGGGGAAATAAATTCTTTTCAAAGCCCCATTTTTGCCTGAACTGCCCTTTCAGGTTTTCAATCCAGCGGGGTGCTCATTCTTGCCTAAGCCGCCCTTCCGGGTTTTCGACTTAGCGAGCCTATTTACTTTCATGCATTTTCATTCTGTTTTTTTTCATTCTTGCCATTGACCACAGACTATCCTGGAGGAGAACCTGCTTGTAACATAAATTGAAATAGACACCAACACACACTCGCTCATGCATGTTCATTTGAATGTACCCTGTTGCTCAGGTTTGCTTTTCAAAAATAGACAAAAAGTTTTCAATTCCCAAAAATGTTTGTTTCAAGCATTGTCATTATCAAAATAGAAGGAAAATGTTTTGTATATAGCTTTGAAAGTAGAAGAAAATAGAGTTTTCAAACAAAAGCAAAGGCTCAAATTGATGTATAAGAGTGGTGGTCAGCCAAAGGCATGACTCCACGGATTTACAAAGCTTGGAAAATGGTAATTTTATTGGTTGGTGGTACATTGAACACAGTAATCACTACAGCTCTTAGAAACTTTGAATTCACAAGTACAGAAGCTTCAGATGAAGACGGTCATTAACAGCTGCAGATGCCCCAAGGGGGACGGTGGTTGGCCGGATATAGTTACTTGCCTTTTGTTTCAATCTCATTTTTGCATGAACCGCCCTTCCGGGTCTTCGGCTCATCGAGACGCTCATTCTTGCCTGAGTTGCGTACAATCTCAGCGAGCTTTTCATATTTGTTTTTTTTTTTTGTCCCTTATTTTTGCCTGGACCGCCCTTTCGGGTTTTCGATCCACCGGGAAGCGCATTTTTGCCTAGGCCGCCCTTTCGGGTTTTCGACCTACCACGCTGTTCTTTTCATATTTTTAGGCAAAGTATTTCTTGACTATATCGGCATTCACTGGATTTGGAAGTTCTACACCATCCATGTGTGTAAGGATTAAAGCACCACCGGAGAAGGCCTTCTTGACAACATAAGGACCTTCATAGTTAGGCGTCCACTTGCCCCTTGGGTCGGGTTGCTGACTTATCCTCCTCTTCAATACAAGTTCCCCTTCCTTGAATTCTCGAGAATGGACTTTCTTGTCAAAGGCAGTCTTCATCCTTGCTTGATATGACTGTCCGCGAGCCATGGCATCCATACGTTTTTTCTCAATCAAATTCAACTGATCATACCGGCCTTGGCACCATTCAGCCTCAGATAATTTTGCTTCCATGATCACACGGAGAGATGGGATCTCCACTTCCAAAGGAAGGACTGCTTCCAAACCATATACAAGAGAGAAAGGGGTTGCCCCGGTTGAACTGCGCACTGTAGTACGGTAACCATGCAGAGCATAGGGTAACATCTCATGCCAATCCTTGTAAGTGGTTACCATCTTCTGGACAATTCTCTTGATATTCTTGTTGGCGGCCTCAACTGCACCATTCATCTGAGGTCTATAAGGAGAAGAGTTATGATGCTCAATTTTGAATTCTTCACAAAGAGCTTGCACCACATTGTTGTTCAGGTTGGTACCATTGTCGGTAATAATCTTGCTGGGAACACCATATCGACAGATGATGTTGTTCTTGATGAACTTAGCTACCACTTGCTTGGTCACATTGGTATAAGATGCTGCTTCAACCCACTTGGTGAAGTAGTCAATTGCCACTAAGATGAAACGATGACCATTTGAAGCCTTCGGTTCAATTCTTCCAATCATGTCGATACCCCACATTGAGAACGGCCATGGGGATGACATAACATTGAGAGCGTGCGGAGGCACATGAATCTTATCAGCATAGATTTGACATTTGTGGCACTTTCTGGCGTACTGATAGCAATCATGCTCCATGGCCATCCAATAGTAACCTGCTCGTAACAACTTCCTTGACATAGTATGCCCTGTAGCATGGGTCCCGAAGGTACCGTCATGTACATCATGCATTAACTGCTCTGCTTCATGTTCATCAACACATCTTAACAATACCATGTCATAGTTTCTCTTGTACAGAATATCTCCATCTAACAGGAATCTACTGGCCAATCTTCTCAAGGTCTTCTTGTCTTGCTTGGAAGCACCCGGCGGATACTCACGGCTCAGCAAGAACTGTTTGATGTCGTAGTACTAGGGTTTATAGCCAACCACATTTTCACCAGCCTGATCGATCACATCCCCAATAGCAAACACATGTGAAGGTCTTTCAAGGCGTTGCACTTTGATTACTGGCACATCATTCCAATGGTTTACTCGAAACATGGAGGATAGAGTAGCAAGAGCATCAGCCATTTGGTTCTCATCACGAGGAATATGGTGCAGCTCAACCTTTGTAAAATATGTCAGAAGACGTCTCGCATAATCACGATAAGGAATCAACTTAGCATGGTGGGTCTCCCACTCTCCCTTTATCTGATTGATGACGAGCGCAGAATCTCCATAGATGTCGAGGTGTTTGATTCTCATGTCAATTGCTTCCTCGATCCCAAAGATACATGCTTCATACTCAGCCATGTTGTTGGTACATTCGAACAAGATTCGGGCGGTAAAAGGAATGTGATGCCCCTGTGGGGATACAATGACTGCCCCAATTCCTTTACCATAAGCATTGACAGCACCATCAAAGACTAAACCCCACTTGCTATTGGGATCTGGACCTTCATTAATCAACGGTTCGTCGCAGTCTTTGGATTTCAAATACATGATCTCTTCATCAGGGAAATCGAATTCAATTGGTTGGTAATCATCAAGAGGTTGGTAAGCAAGATGATCGGCAAGAATGCTACCTTTGATTGCCTTTTGAGTTTTGAATACAATATCATATTCAGACAAAAGCATCTGCCAGCGTGCAATCTTTCCAGTAACGGCAGCTTTCTCAAAGATGTACTTTATCGGATCCATTCTGGATATCAACCAAGTTGTATGATTCACCAAATAATGACGCAGGCGTTTAGCGGCCCAGGCCAAAGCGCAACAAGTCTTCTCAAGCATTGTATACCGAGTTTCACAATCGGTGAACTTCTTGCTTAGATAGTAGATAGCATGCTCTTTCTTTCCAGTTTCATCTTGTTGACCAAGCACACATCCCATGGATTCATCAAATACTGCCAAATACATAATCAAAGGCCTTCCTTCCACGGGTGGGACAAGGATAGGTGGTTCCAACAAGTAATTCTTGATGCTATCAAAAGCCTCTTGGCATTCATCATTCCATACAATAGGCTGGTTTTTTCTAAGCAGCTTGAAGATCGGCCCACAGGTTGCGGTCATGTGAGATATGAACCGGGAGATGTAATTCAAACGCCCGAGGAAACCTCTGACTTGCTTCTCTGTCTGTGGAGCTGGCATTTCTCGGATGGCCCGGACTTTATCAGGATCGACTTCAATGCCCTTTTGGCTGACAATGAAGCCTAATAACTTTCCGGACCTGACACCGAATGTACATTTGTTGGGATTCAATCGCAGCTTGTATTTTCTCAACCTTTCAAACATCTTTGTTAAATATTCAACATGCTGCTCCTCATCTGTCGACTTCACAATCATGTCGTCCACATATACCTCGACTTCTTTGTGAATCATGTCATGAAACAGAGTAGTCATTCCCCTTTGGTAGGTAGCACCAGCATTGATTAGGCCGAACGGCATTACTTTGTAGCAGAAAGTACCCCATGGAGTGATAAAAGATGTCTTTTCTCTATCTTCCGGAGACATTTTGATCTGATTGTAACCGGAGAAACCGTCCATGAAGGAAAACACCTTAGATTGAGCAGTATTATCAACAAGCACATCAATATGAGGTAATGGAAAATTGTCTTTTGGACTGGCTTTGTTCAGGTCTCTGAAGTCAACACACATCCGGACTTTACCATCCTTCTTTGGCACGGGCACAATATTAGCAACCCATTCAGGGTACTCAACTGTCATGAGGAAACCCGCATCAATCTGCTTTTGAACTTCGCTTTTAATCTTGAGAGCCATATCAGGATGAGTCCTTCTCAATTTCTGCCTGACGGGAGGACATTCAGGCTTGGTGGGGATCCGATGCTCCACAATCATAGGATCTAGACCTGGCATATCTTCATAGGACCATGCAAAAATATCCGGATATTCCCGGAGGAGCTGGACAATCTTCTGTTTAACCCCTTCCTCTAGAGTAGCACCAACCTTGATTTCTCGCTTGTTTTCCTCGGTACCTATGTTGATAAGCTCAATCTCTTCCTGGTGAGGCTGAATGGCTTTCTTTTCTTGCTCAAGTAACCGAGTAATCTCATATGGTATATCATCACCTTCCTCATCTTTGGCTTCATACACAGGGAAATCAAAACTTGGAGGAACCGTAGGATTACTGTGTTCAACGGGTTTGTTATGGTTCAACCTGCATATAATGATTGGATGATTTTTAGAAAGAGTTTTTTTTTTTCATGCAGATTTTTGAAATTAATAAGAAAATACAGACGTTTTGGTTTTTTCTGGCATTACCATTGTTTCCAAGGGAAAAAGCACTAAAAAAAAGTAGTCGTGAAAGAAACGACAAAATTTTATTAATCAACGGCAATGCCGAAACAAACATGCCCTTACAGGAAATATCACTCTCGCTTTGGGCAGAGCGAGAGGATTGTTATTTTGAAAACAAAGCACTAAAGCAACAAGACACATTACTCAGAAACATGCATGATTGAAGGAATGTCAATGGCATCCCAATCTGTCGCAATGCCTCCTGGTGTAACAAATGCAGGCCTGAGACCAGATCCAGTGGCTTCTTCAGAGATGGCATTAACAAACCCTGCACTGTGGAAGACTCCCGAGGAAACCCTTGATGACGGGGAGAACCCGAGACCTTCTTTACGCTTGTTCTCACAGAGCTGTATCACCTTGCCCCAACCGGCAGTCTGACCTTCCTGGATAACCTTCTGAGCATCTTTCAATGAAGCCATAGCAGCCCCAGCTTTCTTAGGCTCTGCATCTTCAATGGTCAAACCTTGGAAAGCAGTCCCTTCAGCAGACCCTGCCTCAACACAAGAGAAGGAAGACAACTGGCTGACTAAGTATGCTTCTTCACCATGGATTGTAACGAGTTTTCCATTCTTCACAAATTTCAACTTCTGATGTAAGGTGGAAGTAACCGCACCTGCATCGTGTATCCACGGTCTTCCCAGCAGACAACTGTAGGATGCATTAATGTCCATCACTTGGAAAGTAACCAAGAAATTCTCAGGGCCAATGGTTATCGGCAAGTCTATCTCTCCCAGCACATTCTTTCGAGATCCATCAAAAGCTTTGACCAAGAAAGTACTTCTTCTCAAAGGGGTCCCTCGGTAGCTCAACTGATCTAGAGTTGTCTTGGGCATTACATTGAGGGAGGAACCGGTATCCACCAACACATTTGATATCATGTCTGATTTACAATTCACCGAGATGTGCAAAGCCAAATTGTGACTCTTTCCCACTTCCGGCAACTCTTCTTCACTAAACCAGAGGTTGTTACAAGCAGTAATATTTCCCACTATGCCACCAAACCGATCTATCGTAACTTCGTGGTCAACATATGCCTGCTCCAGCACTTTCAACAAGGTATTCCTGTGAGCCTCAGAGCTCAAGAGTAATGACAATACAGATATCTTCGAAGGAGTCTGCAGCAATTGATCAACGATCTTGTAGTCGCTCCTCTTTATTATCCTCAGAATCTCATCTAAATTTGAATCCTCTATAGATTTGCCTGACTGGTTCACATCTGTAGCAATGGGTGAGACAACGGTTGGAGTTGCTTCTTCAACTGGTGGGATGGTCGGCGTAGCTACCTTCTTCTGAAATAACGGCGGACGGACTTTCCCACTTCTTAGTGCTGCAGAAGTCCCTTCGGCAATATTGCTTACTGTGGCAAAGGAGGCTAGAGGCACCTCTACTCCATTTTCTATCAAAGTAGCATTGTACTTGTATGGCACTGCCTTGTCCGAAACATAAGGGATTGGTCCTGGCAACCTTATCACCAAAGGCTCAGCATTCTTCTTCAAAGGTACACTCTTGACAGGCGGATCGTGAAAAACTGGAACGACCACGCAAACATCACTGACAGTCAGAAGATTATCATTCATCAAGCTTTGGATGTCGTCTTGAACAGTATGGCAGCCCAAAGGATCACAGAGGCATCCTAGACACTTGGCATGATCATGGCTGAACAGAGAGGCTTTGCACAGCTTGACGTGCAGAGGCACCAGAGGAGTGGCAACATTGTGGACATCAAGTCTAGGAGTCTCCTCACACACTTCGATCATATTTACAGCGGCATGATTTGGTAGCGGATTGTCGAGGACATGTGGAACATTATTCTCAAAAGTCAGCTTCCCTTGATCAATGAGTTTCTTCACGATATACTTCAAAGCATAACACCCCTCGACATCATGACCTAAGGCACCTTGATGAAAGTCACATTTGAGATCAGACCTGAACCTTGGAGGCAACGGATCAGGTGGTGGCTTGCCCTGTCTAGTTGTACAATGACCTCTCTGGAGTAGAGTTGGAAGAAGTTCTGCATACAACATTGGTATAGGAGGAAAAGTTGGTCTAGCATATTGCTGCTGCTGCTGTTGTTGTTGTTGTTGTTGAACTGGCAACTGTTGTTTCATCTGTTGGGCAATTGCATTGACGGGCACTTGAGGCTGGCCCTGTGGCAAAGGGTACTGATGATAAAACGGTGGGAAGAACGGATGCTGAGAATACGGCATATATGGGTATGACGGAGGCATTTGGGCTACATTGATAGGTGCAACAGTAGCCGTTGATTGCCCGGCTCCAGCTGACACCATCCCCACTTCCGTTTCTTTCTTCTTGTGGTGTCCATTACCATACCTCTTCGATGCACTCGTAGAAGATTCAGCTTTCTCAAACACAATGATTCCATCCCTGACGGCTTCCTCAAGACGGGTTCCCATAGTGACCATCTCCGAAAAGTTGTTCGGGGCAGCGATGATCATCCTCTCAACATAATCTTTCTTCAAGGTCTTTAAGAACGTCTGGGTCATTTCTTCTTCATCTAAAGCAGGAGTGATACGGGCAGCTGCCCCTCTCCACCTTTGCGCATATTCACGGAAACTTTCCTCCTTTTTCTGAGATAGGGACCTGAGGAACTCCCTATTCGGCTTCAATCGAGTGTTAAACCCGTAGTGACTCCTGAAAGCGGTGGCTAGCTCATCAAAGGTGTGGACATCATCTTTGCTCAGACTAGTATACCACTCTACAGCATCTTCCATCAGACTGTCTTGGAAGTAATGGATCATAAGGGAATCATTGTCCTTGTAGTTGCCCATCTTCCGGACATATTTGACAATATGATTTTGAGGACAAGTCAGCCCGTTATACTTGTCGAACTCCGGAACTTTGAACTTTTTTTGGAACATCTACCTTCGATACCAAGCAAAGATCCTGGGTTTTAATGGAGTCTCCATTTCCCCTATTGGCCTTAATTTCCCGTCGGAGCTCTTTGGCAAGTTCTTCCATTCTCTCTTCCATAGTTCCGGTTGTGGCAATACTCCCGTGGTGTGCATTAGCATGAACAAATAGAGGCACTGCATTCACAATGGGCTCGGTAACAGTTGTTGCAGCTTGAGTCAAGGCGGTACTAACAGGAGTTAAGTTTGCCCCTGGGATCGGGCCATTGTTGGTAGTACCAGAGGTCCCTGCCCCTGTGTTAGCAGTATAGTACAGCGGAAGCCCGTAAGGATACCCGGATGGCATGATAGAGCGAGGATCATTTGTTATGGTAGGAGTCACATTTGCAGCTGTAGAAACTACAGGAACTGGTTGTTCCTGAGCAGCCAACAGAGCAGTCATAGCATCATGAGCTTTGGCCAATTCCTCCCTTAGAGATGCCAATTCGGTACGAAGCTGTGTGTTTTCTTCTTCCATAGCCCTTTTCTTTCTTCTGTATTCTCTGGTTCGGTCAGTTCTATCAGGTTCGTAAACTCTCTGAGCACGAGCCACTTTTCACACTGCGGCAGAGAAACCAGGAGGTGGTAAGCACTTGGAAGCCTTTGTGACCAATGCATGATGCATATGATGCATGATATGCAAATGCAAATGCGAAAGACTTATTTTTCATCGAAGGATTTTTAAACAAATTAGAAATCTTGCGAATAATCACAACTACATAGCATTTTCAAAAGGAAGACTCTGAAATTTCAACAAGATAAACAAATGAAGCTCTCAAGTATAGGAAGTAGTCGGAGGATCATCGGACTCGGAATCTGAATCACAGTATCTATCAAAGAAGTCTCGTCGTCCTCGAGCTCTCTTGGAGTCCCTCATAAGCAGCTCATCTTTCTCTTCCAATTCCCTCCGGGCCTTAGCTAGCTCTTTCTTCAACATTAGATTCTCATGAGTCTTCTGCTCATCTCTACCATCCAAAGTCATGATTAGATTCTCGACTTGATTGTACCGAGCTTTCCACACTTGCTTCTCACGACTCTCCATGGCTAGATGCTCCTGATACATATCCTGAGTCGCGGGAAGTAGAGGTAGAGGCATAGACGGAGTGGATGAAGACACGTATCTCATAGCTGGATAAGGCATACCAATCTCCTCAGCTCGATCTATCACCCACTGAGTATAGGCTTCAAGAGCGACACCGGATCTCACACCTAGATGCCTCACACTTTTCCTTCGAACTTTGGACCAAGCATCCACGAAAGCTTTCCTTTGTCCGGTAGGAGCATTCGTGTAGAAGAAGAACTCTGGAGATGTAGCAAGATTGATGGGCTTCGACTTCATAGGGAAACCAAACTGTCTCATAGCAAGCTCGGGATTGTAGTTGATTCCTCCACGAGTACCAAGAAGAGGTACGTTGAGAAAGTCTCCACAACCCATGATAATCTCCTTCACCTGAGCGGCCGGAGTGAGCCAGACGACCTCGTCAGGAGTGAGGGCCATAATCCGCTGAGAGTAGGACCAATTTTCCGAGTTGTCATGGAAGGAACTCGGAAGGTGCGAAATAAACCACCTATACAAAAGAGATGTGCAGCAAAGAATATACCCACGGCCCTTGAGAGTCCTGTCATGAATGGCGTGGTAGGTATCCGCTAGCAAAGTAGGAACCGGGTTCTTGGAATGAAAGATCTCGATAGCATTCATGTCCACGAAGTTGTCGAGGTTTGGGAAGAGAATGAGCCCGTAGATAAGCAAAGCAAGAATAGCCTCGAGTGTATCCTGACGAGTAGTACCGAGATTAGCCTGATCAAGAAGATATTTCGAAGTGAAACCCCGGATGTGAGACTTGGTAATAAGATGGTTGGAGACGTCGGAAGTCTTGAGGTAGAGATCCTTAGCAATAACCAGAGGAGTAAGAGAATTCCCGGGACCGGTGAAAGGCATCTTCTCGGCTATAGGTAAACCCACTAGATTGGAGTAAGCCTCGAGAGTAGGAACCAACTGGAAGTCCGGGAAAGTGAAGCAACGGAAGCTCGGATCATAAAACTGTACTAGAGTGTGCACTAGCTTCTCGTCCACATCGGTTCGGAGCAAAGTAAGTAATCCCCCATACCGGAGTCGGAACCCTGTTTGACTCTTGACCTTGAGTGCCAACTCTCTTAAACTGACCAAATCCACTTCCTTGAACTTGTAGCACTTAGTCTTCTTCATACCTGTGATTATTTACAAAAATTTCCATTTGCTTAAACCCTTCGATGAATGCATGAAAAATGTTTATGCATGAATGTATGTATGCATGATTGTGTTGTTTAGTTTACAAAGGACAAGGTGGGTTGAGATTCAAAGTAACGGATGGACACGGCGTCCGGTGAACTAAGGCTTTGGATAGTAGTAACCAAGGTTCTAACACAGTTCCCAAACTGCAACCTCTCTCACATATATCATGGTAGTACAGGACGACACCCGTTCCATGATTATTTGTGAGAAGGTCTAGTTTGAGTGTAGTATCGCGTGACGACTAAAGTTTGAGACAACACTCAATTTAGCCACCGCACTACGTCCTAAAAGGCTAGGATGGGTTTGGTAACTACGGTTCATAGCTTCGTCGAACAATTGAAAGTGAAGTGCCTAAGCATGACAACACACGCCGACAATATCACCTTCAAAATGCCTCAGCTATGTGAGATTGATCGCATAATCCAATACACGAGGCAACCCCCGGATCGAATTGTCGATTATATCTCTACCTAAACATAAGTTCACTCAGCCCGGGTATAGGACTTTTGATATTCTCACCCCACACGTCAAATGAAAATAAACAAGTATTCACATATGTAAGCAATAAAACAAAGCGTAAATATAAACTAAAGAAAACTAGGCGCGACCCGCTAAAAAGAGTCCCCAGTGAAGTCGCCATTTCTGTTATCATGGTTTTTGGGTGCCAAGCCATTAATTGGACTTGAACCTTTTGACCGTTGATATCTCTCTTTTTTCTTGGGAAGGGTAAAAGGAGAAAAACCCTTGAGTTTCCGAATTCGGGGGTCGTTTTCGCTACGGGAAGGTGTTAGGCACCCGGAGCGATTATGGTATTCCATAAGAACCGCTCTCCTAAGTTTATTTCTACGCTTTAGTTTTATTGCTTATTTTTGTAAAAAGGAAGGTATGATTAGTGAAGAATGGGGGTGAGAAGAAGTAGAATTTAATTTTTATTTCGGCTTGGATGAGTTTTGACTCATTGCCTACGTACCGTTTTACGGGATCAAAACCGGCGTAGTTCTTGCTCAAAAATGGTTTTTGTTTTTGTTGGTTGATTTTAAGTTTGAAAAGAGGTTTTGAAGAATAGAGATGAGAGGCCTCAAGGGCATTAGATTCAGCAAAAAAGTGAGGTTTGATTAGTGATTAAAAAGAAAGTCTAAATGATTAAGATGAATTGAATTTTTCTTAAGAAAAAAGAAAGGGAAAAAAATGAAGTGTTGACTTCATATTTATTATGAAAATTTTTGAAGTGAAGTTCAATTGTTTTTTTTTTGGAAAAAGATGGATTTTCTCTAAGTGTTTAAAACCTAAACGCTTATTTAACCATACAATCCTATGCATACATCTAAGGTGAGTGTGTGCGTGTCGGTGCGTCATAGTGTCCATAGTCCATATTACAAAAATTGCCTAAATACATTCTATGGCCCCTTTGCCAAGCTACAAACCAATGATAACAAATTACATTACCAAAATGAATTAAAACTTGCAAAAAATAAATGCTAGGCTAAAGAAAGTGGAGAGAATGCTAAATGAGATGCATGAAACATGGAAATAAACTTGTTAGTGAAATAAAGCATAAAGAGTAGCAAGAGGCAAAAACGCATAAAATGCCATAAAGATAGTAATAAAATGATAATGGCACCCAAAATTTTGATATGAGAACTAAGACATTTGTAGCTTCTAATTCTCATGCTATAGCAAGTTTGAAGTAGTTTCTTTTATCTCAAGCTATAATCATAGGATCATTAGAAACAAACAAGCTTAGTTTCATACCAATTTTGAGATAGGATTAGCATCTTATTACTTTCTAGAATATGCATGCGTTGCTCATACAATCAAGATTTCATGAATCCATTTAAAACAGCAAAATCAAAATAGGATTGTAGGTATGAGCACCTCGCATTAACATATCAAATGGTCTTCATCACATATTCACAAATCAATGATAGAATTGACAAAATAATCATAAGAAATAATCCAAGAAAAAAATTAAAATGCCATGGATTAATCATACAAGAATTTTGCCAATTCCAGCGTGCAAAAATACCGTAAAACATCAAGAAAATTGTCAAGAAGTAAGCATGGATTTTCTAGGAAATTTATCAAGATTTTTAATCAAGACATTGGTTCAAATAGCAAAGAAAAACAGTGCAAATAGCAGAAAAAAAGCAAAAAACGTGAAAGAAAACTGAGGCCCAAACCAAAACCCAAAACAGACTAGACCTGGATCATCCAAAGGCCTCAGAGGCGTTGGATTGATCCGGATCCAGATCTAACGGTTCAAAACGCGTAGCGCATGGTAACGTAAATCAAGCATACAGCAACAATGCATCACAGCCATTCAACAAAAGAAACCCTAGATCCTACGGTTCAAAATGAAAACGAAATAAACCGGACCGGTTCACGCGTCTATATAAGGACATGGATACCGGTCCAGTCCATTTCTCTCATTTCCTTCTCTCTCTAAACTACAATTGCTCTGCCTTCTCTCTAACAAGAGTTCACCGGATTCTGGGTTGAGCCACCGTGAGAGATGAAGGTCTGGTTGGAGCCACCGTAGGCTCGCCGGAACCTTCATCTTCTCCGGTGAGCTCCTTAGGGTTCCGGCGAGCTTTCAACCCAGAATTTGATGAAAATCACATCATTCTCTTCGTCTTTTCATTGCGATTACGATTCTGGCCTTGGCTTTTACAAACACTACGTGAATCAACGTGAATCTGGTCTTCTCACTTACGTTTTTCGTAAAATTAGGGTTTGCTCTTTTTGATGAAATTCTTTGAATCTTTTTGAGATTCTGTTGATTCACGTACTGATGGTCCTTTTTACGAAAAGATGAAGAGATTAACGGTCTGGATGATGTAGATCTGTGCTTTTGGTGTTACGGTTTTTGGAAATCTTTTAGGTTTTTTGGCTTAAATGTTTTCAACTTCACAGATCTACATCTTCTCTGAGTTTGTTACTGGCTTTGATGATGAGAAAGATGAAGATTCACGTGTTTACCTGAGTTTGTATGGAGATTGTTGATTTCTTCGGAAAATCTTCAAGTCTTTCTTCTGTTTTGATCTGATTTCGTTTCTGGAGACTGAAAATAAATCAGTGTGGTTCTTGTTAACCTTGAATCTTCATCTTCTTCGGTGTAAACCCTAACTTCTTTCCTTCTTCTTCCTTCAAATCTCTGTGATCAGCACTCGTAGCTTTTCGCCATAGGTGAAGAGCTCGTGCTTCGAATTGCAGAGTCTGTAATTCAGTGATGATGATTCAATTGAATCACTGAGAATTGCAGTAACAAACTAGTTCAATTTTGTCTGGATTTCGCGTTCTGGAAGTGGTTTAGGTTTACGCCATTGATGAATGTTGAAGCTTTTTCTGTTTGATTCGTAACTGACAAGAGAGAGAGTGTGATTCTGTGTTTATGAGTTGGCACTTGATGAATGGAAAAACGTGTGAAATTCATTGCCACTGTGTTGCTTTTATAGCTGACAAGTGTGCATCTGAACCAATGAGAACAGGACACCTGGATCTGGAAAAAAAAAGGCACGGCTTTGCAGTTTTGGACTTTGAGGACCTCCCTGCAATTTTGTAAAATATGGGACTGGACTGCAATTTTAAAAATAGAACTAAAAAACATAAAGATTGGACAGTTTGGACTTAAATGCAATTTTAAAAAGTTGAAGGATTAAAATGCAAAGTAAAAATAAAAATGAATTAAAATATGTAATTTGACTAAACGTAAAGCGAAACGAAAATAAAACTGACAAAACGGACTAAAACGAACCAATGGCCTAAATGAGGTACTTCAAAGTAACCTCCCTATGCCAAAATTTTATGTGAAATGACCAAAATGCCCCTAGGGCTAAAAATGACCTAAACTGACTCAAACAGACTTGACACTGACTCGGACGCAAGTTTGAAATGAATTTAAACAGGGTTTACTGATGAAATGTTAAAAATGAATTTGAAAAGACTCAGAGACAGTCACAAGGATGAAAATGGGTCCCACTGCAGGAAATGACCAAAATACCCTTCTGTACGACTTTTTGCAAATTTTGAAATAAACTGTAGAAGAAAGCAATGCAATGATTCAGAGACATTTTTGAATGACTTACAAGACAAGTAGAGACATTTTGAAAGGTTTTATGCAAGAAAAACATAGGTAAAATTGTGATTGAAAATACTGCGAAGCAGAGACAATTTGAACCGTGCAGTTGAAATTTGATAATTGACAAAGTTTGAAATGAAATTGGGCCCTAGTATTTTTAGGTCCAAAAACAGGGTATAACAGTACTCTCTTTCAACTCCAACTCCAATCATGACTCCAATTACATCTGCATATATAACACACATTAAAATATCTATCAAATTACTATTTATTATTAAAAGAATATAACGTACAATTGAATCATATTAAACAAAACATTAGTAATTCAATATATAAATTATTGTGTTATTTTTGTAAGCAATAATAATATTTAAAAAAATCTACATGAAGAAAATTATAGTCACTTACCAACTAAGTAGTTGTTGTCGTAAAATTCATTGAAAACATCAGGTGCAGGTGTAAACGAATACACGTTTGTTGGGACCAAAACAGTTATAGATAGTTTGACTTTTGTGTTGATTGTGAAATTCAGTTTGTATTCTTTGTGTGATGGTCGATACAAATCACTGTTGCTAGCAACATTAAATGAGGAAATTGTGAACATCATTCCCTCTTGGAGTTGATTCTTGAACTTGTAGATCAATGTTCTTCGTATAGACGCACCAAATTTGATCACCCTAGATAAAAAAGATGATAACACTATACTTTAAACAAAAAAATACTAAAAAAAAACAAAAAAGAAAAACAATATGAAAAAGGTACATTTCGATCCATTAGAACCAACTCCATGGAAAATGGTAGTTTTTTATTTTTGTAGTCTTGACCAAACCAAGCACGAACAACCTTCACAACCAATGTCCACGATTGTTTTCTTGGCGAAACATTAGAGATGAAGTTGTGTTTTGTTGACATTTTCCTTTGCAATAGAAAAATTATAGAAATAGTTTAGAATATAGATATCAGAGCACCAAAGAACAGAAAACGAAGAACTATATTTTGTGATTGTTGTGTACTCATACCCAAAATCTCTACTATTTATATAGAAAAATAGTATCATAACGGTTAATATAAATTAATTATCAATTTAATCGTTTTAAAATTAATATTATCAACGTCTTTAATATTATAAAACGTGCATTAAACGATTAAATTATATTTCATGTAACGTACAAAAAATTAACTTCATAACATTTGAAATTTAATTTAATATTTAATAATATCTTATAAATAATTATGTAATATAGTTTTGTAACAAACAAAAATTAATTATATAACCTTAAAAACTAATTAATACAATGAATTTTTTAATTAGTAAGTTAATGTCTTAGTGTAACGTCTCAAAATTCAAAATATAATTTATTCAGTTTATTTATTATAATTTTGTAACCAACCAAATTTTGAATGTTACATATAAATGTTAATTGAATACTAATTAGATTAATAATTATTTGATTTGTAACGTTCAAATTTTTATTGTAAAATATAAATTTTAATCGAAACAATAATTATATTAATCATTATCTGATTGTAACCAACTATTTACTTTATGTACAATTTAATGTTAAATAAAAAACGGTTTTTAATAATAATTAAAATTATTAAGCTTGTATTAAAAATTAGGAGGAATTTTAGGAACATATGCTAAGTAGGCTTTTGATGAGGTGGACATCTTTAGAGAAAAGGAATTTGAATTAGGCTATTTCTAAAAACTCTAAATTGTTAGTATAAAGATATACTTAAATTCAAATTGCTATTATCCTAGACTAAAAATATTATGTTTCAAAAAAAAAAAAATAGACTAAAAATATTAGTATAATGTTCTGAGTTCTGACACTATTATTTATCGGTAGTTCCAAAGTGATTGTTGTATTGTGTTGAGTTGAATCGTGGAAGCAAAAAACAAAGAGAAAATGAAAATCTATCACGTTCCTTGCTTGGAAGACAATTATTCATATTTGTAAGATTATTCTTTTTTGTTCAGTTTTTCATTTTCTGGGTGAATCAATCTATGAAGGAATTTGTTATTATTGATTTGCAGGATTGTTGATGAGAGTACCAAAGAAGCTGCGGCTGTGGACCCAGTTGAACCCGAGAAGGTTCTAGAAGCTTCTAATTCTCTCGGTCTTACTATCAAATTCGTCCTCACTACTCATCATCACTGGTGAGTTGCTTACTTTCGTTGCATAAGTTGTTTTGCATAAGCTCAAAAATAAGCCAATCCAAACAGGTCCTTTATATAAGCTAGGCTGCAGAGCTTATCAATATTAGTTACAACTTATGGACGTGTTATAAGCTGATTCCATAAGCTATCTCAAGTAGGGTGTGTGTTTGGATGACCAGCTTGATTAATCACCAACTGATTAAGTGTTTGTTATATAAGCACTCCTGTTTTAAGCTATTCATATAATCAAAGAGAGAACGTGGTAAGCTATTTTCATATGAAAAGTCTGTTGAAATAAGCTGAAAACAGTTGCATTTTCTTGGTTATTTTGTTTGGTGTTATTGTTTGCTGCTTTAGTTTTGAGGGGTGATAGAAAATATTGTGATTTTTGTGTGAATTTGTGGCAGGGATCATGCTGGTGGAAACGAGAAGATAAAGGAATTGGTGCCTGGAATCAAGGTCTACGGTGGCTCAATTGATAATGTCAAAGGCTGTACTAATGCACTTGAAAATGGTGATAAGGTGCATCTTGGAGCAGATATTAATATTTTAGCCCTTCACACACCTTGGTATGGTAACTCAACTTGACAATTAAGACTCTTGTTGGCACCCTTTCCTTTCCCCTCCCTGCCCAAAAGTCGAGGGTTTGTAATTGGTGTATTATATAATTATATTATATTTAGACCGGGACTTAATTGTTTTGTCTATGTCTTTGCTTCATTTCTAATCTCCATAATAAAGAATAACAAAAGAAAGAAATAGTATAGCTCAAGTTTGTATATCAATGATAGTGAAATGGTGGTAGATACTCGAAGAGGTAATCAACTTTCTGAGTGCTGATTGCCACACATAATATTTGAATGTGGATGTTGTTAGTGAGAATTTGACTCCTCTAAAGTGAGTAAAGTGTAAAGTGAGATGAGAATATCAAGAATTGTTATGTTAGCAAACTCATATTACCAATTGTTTTTAAAAAACTCATAATTTTTTATGATGTACCACTAACATCCATCATTACTTTATTAATCAATGGTTTATAATATGTACTTTACACTCTAAAGTGAGTTGCTCTCGCCATAGGTTTATTAATCAATGTAAATAGGTCAGGTAAATATTATTCTTTTATAATGGGAGCGAAAACTTCTGTATTGTGTTTCTCTCGCCAATTAAGATTTGTGCTAAAGAATTAATTATGTAATGCTTGATGAACTTGTTGTACCATTTGTTCTCGGCTTCTGTTTAGAGGTTTAGCCTTGCTTTTCTGGTGATATTATTTTAAAACCAATAAAACTATATACTTGTCTGATAGTTTACCAGACTTAGAACACATTGTTTTGCTTTCACTGGCCTCATCTGTTATGGTTGATAATTTTGTTTGATGTTTTATTAGTTGTTAATAATTATCACTCCTCTGGTATTGTTTAGTATTCCATCTTTTATGTAGTGGTTCAAACTAAGTTTCAGTTTCACCTTTTATCCAGACCCTTTAACCTCTCTTGTTAACATAAACCATTTCTCTGATTTTCATAGCCACACCAAAGGTCACATAAGTTATTATGTTACTGGCAAAGAGGATGAGGACCCAGCTGTTTTTACTGGAGATACATTGGTAAGTTTATCAACATTTTTCATTTTAATGAGCTGTTTTGAAACATGTCTGAAAAAAAGTAGTTATTTTGAATGCATGTAAGAAACTTAAAGATGGGCTAAGTGCTTGAAGTGAAGGTATATAAATTTTAGGCTTGATTCTGTGGTCCTTTAATGGCCCTTAGGCATTTTTTAGTGGAATCTCATATGGTCAACCTCGTTCATGTTACGGAAGTTAAATGACCAAAATTTGGTAAAAATAAAAACTTAAAAGGACTAATTTGTTACAATAAATTGGCGAAGGTTAGCATGCATAAGTAAAGCATGTGGTGTGTGGTGCACCAATAAAGATTAACCCAACGATTAATCTATCTACACTGAAATATCATACACAACCCTTACACAATCTTTCTCATCCTTAGTCATGTCCAGATGAACACCCTTACATATGGCCATCTTTCATCAATTTTGACGTGACCGTCATCTGTCTGTTGTGCTGGATGATCCTTTGTTAGATTTTGTTTTTTGGAATCCAGCTTGTTTAAGCATGGAATCTTGTCGGAACTGATGAAGACGGACTTTATCTGGGGCTTTTGTAGATTGAAGGATGAATATTCTTTTGATTGTTTTCATTTTCTGGAAAATGACTCATGGTGGCTGGAACTTAAGCTTTCAAGCACTCAGTACGATCCAACCCAAACTTCACAGATATGAATTTTTCTAGGGGTTTTATAGAGGAATTAATTTTATTGGTTTGGTTTTGTATTTGAGTGGCTATGGTTGACGTATTTTGTATTTTCTGTTGAAGGGGAAGAAGAAGTTGATGGTGTGGATTGGAGAAGAGAATGTTTTTCTATGACTGTAGTGAAATGACCTTTTGAGTCCATATTTCTTTTTTTGGTTCTATAGTTCTTGGTTGCTGAGGTACTCATCTTTTGAATCCATATTTCTGCGTGTATGTATCTTCATAATTTATTTTTGTTTTATCTTGGTCTCTGTCATGGTGGTGAACGACGGTACTGTTCTGGTGGTGCAGAGAAGACTGCAGAAGAGGGGAACCAAGGAGGTGGAAGGGAAATGGGGAATGTTTTAGTATGGAATAAAAGCCATAAGTTATGATTGTGCACATTAGACAAAGCCTGATAAAATAAATTAAAAGGGCCGATAGAGCAATTTTGCCTAAATTTTATGTTTGGTTCGTATTCTCGATGTATGAAAGTTTTCATGTACATGAATTTTGAAGAGCTATTACTTTTAAATCTTCTTTATTTATTTACTATGTTTCTTCTTTACAGTTTATTGCTGGTTGTGGGAAATTTTTTGAAGGAACTGCAGAACAAATGTATCAGTCACTCTCTGTAACATTAGGTTCATTACCAAAGCCAACTCGAGTTTACTGTGGCCATGAGGTAAAACATATTCAAGTTTCTGTCATTAAAATTGTGGACTGAAAACATATTTAAGTCTTCTTTATAATACACTTCTTTGGTTTGCTGAAAAAACATGTATTGGTTTTGAGAGATTTAAGAGCTACCCTTTGCCAGATGAATTTTTTTGATTTGGTACAAATATAATGCAAAAGGCAGGCACTCCTTGGTGTGTGTTCGCAAGAAGCTCATTTGTGCAAAATCGGTTGTGCTCTTGTGCTTAAAATACAAAATTTATCACTTGGATTAAAAACCAATAATGCAACTTTGAGGGAAAGTGAAATTTTAAATTTTTTGTTGAATAGTTTTATTAGCGAAAAAGGCTTATGTTCTTTAGAGACTTACATTTTCTGCTTCACATTACTCACTAGGAGTTTGAGTTTGTTTTTTCTGCAGTACTCAGTGAAGAACCTGCAATTTGCTCTGACAGTTGAGCCAGACAATTTAAGGATACTGGAAAAATTAACCTGGGCTCAAAATCAGCGGCAAACTGGCCAACCAACAATTCCCTCAACCATTGGGGACGAGTTGGAAAGCAACCCATTTATGCGGGTTGATCTACCTGCAATCCAGGTTTGTCGCCTTTTCCATTCCTCTTCTAAGTATATGTTTGGTTCTAGTTTTGGAGGAGCCTAAATTGATTCTAGATGTGTAGAATTGATTTTGATATGTTTGGATGCTATCTGAGTATAATTGTTTTTTATTCCCAATTGATTCTAACTTAAACTAGAATTTGTAGCTTTTGCTTTTACAACTTATTTTTAACCTTGAATTTATTGTTCACCCACTTTTACATCAGTGTATTCAAACATAAATCACATTATATTCAACTCACTTTTGGCCAGAATCACTTTGTCTAAAATTAATTTTTGCAACTACAGAACAAACACATAAGTTATTGATGGGAAGGAGGAAATAAATATATTCTTTAGCAATCCCTTCTGGGGTATACTAGAGATTTGTATAATCAAAATTCTAACATATTTTCAATTTTGGTCCCCAAAAAATTTCCGTTTGATTTAATCTTTCGATTTTAAATATATGTCAATTTTGGTTTACGTAGATTTTAGACTGACCAAGTTAGCTAGCTGCAAGGACCAAAATTGACACATTGTCAAGTGAGAGAATATATTTTAGGGATCAAAACCAAAAATTACAAATTTTTATTTAACCCATTTAGCCCAATATAAAATTATACAATGCTTAATTAATGTAAAGTGTTTCCTTGTAATGTATCAATGTAAATGTATTGCAGGAGAAGATGGGGTTCAATTCACCAGTTGAAGCTTTAGGAGAATTAAGGAAGGTGAAAGACAATTGGAGGGGCTAATGAAACCAACCTTCTCATTCACTCCTGTTTCATTTTCCTCTTTTGTCGAATACATATTAATAAAGGCATGTATGTATTATGTATATACTTGAACAGTTTGGTTTGCATGAAATTAAAATGGCAGTGTCAGAGGCATGTCATGTTAGGGACATGGATTGTGATTAGCACTGTCGGATACATGTATGTTAATGTTGGTTTGTCCAAATACTAAGATGTCCCATTTCATTCATGTCATTTACTTGTGAACTTAACAACTATTTTCTCCTTTATATTTCTGTTTGCAAAGTAAACTTTCTCCCTCAAAATTCAACCCAAAATACCTATATGAAAATAGGAGATTCCTTTGATGCTTTATTTGTTCTGTGATCAAGCATGGAAAGGGATAGAAAATTATGGCCGGCCTCTTTAATTTATTCACTTTTATTATTTATATATTGTTTGTTTTTTGGATGTACAAACTGAATAATGCTTGTTTATGTCAAACAGAACAGTAGTAGCGGTGACTTCGAAATTCTTAATAAATTCAATTTTTTAATGTAATACTTTTTTTTTTTGAGAGATTGTGTTTTATTATATGTTATTTTACAATATTAATAAAATATTAATTTTTTGAGGGGTTCAATAATTTGTTTAGGTTGGATATGAATTTGAGTTCATTTAAAATGCGATTTGGATTGATTTGTTTCACTTGGTTGAACGGGTTATTTGGACCTATGATCTTCTCTAAATTTAGAGGAGAGGGAGGAGAAAACTTATTTTTCTTTTCTAAATTAATTACGCTATAAAATAATTTTAAAATTGAATGAAGTATGATTGAATTGTAGTTATATATATTATTAAATTTAAAGTATATATTAAAAATATAAATCTAACATTCTAAGGCATTCCTTAAAAAAAATATATCCTTCTAAAATCTCCTTCCCATATAGACCTTTAATCTTTTAGTATCTTCTACGATAGACTATGGCATTCTACCTAATAGAATATGTTTTGGTTTTTGTTTTTTTTCTTTTTCCTCACGACATCACACCGAACTTCCTATACGGGTTTTACTTGGATGACATTGAGTTTAAATAATATTGGTGATTTTGTCTCCATCTCTCTCCTAACCAATCATTTTTATTATCAAAATAATTTATTTTAATCATTTATTTATCATTTTCTTTCATCAAATATACTAAAATCATCAATGTCACCAAAACTCAAAGTCACCCAAGTGACATGAATACTCTTTCTCCGTCTCTGTTTTAATTGGACTGAAGTGGTTAACGGACTTCAACAAATGACAAATCGTACGAAAAAACACAAATACGATTTATGGGTGTATAAATTCTTAGATAAGAGTATACATAACTTAGTGTTGAACTCCAAATTAGTAGGGATCTCTTCCCACAAGAATTGAAAGACTACCCAAAAAAAGTAAATTTAAGGTCTAACCACTTAATTAAAATAGATTATTGAAATTTACTCCTCGGGATCTCAATGTTTAATTTTTTTTTTTTTTTTATACTAATATCGGTTTATTAGTTTGCGCTTTTAAGTAAATAATAATAAAATTTAGCATCATTAAATGATTTAAATATATCCCCTAATACATGCCAATCTCTATATTCTAGCATCCAACCTATTAATGTCCTTCTCCGTCGATTAAAGACACATAAACAATGAGATTCAACATTCTTAAAGCTTATTTTGTTACAACTTACAAATCATTTCTTTGACTTCTTCGGATACAATATGACTATAAGTGGATTGAAAATGTCCAATTTTACCCTTTGATTACAAAAAAATTGAAGATTGGAAAGTATGCACGAGTCGACCACATTAGTCTTTCTCTACTCGCTTGCACTATGGTTTTTCAAAATGTTGAGTTAAGGGGAATTTTCTCAAACTGCTCATGTAGTCATAAGCATCCTTTGGTCATTCTAAAACTAAGATCGGACAACACACAATAGGCATAATCCAAATTGCTACCCTTTATCTAGGTTTGGTAGTTTTGGCGGAGAGTAGAAGAATATTTACCTATAAAACTTTCATACATTGTTCGTGTATATCAATTGAATTCATAAATATATAAGCATTAATAGTATAAACATTAAATTTATAAATATTCCCGAACTTAAGAAGAAGTCGATATTATCTGCCTAAGAGTGTTGTTGTTCTCACATCAAGTGGTTTCTAGAAAACACATTAAAATGATCAAAAAACTCAGCGGTAGTTAACTATCGTTTGAATGTTTTTGATCATTTTCATGTATTTCTAAGAAACAATGGATGTGAGAAAAGCAATTCTCTCTGCCTAATACTAATAGGCCCACTAATCTAAAGTTTTTTTTTAAAGGAGAATATGTTTTGGTTGTTGTTTGTTCTTTATCTACAACAACAACAACAACCAAGCCTTATCCCACTAAGTGGGGTCGGCTACATGAATCAAATGACGCCATAGTGTTCTATCATACACCAAATTTGGATCCAACTCATTGACCTCTAAATCCTTTATAATGGTTTCTCTAATAGTTTTCCTAGGTCTTCCTCTACCTCTTTTAACTTGACTCTCCTCCATTTGATCTACCCTTCTTACCACGGCATATACGGGTCTTCTCTCTACATGCACAAACCATCTAAGCCTATTTTCTACCAACTTTTCTACTATAGGTGCTACCCCCACTCTCTCTAATGGTGTCATTCCTAATCCTATCATTTCTAGTTTTACCACTCATCCAACACAACATACTCATCTCTGCTACACTTACTTGATTCTCATGTTGACTCTTAACCGCCCAACACTCCGTACCATACAACAACGTCGTTCGGACTGATGTCCGATAGAACTTTCCTTTCAACTTAAGTGGTACTTTCTTATCGCACAAAACACCCGAGGCTCTTCTCCATTTCAACCACCCAGCTTGAATACGATGGCTTACATCTACTTCTATTACTCCGTCATTTTGTACGAAGGACCCAAGATATTTAAACCGTGTGACTTGGGGTATGATATGATCTCCAACTTTCACCTCTAAGGTAGACCTACTTCTCCTTCCGTTGAAGTTACATTCCATATACTCCGTCTTGCTTCTACTCAAGCGGAATCCATACGCTTCTAAGGCTTGCCTCCAGGCCTATAGCCTCCCGTTCACTTCCTCCCTTGACCCACCCACCAAGACTACATCATCTGCAAAAAGCATACATCTCGGTGCTAACTCTTGGATGTGTTCCGTCAATACATCCAAAACTAAAGTAAAAAGATAAAGAACAAACAACATCCTCTTAAATGTTATTTGTTCTTTTATCTATTAAATAAAAAATGTGTAGGGAAGATGCTTCACTTGTCTTGCTCTTCCCACGACCATGCACGTAAAACCACAATCCTCTGTCATCTATTATTCTTCATATCATTATTATAGAAGGTACATGTCTCAATTTCATTAACAAATGGAAGACAAACCATAATATCGATATGTTCAAAATAACCACAAAATTTTGATGGTAAAAATTGTTAAGTACCTCTACAATTGTGTCAAAAAAATAATACAATATCTCTACAATTGGGGATAATCTAGCTAGTGTGATGTGAAAGAAAAGAAAATGTACAAACTTTATTTTCAATTTTTTTTTTAATTAGTCTAATCACTGAAAATTCACATTTTTTAAATAAATAAGTAGGTGTTTGGAGTTTGAAACTAAACCCCTACACACGTAATGTATGTTCCCGAAATTGATATACATAAAAGTAATTTTATAAGTGAAATATGGTTGATGTGAAATGATTTTATGAAACAAACTATTTTAAGACTTTGACTCGGGTTGATGGTGGAGTTTTGGCTGATAGTTGGTCTTCTCGGTCTTTGCCTCTTGAGCAACTATGTTAATTATTCATTCCTCTTATTGAACGTGAGATTGTTCAATTACTTTCTATTCACGTTATTGTTCAATTACTCTTCCTCCACACATGAATTATAGAGAGATGACCCATTGGTTTGGAAGTTGACTAGTGCATTATGGCAGAGCTTGAGTGAAATTCCTATTTGTAAAAAATAAAAAAAAATAGTGTTATAGAATAATAATTATTAAAAGGTCCACTAAAATAATTATTAAAAGGAAAAAATATTGACAAAATGGACGGTGACTTAACTTGGTTGGTTGAAATTGCAAATGGAAGAAAAGAATATGATAGTGTCCGTTAAAACGCGTTTCTTTTTCACCACCTCTTAACAATAACATCAATTATTTCAGTTAGGTTATTGCAATAATAATGTGATTATTCAACGTTGTTCATCTCCCAAATCTATCACCTTTATGTTCTTGTTACCTACTCCTCTCTTATTTATTGCTTCATCTAAGGGTGTAAACATATTTATTCTACTTAATTTCTTCCATCAAAATACTATTTCCTCCTAATCCTTCAATTTTGAAGAAAAAGAGTCCTGTAATCCTATGTTTGATTCATAAGGTAAATAAAATCTTATTAAAGGTTTTCTTTAATACTTAATAAGATTTTATTTACTTAATAAGAGTCTTCAAATGAGAAGATCTTTCACAGACACAATTCACAAATCAATTTTGTTAGGCACATCCTCACATGAAATGAAAAAAATTAAAGAAAAAATATTTAATCATATCAATTGACTTTATTCAATTTTATTATCTTTTATGTTTTTATGATCTTGTATGTGTTTCCTTCAAATGAGTCTAACAATAACATCTTATAAAGAATCTTGTAAATATAATTAGAGGGAGTATTTTTCTTCTTCTTGAGAGTCACCGAACAATTGATATAAGTAAATAGAGTATCTATCTTTCTTTATGTATGTACAAAAGTATCCCTTTATTATTGAGAATAAATTAGGTATTTTCATAAATACATTGTCGCTTTCTGTGAAAAATAAAATAAAATAAATAGTTTGTCCCATTAGATATTTTGATATACTAAAAAAATAGTAATCTCTGTACATAGTAAATTGTTCTTTATCGCATTCACACGCTCAACACTCTCAAAAAGAAAACCAAGTTTTCAGCTCCCTGATTCTGACTTTTCATCACCATTGCCAATTCACTTCAAATTTCAAACCCTATTTTCCATAATTCCTTCATTAATCGCTTAATCCATAAGCTCTCAGGTAACCTATAAAGCTATTCACTCCCTTCATTTTTTTCAATTTTTATATATTTTTTTCTGTTTCTCTAATAATTTCCTTCATTCCCTTTTCAGGGTAGGGAATAAAACCCTAAAAAATCGTCTTTTGAATATTTTTAATTTACCCCAAAATTAGAAATTAGTCGAAAAGTGGAAGATCAAAGAAATAGGGTGAGTGAAGAATTGAGGATTAGTTTTTTTATTTTTATTTTTAATTTGTGTTAAAGATGGAAACTTTGGGTGGTAATTCATCACCATCACCATCATTATCATCAGCATCATCATCATCATCTTTTGGAGGGATTAATACTGATGATAACAATGGTAGTGTATCTTGGTATGGAATGAGGTTACCTGTTAACCCCTTTTTGTCACCGATTTCGTTTTTGTTGGATTATTCTGGAATTTTGCGTTCGGGTAATGATTCTGAGGGTATGATTGTCAACAATGGAGTTTCTGGTTCGGAGTTACGACCTCAGGTTGATGCTGGTGGTGCTGTTGCTGGGAGTAGTGCAGGGGAGGTTGCAATAAGAATTATTGGAGCTGGAGAGAATATTCATAATCAGGTTGGGGAAGTGGGTTATGATGATTGCGGTGAGGAGCTTATTGCTGAGAGAAGTGGAATGCCTGGATTGGGTGAGAATGATGCCGAGGGTCGTGGTGGAATTGAGGCTAGTGAAGGGGTTCCTCTTGTGTCTTCATCTTCTTCTTCGTCGTTGGCTGGTAGTGGGCAGGTTGATGGTGAGGCTGCTGGGAATGGAACAGAAAATAACAGGGATTCGTCTTCTTACCAGAGATATGATATTCAGCTGGTTGCTAAGTGGATTGAGCAGATTCTTCCTTTCTCGCTTTTGTTGTTGGTTGTTTTCATTCGACAGCATTTACAAGGTATAATCACTTCTGTTCTGATTCATCGATTATACTATATTTTGTTTGTGATGTTGAGCCTGGCTTCAAACTTGTGTTAGTCCAATATGATCATAGCCATTTTGAATTTTCCTTTATTTACTTTTCCATTGTTAGTAGTTCTTCCATTTCCCAAATATCAAGAAAATACAAAGTTGTTTCTTATAACTTGGCTACCTGTTGTGTTACAAGCACCGACTTGCTTGTCCTGAGGTAATTTGCTTGGTAGAATAGTGGTTGGATAGAGAAAGGTTGCCTGCATTTGGGAATGATGGAAACTATGAAAGTAGTATTAACTAACATCTTTATTTCTCATCATGTATAAGTTTGTTTGGTCTTTCGCTCTCGTTACCTTGTTAAATGTTTTTCATTGATCCCAAATCCAACTGAAAAATGCTTGTGTGGCTTACAATACTGGCTGTTGTTTCCGAAAAAAGGGCTTAGAGATAAAGAAAATATCATGTGAGAAGTTTTTTGAGGATCACAAGGGTCGCACCACACCTTTGTTTTATTTACTGATTATGTACAACAGTTTTTTTTTACTGGTTCTCCCCCTTGGTGGTGTCCTACCTTGGTAAGAAAATTGCAGCTTTGCTAATTGTAAGGCAAAAATGAATCTCGTGGAGTAAACTAGTTGGTGATGTTATTGTCATGTGTTTCTGTAGTGATCCTCTGTTAACAATATGAAAGCTTTACTTATGAAGATAAGTACATGATGATATGCTTTCTACCTTTCTCGTAAGTTACAATTGTGTGTTTTCTTATTTACAATCTCTTCCTCTGAAGGTGCACAATCCATTGTTCACACTTATAGCTTGAGTGTTGTCTTATTTTGTAAGTTATTATTTTCTCCACATTTTCTGGTAGTCATTTCTGCGAACTTGCAGGTTTCTTTGTCACAATTTGGATAGCGGCTGTGATGTTCAAGTCAAATGAAATTGTTAAGAAGCAGACAGCTTTGAAGGTGCTTTAGTCATATCTTTGCCAAACCTTTAAAATTTCTATTCTTAAACCGAGTTTCTATTCTGTCAACTCCTCATCCTCGTACCATAACGCTGAGTGAAATACGTTTTATTTTGCAGGGAGATAGGAAAGTCTCTTTGCTTGCTGGTATCGCTTTTGCATTCATTCTTCATGTGATATGCATTTACTGGTGGTATCGAAATGATGATATTTTATATCCACTGGCCATGTTACCTCCTAACCCAACACCTTTCTGGCATGCAATATTCACGATCTTGGTCAATGGTATGGACTTATTCACGTAATGCTTGATCTTACATTGCTGCAGTGGATATATGCTAGAACTTTTGTTTGTTCTACTTTACATGGTGACATAAATGCATGTCAATAGTGTACAATTTTTACGTTGTTTGGATAAGTAACTTAATTAATTGCTTATAGCATAAACGTTTATCATATAAGTGTTTGCAATTACATATAAGCTATTTCTATAACAACATAAACTTCAATCAATCTGCATTCATACAAATTACAAGTTGTTTTTATAAGCTACCCTGGAGAGCTTATGGAATTAGACTGAAAACAGCTTATTTACATGTCATAATCTCTTTCCATAAGCTTTTCCAAACAGTCTCACAAGTCCTTGCCTATGTAGTTAAGATCAAATAAGTCAATCCAAACAGGTCCTTAGTAAAAAGTAAGTCAGTCCATAAGCTTTTTGGTCACTGGTGGTGAAATTGGAACCTTTGTAGTTGTTTCATGACTTTTTTATTGAAATTATTCATCATTTAAAACTTGCCTACGTGTAGACAGGATACCGTAAAATGTATTCTCCAAGTTTAATTATCAGTTGGGATATTAATCGACTCAAAATTGTTTGAGGATAAAGTTAACAGTTAAATTTTATTTTTTCCCGTATGTGATACCGACTGCAGTCATTGCTTGTTTATACGTCTAAGAAAAATAGGGAATGTTAGCTGACATATTATTTCACATTGGCAATGGTTAAATTAAAACACTAAAGCCCAATTTTCATCATTTCCTTCACAACATCTTGAAAAAACGAAACAACATGATGACATTTTTTTAATTATATACAAGAACAACAATAACCAAGTCGCATGTTGGATACATGGAACAGACGGTATCATGTCTAAAACAAAACCATTGGCCTCTAAATCTTTTTCAATATACACGAGAACATATAAACAGGAACAAAAAACAAACTGCACCCTTATTTGCTTCAATGTTTTTCTTATTGTTTGATATTAGTTGTTGAGATTTGTTTTGGATATTATAGATATGTTAGTCAAATTAATTCCTTTTAGCAATTAGAATCAACTAAAAAAGTAAACTGGGAAAGAGTACAGTAAATATGTACAGGAAATCTACAATATCTGAAACATATCTGAACATAGATAATGAGCGATACCTTTCTTGATCTCATTTAGTTTTATTAATATATTGTATTTTTATCTTGGTTGACTGTTTATGTGTCTGTTCCATCCCTTCAGATTGTATTTTTGGCCTTTTGCCATTCTAATTTTTGTTGATATTAACGATCACAATTATATTGACTATCAGATATATTGATGCGGCAAGTTGCAATGGCTTTTAAGTGTATCCTTCTTATATATTACAAAAAGGGGAAAGGTCATAACTTCCGTCGGCAGGTGATTAATACTTTCCATACAAAAGTATGCAATTTTCAAGTGTAGTTTACTACTATAATTGCTGACATTGTCTGACTTTTTTAGGCTCAAATGTTAACTCTTGTTGAGTACACGCTGTTGTTGTATCGTGCCTTGTTGCCAACACCAGTCTGGTACCGGTTTTTCTTGAATAGGGAATATGGAAGTCTCTTTTCGTCACTGACCACAGGGTTGTATTTAACTTTCAAGCTAACATCTGTGGTTGAGAAGGTTTGCTTTCATTTTCTTAAAATTATTAGTGTGAAGTTCTGAATTTCAAGATGTATATACAATGCTGAATTATAATATGTGTGCTTATCAGGTCCAATGCTTTATTTCTGCCTTGAAAGCATTATCAAGAAAGGAAGTTCATTACGGGGTCTATGCCACAGCAGAACAGGTCATAATTCAGTTTTAGATTTTTTTTATTAACAGTGTATAATATATCCATTTGATTTCTATAATATTAAACAAAGTCCCTATAATGCCATGTGGAATTTTGGAGGATGTCTAGACCCTCCATTCCCTGCCCAATTTTTTTTCTCATTTCCGCTGCTGTTGCATGGGATTTTACTAGTTTAAATAGCAAATCTCATTCATTTGTTACAGTGTTCTGATTCTGTGTTTTTTGGAAGTTGTAATTTTCTGATTTTATAAATGCATACATATCTATAAAACATATGACAGGTATGTAAACGTTAAATACGTGAGATGGATTGTAGTTAGCTAGTCTCCTCCAAGTTAGTTATATGTTTCATCAATCTAAGAATAAAGCTATGTGATTTATCAAAATAATTTGTATGCAACTAAGTTATATGTTATATGCATGAGTAGGTAAACATTAAATGCATTAGATGAATGCCATCATGCATGACTTTTATAGTTACAGAAATTTTGGGTGATGCCATTCATCAGGATAATGTGATTTATCTTCCATGTATCTCTTATATTCTATTTATTTGCGTACTTGCACATGGTGGTGTGTATATTGTTTTCTGGATGAAATGAAGAGTATCTTCCGAAAAACCTATTGTAGCTTGTTATATTTGTCTTGTCCCCCTTATATTCCTCTGACATTTCAGAAAATATTATCCTCAAAATCAGATAGGAAAATATCTACAGTAGCTTGTTATTTTTTTCCCCGTCTATGAAATTTATTTGTTGATAGTGTTTGGTTGATGGGAGATTCATCATGTGTTATGCAAGGGGGCTGGAGAGTTTTTGTATTATACTTTGTTATGGAATTTTGTTATTGGATATTGTCTTCTGTCTTTTTATTTTTCAACTATTCTTTCTAACGACATTTCTTTCTATTTAAGAATGAAAACATGCAGACACTGTTATTGGGGCTTTTTACTGTGCATATATTTTTTTTAAATATATAATTCTAAAATTTGATGTATTGAAACACAGGTTACTGCTGCCGGTGACCTATGTGCTATATGCCAGGAGAAGATGCATTCCCCTATCTTGTTGCGCTGTAAACACATTTTCTGCGAAGATTGTGTATCTGAGTGGTGAGTCCATACCTTTATTCCTCGTTTTGAATTTTTTATTTCAACATATAAAGCTCACAATATATTAACAGAAATTCACTGAGATCGTTTATGAGAGCGATAAAAAATTGGTTAGGCTTGGCTAGTAATCAGCTAAAAGAGCATTTCACATAATTTCCCACTTATCAATTCTCTCAAGAATGTTATACTTTTCTTTTGAATAGAAAATGTTAGTTGTTACTATCCGTTCCATTTTAACTTCCACTTTCATAAAAAAAAATTGTTTATTTTTTTTTCATTTTCAAAGTTCAATTTAGCATTGATTTTGTCAACAATACCGTAAACTATTTATCGCACTGAGAGACAGGTGGAATGAAATAATAAATAGTTAAGGGCGTGATAGGAAAAAGAAAAATAGTTTCATGAGAAGTAATGAAATTGAT
The DNA here is from genome assembly GCF_003473485.1 of Medicago truncatula. Taxonomy (NCBI): domain Eukaryota; kingdom Viridiplantae; phylum Streptophyta; class Magnoliopsida; order Fabales; family Fabaceae; genus Medicago; species Medicago truncatula. The sequence goes on from NC_053046.1 coordinate 30,301,337, forward strand.
TGGTTGTTTTGGTTTGTGTAGATAACCTTAAAACAATTACTAAAAAGGAACAAACGTAATAGTTATTATTTTGTTTGTGGGAAAAGTTGAATTCATGGACTCAGTTCTCTACCACGGGAAAGCCATATATTTGCTTATTATACATTTGCATATTTATTTATGCTTGGATATGTCCTGGTTTGTGATAGAACATTATAGCTTAATTTGATCCATGTAGCCGACCCCACTTAGTGGGACAAGGCTTGGTTGTTATTGAATTTACTGGGGAAAAAAATAATTTCCACTGTTCCTTTCTTTTCATAATATAATCATATTTAAGTATTAACAGTAGGTGAGTTTAATACTTGACATCAAATGTAAGAATGGATAAGAGAGAAAGATAGGGTTCCCTAGGTCTTTGAACCCTTGGTCAATGACAATTGCCATGCGGAGTCTATTTACAGTTATGTGTACCATGTTTTCTAAGAATGTGTAAAATGCATTTTGTGAACCTGAAGTATTCTTGGGTGTTGGACAATGTTTAAGGCCAATGCAAGAATGTTTAGGTTGGATACAAGCAAAAAATTTCCTAGAAATATTTGTTTCTTGCGAATATTTTTAATATTCATAACAAACATGGAAATCTAAAATTCTTACATTAAGATTCTTAGATGCCGAAAATAATCCTTCTAACAAACACCACTGCACTTTTACTAGGCATGAAGATGCTCTAAGGAAAAATGATCCTGTTGGTGAATATTATTCATTCAAATATAGTCATGCCTAAGGGATGTCCAAAAAAATTGGTCCAGCAGAACCATTTTACAAACCCAGCGTATGTATTTAAAAAACCCAATTTATTTTGCTTAAAAACTGACCCGTAGCCATTTAATTAAAACCGGAAAAACCAGTACCCACTTTTAAAACCAATACCCAAATGGTCAAACTTAATGTGCTCTCCAAATTTATGAGCTGTCAGCCGCTTCATATCACGCTAAGGTTGTTAAAATTCTCAACCCTTTCTCGTTGGTGCCAGTGCATCCTTTGATTCGTTCATCTGATTTATTCCCCTCTCTTGTCGTTTCTCTCCAAGGACTCTGCACTTGTAGAAAAATCAAACGGTTTTTGATCTGATTTCAATAATGTCACAGTCGAGTGAGGTTCTCGTCATCTCGTTGAGGCTCCAGCATCGACGAGAAGCAGCTCTGAGCAACGCTCCTGTCACTACTGATTTTGCCTCTGAGCTATCCTGATTCAGTGATATCTTTTTCCCAGTGGAGGGATATCCCGAAGCATGATTCCAGCAGTCAGTGAGTGTAGTAGAAAGGCAGAGTTTCGTTAATAGAATTGGGGAAACAAATGGAATTCTAGAAAACAAAATAACTCTGAACTGTTGCATGCAGTCAGATAGTAAAAAAGAAGTCGTTGGATTAAAAACTAGGTTTTAATCAAAAACCGGGTCAGAACTGGGACCAAGCCAGTTCAGAACTGTTTCGCAAGCATAAACTAGTTTTCTAAAATAATGGTTTGGTTTATCAAAACCTAAACCAAATAGTGGATTGGTTTCTATGGTTCCGTTACCATGACTCATGCTTCGTGGCCAGAGCCCAGAAGTACTGTTTCCTCAAGCTATTAAAATTTCATTCCGTACCAATATTTAGAAATGCCACTTGAAAGTTGTCAAATATTGAAATAACTTCCGATGAAGAGGTATATTTGAGACGTGTTTGACTTATGTAGAAGTGCATTTGTCTAAGCTTTTTTCCTGAAAATCTACCAATTTAAATTAAAAAAAAACTTTTGGAAGTTTATTGAATATTTAGATTGCTGATTATGTTGAGTAATTATTTCGAGTAGTTTATAGAGAAAAGCTATAATTGTAACTATTTAAAATAAGAAGTGTTTTTTTCTCTTCTAATGATTGAGTCAAATGAAAATTAGGTTATGTTTAACATAAAATCTCTGAAAATTAAATCATTTTTGTTATACAAGTCATTACACAAACTGGATTAAGAGGCAGTTAGATTGTATTACATTTTTCTCCTATCAACAACTTCTATTTTAAGTTGTAATTCCAACAAACGCACTTCTTTATTCAGGTTTGAGAGAGAAAGGACTTGCCCCCTATGCAGAGCATTGGTTAAAGCAGCTGATCTTCGCACCTTCGGAGATGGATCAACAAGTTTGTTCTTCCAGTTGTTTTAATCAACTCATGATCTTTGGATTGGATCATAGTTTTTGACCAGCCTTTGCTTAAAAAGTACCATGCATCTTATTCTTACTCTGATTCGATGAGATTTTTTATCAAAGGAATGGTTATGAATTGAAAGTTCACTTCAGTTGCAACAATGTCAGATGTACAAATTAAGGGCTTTGCTCAGCTGTGAGATACTCAAAATCGGGGGAACCTGCTAACCTGATATATTCCTCGTATACTATGATGAACACAAACTTGTTCTTAATGTTACATTATTTTGATATTAATCCCCATTTCTTTGAAGTTTGTATATGTTTTTGCACAGACTTTATTGAAATATGTTAACTAAGTTATTACACTTGGAAGTGCTGAAATTGCCATATGTAAAAGAAATTTGGATTTGGATGCTTTTGTTGATTGTCATGCCTTTTTTCTTTTGCTTTTTGCTCAGATAGTGAAACATCTTCTATCCTGAATTAAAAACTAAATGTTTTGCCACAAGGGAACAGTTTGAAGTGTGACCATCATTTAGTCTGTCATGCATCAATGAACTTCTGAAACCTTTAGTTTTAGTAGAAATTAATGTGGGTACAATTATAGAAATGTGGTATTGATAAATTACTTTGGAGGTCTCTAATCTATTCGGTGATTTTTAAGTAGTTTCTTGAATTAAAAGAAGTTATAACCGAGTCTCTAAATTTATTACTTCTTTCGTCCTTAATTATAAGCACCGTTGTAAAATTTTAGATTAGATATGTATTATTATTTTTCTGAACAAAATTCTAATTAATATTACTGGCTTATCTCAAGATGAAATAGTCAACATCGATTATTAGTATTCTATACAGATAATTTAGTTATATTTATATACAAATTATGCACATTAATTATTGATTTTTTTTTAAAGATATGTGACAAGTACAAAAGGGGCCTTCCTTAATTGTAAAACAATTTGCAATTAAATTCATGCTTATTGACAAGTTTAGGGATTTGGTTATAATTTATTTACGGAGAAAACGTTTTACAAGTTTAGGGATTCCGGTTATAATTTATGAGTCATGTTAACCATTGCCGCGGGGCACTGGTTAAGGAAACTAAAAAAAGGAAATTTTAAAATGAAAGTAACACTTTTTTTATGCTTTTGAAAAGTTGACGACACAAATTTCAATGTAATAATTACCACATTTGACTCCTTAACCAGTGGCCCTGGGACACTGGTTAACATTACCCATAATTTATTTATGGAGAAAACTTAGATATTGTTCCCAAGATGTTGCATCTGTGTTCTCCAATAAAATTGGTCCAATTGGATGATTTATTCAACATTAGAAGACATTCTTTGTATTGTCTTTGTTTATGTGACATCTCGATAGTCAAATGAAGCGAGATCCTAAATTTATTTAGTCAGCTTATTTGAAGTTTGTCTTTTGGTGGAGATTTAGTTTTTATTCTTTAGCTTAAATGTAATTATGGTCTCACTGTTTTAAAATCAAACAGTTTTGGTCCCCTTTTTAAAAGTCATGTTTTTTATCCTCCTTTCGTATTTTTAAAAGTCAGTTTTGATCTCACTATTTTAAAAAATGAACGATTGAAATTAAAAGGGAAACTTAATTCCCAAATCCCTTCCATCATCCCTCCCTCCCTCATCTTCTTCGTGCAGTTTCAGCTGCTCATCCCTCTCTTCGTTCATATGAAGTAATACTGCCTGTGTTTATGATGTAAGTTAGTTGGTTCAACTGTGTAAGTTAAAAAGTTATGATGGCGAGATTCATTTGGGAACTAGGGTTCCTGTGACACCCTTTTCATCTTCCGTTTGCATTGCACGTTAACTGTTCGACAAATGGCTCCAACCAACGAGAAGAAGGTTAGTAACTATGTTCATGATGACATTGTTTTCTGTATTCTTTCCAAACTTCTTCTCAAATCTATTAAACGCTTCTCTTGCATTCGTAAATCATGGTCTCTTTTATTTGAACAAAAAAAGTGCATAAATCAATCTATTAATATCTAATTATTTAATACTACATGTGGAAGATGAATAAATCTTGAGCATCTTGATTTTTGAGTTTGCTTTGAGATATGGTGACAATACAACATTCTTTAATGTGCTAAATGTGATTTTAATTTGGGTCTCGTTTAATTAATAAAAATCATGGTGCTTATTATATGGATTCACAAAAAGGTATATAGATGTATCCTCAACATTTTTAATAAAATACAACATTAATTTATTTATTTTATTAATAAAATTTACTATTTAACTAAAAAATTATAAAGTTCCTCATTTAAACCTTTATTTTTTTTCCAACTCAATAAGTTTTTTTTTTTTTTACACTAATGAACGCACCCAAAAATTGTATATTTAAGGAACTTAAAAAGAGTTTTATAAAATGAAAATATACTGCGTATAGGAATATGAGCTATTTAGGAGATATATATGTGTTAGATAATAAAATATTAAACTTAATCTATTGGGCCTTTATATATTATTTATAAGTTAGTTTATCCATTTAAGTTTTGCTAATGATTTCTTGTAACCGTGTTTTGATATTCTATGCTATTGTAATATTTTAATGAAGTCCTAACCATTTTGTTTTGTGTTATTCACTCTTTGTCTATTTTGTTTCTTGTTAATGTGTGTAATAAGTTAAACACAAGTTGTGCTGAAAATACCCGTTTGAGTTTTTATTTATTTTTTGAAATTGCTTATATGCAAACTGACTTGTTAGTTGCTCATATTATATGTATTATCATGAGGTAGAAGCATTTAGTATTGAGAAGGTTTAAAGAGTATGATGTGTAATAGCATATTGTTATGTCTAAGGTTGTCTTTCTTGTAACTTTAATCGCAAAGAATATGTATTGTGATGGATTTTTATGCAATGTTTGTATTATTGTCCAATGATATTTTAACATTTGTTAACATAACAACTCTTGATATTCTCACTCAACACTTAACTCACTCTAGAGGAGTCAAATTCTTACTTACAACATCTGAATTCAAATATTATGCGTGGCAGTTAGCACTCAGAAAGTTGATTACCTCTTCAGTATCCTCCCACCATTTCAATATTATTGATATACAAACTTGAGCTAGACTATTTCTTTCTTTCATTATTCATTATTATGGAGATTAGACCATTTTGTTATCTCATTTGAAATGAAGTAAAGACATAGACAAAACAAGTAAGGCACTGTCTAACAAAATGAAATACATAAAAGAACACTGATTTTGCAAGACCTGAAGAAGTACCAAACTGAATATAGTGGTCAATGATGGTTAAAGGGTCAGCAGAATGAACGCCCAACCAACGCCGAACAAGCTGCCAAACCTTCCCGAAGATACTACAAGACAAGAAAAGATGTGTGTCTGTCTCGATCTCCCCACAACCAGTAGCACACCTGAAAAGATGTGTGTCCATCTCGGTTCGGTTGTTGAACCATTTAGGCCTTGGCTAAACCGCATGATAAAATCGGATGACTCGATTAAATAACTCGATCTCTATACTAAATTTGTACAGGTACTAAACAAGATTGAGGTACCGTTGGATCAAGCTTTTTTACGGTTTAAAAGTTACTTTAAAACAAAGTTAAAATAAGGCATTTAAGAAAGGAGCTAAAGTTGTTTGTTTTTTTTTTTTTTTTTTTTTTTAAATTTTAAAGCTATTTTTTAGTTAAAAAGTTGTTTGGCAAAATATTGTACAAAACTTTGAATTTATTATTTTATGATGGTGTCTGGGGTTCGAATCCCGGACCTTGAATATATTTTTGCGTTGTCCCTATCAACTGAGTTAAACTCACGGGGAGAAAACTTTAAATTTATTATGAATTAACATAATAAATAAAAAATGTTTAAAATATTTTTTGAAGGGTAAAAATGTTTAAAATATAAAAGATATTTTTTTTATACAAATACTATATTTACTTCACGACGTTTATTTTGTGTAACATGAATACAAATTTGTATCATTATATAAATGACTTGTTAAATATTTGAATAGAAGAAATAATTTAAGGAGGCTCACTAATAACATGAATAATATCAAAATACTAATAACAAGAATAATATCAAAATAGTTGGAAAAAAAAAATATGGAAATAGTTTGTTACAATAGTTTTTTTTATAGAGATTTTTCTACAATAGTTATATAGACGAGAAAACAAAAAAACCGTTTTCCACCTCAAGAGAGAGAGAGAGAGAGAGAGAGAGAGAGAGAGAGAGAGAGAGAGAGAGAGAGAGAGAGAGAGAGAGAGAGAGAGAGAGAGAGAGAGAGAGAGAGAGAGAGAGAGAGAGAGAGAGAGAGAGAGAGAGAGAGAGGAGAGAGAGAGAGAGAGAGAGAGAGAGAGAGAGAGAGAGAGAGAGAGAGAGAGAGAGAGAGAGAGAGAGAGAGAGAGAGAGAGAGAGAGAGAGAGAGAGAGAGAGAGAGAGAGAGAGAGAGAGAGAGAGAGAGAGAGAGAGAGAGAGAGAGAGAGAGAGATGCTTCACGATATTTTCAAAAAAAAATTATTTTATTTTTTTAACATAAATAAATAAAAAATGAGGTGTTAACTTATTAGTGGTTGTTTGTAAAACCTTATGTGTTCGGTGCGTTTGCATGCAAGAATTTCTCCTCTTCACCCTGCCTTGCAAACAGATTCAACAGACACAATCTGAAAACCTAAAAATCACAGTTTCTCCTCTCTTTCTCTCTCAAAGAATGAGTGGCTTCCGTAGAAACAACGTCCATAACCGCAGCCCTACCGGCGACTTTAACCAAATCCCTGCCGACGACTATAACCGGAGCCCTGCCAATGTCTCTCATTCCAAACCTGACCTTAAACACCCTTACCCTCCCGAATTACTCAAAAATCGCAACCGTGACCACGTTGTTGGGCCTCCTTACGCTCTCACCCACAAGTTGATGGATAAAGTTTCTGCGCTCCTTGAGAAGCAAGGGAAAGTGCTGAGGGATTCAGGAAAGCATGTGCAAGAAATAATTCAAGCTCTTCTACATAATGATAAGAATCATGATAAAACGGCAACATATCTAGGTTAGTCACTGATATTGTGTATTGTGACTTTAATCGCAAAGATTATGCATTGTGATGGATTTTTATGCAATGTTTGTATTATTGTCCAATGATATTTTAACATTTGTCCAATGATATTAGTGAAAAATCATTTAACAAGATGAATGAGGTAATGATAAAGAGATATCAAAGTTGTTGAAACATATGTTCTTTTTTAATTTAAAGTTACTATTGTATTTGATCTTGATGCATGAAACTTTGTCTTTATCAGTTGTTGGTTAGGTATCGAGTGTACATAATACAAATCCAGATTGGGACAAAACAAGTGTTTTTTCTGGTTGTGTATTAGAATTTGTTTGTCATTTTTTTAATAAATCATAATTAACACATGTTCTATAGATTAAGACTGATACATATAGATTAAGACTGATACATGGAATGGATTATTTCTGCTCCTTTTACAAGTGTTTGCCTTATGTTTTTAAGATAAAATTTCTTTTAATGGATTTCTTAAATAATGTTATTATGACACTTGTTAGCATAACCCATTTATTTGTGGAGAAAACATAGATAAATTGTTGTTACAGAGAAAATATTGATAAATTGTTAGCATAACAATGTTCTTATGTATCTATGTTGAGAAAACATAGATACATTAGCTAAGATGTTGTTGCATTGATAAATTAATTGATAGTTTAATACAAAAAGTATCTCTATTATATGATAAATATATCAGTTATGCAAAGTAGTAGGTTGAATTCAACAATACTACTTTTAAAAATGGCACTAGATGTAATACCAAAAAAAGAAAGGCACTTGATGTGAAATCAACAATTTTTTAACTTTTAAAAAGTTGAATTCACAACTTTTCACCAGTTTCAAATACATTTTTTTTTTTATTTTAATTCTCTTAACCAATGTTCTAAAGGGCATTTTTTATCATTTCCCTAAATATAATATGTTTTTTATATGTGATAAAGTAAAGTTATAAAATTAAAATGGGATAATGAATGAGTACAGAGAAAACATAGATTTCCATATGTCATGGTTGTTTCAACAAATGTATTTTCATTCCTTAAATTTTGCTTAATGCATGTGAGTCATTCTTACCTTGTTGTGAATCCTCAATTATCATTGTTTGGAAGGGATTTGAAAATTATAAATGTGGTTAGAAGTTGTTGAGAGCAACTCATGTTTGAACAATAGTTTGATATTGACGTTTGCTTTTAAGATATGGTGACAATACAACATTCTTTAATGTGCTAAATGTGATTTTAATTTGGGTCTCGTTTAATTAATAAAAATTGTGGTGCTTATTATATGGATTCACAAAAAGGTATATAGATGGATCCTCAACATTTTTAGTACAATACAACATTAATTTATTTATTTTATTAATGAAATTTACTATTTAACTAAAAAATTATAAAGTTCCTCATTTAAACCTTTATTTTTTTTTCCAAATCAATAAGTTTTTTTTTTACGCTAATGAACACACCCAAAAGTTGTATATTTAAGGAGGTTAAAAAGAGTTTTATAAAATGAAAATATAATGCGTATAGGAATATGGGCTATTTAGGAGATATATATGTGTTAGATAATAAAATATTGAACTTAATCTATTAGGCATTTATATATTATTTATAGGTTAGTTTAATCCATTTAGGTTTTTCTAACGATTTCTTGTAACCATGTTCTGATATTCTATGCTATTTTAATGTAGTCCTAACCGTTTTGTGTTATTCTATGCTATTGGGCCTTTATATAGAATTAAACAATAAATATTGTATTGTAAATATAAGTTTTTAAACTTTTCAGGTTATGAATGCACATAATTCCTATTTGTTAACTATCTCTTTCATTCATCATGAGCTGTCATTCATCACGAGCTTTCCTTACACATAATTCCTATTTGTTAACTGCAGCTTTCATTCATCACTAACTTTGTAGAACAAGCCGATTTCACTGTGACACTCTTTTTGTTTTCCATTTGCATTGCACGTTAACTGTTCGACAAATGGCTCCAACAAACGAGGAGAAGGTTAGTAATAGTAGTAACTATGTTCATGATGACATTGTTATCGTATTCTTTCCAAACTTCCTCTCAAATCTATTAAGTGTTTCTCTTGTGCTCGTAAATCATGGTCTCGTTTGTTTGAAAACCCTAGTTTCATCAATATGTTCATTTTCAATTCTCATCCACTCTATCATGATGCTTGCCTCAATCTAATCCAGTCTCCCAAGTTTCCCAATTCTCATGTTTTAAATAATTTTTGCCTTCTTTCCGATGACAAGTTTTAGAATAAACTCAAATTGAAATTTCCACCACCATTTCTCGATCCACAGTTTTCCATTATTCAAATTTTAGATTGTGTTAACGGCATTCTTTGTATCATCAGCAAGACTGTAGTTGTATTTTGGAATCCTGCTCCTGAAAAAGTTAAGGTCATTCCTCCTTCTCAACTTGAGTTTTCCTATGGAATTATGGATCATGGATTTGACTATGACCATGTTAGGGATGACTATAAGCTCATCCAATATGTGGATGTTGTGGAGTGTCATGACCCTTTATGGGAGATATATAGTCTAAAAAGTGATTCATGGAGGAAAATGGATATTGATATGCCAATTCGTATAAATTTTGATAATGTGTGCTTGAATGGGATCTGTCATTGGTTGGGGGAAGCAAATGATAACTATGATATAGTTGTTGTGTCATTTCAATTGGGCAATGAGGTGTGCTTTGTTACACCTTTATCCTTTTTAGAAGACATGGAATATGATATTGACGATGTAAACCTACAAGTGTTAAATGAGCCAGTTGCTGTGATAGTGAATCATATAGAGACAAAGTCTTTTCACATATCAATCTTGGGTGAAATTGGTGTCGGTGAATCATGGTTTAGACTCTTCGATATTGGACCTTTGTCTTGCATTATGCGTCCTATCATAGTATGGAACAAGGGCAATATAGTTGTTGGAAAAGATGATCAACTAGTTTGTTTTGATTTAACTACCGGAGTGATTGAGGAGATTGATGTTAAAGCAGAACAGTTTTGCCATATTTTCATTTACAAGAAAAATCTTCTTCCATTTGGAGTTATAGACAATTAATTGCATTTCTAGCCTTTGTGTGGAATTTTCACCCTCAAGGTCAGGAGTCTAGTTCTTAGGATTTTATATTTCATTGCCTAAGTTTAACTGTAAACTGGTATGTTAGTGTCTCATATTATATGTATTATCATGAGGTAGAAACATTTAACATTTAGCATTGAGAAGGTTTAAAGAGTATGATGTGTAATAACATGTTGTTATCTCTAAGGTTGTCTTGTAACTTTAATCGCAAAGATTATGTATTGTGATGGATTTTTATGCAATGTTTGTATTATTGTCCAATGATATTTTAACATTTGTCCAATGATATTAGTGAAAAATCATTTAACAAGATGAATAAGGTAATGATAAAGAGATATCAGAGTCGTTGAAATATATGTTCTTTTTTAATTGTTAAAGTTACTATTGTATTTGGTCTTGATGCATGAAACTTTGTCTTTATCAGTTGTTGGTTGGGTATTGAGTGTAGCTAATACAAATACAGATTGGGACAAAACAAGTGTTTTTTTTTTCTTCTTCCAGTAGTGTATTAGAATTTGTTTGTCATTCTTTTAATAAATCATAATTAACACATGTTCTATAGATTAAAACTGATACATGGAATGGATTATTTCTGCTCCTTTTACATGTGTTTGCCTTATGTTTTTAAGATAAAATTTCTTTTAATGGATTTCTTAAATAATGTTATTATGACACTTGTTAGCATAACTTATTTATTTATGGAGAAAACATAGATAAATTGTTGTTAAGGAGAAAACATTCATAAATTGTTAGCATAATAATGTTCTTATGTATCTATGTTGAGAAAACATAGATACAGTAGCTAAGATGTTGTTGCATTGATAAATTAATTGATAGTTTAATACAAAAGGTATCTCAAATATGATTAATATAACAGTTATGCAAAGTAGTAAGTTGAATTCAACAATACTACTTTTAAAAATGGCACTAGATGTAAGACCAAAAAAAATAAAAATGGCACTTGATGTGAAATCAACAATTTTTTAACTTTTAAAAAGTTGAATTCACAACTTTTCACCATTTTCCAATACATTTTTTATTTATTTTAATTCTCTTAACCAATGCCCTGAAGGGCATTGTTTTATCATTTCCCTAAATATAATAAGTTTTTGATATGTGATAAAGTAAAGTTATGAAATTGAAATGGGATAATGAATGAGTATAGAGAAAACATAGATTTCCATATGTCATGGTTGTTCCAACAAATGTATTTTCATTCCTTAAATTTTGCTTAATGCATGTCAGTCCTTCTTACCTTGTTGTGAATCCTCAATTATCATTGTTTGGAAGGGATTTGAAAATTATAAATGTGGTTAGAATTGAAGTTGTTGAGAGCAACTCATGTTTGAGCAATAGTTTGATACTGACGTTTATCTTGTCACATGTTAACTTGTTGACTCAACATAGGCTCAAAGTCTCAAGCGATTGTTTTTTTGTGGTGAAAGTCTCAAACTATATAAGAGAATATATGTAATATACTATATAAACAAAAAAAGTGCATAAATCAATCTATTTATATCTAATTATTTAATACTACATGTAAAAGATGTATAAATCTTGAGCATCTTGATTTTTGAGTTTGCTTTTGAGATATGGTGACAATACAACATTCTTTAATGTGCTAAATGTGATTTTAATTTGGGTCTCGTTTAATTAATAAAAATTGTGGTGCTTATTATATGGATTCAAAAAAGGTATATAGATGGATCCTCAACATTTTTAGTACAATACAACATTAATTTATTTTATTAATAAATTTACTATTTAACTAAAAAATTATAAAGTTCCTCATTTAAACCTTTATTTTTTTTTTCCAAATCAATAAGTTTTTTTTTTACGCTAATGAACACACCCAAAAGTTATATATTTAAGGAGGTTAAAAAGAGTTTTATAAAATGAAAATATATTGCGTATAGGAATATGAGTTATTTAGGAGATAGATATGTGATTGATAATAAAATATTGAACTTAACCTATATGGCCTTTATATATTTTTATAGGTTAGTTTAATCCATTTAAATTTTGCTAATGATTTCTTGTAACTCTAATTTGATATTCTATGCTATTGTAATATTTTAATGAAGTCTTAATCGTTTTGTGTTATTCACTCTTTGTCTATTTTATTTCTTGTTAATGTGTAAATAAGTTAAACACAAGTTGTGCTGACAATACCCGTTTGAGTTTTTATTTATTTCTCATGACATGTAAAGATCTATAATATAATTATTTTCCAAAATTACGGTGTGAAATAGTGATTATGTGAAATTCACCACCAACCCGAATAACACCAAGTGAAATTTAGTTACCTTCACATGTCACTCTCCCATTTTCATTTGTATCTTCCACAAGAATATATCGATCTTTACATATTGGATTCACACTTTCCTATGTGTGTGACTCTCATGAAGACAATGACCCATCATCTCTATAATTTTTCTTTTTCTGAAAAAACTAAAAATAGTTATAAATAATTAAGAACGAAACATCATTTGTCTTTGAAAAAATCCAACTTTTCTGTAAAAATTAAAATAACTTTTTTAGTTTCTAGAAAATGAAGGGAAAAAAATCTTAAATAAAAGTAATTTGTGGTGTTTATGGATGCAACCTAGTTGAGATGTCTAACAATCATTTGATGTAAGTTAATACTCTTGATTTATCTGAAAAAATGAGGGAAAAAAAAATATGGACAACCTAGAGCGTCCACAATGTTGAAATCTATTTTTGAACACTTAAATGAGTCCCACGTATCACTTATTTATAACACTTAATTCCTCAAATCTAACTCCTCATACAAATTTCTTAAACAAGACCCACTAATCATCTATAAATAACTTTATATCATTACATTTTGTTTATTTAATATTAAAACTATGTGGGAAATGTAGTTTTTTATTTTTCACATGGACCAAATTAAGTCTTAGTTTTCTTTTGAACTAAAATGAGTTTTGGTATTTAATTAAGAATCTCTTGACCCTCTCTTTCTTGGCCAACTGCAAGTCCTTTTTAGTCTTTACAGTTTTCATTAATTCTTTCTTTAAAACTCTCATTGTCTTGCTTTGGTTAAGCTCAGGTATCAATAAAAAAACATACCAGAATTAGGGTTTTCTGGCAACATCTACTTTTGAGCTCTAGGTCTATGTCATGCTAAGGTTGGGCTTCCTACTTACTCCACTTCAAGATCTTTTCTCTTTTCTATTATGTTTCCAAAAACTCTAATAATTAAGGAATGTTCTTTTTTACTTATCATACATATCATCCATAGATCTTAACTTTCTTTTTTGAGATTTTTTTTTTTTTTTTTGTAATTGTGGTCAACTATGGTACTATTGTATGATGTTGGATTTGTCTATTTTAATTTCCTTCATCCTCTTCATTAATTGGACCTCTAGTTTATAAAATGAGTATAGGGTTTCCATTTCTTAGTGATCTGTGCAGCTATTTATATACTTTTATAGGCATAAGTCTATAATTATATAGCATCAAATTTTATGAAGATGTTTTTCTCTTTAATTTATTAAGATCTATTACTTATCTGAGCTTATATAAACTTGCATGGTATTCTTGCTGCTATTTCTTGTTTACAGTTTTCTTTTTTACCTTTTGAAAGTTTGGGCCAAGACAGGTTCCTTTTTCAGTCAATTACCTTTTATTTTTGCAGTAATTATATAAATAGTTAATTTACTTTGTAATAATAGACTTGAGTTTTAGTTTAGGATGATAAAAAAAGTCTTTAAATGAGTCTATATCTTTTAAAGCTTTATTTTGATTCCCCGATTTAATTATTATATTTTCATGAAATTTATCTTTTTTTTTATTATATTCATATTTTTTATTAAATTTGATGGGGTGGAAGGTTATATATTATTTTCATTTTTTTTATTAAATCAATTATATATATATATATATATATATATATATTATTTTTTTTAAATTAGAAAATAGGAGACTCCCCCGTGAGACTAGATCCATATTAAACAACCCACAATATCAACCAATTAATTTTTTTCTATTTTTTTTTTCAATTGGTTGATTTTATGGATTGTGTAATATAGATCTGATCTGATGACAGACTCTTTTATTTTTTGTAAGTTTTAAATCAAATATTATTTGTTATAAATTTTTATTACTATAAAATTAATATTTTATTAAAAATGGCAAAGATCCACTTTTAGACTATTTTATAGAAGTACATATTACACACTATGATTTTGTTAGATAGTTGACTGCAATAAATATTAATGATAATAATTTCTTCATCATATCACTATTATTCTGTTATTGAAAAATAATACTGCTCTATTTTTGTTGTCAGGAAGATAAATGTTCACAGAAATATGCATCGTGGTTTGGTTCTACAAAACTTGACCATAATGGCAGGGAAAAAGAGTTAAGGAGCTTCCTTCAGCCCAACCAAGGATATATGAGGAAATACAAGGGTTGCTAAGTTAACTTCTTATTTCATTCATATAGTTAATTACTTAGATTACTTAATTAATCGTAATTTAAGTATAAGAGTTTTTTTTTTATGGTGGCCGGGGTTCAAATCCCAAACCTTGCATTTATTATGCATTATTTCAACTAAATGAGATAAACTCACGAGGACCAAGTATAAGAGTTTAACATATATACAAGTGTTTAACAAAAGATAAATAAGTCAATTATTTTGATATAAGTTGTTTTTTATAAACTTATAAGTATGTACTAATGTTAAACTCAGTCACACAATCTCACTAGTACTTATATCTGTAAATATTGAATATTTTGTTAAGGAAAAAAAATTGTGATGAAAAGATTATTTTTTATAATTTTAAAACATTGGTTACACACTCTTTTACTATAGTAATAGTAATTATGTGAATGAAGCTGAAGATCATAATTTTGGCAGCTTCTTTTTCTATGTGATGGTTGGACTGAAGGGAGCTCCTTCTTTCTTTCTTTCTGTTGCCTCCATTTGTCTATAACATTGTCTCAGCTTAATCTATTATATGCTTTAGCATAAAAAGGTGAAGTTACTGTAGCTGATGTTACATCTCGTCTTCTAGCTCTTTGTAAGTATTAACTCTTTTACTATTGCTGCACAAGATTCAGGAAACATATATATATCTGAATAGTTTCATATGAATTTAATACCTTCATGACCCACATGCATGGCTCTTCTTTACTTGGCAGGATTTGAAGAAGTATTTAAGATCTCCATTAATTAGTTCCTAAAAAAAAAAATACTAATTTGTTGGGAAAACTATTATAGAGAGAAAAATAAAAAGAGTGAAGTGATAGATATAATAAATAGGTGATACGATAGGAAGAGCAAGATAGAGAAAAATGAGGTTTTAAATCTATATTTGAGAATGGTAATGATACATATAGGGAAAAAAAAAATCACGATTGATTTGGCATATTAGTGTCCTTTGGATTTCAAGTTTTTCACCACCGTTTCATTAAACAAAATTATACTCCCTTCGTCCCAAATTGTATGACGTTTTGGGCATTTCACACATATTAAGAAATGTAATTAATATTGTGTGGGAAAGAGATATTATGAGTTGTTTTACAAAATTATCTTTAATAAATGATATGAGAAAGATAAATGAAAGAATTGAAAAAAGAAAGAGTAATAAATAGTTAAAGATATAATAGAAAAAGTAACATTAATGTTCCATTGGTATTCTAAAGTGACATACAGAAGGAGTATAAAACCAACATCCCATGATTTCCGATTGGGCCAAAATTTGATTGGGCAACATGCTTTTCGGGATACAACTATTCTAGATATATAGCATTACTCATTTGAGAATTATGAGTGTCTAAACATAATGGTTGAATTTTGTTAGGCTAAACTTCTTTTTTTGAAAGATGCAAAAATTTATACATTACATCCAATACGTACAAGAAGTGCCACATTACGACTCATACACGAGTTTAGGGTTTAGCAATTAATTGTTATGCACCGGTGTGAAACTTTTATACACGTTTATTAAATCAAATTACACCCATGGGTAGGTAGCATGTTAGACAGAAGTATAGACCTTGTACTCCGCTTTCATTAATATCATTTATTCATCATTAGAAAACAAAATACAATACTCTAATGTTACTTTTCAGCTTCAATATCATCTCTGCAGTATAGACTCGGTGATATATAATATAATTAGATACATGCATATATAAACGTCAAATTATACTATAATATCACTTTGTTAAGTTAGTTCTAATAACATCTCCATAAATATATACATGGTGATATGTGATTTAGGGAGATTACGGTAGGGAAAATTTGTGGAAAGGTGCATGAGGAGTTTGATACGGGTAGCTTCTCTATGGTTGTGGAGTATACAATTGACAAAAAAACAATAATTTATTTTAGGGTCTTGTTAACAAGTGTTTTCGAAACACTTTTTAAACATTTTAAATTAAATAATTATTTTTATAAAACATTACCATTTAAGATCCTTAACTAGTGCTCCAGAAATACTAGTTAATATTTCCCTTTACGAGATGTTTTGAACAACATCAAAATGTTATCGTGGTCTTGGTTTTGGTTTGTTGCTAGCACAAAATATAAGACTTGTTATGATTTCTCTTTTGTTGGTACTCTAGTATTTTTAGTTTGTTTGCAAAGTGGTTACCTTTGTGTGCTAATGAGTTAGAGTATCCTTTGTACAGATAATTATTACACTTGTAAAAGAAATAGTTAATTAATTAAATAGTTTTTATAAATATTTAAAATTTCATTTTTAGTTCTTACAAAAAATCGTATTTTTTGGTTCCTGTAAAAAAATTTGTCAACATTTTTAGTCCTTGTAAAAATTTTCATCAACATAGTCCATGTAAAAAAATTCCGTCAACATGTTTTGTCCTTAAAAAGTTAAAGGAAAATGTCACAGACTAAAAATTGTGATTTTATTTTGTAGGGATTAAAAACAAAATTCTGAATATTTATAAGAACCATTTACTTAATTGTGTTTGGATGGAGGGTTTAGGAGGGGAGGGTTTACTTTTCATTTTTAAATTATGAACACTATAAAATGTTTTTTTTAAAAACAACATATTAACATGATAAACGATCATATAATACTACAATCATATTTAATTTATTTTTAAAAAATTTGTTACATGACCAAAGTTTAAAAACTAATGTCACTTGACTACAATTTCTCGCAATATTAAAGGTTGTGTCTGCAAGTTGAAACACGTCTACAACTCAAATGGCATATCAAGTGTTGGGAAAGCCATACACTATCTATGTCCTTTATAGCATTTTTGGTTAATTTCACAATATTAAAATTCGACCGTGTATAAATCTGTCCATTTTGTACATTGATATTTCAAATTTAATTTACCTTTAATTAATCAATGTTTTCACTAAAACAATAACACTACAAAAATATGACAACTAAAATTAGAAGTAGTTAAAATAAGCTTATGAGCAAAATTTATTTTCAAATACTAATATTACTAGAGTTTTAAGAACAAAGGCAGTACTCCCTCCGATCCTTGTTATAAGAAACAATTGACTTTTTTGGTTCATTGTGTAAGTGATGTATCTAGTCTATATTTTCGATAAGATATATTAATTATTCCATAAACCTAAAAAATCAACTTTTTCTTATAATAAGGACATGAGGGAGTAGTTGCATGAATTAATTTGTTCCATGCCAAATTAAGTGTCATGCCACTACATATTTACATGCCAAATCAAGTTAATTCCTAATCAATCAATATACTACTATATAACCATGTCGTTGGGAACATATAAGCATATTTTCATGGAGCCAACTCAAAAGAAGTGATAGTAGCACACATTATATCTCATTTCTATGCAACAATTACTCCAACGCTTTCAATTTCCGATGTGTACAGTACTACTGTAGTAGTAAACAAATGGAGATGATATCAACGTTCTTACTTCAATAAAAAATAATAAATTGTCTTTTTAATCAAATTTGATGCTGGTGGTTTTTTGGTCATGATTGTGATCTCTATATGTTGTGGGCTGCACTTGTTTTTGTAATTAGACTTTCGACCCGTGCGACACACGGATCTCAACGACTATAATAGAGACCAATGAATGATCTTTAACTCGTTAGAAGTACGAATTATTTCATGTTGCATTTAAAGTTCATGCCACTGGTAAAATAGTACCACTTGATACTTTCTTTTCTGATAGATGCAATTGACGTTTCTAGTGGTTATATAAAATCTCACGATTCATTATCTTAACCTACATTATGTTGTCCAATATAAGAATAGCCACTAATGATTAAATGGAATGATATCAAAACTCAATGAAGCCTAAAAGAATTCATTGACTTGTTAACACTTCATTATTCTTCATGTCCAATTTTCATTCCTTAACAATTTATTTGTTTTGATACACTTTGTATTCTACAAACACAACATTAACAACAAATTAGAGAGTCATAAAGAGAAATAGGCATAGCATATCATGACAACACAGCATATCATAGTGCACTTCAACAAATAATCCAATACACCAATGATGCTGAAACTAGGAACTGCACTGTAGACACCATATATAGTTTACAATTTATTTAGGTTTACCTTATGACAAAAGTGGTCATTTAAGTGTTAAGGAGAGCTTATATCATGCCATGATGCCCATAAGCCATTTATTGTACCACCAAGGTGAGGTGAGAATTATGGTGGTGAAGTGAGTGATGAGGCTTTTGAGGAAGTATCAGTAGCACGAGACTCTTCAATCAATTTTTATCTAAATGTAACAAAAAGATGGTGAAAATGTAAAACTAGTGAAAATGCAACAAAAAAAAAAGATAGTGAAAAATTGTTTTATAGTGTTGTCCAATGAGAATTCATCATCTTTCTATTTTAACATATATTGTAACCTTTTTTCTAAAAAAATAAATCTAAGATTAATAGTGTGTTTGATTGGACGTTATTATACAAAATCTCGCATCCCAACGCTCATAAAACGTGGAAATAACAAAGTTCAAAATTGTAGAGTTTCGCCAAATGCACGGCAACAAGTATTCCATTGTGTAAACAAACGCATGCTAAGGCTTGTTCGATGTCAATGTAAAACTAATTTTTTCTTTCTTTTTACAACTCGACATCAGGTCCAAAACTGATTTAGAAGGTTCAATCTTTTCATTTATTACGAGGTTTCCATTTAAAGCTGAACAAACCCATCTAAGTTGTCATCGAAAGAAAGTAGTTTACACTTATAATGTGTTTTCTCTTCTCTCATTATCAAAAGAATTTAATTTAAATACATTAATAAATATATAAAACTTTTCTACATTTATAGTTTATATAAAAGATTAATTGCACCTTTTAAAAAAAATTAATTCCAATGAAAAAAATAGTTAGAATTTTAATTTACACAAAATTTATAATAGTTGTTTCTATATCAAAACAGGGTTCTGGCAATACTAGATAATGATGAAAAATAAATAATAGTAGTTTTGGGAAAATCCACAGGAAATACCCTAGGCATTTTGCGGCGGATCATAGTCATACGTAAATCCGCAGGAACTATCGTACATTCCTCAGCAAGAAATAATGTTTTTTTATGATTTTCCTGCGAAATAAATATCCGCAGGAAATTTATAGCTATTTGCAAAATCATAAGGTATTATGGGGTTTATTTTCTGCAGGTATATAGAAGATTTCTAGAGTGGTTACAGGAGTGTAATTGCAGTTTATCATTTCACGATTATATTACATCCCTTCATATAAATATTCAAATGTTTAAAATCATCATTTATTCTCCTAAATTCCTTCTTACTTATATAATTTTATTGTGTATTGACACAATATTGTAGCCTTATGGAGAGATTCCAACCGATTTTGTTGTTGAGTTCTTTGACGAATTGGGAGACACATTTTTGTTGTTGGATCGTTTCAAAAACAAAATTTCTATTAAATTTAACAAAAATCGCGGACATGCTTTGATGACCGAAAATTGGCTCCGGGTAAGAGAAGTGTTTGGAATATACGGTAACAGGTTAATGTTATTTACATTCCTTGGAAATAACACTTTCTTTGTCAATGTCTGCTATGAAAATGGTACGGGGTTGAACAGATTGCCATCTGACCACTCATTTCGTATGACCATGGAACAACCACGACATTATTTATCGCATTTTTTTCTACACAGAAACTCAGTTCAGATTTTGGAGATTACATTCAAAGTACAGGCTACACCTCAGTGTGGCTATATGGACCTCAAGGCACTGAGGTTTCATGTTATGTTTTGAAGAAGATCATGTCCCGTATTCAAATTCCATGGTGAGCAAATTTTTTTGACAATTTTAATTTGATTAGAAATTTATTTGAATTAAAACATTAAAATTTATGACGTATTTGAAGGAATTTGAAAAAAGGATCATGTAAAACACAAGGGATGTATGTTGTGATCACCGTAAAATGGCAACCTTTGGTACAATATGAACATTTTATAAAGATAATGTTCAATGATCACAACTAAAACATTTTGGAAAGTTACATAATAAATGTAAATGAATATATTATAAGATTGCATGTTGTTTTTATATAAAAGTAGTGTATATGGATTTTTCATGAGCATCAAGTGCATGCTTAGTGATATTATTGTTTTCTGCAAAATTATTAATAGACGACTGAAATACATATTTATGGAGCATTTTTAATATAGTCTACTTATATGAAAATGAAGTTCAAGAGCTTGATTCTTAAATTCTCATGAAAATGATTCACGGACACAAGACCTTAACAAATGTGCCATTTCTACAATTCAATCAGTGGTACTGAGATTTCGTTGTGGGTTATGTACATTTATTCTGATGAATAGTTGGTTCAAAGCTTGTCTGCCATACTATTTGGGGATGAGTGAAAATTTAATTCACTAAGTAAATGTTCAAATCGTGAGATACCTTTATCTGAAACCATGATATTTTCGGAATAATGGATTTATATATTTTTTGAAAATGGTGGGGTATTGTGAGAGAAATTTCCAAAATATAATTGAAAAGTTGCAATAATTAAAAGAGATCTTTTAGAAAAAAAAAAGTGTAATGTTTTACGATTGAAGCAATGTAACCATTCATGAACAAAATCTTTTAAAGGGTTGTTTCCCTTCACCAAATGACATAAGTTTCTCTATAAATAGAGACACTTTAGAAGCAGAACAAAGATAGAGAAAAAGTCAGAAAAAGAGATAAATTACATCACATTCTTGTGAGTCTAAATTCTGCTAAAAATTATACTAAATCATTCATTCTTTTTTCTAGTGCACGAGATAAGTTGACAGAACTTTATTCTGTAAAACTAACATTGACGATACGCTTGGTGTGAATGTGTATGTCATGTCAAGGATTCCATTGTATTCTGAAGAGGATTCGCCAATATAACCCTTTTGCATCTGGTTGATAAAACTAGTGGGGCGAATCGAACCTAAAAGTTAGTGTGTCTCACACACGCTTTGAAATTTATGTGCACTCTTCATCATATTCATCTTGATCATCTTTTTTATCAAATTATTTCACGTTCTAAGACTAGGTGCATCTTGTGCTCTAATTCCCAAAGAAAATTTGAAACAAACCGAGGAGATAGATAGGTCTGGTACAGCAGGTTCCATAAGAATCACGACCACAATACATAAGATTGTGTGTGATAGAAGTACTAGTTGACAAGTGTTGCATAAAGGTATTGTTATCATTAAATGTTAACGTGTCTGTTGCATGTTGAATGTTGATAGTGCATTCGAGTAATCGTACTTGGCTCATTTTTCTTTAAGAGTATGATAGCTCACATATGCTTGTTTCTCTCGTGGCTAGTAGCGTACCGTTTGTACATGTAGATGCGTTTGTGTATGTAGATAATGTCATCTACATGCACACCACAAGGCGCGCTAATAGCCACGAGAGATGTCAATGCTTGACTTATATAAATGCTGAAGTTGAGTTGAATGTCGCTTTAGCAATAGAAAGTTTTAGTCCAGTTGTGTTTTCATTTTTACTTAAATGCTTTAAAGGATTTCACGAAAAAGGATTGTGTTGTGAGCGGGAAAAAATATAAGGATTCGACCAAAGGTTCGAGGAATAAAGTTTAGAGTCAGAATTTTAGAAATAATGTAAAGTTGTCTGGTAACTGTTGGTATTTTCTTTAGCGCTGATAAATACAGCGACAATTCCTTTTCCGAAAATTCGAAGTGCATTTTTGCTTTAATAGAGCATGGCTAAACCGCTCAATCACCTCAATACCGGATTTGGTGGAAATAAAGGTAGCTTGTACTGTGCAGTTGTGAAGCATTCGTGATAAAAGTTGTCGCGATATTAAGCATTACGCTTTTTATTAAACTGTTTTTTTCTTTCTATAGACTGATAGAACTCGAGTTAAATAATTTAAAAAAGATAAATAAAATTATAAATAGAGATATACTTAATTTAAAAAGCTCCATTTGATTCTTGAGTGTGACTCAATTTCATATACTTATAAACTTAACTATTTATATCATATATTGATCTCAGCTATACTATAGCAATTATCCTCACAGACACAGACCATATCCCAAATTTTACAACGAGAAGCAATGAAACTAGTGAACAATATACATTGTCATGCCTCCAAAATCCTACTTACAAGGAATCAGCCCCTGGACCTAGCATTTAATAAAACATGACTTGCCATAAAAATACTCATATCATGGTTGGCATATCTTAACTTAATCCTTATGCTATTATGCAGTTAATGCATTTCTATCATTTTCTTTTGCAAAATTGCCAACCATTAAAAAACCTTTCTATTTGGCAAAATTGCCAAAAGACAATAGTGTGAAATAATATATTGGGAAAAACCCATGTTCCACATCGGATAGATAAGACTCTTGATAGGAGTTTATATAGAGAAGGCAATCCTCAACTTATGAATGGTAGGTGACGGGAATAACGGATAACACAGACATCCAAAAACTCATAAATGTGTGTAGGTGGGATCACGATGGTATAAGACTTATGTTGGGGACTGATTTTTGAAGACTTCCCTTTTACAGGGAAGAATGTTTAAAAGATAAGTTGCCATATGTGGAGAGCATGATGCCAAAACGATGGTGGCTCAGAAGAATGAGCTAGCATAGTGCGTATCATATTGTTAATGGTTTTTATTTTTCGTTCCGCTTTCCCATTTTGTGACGATGTGTGAGGGCAAGAGAAGCGAAAAACAAGACCATGATTAGTTCAATATTGTTGAAATAGCTCATTGTTATATTCACCGCCATTATCACATTGAAAAGATTTTATACTTTGTAAAAACTGTGTTTGAATAAGATTTGTAAGTGACTTGAACATGTCAAATACTTGAGATTTTCTGCTAATAGGAAAAGTCCACAAGAAATTTGTATAATCATCTAAAAATAGGACATAATATTAACTAGTTCTTAGGAACAATAATAAACTTGATCTTTCAGATTCAGAAGGAGGAAGACATACACATACAACATTTTGTTCAAGTTAAACTCTTATAACATGGTACGATACAATTGGTTATAAGCAGTAACTTGGTGTTGCCTAATGAGTTCACTTTGGATTGTGTTATAAGAATTTGTGCTAGACTTAGGATTCTGTATGCAGGGAAGGTTGTTCATGGACTTTACATTAAGGATGGTTTTGATTTTGATAACTCAGTTAGTAGTGCACTTGCTGAGTTTTATTGTGTTTGTGATGCTGTAGACGACGCAAAGAGAGTTTATGAGAACATGGTAGGAGAAGCTTGTTCGAATGTTGCTGACTCGCTGATTGGTGGCCTTGTCTCGATCGGGAGGATCAAAGAAGCTGAGATGATCTTTTATGGATTGAGAGATAAAACTCTCATCTCTAATAATTTGATGATTAAAGGTTATGCGATGAGTGGTCGGATTAGAAAATCGAAAAAATTATTTGAGAAAATGAGTCTCAAACATTTAACCTCCTTAAATACTATGATTACTGTGTATTCCAAGAACGGTGAACTTGATGAAGCTGTGAAGCTTTTTGACAAAACTAAGGGTGAGAGAAATTGTGTATCGTGGAATTCAATGATGTCGGGTTACATTCATAATGGTCAGCACAGTGAGGCATTGAAATTATATGTGACTATGCGCAGATATTCAGTTGAGTATAGAAGATCAACATTCTCTGTCCTATCTGGTGGTTGTGCATACCTCTGTTCTTTTCAACAAGGACAGTTGCTTCATGCACACTTAGCCAAAACGCCATACCAGGAAAATGTTTACGTTGGAACTGCTCTTGTGGATTTCTATTCCAAATGTGGTCATTTGGCTGATGCTCAAAGGTCATTCACCAGCATCTTTTCACCCAATGTAGCAGCAGCATGGACAGCTCTTATAAATGGTTATGCATACCATGGATGTGATCTGAGGCGATTTCACGCTTCCGCTCAATGTTAGATTAGATCAACACGTTGTTCCAAATGCTGCTACTTTTGTAGCTGTTCTTTCTGCCTGTAGCTAGTTGACGAAGGTTTGGAATTTTTTCACTCAATGCAGATAAATTACAGAGTTACCCCAACAATAGAGCATTACACATGGGTGGTGGATCTTCTTGGTCGGTCAGGCCGTGTGAAAGAAGCAGAAGAGTTTATCATACAAACGCCTATCAAAGCAGATGGTCTAATTCGGGGAGCTTTGCTTAACGCCTCATGTTTCTGGAACAACGTGGAAGTGGGAGAGAACAACAATGTTCATATGTTTTCTGTAGAAGATAAAAGACATCCTTATTCTGATGTTATTTACAAAACTGTAGAGCATATAACCGCAACCATTAACTCTATTGTACCATTCAATTATATCCATAGCAACAATGGCGACTAGAGTTTCTAATGCAACTTGCTTTTGGTGAGAGTTTCTAATGCAACTTTGAAAAAAAAAACCTCTTGGAATCCCTACATTTATATCATATATTGATCCTAGCTATACTATAGCAATCATCCTCAAAGACCATGTCCCAAATTTTACAACTAGAAGCAATGAAACCAACGAACAACATGCATTGACATGCCTCCAAAATCCTACTTACAAGGAATCAGCCCCTGGACCTAGCATTTAATGAAACATGACTTGCCATAAAAATACTCATATCATGGTTGGCATATCTTAACTTAATCGTTATGCTGTTATGCAGTTGATGCATTTCTATCATTTTCTCTTGCAAAATTGCCAACCATAAAAAAACCTTTTTTATTTGGCAAAATTGCCAAAAGCAATAGGTGAAATAATAAAATTCTAACTTGATCTTTCAGATTCTGACAGAGGAAGACATACATACAACATTTTGTTCAAGTTAAACTCTTGTAACATGGCTATATAGGATTTGGATCCTGCAGTATAAAATCATAGAGTTACACAAATTAGTTGATCTCGGTCATTGGCCAACTCAAATCATACTTTTACTAAATCGTCATTAAATAAATTTCACCGTTGATTTGAGACCGAACAAGCAAAATTAGTTACTGCATTGAATTCAAATCCGATCATATTTGGTTTACTGGTAACTAGCTAGGCAGTGTGCAACAACAATGGTAAGATTTCTTAATTGATTGTTTAGAAAAGAGGATCAGTTGCAAAGGTAACAGCACCAGCTGCTAATGCTCCAGCACCTGAAGGCACATCAAATCCTGACATGAAGTTATCACCAAACATAACAGCACCAGCTGCTAATGCTCCAGCACCGGCTCCCATTGCAAATCCTGGAGGTCCCCTCTGCCTAGGAGCTGTTCCTGATGATGATGGCATATTGAAATAACTCGACGCCAATCCATTATTACTTTGATGAAAATTGGGAGGATAACCAACATTTGAAGTTGGAGGTGGTGGTGGAGTTCTTGGTGGTTGGTAACTTGGTCCAGAAGCTGCAGGGTAGCTTGGTCCACCCACATAAGGGTTAGAATAGTTTGTAGGATATGGCACTGGATGTGAATAGGGTACATTAGTCTGTGCTTGTTTATGAGGTCCATTGAACGAAGCTGGATCCATTTGTTGGTGATAGCCTTGTCCAAATCTACCCTTATTACCATTATCTAAGAGCTCTATTCCTCCTCCATTACCTGCATCACAAATATATATAGTGCCACTAATTACATGTTTATTGTTGAAAATATTTCCTTTGATTTCCTATCCAACATAAGGATTCACTGATTTCTATTTTCTACTTCGAACATTCATTCATGAAAGCATTGTACTGCCTTCCAAGTTCCAATTGGGGTATCAATTACATGTTGGAATTATACTTAGTTGATTATTTCAAGAACCCACTTGACAGGTCATGGTCTCATGGATGTACAGTGGCCGACTTCACACAATGTGAAATACGGTTGCTGACATTGTTGCAAGATCATCCATATAATGTATAGAGCCTTCCTTCCACTCGATGACATCGGTTCTTTTTCTTTTTTAATTCAATCTCTTAGCAATCTAAATTCAATTGTTATTCTATATTGTAGTCTAACTATTATTATGAAAACAACAAAAACCAAAACAGGACCTAACCAAGACTCCCACCAATCAACCCATTACAAGAGCAATAACTCACAAAGAGAGGGGCTGCTACTGCCAAAGAAAAAGAGTAGCCATCATGTAACACTAAACTCACTCAAACTAAGTAAACAACTTCAAAAAATTGCAGGAGATTACAAATAGAAATTCAGCAGAACCTTAAGAAAGTCTTAGCAGATTAACACCAAAATCTCCTCAAAAACCAGAAGCGACAGGTCACGGTATTCAATTAAACCCCACATTGCGAAACACAAAACTGGCCTGCACTATCCGTGAAATCAAAACTACAAAAAGCTTACAGCAGAGCCTCGCCAAATAGAAGCAAAAAGGATCAGACCCTAAGATGAAGGTTCTAAAAATTTTGCAATAATATCTACCCGAAACAGTAATTCACAATCTGTGCAACCATCAACAATATTGATTACGAATTTGGATGTGAAAACTCACTCACAAAACTGTCTCTAGAGGACCATATGTTATATTATATCTAACATCTAATACACATAATATAACACCATCACAATTGATAAAATATAAAAATACAGCAACAAACTACGCAACTCGCGGGTCTAAGTCTAGTATTGAATAAAAGCCTCGCTCACATAAGAGAAAAAATAAGGTTAAAAAAGGAACCTTTCTTTGCATTATAGATTTGAAGATTATATGAATCAACCATTTACCTAAATGAGAGTCCGATTCACCTATGTTTTCACTAAGACCATCATCAGTTCTTCTTAGAATCTGAAGTAATTGTGTCATTTCCATCTACCTTGTTTTTTTCTTGGGAATAAACTACAATTTACAATCGAATAGTAACTGTAATTTTCATCTACCATGTTCACACTAGTCCATCACAAAAGAATAACTTCTAACTTTGGTTCTGCAAGCGATAACTTTACCCATTCATGAAGTTCACCATCATCTTCAAGTGAGTCATGTAAATGTTCACCAACGTTCTACATTCTTTCCTCTCATTTAGTATATCCTTTATCTTTCTTAGGCAAAAGTCAAACGTTGAAATGCACATAAAATTAATCCTCTGCACTTTTGGGATCCATCTTGTTTCTCTTTAAAGAATGAAATGAGGAGCGTATACTAATTCCTTTAATTACATGATGAAAAACAAGGTATCTTGGAGAGCTTGAAAATAGCTTTCGAATATGACACAAATCGCTTCCATAAGTTTTCACAAGTCATGTAGCACTAACACTTCTGACTAAACGTGTATGTGACTTCAACACGACACGGACACATGTCGTTACACTCAATTATTTTATTTTCTCAAACTATTACTGGTTCAATGAGTCAAAATCGTGTTTGGTGTTTGTGTTCGTACTTCATAACTCACAAGTGTTTATGCCAGCAGATAAGCTTCAATAATCCAATCCAAACAGACCTTAAACTTTAAATCAAAGTTTTCAACTTTTCCACTAAATAATTGAACCCAATAGAGCATATTGAATAAAAACCTCACTCACGTAAGAGAAACAAAAAAACAAGCTACAAAAAGAAACATTTTTTCCATAATCTATATGAAAGTTATGAACCAACAATTTACAATACCTGAGTGAGAATTTGGTTCTTCATTATCTTCAGAAACACGAACTGAAACATCAACAAATCCACTTGGTTTACCAGATTTCTTCTTCCTTAACTGATAGCTTCCAACTTCTTCACTCCCTTGCCTTAAACCCTCATCATTCAGCAACCCTTTAGCAAGAAACTCTTTGAGAAGAACAGTAGCTGATCCATGAAGTTTCTCTGTAAAGAAAAAAGGGTCTCTGCTATAAACTTCAACATTCAATGCAAGATCATGAAAATTTGGATCAGAGTTATCAACTTGAATGGAAAACTTTGTTCTCCAAAGAGGGTTTGTGTTGGTTGAAGCATCAACTTTGGTTATGTATTTGTTGGTTGGATCAACCCAACCAATAGCATACCATTGACGTTTCCATAGTGAATGTGATGCTCTTACTCCACGAGCTGATATTATGCATATTTCAACCCAGATTTTCACCATAGAGAATACAGAGAACAATGGTTTTGATAGAATGTTTAAAGGTAAAGAGGTTATGTTGTGTTGATGCAAAAAGTGATAAAGTGTAATGGTTTTGCAGTGAGAAAATAGATTCTCCATGAGGAGTGGGGTGGGGTACCTTTTGACTTTTGTCAACATTTAGAGGGTACCCTTTGTCTAAGTGTGGGTCCACAGCCAAGCAGAAATCTGCAAGGAGTCTCTTAACATGCATAATCCATCTTTTATATTATTGTGGGGCATTACTTATTTTTTAGTGGAAAAGAACAAATTAGAGGGTACCGTCCGATCATACGTAATTATCTAGGCAGTGTGCAGAAGCAATGGTAATATTGCTTAATTGATTTTTTAGAAAAGAGGATCAGTTCCAATGGTAAGAGAAGGATTTCCAAAACCTGAAGGCACATAAAATCCTGATATGAATACCAAACATAACAGCACCAGCTGCACAAATGCTCCAGCACCTGCTCCTATTGCGAAACCTGGAGGTCCCCTCTGCCTAGGAGCTGTTCCTGATGATGATGGCATATTAAAATAACTCGGTGTCAATCCATCATTACTTCGATGAAAATTGGGAACATAACCAACATTTGAAGGTGGAGGTGGTGGTGGAGGAGTTCTTGGTCCAGAAGCTGCAGGATAGTTTGGTCCACCCACATAAGGGTTAGAATAGTTTGTAGGAATAGGCACTGGATGTGATCAGGCGGTACATTCGTTTGTGCTTGTTTATGAGGTCCATTGAACGAAGCTGGATCCATTTGTTAGTGATAACCTTGTCCAAATCCGCCCTTATTAGCATTATTTAAGAGCTCTATTCCTCCTCCATGACCTGCATCGCAAACATATATAATGCCTCAAAAAACGCTATATCATAAAAGCTTATCATATAAGTGTTCATGTATAAGCTATTTTTATGATAAACGATAAAATCAAGTCAAACTATTTTCATTAACCTAAAAACTTTTCCATAAGATATCTTGAAGATAGCTTTCAATCATGTAAAAAATCATTTCCTTAAGTTTTTACAAGCTATGTAGCACTCACAATTCGAACGGAAAGTGTGTATAACACCAACACGGCACTGACATATGTCATTACACTCCACTATTCTATTTTATCATATTATTACTAGTGTCAATGAGTCATAATTTTGTTTGGTGTCTGGGTTCGTGCTTCAGAACTCAGAAGTGTTTATGTCAGCCGGTAAGCTTCTATAATCCAATCCAAACGGGCCTTAAACTTTCAATCCATGTTTGAACAAAATTTTCAACTACTGCTCTCATTGAATTTGACATACTTAGATTAGTCTACGTAATATGTGTTTAAACAGACTTTATGATTTGAAGTTGCGCACAAATGATTTTATTTCGGAGATGAGGTTTTATCATAGTCTGAGACTGGTATTCCTCTCCTAAATCAACAAGTATTCTACATTGCTTCACTCACCTTTATTTTTTATATATAGGTCAAACAAAAAATGTTAAAACCTTAAACGGTGAATTTTCTATTTTCATGGATTTCTTATTGTTATTAGCAGGTATCAATGCATTTCCAGATGACTCGAGCATTTAATATCTGACATGTCAATAGACACTTCAGTCTAACATAATTCTACAAGCTTATATCTTCAATGCATTTAGACTTCGACTAACAACATTCTGATGACACAACTTGAAACAAGTTCACAAATTTTCTAACATGTACACATTCATATTTTGACATACAATTACAAACAGGACAGTTCCTTGTTTCCCTTCTACACAATCTTTTTTTTAGAAATGATTAACCATTCTGGTCCAAATTTCTTTTCAGGTTCTCGAACAAATCATTTGAGTACGATCCATCCAGTTGACAAATGCGTATATTTCAGTTCCTCTGATAGAAAAAATTTCCTAGATGGTAACATAGAGAAACAGTTATATAAGCACTTGGAAGTAACATATAAGTTGACAAATTAATGTAGCATCTAGGTTAATGTTTTATGCGTTTACCAGAAATGTCACTTTGATTTAATGCTTTAAGAGCTGCATCTGCTGCTCTAACATCATAAAATTCAATGAATTTATGGTCTCTCTTGTTTGGTGTTTCTCTGATCTGCAATTTTAATATGAAAATTAAAATTATGCTAGACTAAAGAAAATACATTTTAGATTAATTAATAGATAAACATATAGTACCTCCTTTACCTCGCCATAAGCCCCACATATTTGGTGAAGGTCGTCATTTGATACCGATAAATCTAAATTGAACACTACGAGAGTTCCTTGGTTTATATCTTTTTGTGAGGGGTTGTCCTTTCAAAACAAGAATAAAATAGATGAATAACACAAAGGCAACATCAATAATAATAATAATAATAATAATAATAATCAAACACTAAGTAATTCTATAAATCAAACCTTAGGATTTGAAAAATGAAAATCAAGATTTCTTGCTCCCAAGGTTTTGTCTTGTAAAGCATGCATCGCAGTGCAAGCAGCTCGAATATCATAGTAAGATATCATCACAAAGCCTCTGTGTCTGCATCTTTTGTACAAAGTTCTGATATCCCCATATTCTCTCAAATAAGAAAGAAATAATCAACAACAGGAACATCAAATTTGTTCAAATTCTGCTGTGGTACAAGACTGTCGCGCCACAATAGTCATTATTTGACAACAGCTTGTACTAAATTTTATATCATAGAACAATACCGTTTTGCTCAAATTCTACTACTCTATAGTGCTATAGCCGATATTTGACAACACTTTGTACCAAATTTCATATCACAGAACAATACCGTTTAGATCAAATTCTGCATTCTGCTACTCTGTAGTGCTATAGCCCCTATTTGACAACACTTCATACTAAATTTCACATCGTGGAACAATACCGATTAGCTCAAATTCTGATACTCTATAGTGTTATAGCTCTATTTGACAACACTGATTTTCATCCCACAGGTCCTCACTAGATATATGATATTCAAAACAATTTTCCAGCCAAAAATGACATCCAACACATCATCAATTATATTAAACTTCATATCCAAATTATTAGGCACAGAAACATGAGGGAAAACAAACACAATTAAAATTGTATAATTTCATCTCCATCAAAATGCAACACAGAGAATACCATAAACCAAACACTCCCTTATTCTCTCAAAAAAAATAAAAATGAAAATATATCATGAGTATCATATAAAACTAAGTGAAAATTAATTGTTTCAGAAAACCTAGAAATCTTACCTTCTCAACTATTAGTTTCAAGCTTATGAGAGAACTAAAGATATTACTTTCCCTATTTCAAGAACATAACAGACTAAGATATTCCTCTCACAAACTTGGTAATGTTTCAATTTACTCTCTTGGCCTAAGAAATTCACTCTTAAAAGGATAACCCGCATGATTATACCAACCCTCTTGATTACCAAAAACAGTTGTGTTCTAAGATACACATAACTTCATGAAGGGATTAGTTACTTGTACAATGCTTCAATTTGCCACATTAATTCACAGACTTAGATTTGAAACCAAAAGAAGTAAAAGCATGATCACCAAAAACATTAAACATTGTGTCAAAAAATAAATATAATACTATTGATGCATTAGGTTAATGTATAATAATGATATCTCAAATAGTGTTCGTATTACAGAGTTCTCAACATTAACGTCGATGTTTCGAAAAAACAATGTCCTTGATGGAGGCTCTCGGTAATGATGCTCCCCATCCACTATCCCCACACAGTTGGAATTGTCAACATAAGAAAGGGATGCTTGGAGCTTCTTTTTCTAAACAATCTCAACAAACAAGTTGTAATTTGGCTTTTTCAGCCTCAAACTCACAAGCTTAGAGCTCTACCTTCAGCCAGTTCACCTCTCATTTGAAGAGATTTATCTCCTTCACAACCTTTGAATAATCAAGGACATGTCCTCGGCTGCCACCATCGAGCCAACAGTCAAGACCTGATGTAGGCGGATCAGACAAGAAGCCACCAATTCCTAATGGTCTTCTTCAAAAAGCCCGGACATGTACACCATGTTCTCCTTAGCAACGATCCCCTTGAAGTCCTTGTTCGTCACTCGAGCGTATGAAGCAAACACGGACGAAAGGTGATAAGGGGTGCCCGTTTACGAGATTGTGGGGTGCACATAAGGAAGTGGATTGTTGTTACCACTGAACACCAACTTGTTACTCCTCAGAGGATCCTTATTTTTATTCTTATTCCCACCGCCACTGGTGTCTGCATCTGTTGGCGCCTTCATCTTTGCAGTCAGGCTCTCTTCAGGAGAACCACCGCCAAACACATTCAAGACCCCGTATGAGAGATCTTGTCCTCCAGCCTGCTCAAAACCCGGAGCAGTTGACTGCCCGGAATTAGTCTCCATAATCATTAGATCTTGAGAATATGAGACGCTCGATAACCTTCGGTTGCTGGAATACCTCGATAGTGGGAGGTGGGACGCCCCTCACCATAGTGAGCCTTCGAAGGCACAACTGCTTGAGATTGCACATGTCGTTTGCAAAGAAGAAAATGAAGCTTCATTAAAGCAAATAAAGAATAATCAAGATAAAATACATAGAAAGGAATCCATCCTCATCGAAGATTTACTTTCTCTCTTGCATTGGTTTGGTCAGTAATCAAAGCAATTTGAACAACTTCTCATCCTACACCTTCAACCAAACATTTTTTCATGTAAAAGAATATTTAACACCTTCAACCAAATCCTACTACTCTTGGCAAGAAGTTACCTCTTTAAAAATAGCCTTCCACCACTCATTGTGTCTTCTTTGCACTCTCTACCTCTCCCACCACCAAACTTTGCTAAAGTACCATATTGTCCCCCATAAGGAAGACCTTTATGTTTTTCAGAACCTCCATCACATAGCTCACTTGGACCATGCTTGACTCACTGTAACATTTCAAAACCCCTACTGAACAATTTTGTAAGGTTTCCATCATCTCTTCACTCACCAAAATCACTAACGATGGTGCCACCACCACCTCCTCCACACTTTTTGTATTATTTTCTAGAAAACTGCTTCGGAAAGATTTCCCCCTACTCTCTTGGCCTAATACGGCCTCCCTGCACCACCTTCTTACCGCACACCAGTTGATAGTTCCTCTTATCTTTCGCCGGTTGTTTGGCTTTCATCCCAAACCTAGCTCTGTTGACCTTTAATTTAATCTTCCCCCACCACACATTCTGTAATCTGCTCCACTCCGGTGTTGTGATGCTATCTAAATGTTAGGTATAGCCTCCACTCTGGTGATGAGCAGCACCGTGAGAGACCCTCTCTTTAGTCCCAATGGAACCTTTTCCCCAAGGTACCTCTCTCCAGTTTCTCTCTCTGTTTTGTTCCGTTGTTGGTTGTTGTTTTTGGTGGTTTAGTTTCTTTTATTTTGGTGGTGTTGCGGGTCTTGTTTTTGGTCACCTTTGGTGTTCTTCTATCCTTGTAAGCTCGTTCTCATTTTCTTATATATTTCAAACAAAAAATATTCCTTTTTTTGGTAACATTATTGGTCAAAGATTTAGCATCTTTATACTTTTTCCATTCCTTTTCAACCTAAACCACTATAGCTCAACATTTTTTTCTTTCCAAAATTAAAATGCAAGCCAAATGACAAACACTATGGTTGTCCAAATATTATCGGCTTGAATATTAAGTTGATGGATCCTATAGAACTAAAAATTATCCTCTGAAACAATACAGTGAAAGACATAACCGAAAAAGTAAACTAACTGTGGTAGTGAGTGAGCTTTGCAAATCCTTGGCCATGGAAACTGAAGCTTAATTTTTAAAGAATATAAAGATTGAGCAAAGGCCTTTCAAATTTTACAACATAACAGTTGCAAAAATTAACTAATTGATATAACCAGAGTGGATTTTATGAGTGTTCCCAATACACACTTCCTTCAAACTTGGAACAACTTCCTCAATTCTTAAGAAAATACAATGAGTTTTTCCGTCGACTTTTCTTAACTATGATTACTTCATTAATTTTCAAATAATATGAATTGCCGTGAGCAAAGAGCTACACCATCATATATAAGGATAAAAATGAACCAATATGCTGCCCATCCACTCATGTAGACAGAGATTTGCATAAACTTACAAAAAAGAGTGTACAAAGTAAACAAAGATTCCAACAAGATACATAAATACTAAAAAATATGAAAAGTAAATAAAATTAGAGGGACAGACATGATTATTATAACTAACTTTGTCGTTGTTCATCAAAATCAAGTTCTAGAAGTAATCAAAATGAAATTCCATCAAAATTAAGTTCTAATTTCTAAATGTAATAAAAAATGAAGTTCTAAAAGAAATAATCAAAATGTTATCCAATCAAAATGACAAAATGAAGTTCAAACAGTAAGCAAAATGACAACCGATTAAAATCGAGTTCTAAGATTAATCAAAATCATGATGCTTCCACGTCTATGTTTGCCTCATCTTCACTTCAAAGTTCCACCACATCAATCTTAATCTTCCTCGTCACTTGATTCAAACTCTTGATCTTCCACCTCCAACTCCTCCCTAAGAGAAAGAATGCAGGTGCTTCAGAAAATAAGAATAGGAGCGCATATGCCTAAGCTCTAGAAATGCTATTGATGTAATATAATATATGTAATAGAGATTATGGTGTGTGAACTGGTTGAGATACTCTCAGTCCACGAGGTTACATTAGTACAAATTGAAAAATGATAATCTCTCAAAAACTTGTAATGGATTTTAAACTAGAAACCGCTGATAGAATCCTTGCTGCCCTCGTGTCAATGAAGTCGCAAATTTCATAATTCAGTTCATGAAACATATTATGAAAGACCTCCAAAATGAGTCTATCAAAGATGAAAGGAAACAAAAGTAGCATAAATTAGAGACAACACAAAATACACCAAAATCTTCCTGAGTCATAGTTCTGTAAACCATTTGTTGTAACTCCGAAATATTGAAAATAGAACATCTAATCACTCCTCACAAGTCACAACCACCACGTTTCAAAAATCAAATTCTCACCCAACTCGAGAATGCCATTTTGATTCTTGATCAACCACAGCAGCTAAATTCAATCCTACTGAAAACTGGACAGAAAGCGCCATAACTCCAAGCAAGAGAAAATATGAGATTAAACCCTACACAGCCCATTGGGTCGACACACCAATCCGGAAATACCAAGGGGATACTCTTTGTATTCTCCAAACACCAAAGTCGTGGGATGACCTTTATTAGACCAAACATAGCTAAAAATTTGTTTCATTTCAATTCCAACAATGAAAAATTACATAAAGAATTGCAACATGTTCCCTTGGTATCATTAACACGAAGACAACAACAAATAATCTAGTCACACAAAGCTACCCTGGACGTGAAGAGAAGACCTTTTTATTCTTTGCACATAAAATAAACTCAAAAGTTAGGTGTGTAAATTCAAAACAAAAATACTTTTGAATACATTTTAACTAATGTGCGTTCAATACTATTAAGGTTGCAAATAGATTTAATCATTTGGTTCATCTTGTTCTTGACCAAAGGCAAAATTAATTAAACAGTAAGTTAAGGAAAAAACAAGCAGGCATACATATAACAAATCAAGACAAGTTAAACCCTTGAAACTCACCAACAAGTCAATGAAATGTGAAGTAACTTACATTGCAATTGCATAGTCGTCTGGTTCGGAGGTAATGGAATATGATACCGTCACTATTGGTCTCTTGCGGTAAGCAGAAGCAATGCAGGCAATGGTTATTCTAGGACAAAAAATGACAATAACTTCTTCGAGAAGCTTACAGTTGTTTATAAAGTGGAAAAGTGATTGGTCGTTGATATAGCAATGACGAGAGAGATCAACCTTGCGGAGTTTAAAAAGTGACAATGAAATAGCCTCTAAACCATCGAGTAAGTTACTGCGATAGTTGATCTTTACAGGATAACTAAGATCGAGTTCTTCGAGCAAAGGGAAGCAATCAGCAATAAGAAAGAGATGAGTGCTATTGAGGGTTTCAAGGTGGTAACAAGTGAGAGAGGTCAAAGTAGTAATGTTTTTGCTGAAAGCTCGCAAACCATCTGCGGGAAAGATATCTTGGTCGGAGAAATTGAGAGATGTGAGGTTCAAAGGGAAGCGAGAGATTTGAAAGAGAAGCGAGTCGAGGTCACCATAGTAGCACCTTAGGTCGAGAGAGTTGAGGTTGGAGAATCTAGGGAATAAGTCACAAAGGAAAGGTGGTGTTGGATCATATATAGTGAGAGAGAATTTGAGACAGTTGGAGATAGAGAGAAACTGCTTGGAGACGAGGGAGAGAGACTTGAAAGAGCAACGGTTATCGTCGTCGTCACCGTCTTTGAAGAGGAATTTGAAGATGCATTCCCAACACTCGTCAGGTAAATAAAGATCTGAAGTCATTGTTTTTATGGAAGAACTGAGAGATTGGAATTTTTTTTCAAATATTATTGAGGACGTATGTATGTGTTAGTTAAGTCCCGCCGTTGGTTCAGGCTGATTTGTGGGATTAGGTTAAACTCAGTCACTATGATTTAAATGAGATATGAAATTTAATTGATTTGGTTTTTTTTTTTTTTTTGGGCATAGAGGATTTCCATCATTTTGAATTTATGTTCAATTTACGTAATTTATTTATTTAACTAATTTCTTGATTTCCATCATTTTGAATTTACGTGATTTATTTACTTAAATAAATAATAATTTCTGATATGTATCTGTAGTGGACCTATTAGTTTAGTATGATTTGAATCGAGAAGGTTTGGGAAAAAAGGAAGGAGTATGTTGAAGAATAGAGAACATTGGGAGGATTATTTTTCTTCAAAATATAAAACTCTCCTCATTTAAGGAACTAAAAAATTGTATTGGAGGACGGTTTTTGGGAATTTGAGGAGTTTAAATGAATTCTTCAAATTTAATATATGTGTTGTTATAATATTTTTAAAATTACAAATACATTAATCATAAACATTAATTTATCACTCTCTAAAAAAATGTGAAAGATTTCTCAATTTTCTCCTACATTTGTGCCCCCGCCACCCGTCCCCAAAGTCCTTCCTTCCCCTCCCTCCCCTCCAAAACAAAAACTTAATGTTTTTAGGTAAGTGTAAATTAACAGTCTATATATATCTATATATATATATATATATATATATATATATATATATATATATATATATATATCTTTTGAAGATGCTAAACAAAATATATTAAGAAACCAACACAACTTCCTATAGCACAAGGTGTACTAAAGAAAGCTAAAGTATCCAAAATTTACAATAAGGCAAATCCAAAAGCTACCAAAAAGTAGCCAAGAAAAACAAAATTACATTACAACTCAAAACATAATAAAGGATTTACCCTCCAAACTGAATACTCAAAATCAAAAACAACATAATAAGATTTAAACCACCAAAATGCTTGTAGTTTAACCTTTTTCCAATAAAGATAGAAGTTGTTCGATTTGTTGTGAAAATATCTCATATTTCGGTCCTTCCAAATTGTAAAAAGAGGTGAAATCCAAATAATATTAAAAGTGAGACGTGACTTGTTGGAAATATCGACCTTATATGTAGAATTTTCTTAAGCCATAAAACATGATTGCAGCGATCATCAATCGCCACATTCAAACTAGTCAAGTGATTATAAGCACTTTTAACAGCTAGTCACCTGTTAGACACACCAACATGCAAAACCACAAACGGAAGTTGTTCCGTACACCCTTCCTCCCACGCAAACAGACTCATTCTCCACTTCCACGCCTCATCATTAACCTCTCAACCCAAAGAGAACATCTCCGCAACAATGGCACGATTAACAGCAAGATCAACCAATCTAGCAAATCTAACATCTAATGAAACACAATCCAACCAAGGATCCTTCAAGAACAACTTTTCTCCAACATCCTCCACGAAAAATTAAACTCATTCAGCTTCTTGACCCCCAAACCTCCATTCTCCCTATATAAACATAAAGTATCTCATTTTATCTAAGACAACTTCCTAACATCCTCACTTCCCCCAAAAAAAAATTACAAAAAATAGAGTCAAGGGTAGAAATGATACATGAGGGTGTTTGAAGAAGGAAAGAAAATAAACCTGAATGGAGTATCGCTTAAAGTTATTACTTTTAAATACATCCCTTAAAGGCTAAATTGCATTTTTGGTCCCTTAACTATTTAGGTAGTATCGCTTTGGTTCCTTAATTAAAATTCGATTTTTGGTCCCTTAATTTCTCTCTGTTACATATTTTGGTCATTTCCGTTAATTTTAATTCAAAAATGTTAGGTTTTCTTCATTTTCTTCTGGAATTTTTCTGGAATTCTTGTTGTTGAAGGTTAATGGAGATGATATGAAGATGAAAAAGAGGAGAACAAGAATTTTCATTAATTGTGTGTATATGATTATTTCTACATAATTTACACGGGTATATATAGTATATATTCGTAGGAGTGTAAAGAATATGATTGTATGCATCATTTAAAATATTTGGCATGACTTTGTGCGGCTTCATGCAAGTTTTCATTTTTGGTTATAGCTTTATGCGGCTTCGTGCGAGTGACATTATGTTTGTGGCTTTGTGCAACCTTCCTTTGTGGTCTATACAATATAATAATAATAATTTGGTCCCAAAAAAACGTATATATTAATAATTTTGCCCTCAGAAATTTGGTGCATGACACTCATTATCCAGTATCATAATAGCAACCTTGTCTCATTTGATCACATGTTCGGGGAGCAGCGACAAGGGTAAGGGTATATCACAAACGTTGGTTTTTTTTTAGTTTCTTGCTTGAGGGAATAGACTATTTAGTGGTTATATATATATGGTCACGTTTCTTTACTTGGATTCGAGAAAAAAGAGAGAATGTAAAACAAAAGTAAAATCAAAGTATATAACCAATGCAAAGAAGAAAATGATACTTTAAATTCATTAAAACAACCTTTCGGCTCTCAGAAAAATAGAAAGAAAAAAAACTAAACCAAATAAAAGAAATAACCTCTCGGCTCTCAGAAAAAGAAAAGAAAAAAAACTAGTAAGGAAAACTAGATAACTGGATCATACTTCAACTTCAACTACCTCATATCGAATCGTAGACATGTTGTTATCTTCTTTAACCGTGAAGGTTGCAGATTCCTGTTGGACTTGAATATTTCCATGTGCGGGCACAATGAGCTCCATCGAGTCGTTCATGATATTAATCTTTGCCTTGTATAATTTAAGGGTCGATCCTTTCTTGACGATATCAACTTGATTGTTTTGTGACTCGAAGCTTGATGGTGGCTGTTTCATCACCAACAAGGCACACATTTACTCTTCTCTGATTCTTGCGACATGTCTTCTTTGCATTTACCACTTTTACCAACAAAATTCACATCATTTAACTTTGGGCGTAGGTCTTCAACCTTTATCAGCACATTCCCACTCCCACCCATATCCAAGTTCCTGAGGAGTGTTGTACAAAAAAAGTCAGTGGAAATTATGTGTAAAATTACTAATTAATATATAGAAAGAAATAGAAAAAAGAATGATACTATTATACCTTGCAGTTGCAGATGATGGTTCACACTCCTTAGCATTGACTGGAGCATCAATAATCTAAAACCAAAATTAACAGTTCATTCATATTG
This sequence comes from Medicago truncatula, assembly GCF_003473485.1. NCBI lineage: Eukaryota > Viridiplantae > Streptophyta > Magnoliopsida > Fabales > Fabaceae > Medicago > Medicago truncatula. The sequence goes on from NC_053046.1 coordinate 30,341,813, forward strand.
AATATATAATGCAAGGCATTGGTATATATCAAATATAAAGAATCATAAGTCACATTTAAAAATTACAGAAAGTAAAGATTACCTTATCAGTGGTAATAGTCAATTCAGTTTTCTGCAAAGAAGCATCCTCCTTTTCTTTGTTAAAACCAGTACTCGCATTCTTGCAAGCATTTGAATCCCCCGAAGATTGTCCACACTGCTTAACAGTTTCAGGAGCAATGTTCTTCTTCGCTTTGGAACCAATAATCTAAAACCAAAATTACCAAGAAACTTCAACAATTCACGTATATTGATGAATATAGGCATTTTTGCATGGGAATGAATTAATGTAGGGCATTGGTATATCAAAAATAAAGAACCATAAATCACATTTAAAAATTACAGAAAGTAAAGATTACCCCATGAACAGGAACAGTCAATTCACTTTTCTGCAAAGAACCATCCTCCTCCTTTTCTATAGTCTCAGTCTTGTTAGCCCATGGACAGAAGAAAGGGTCTTCTTTCCTAACAAAATTAGTGAAACTTGAAGGAATCACAGTATCACGTTCATCACCAGTAGCTGCTGCATTCATATCAATGGAGTTACTTTCCGCCATGACAATGAGAGAAAATATTCTTGTTTATTGTGATTTTGTTATTTGTTTTGCAAGACTGGATACTATATGGAAGGACGAGCTGTATTTATAATAAGTGTTCTGCAATAAAAAAAATCAGTTGGGAAACGGTTATATGAGAGGATTAGGCAAAAACGGTTATTAAGATTTTGAGTTCGTTCTTAGCCAAATATATGACCTTTTTTTTTTAATAAAGAAATGTACGATTTATATTACCAAAAGAAAATAAATAAAAATAAATATTTCAAAAAACAAAAACAAAAATTATCTACAAAATATTAGGAAACTAAATGAGTCTCATTTCTCATCAACAAGGTGATGATCAATTTTTCTGCCCAATAAGACATTATCTTGCATGGTTATTACAATTGTTTTGGTTTTTAGTTAGAGAAAGTTTGAATCGTTAGGTTTCTAGAAATTTTATTTCTAGGTGTTGGTCTTCTAATGATTTATTAAACATTGGTTGAATAATATCTTAACCGATTTTGAAATATTCATCTTGTGATCAATGAATATTAGGCATCATATGATGAGTGTGTTGAATGATGGATATGATTTGATACCTTATGACTATTCACAAAACAAAAAGGTAGAATCATTGTAACCCTAAATACATGTCTTGAGACATATGGACTATGACTTGACCAAAGTAACTTTTATGGAATGTCTTTAATGAGAGGTTTGATGTCATTGTATGCCTATCCATCCAGGCTTGAGAAAGGAAAGGAAGATCATATCCTACACTCTTTCAACAAACACACTAAAGAGTATCAAATCGTGATTAAAAGGATGTCTTCAAGAAATAATTCTGTTTACCGCTTCTTATTTTTATATCCATCTTTTCACGTCTCTTATTACATGAATTTGATCATGTTGATTTTAATGCATGAAATACTTAAATCCCAGTAAACTACTTTTGATGAAATTTTTTAATATTCTGCGAAGGGTTGCGACTGAACCCTTTTTTTAAATAAAATAAAATAATGAAACATTATCGGATTATATGTTTCGGCACATTTTTCATTCATGCGTTAGATAATTTTCTGCCTACAAATTTTCCTATTATTATTCCTCAAAAAAAAAAAAAAAAATCTCATTATCATGTTTACTTTGAGTACTATAAAATTGGTTCAAAAAGCAAGTAAAAATGTACCAAAGTGAGAGAAAATACTATTGATAGTAAGCGGGTCGTATTTTGGATCTATTTGTAATATTCACTGGTTAGATGCACTAGAACATATATCACTCTCAATATGTATTAGTTGGAATTTACTCTCTTTTTTAAAATAAAAAAAAAATGTATTAGTTGGAATTAAAATGATTAATATTATATTATATGTGTTTTTTGAGCAATTGTTATTAAGTTTTGGGATTTCATTAGTTGAAGGGAATGTATACCACCATAGTGGATCATTCACGAATCTTGAAAAAAATATATATATTCCTTCTGATTTATGATTTATGATTTAACTTACCCAAAGGAAAATTAAATTATAAATTGTTCTTGAGACATGGTTTATAGCTAATGTGAAACAGTTAAAAATTCCTTCTGCCCACTGGTGTTGGAATGTTCGGTTGATGTTTTTGTCTAATATATACTCCATCCACATGAGTTCATGTTTCCGAATTTTTTTTTTTGACCCTAATGTAAAAAACAAAAAAAAAAACTTTATGAATATTGTTTACAAAAATAACCTACGTACTTTTTTTTTTTTTTTTTGTCTTTCAATGTCAAAACCGCCACTTTAAATAATGATAATGACAGTCTGACAAAACAGAACCTGCCATGATTTGACTTTTTAATTTATTTTTTAATTAAAATTTATACATGTGGCGTCCTCCTCACTTAAGTGAGGTGCCACGTGTGCGTTCAATTCGTCAAAATTGGTGTGGGGGTCAAAACTGCAAAAGGGGTTGGACTTAGGGGTTGGGGTCGTAATTGTTTTTTATAGGGGGCTAAAATCACAAGTTTGTGATACTTAGGGAACCAAAAGTGCTACTAAGCCTTTTTTTTATATTGAAATTAGATATCTGAATAATTGAACTCAAGTATATTTATGCCATCATTATCGATCCCCTAATCAACATGAATTAGTGAAGTTCTTATCGACTGTTACAACCTCGCTCATGTGTCACATCAGATCGAGTCATTAAAATTTAGTATTGGTTGATAATGCATGGTCTTCGATATGTTATCTTCCATATTGATTCTGGAATCAACAAAGGGGGCAAATCATCAAACTTGTTGAGATTTGATTGATACTAATCTCAACAAATGATTATTAAAATACATTCGTCGTCTGTGCATGTGATGGTATGACCTAATTATATGAAATTCAATCGTCGGTCACGACATTTAGATAAAGTGGAGGGAACTCGTATTCTAGATTTAGGTAAGAAAAATGATAGTAACTCCAAAGTCAATGTTGTTAGTGTAAAAATGATTACATATGTTTAGAAAATTGGAGATTCCTAAGTTTGGGACACTAAATCATACTACCTCAATTCATATTTAAGTACACTTAGTCATATCTTATTGTTGTAATGGTCACAATTGTGACATTGATTTTCATTTTAAATCATTTTGTCCTGATGAAAGACATTTACTTATATTTCTCTCGTGATTTTTACATCAAAGTGGAATACATGTTCTAGTAACTTATACAAGGTTATAATATGTGTTATCATTATGTGTGTTAAGATATTTCAAATACTACTGAAAAATGAATAAATTATTTATATTATAACTAATATTCATAAAATAATTAACTCTAATATTCTTTCATATCATCCAAAATTGTTATTCATCTATTAACTATTCCAAAATCCTCAACCTTATTTGAACAATCAAGTATATTTACGCCATCACTATCGATCCTCTGATCAACATGAGTTAGTGAAGTTTTTATCAACTGTTACAACCTCGCTCAAGTGTCACATCAGATCGAGTCAAATTAAAATTCAGTATTGGTTGATAATGCATAGTCTTCGATATGTTATCTCCCATATTGATTCTGATTCAATAAAGGGACATGTCATCAAACTTGTTGAGATTTGATTGATACTAATCTCAATAAATGATTATTAAAATACATTTGTCGTCTCCTGCATGCGATGGTATGACCTAATTATGTGGGATTCAATTGTCAGTCATGACATGTAGCTAAAGTGGAGGGGACTCGTATTCACACCTTCAACGTTGGCCCACACACTTATGGAATACAAAGGTAAATATCATATATCTCCAGGTACATGTAATGAGGTATAATATTACTCTGATAAGATCATCACTAACTTGAGTATTGAAGTATATATTTTTGCGGTTATTGTAAGTATGTGTTTCACTCTTCATCGTTGTATTTGCATATTCATTCTCTCCAACTTGTCTGATAAGATCTCACTTCTCAGACATGCATGTTGTATAATATCGTTGCAACAGTAACATCACTTACAAAAAGAACCATAAAAATAATGATAAAAAGATATAGAAACACAAAAAAAAATCTCTCCTAAAATCAACAACAATTCATATTTCATACTGTATTATAGTATATATCATTGCAGATACTGTAAGCATGAGTTTCGTTCTTCATTGTCGTACTTGTATTTAAAGATTCATTTATTCAAATTTGTCTGACATGATCGCACATCAGAAACATATAACGTGGTATATATCATTGTAACAGTAACTTCGCTTACAAAAACCAACCATAAAAATCAAGAAGAAACCTCTCCTAAAATCAACAATCCATACCAACAAACACTCACTACACACACATTCTTAACTTGAAATTGAAGCAAATCATCATCAATCAATCAATAACCTCATTCTAACCTTGACCCATAATAGGTCTATCTAAACAATTTCAAATTGACATTTCTTGTAAAAAAGATTGGTTAAGATATACATGAAACATGTGGGCCCAAGCCCATAAAAATAGCTTAGGATGATATCATCTTGTTAAGACAGGTAGGCAATGTCGAAAACCATTTTACAACACTTTCAAAAACATTTCATTCTCTTTCACTTCACACACACTTCACATTTTCCCCATTTCATTTCTTGATCTATATCTATCTTCATTCTCTTTGATTTTCATTTTTCATTTTCAATTTCTATTTATTTTCAATTTCATTTTCTCCCCCCAAAAATTTGAAAAACCTAGATCCAAATTTGAAACTCAGAATTTCAATTTTAGGGTTTTTATACGGTGAATTGTGAACGGTGGCTCCTTCATCGGAGGGAGTTGGCCGTGAAATGGAAGGTGGTGGTGGCAGTGGTGGTGGGAGGAGAGTTAGTTCAAGTCCAAGACCTTGTTGTGGCCGGCGTGTGGTGGCGAAGAAGAAGCAAGGTCGTGGTGGTGCCGGTGATGGGTTTATCAACAGTGTTAGGAAGCTTCAAAGACGTGAAATTTCTACCAAAAGTGTTCGTGGGTTTAGTATCACTGATGCTCAAGAACGATTCCGCAATATCCGTTTGCAGGTTCCTTTTCTCAATCTCAATTCTCTGTAAATTTATATTTTTTTTGAAAAAAAATCGTTTTTTTTAAATCTAAATCTATTATGGTTTTTTTTATATGCATGTGGAATTTTGATTAATATGTTATCGTTAATAATTGTCTGAAGATGGAACATTGTGTTTTTTATTTGATTTTTTTTATTAGGGTTTAATTGCTTGGTTTGGAGAGTTCATATCTATGTTGAAGTTTTGCTGGGTTGCCCTAGTAGAATTTGAATTGTGAATTTTTTTTTGCTTGAAGAGGGTTTTGTGTTTTGATTGTATGAGTAATGTTATTGGTTTATAGATTGATCTGTATATGATGCTCTTTTGTATGTTAAAGGACGAGTCGGCTACATTCTTATACCTTGATGATTTCGCGCGTGATTTTAAATTGCAATCTGTATTAATTTTGTAGGTCTTCGTGTCAGTGACATGGTTTCGTGCGCTATTTTATTATACCTTGATGATTTCGCGCGTGATTTTAAATTGCAATCTGTGATACTCCCTCCGGTCTTATATATAAGAAACAATTTACTTTTTTGATTCATTGAATAGTTGATGTATTTGGTCTATTTCTAGGCTAGGTACATCAATTGTTGAATGAATCTAAAAAGTTAACTTTTTCTTATAAATAGGACCGGAGGGAGTAATTTTTTAGGTCTTCGTGTCAGTGACATGGTTTCGCGCGCTATTTTATTATACCTTGATGATTTCGCGCGTGATTTTAAATGGCAATCTGTAATAATTTTTTAGGTCTTCGTGTCAGTGACATGGTTTCGTGCGCTATTTTAAATTGCATTCTGTAATAATTTTTCAGGTCTGTGTCAATGACAACAGTTATTGTGATCTTACTGGCTGCATTTTTTGTGTAAAATGTAAATATAATCTCAATGTGATTGCAATTTAAATGTTTGCTTTAGGAGTTCCACATTTGCACATGAGACTTTGGTAATAGAAAGCTTGTTTAATGTGGATCTGTAATTTAAATGTTTGCATTTTAATGTGGATCTGTAATTGCTTAGGTGTGAATTAGAGTTGCTGAGTTCGACTCAACCTAATCCCGTACTTTGATTTCTGCACCTGATCCCTCTGAAGGAAAGAAAAGAGGGTGAGATATTTTGTTCTAGCAGTCCAAATTCGAGAGCTGTAGGGTTTCATCTGGGAGAGGGTAATAGGAAGAAACATACTAGAAATAAAAAAGGAGATAAGAATTCGTTATGGAAGAGGGGAAGAGGAAACGACAAATTCGATAATTAATGTAAGGAAGAGGAAAATTATGGGTGGGAGTTTCCTGTTTCCGAAACGAGGGGATGAGAAAACGACAAATTCAATAATTAATGTAGGAAAACGGAAAATTGTGGGTGCGGGTTTCCCGTTTCCATAGATGGGAAGAGGGAAAACGTTGAAAATATTTAATTGATAGAATCAGTGTTGGAAATGGAAAGAGACATTTTGAATATAAAACGCCGACACTAGGCGTGTCTGACGTTCGTTAACACCACCACCCGTACAAATCAATATTTATTATCTTGTTCAATGTTATCGATGGCGGAAAGCCAAAGATCCGACATGCCGGCTGACATATGGCACCGTCATCCAAGTATGGTGCCATGGTGCTGCCATCCTCCACAAATTGACCAATATAATTTTCCAAAAATCCACCATGGCCGATATTTGACAACATTGATTTTGTTTTGTAGCATATTCATCGTAAGTGTAATCAATTCTGTTAAATAGCGGCTATCATGGGGCAGAATTGAACGAATTGTTATTGTTTCGTGATACACTGTTTGGTATAAAATACTGTCATATATTGACTATAGCAGCTCTATAGAATTGTTGCGTAGCAGAAATTGAAGAAATTGCTATTTTACGTTATCCGTGATTGACAATGTGTAATATGACATTTGAAACCGTGCTATTATGAGATCCGTACCTTGCTTTACTGTGCCCATTACCCCTACTTATGTCTGATTTATATTTTTACAGGAAGAATATGATACATATGATCCAAAAGGTCCTTCTTCCATCGTATTGCCATTTTTGAGAAAAAGGTCAAAAATTATTGAAATTGTAGCGGCTCAAGACATTGTTTTTGCCCTTGCACAATCTGGCGTGTGTGCAGCATTTAACCGAGGTAATACCACTGAAGCCTTGTTTTCGGCATTTTATGTTTTCTTTTTAATAAATTATGGTATTTTGTCATAATATTCTGTTCAATGATATTCTTGACACAAATGTAGATACATGATTTATGTTGCATGTTTCCATTGTTTGCTGCAGAGACCAATGAAAGGATCTGCTTCTTGAATATTAGTCCTGATGAAGTTATAAGAAGCTTGTTCTATAATAAAAATAACGACTCACTTATCACTGTTTCTGTCTATGCTTCCGATAGTTACAGTTCTTTGAAATGCAGAAGCACCAGGATTGAGTAAGCATATACCTCTATTATTTTATAACTCCTACCATCGTTTTCCAGGCTCAACAAAAAAAGAATCTGAAAGAGTTAAATAAGAGCAGTAGATAGAAAGAGTTGCCTGTCCAATTTTGTGCTGTCCTGTTCTATGCTAAATTATCTCTGTTTTCCAGATATATAAGGAGGGTTCAGCCAGATGCTGGATTTGCTCTTTTCGAATCTGAGTCTTTGAAGTGGCCAGGTTTTGTAGAGTTTGATGATGTAAATGGGAAAGTACTGACATACTCTGCACAGGATAGGTAAATATTTTAGTGTTCTAAAACATTTGTACGTGAATTTTATTATATTTAAAAAATTCTTGATGGTGGTACATTGACACTTCTCTCTTTTTTTTCTTCTTTCCCTCTAGCATATACAAGGTGTTTGACTTGAAAAACTATTCGATGTTATACTCTGTTGCTGATAAAAATGTACAAGAGATTAAGATCAGGTAATTTCATTTGTGTTTATGAATTCTATTTTCCAATATACAACGCTACCATGTAGTTGTGGTTTATGTTAATTCAATTTTTTTTAAAGATATCCCTTCACATGTTTTAATGCTTGATAGCTTTATCTTTATTTGTTTTGTCTAGTTTGTTTTTGGGGCCTTATACAACTTCGTTCTTGTTTATGATTTTTTTATCAGTCCGGGGATCATGTTGTTGATTTATACTAAAGCAAGCAGCCATGTCCCTCTAAAAATCCTCTCAATAGAAGATGGTACTGTTTTGAAGTCATTCAACCATCTTATTCATCGGAATAGCAAGGTGGACTTCATTGAGCAGTTCAATGAAAAGCTTCTTGTCAAGCAAGAAAATGAGAACCTCCAAATCCTTGATGTAAGTAATTTTCTCATTTTTACATGGATTATTATATACATTGTTCTCCATCCATATATCTTACTTTTAATTACCTTTAGGTACGGACTTTTGAGCTTACGGAAGTTAGCAAAACGGAATTTATGACGCCATCTGCATTTATTTTCCTGTATGAGAATCAATTGTTCCTGACCTTTCGAAATAGAACTGTGGCTGTGTGGAACTTCCGTGGAGAACTTGTAACTTCTTTCGAGGATCACCTTCTGTGGCATCCTGATTGTAACACAAACAACATATACATAACCAGTGACCAGGATCTCATCATATCATACTGCAAGGCTGATTCTGATGAGTCATTGTCTGAAGGAAATGGTATTTTTTTTCTTTTGTAACCCTCTGCACTGCTGCCCTATTTTTCTTTCCCAAGTATTTTTATTTTGTCTCTTCTTTTTTTCTTATGCACTTTGTCTCTTCTTATTTTGATCAATATTTATTTTTTTATAGGTGTTTGTTAGAATCTATGAAAATATCTTTAAAGTACTTTAGTTTATCTCATTGGATTAGTTTCTTACATACAATCAAGATACTCAAAATATAAGATGTTTTCAATATTATAACTGTTGTTTGAAATTGAACTGGAATGGTGATTTAGCTAATTGCTTCACATGTTGACCTGACAGAGATATAATTTTTCGATGTGTTCATGATCAATTTGTATCATTTGTTGTAAAGAAGCATGTATCAAATTACTCACAATTTCTGCTTTTTCATACAGCGGGATCCATCAATATCAGCAACATTTTAACCGGTAAGTGTCTTGCGAAGATAAGGGCAAGTAATAGCTTTCCCATTGCAAAGGAATGCAACTGCGGCGACGACTGTTCAACTGATGGTTGTAATTCAAGGAAGAGAAAGCAGGCCTCCTCCAGAATAAGGAACACAGTTAGAGAAGCCTTGGAAGACATTACTGCTCTTTTCTATGATGAAGATCGCAATGAGATCTATACAGGCAACAGGCATGGTCTGGTTCATGTGTGGTCTAACTGATGTATTGTTGAATTTGTTCTGACCTTGTGATTTCTTATTGGCTTGTCTCCTTGGTTGTTGTGATTTGTGATAGTCCTGTCCTCACCCCTCACCTGCTATGAGAGCTTCTGGGGGAACTGTAACTTTTATGTGATCTTGTACAATATTGTTTTGTCCTTGTCACTTGCAACTTAGGCATGTTCTGCATGTGGCAACAAACATGTATTAAGTTATACTGTGTTTTTTTTTTTTTTTGAGGGAAGTTATACTGTATGCTGGTAACTTACAATATGTATGTTTATGTTGTACAATAAATATGAGATGTTGGATAATGTTTGCGTCCCGGTTTTTTCTTTAACTTGTTACCTTTTGGTGGCATACAAAGTGATTTGTTTGTGCTTTCACATGGATTACTAGTGCAGTAGCGGCAAATGTGCGGCGGGTTAAAGGATCAAAGTAAGTCCCTGACCAGTGGTGTGATTATAGCTTTAAAATTTTCCTACCACTGGTACTTCAATCCTCCTTTGCTTTACATTTTATCCTAAAACTTTTTCTTATATTTCTTTACTCTCAGTTGCCAAGCCTTAATAAGTGCAAAACTTCCAAAATGAATTTGTTTTAAATTTGTTTTCAGTGTTGTTTACTTGAGAGTGCATTATTAGTTTAAATCAAGATTTAAATTTTTGTAAAAGGCATAGTGGTTACCATATGACATATCTGCCGTTTTTTTTGCCAAGACTGTGTTCTCGAATCAACTTATTTTGTATTTTTAAAAATTTATTGAAAAGTTTCATAAAACAATCTTTGAATTTTTTTTAAGATATTTCTTACTAAGCATGTGAATCATGTGCATGAGTCGCATATTTAGATGCTCTTGCACATGGATAGTTAATGTAAGTTTTACAGGTTTTAAATTACATCTAAAAGCATAATTGGGTATGTGTATTTTTCTCTATTTGGTAAAATAGGTTGGTAAGTTTTTCTATCTCGTTGAAAGGAGTTGATATGATTGATCTCTAGACTTTGTTTGAAAGTTGGGATGGAATGGCTTTTGGGGAGGGAAAGAAAGAGAAGAAAATTTCTCAACTTGTTTGAAAGAAGAAAAAAAAATGAAGGGTATTGCTAATGAGTGCCCTTATGGCACTCTTTTAAGAATTCCTAATTATGAAAATGTTTATAGGAAGTTAAATTGTTCGATTTTCAATGCGTTGAATACGTCAATTTCTATAAAATCTTATTATTGGAGGTTGTTAAAGAGTGTCTTTGGAACATTCGTTAGCATTTCTCAAAAATTAAAAGTGAGAGAAGAAAATTCATTATTATGAGAAGAAAATGAGTCTAGAAGAAAAGGTTTTCAACAAGAGGAAAAATGAAAGATCTTTAGAAATAGAATGACTGTGTCTTGGGTGAAGTATGAAAGGAATGATGGGGGTCCAAATACAATGCTTATTAGAAATCCAGTGAAGTAACCTATGTTGAGTTGAGAAATATACCTGTCTTAAATTTGTAAGAGAACTTTATTCAAATACTATAGTTAATCAAGAGTATAAAGTCATTAGCATAGGCTATAATTATTCCAAGAGTATATAATCATTGTTATATTAGTATAAGGACAACATGCTATGAATATCATCATCACCAAGGATTCAAAGATAAGACACAAGGATTTCATTGAAAAGTTCTCCAACCTTTTTATTTTCATTCGTTACAAAAGTACAATATTATAATTTTACTTCTTTTCAAATATTTACACAGATGAAAAATAATTCTCCCCATTTTCTGTCGGAAAAATTTAAAAATGAAACAAAATGAAAATAATGTGATATTTTCATAATTATTTGTAAATTGTAAAACATTTTCTCATCTCAAAGTAATAAAAAGTTTATTCTTTTGTGAGTGACGCTATTTGCCGAGACGAACTATTTCAAGAATTTCAAGATGCTCACATTTTTTATTTTTTTGGGTACAAAGATACTCGCATATTTTACTCGTGTAAATTTGGGAAAAACGAAAGTTAGTGATTGAATTTGAAATAATACATGGGTGGGTAGTGGAGGAAAAAATGTACTTAATCGTTAGTTCCGTGGGCACTTTTGTAACATACATCTTTTTCCTTTACTTATTTCTATTTTTACCAACAAGAATCACTAAAACAAAACTTAAGATGAACCGTCAAATGAAAAAGGTTGCTTGTTAGTACCACATGCTGATACTACTTCCAAGTCTTAAGTATAAGCAAAAAGTCAAATGTATTTGGTTCATATTTGGACCAGATATATTCGACTTTTTATTTATTCTTAAGATTAGAGGGTGCATTTTTTTTTTCCTAACAAAGTTCCTCAAAGGACTCCCTTTGAAGATCCCTCTAAGAAACCCAAGCTCCTTCTAAAGTTCTAATTCTCTCAACTCTTTCAGGAAGACATCCATGTTGTTTCCATACTTGTGTCTGATATTGGCATGTTAATAGCAAAACCTGACTCTGAGTGGTTGAATTTCTCTAAAAGATCCTTGAATAGTTTGCCTGCTATGTAAGATAGTCCTGAGGCTGCAAGTGCCATTGTGACATAGTACAACACAGTTTTGATATAGGATTTAGGTGGCCTTCTGGTGTAAACTTTCCCAACAGTAAGCAGAATGATGCATGCAACAGAAGTTGCTGCCACTATTGCAAGCTTAACTTCATCATAGTAGTTCTTATTAATCAAGATGCCGTATATAATGAGGGGGACAGAACCAAATATTAGGAATGAAAAAACAGCTATAACAGCGTGAAAGACGAAGTTTGATCTGTTTCCTAGTAGTTCTTGATATCGATCTTGCACATTTGTTTGCAGTTGTTGCCCTCGAGAATGGCTATCTTTCAACTCTTTAAGCTGGAAAAAGGACCAAAAGAAAGAAATCTCGGTAGTTGATAAAAAAAAATCAATGGCTGATATTACATGCACATGTACAAATATATGAAATCAGTGGCTGATATTAGTTAAATTGTTTTCATTAATGGTTCAGATTTCTTAGTTTACTATCTGCTAACATTATTTTTCAACTATATATTGTTTTCATTCATGAAAATATATATGAAGAAAGAATGCCAGAGGGACATGATCATACAATTAGTGATTATGAAATTGAGCAGTAAATGGAAATCCACTCACATTATGACCAAGGATGAAAAGTCCACCAATCAGATTTGCAAATCCCAATGTAATAATATTCACTGCAACAAACACAAGATCAGAGAATTAATTGGATATCACTAACCAAATTTTAGCTTTCAAAATTATAAATCCAAGACTGCAGACTTGCAATAATCCTCAGAACAGAATACTTACATGGGGTAGCACCAGAACTAGCTGCAGATGAAACAATTCCTAGACTTGTGATTGACTCAACTAAACCACCATACACAATGCTTTTAACTATTTCCCACTTTTTTGGTTCACCAACTTCATTTCTAGGTTGTTCACCAATATCTACTTGAGTTGGAGATTCTGTCACAATAGCACCATCCCTTGGAACATTACCTTCTGTCTGCAATGTTGTTGATTCATTTGCTTCTTCATCAACAACAACAATCACATCACCTGCACCGTAATAACACCTTTGGTTATTACACACAATGTTTTTTTTGTAAATAGCTAACCGATAATAATCGTTTCATGTGCATACCTTTATTTTCATTTATAACAGAAGGATTTATCTTCCCATTGATATCCTTTCGCACTGTATCAATCAGTGTAATATCTGTTTTTGATGGAAATATACCATCTATTGCAGAACTTGTGCTGTCAAAGGATTGAACTGGTGATTGTGCTCCATCTTGCCTCAAAGAGGAATCATAATCATTATTCTTAACAATTTCAGGCATTTGGTTCACATCTTTTGGTAACTTCTCAACAATTAGGGACGCTATGGTTGTACTTGTCGGAACAATGAATTCAGGTTTCTCTTGATAATGATTCAGAATGGCGCCTTTTGCAGTTGCTCCAGAATTAACAAATGTTTCACTAGAAGTAGTAGTTACTGATTTAACACTTTTATACTCAGATACCGTCCCATTAGAAAAGTTCGTTGAGGACGTAACTTCAACAGTATCTGCATCAGAGTGATATAGTGAAGTGAGCAACGTCACATAGAACAAAATGAATCAATGGAATGAACAATAAAGTAATATGAAAGAATTAATTCATATACATTGTCAGTGTAAATGTTTTTTACACGTCAATCAATTATAATCATTAGTTCATTTAAAAACATTTGACTTCAATCACAACTATTATCAATGATTTGTCGACACCTTTTTACACCGACAGTGTATCAAAGTTAAAGTCTAAAATGAAAATGCACATTATGCATAAGTGCACAAAAGTTTCATATTTTCTTATATTGTTGGTACATGTTTGAATGTAAACATGAATAATTTCAGTAAGAAACTAGGGAACAGTTCCTCTCCCGTGACCGTGAAAATTGCATTGGAGGGATTCTAGTGGAAATCTTCATCGTTCAATCAAATCTTCATCGCTCATCGACTTTGACCGCATGCAGTAGAGATAAATAAGCGGTGGAAATTCTACTGCAGAAAATTTCCACCGGAGAGAACCCGTTCCCAACTAAGAGACAGTTATGCAGGTTTTATGATTCTAATGCTCAGCTAAGTATCCCTATGATTTAGCTAGATTCTTTTTTTAAAACAAACAATATCAAAACAAACAAAAAATTATATTATCTTAAAATCTCAAACATACTTGTATTTGTTGTATCCACTGAAGTCTTGTTTTTCCCTCTGTTATCGGTCCTCAGTTTTCTGGTCAGCGACTGCTCTTTTTCTGAAAAATCTATGAAATCCTGCACAACGCTCTGCACTCCATTTGAGGAAATTGTAGAATTCATTCTTTCACGTCCATGATTAACATCTGACGTCGGTTTCACATTCTTAATCAGATCTGCATCACCAAGTGTACCTTCTGGATGACCAATATCAGAGGAGGATAGTAAAGGTGAAGTAATTGTTGACTGGTTCTGGTCAGCAGGATCAGTGGTAGAATATTCTTGGGAAGTGTCACCTGCTATACAAATAAAACAGGAAATTAAATTGGAGAGACAAATTTCTTTACAAATAATTTCAGTTCAGAGTCAAATTGACTTCAAGGCTTCGAGCTATAAGATTATTGCTCAAGTGCATGCTTTTTTTAATACTTCTCTGTTCAAATAAGGTAAAATCACTCGAGAAAGTGTAGACAGTTGGAAATAATTCATAAAATTTTCAAATAAGCATCATCATGCAAGTGATTTTACTTAGAGTACCTAAATAATAAAAGAACAAAGAAAAAACCTGGTTCAGTAGCTGTTTTCCTCTTATTTGAAGTAAATAAAGAGATGAACCAATTTGGACTGGAGCTTGGTATATTTGAAGAATTTTGCGAAGTTTCATCCTTGCTGGCCCCACCAAAATTACGGAACAGATTGAAACCTTTTCCTGTCAAAATAAATGAGATTAATAGGTTAAGATATATAAATAAGATAAGCACACAATCATCATATATAGATGTAGTGCATGAGTTGAAAGAGAAATGCCAGCAACAAACCCCCCTCTAGCACACTCTTTCCAGTACACTATTATTGAGTGAAGTTCATGTGGATCTCACTAATTTGGCATTTAGCCCCACAAAATAGGGAGTAGGAGCCACAATAATTTCATTCAACGGAGGTCTCCTTCAAGTGCAACCTTTATTTAAGTGTTGTAACTTGTAAGTGCCCCACAAGTGTCTGGACTCTGGTGTATGTCCACAGCCATAAAAATAATTCAACAAGAGTGTAGGGACAGTGTTGTACAGATGTTCATGTTCCAACACCTCAACAAGAAGAAATGCTTTTGTGTTTTCATAATCTTAAAATCATTATCAAATCTCTTTAAATAAGACGCTTTTGCTTGAAATTGCTTTTTCAAGTCACGTTCCCTTTAGCCAAATAAAAATGAGCAAAGCATAGACACAAAGACCAC
The DNA here is from genome assembly GCF_003473485.1 of Medicago truncatula. NCBI lineage: Eukaryota > Viridiplantae > Streptophyta > Magnoliopsida > Fabales > Fabaceae > Medicago > Medicago truncatula. The sequence goes on from NC_053046.1 coordinate 30,357,231, forward strand.
ATTCTGCTATGCATCATAGAAAAGAAGAAAAAAAACTACTTACCACTAGGAATAAATATGCTGAAGCATGATAAACATCTGAATACTTCCACTTCTTTCTCAGGATGATCATCACCGTCATCATCGGCAGCAGCAGCAGCAGCAGTAACAGGAGCAGGAGGTGGATCCATACTGGTAATTTCAGATGTTACTTTTTCATAATTACCTTGGTTAGCTTCATGTGTAGTACTATCAGGATTAACCACATCATTGTCAACTACACTGTCCAACCTATCGCGCTTGCCTTTGTTGTCTAGTATCTGATTGTTCCTTTTTCTTTTCTTGAGGATAACCCTTTTAGTGATGCAAGATTTGCAATTAGGACAATACAAATCATGTGTCTCTTGTTTTGCAATTACTAACTCAACATCATACTCTTTCTCTTGCTGGTCAGTTTCTTTTATCGAGTTAAGTTCCTGTATGATTTCTTCGTTAGAATTCACAGCAGGTGTTGCTTGTTTGTCGGATGAGTTATGTAAAGCAGATAATTCTGAACTGGAAGGAACTTTGTTATCATGATTGGTAGCATCGCCGTTTTGAACTCCATGATGTCTATGAACTTCCACTTGTTCATCAAGTTTACTCTCCTCATGATTGGTAATATCATCATTTTGAACTCTATTAATTCCATGAACTTCACCGCGTAAACTAGTTTGAATAGCTGAATTTTCCACCTGTTCATCAAGTTTACTCTCCTCATGATTGGTAGCATCGCCGTTGTGAACTCTGTCAAGTCCATTAACTTCATTGCCTGCAAACATAAAACAAATTTCAATTCCAAATTTTAACATAAGATTGTTCATGGACATAAAAATTTAGGACAACATAATCATAGTTCTCCAAATTGAGTATCAAAGATACTCAGTATTTATGCTATAAGCGCTCAATTAAGCTGTTTATCTAAATATGGCCTAAATTTTTAAAGCCAACAAAGAAAAATAAACTGTCACAATCTCATCCAACAAATTTATAATGGAAGTAACTTCAGAATCCATCTCATTGAAAGGCTATTCAACTATGGCCGTCAGAACTGCGATTGTGTACTTCAGAAATCTTGGCATCTACTACTGACCTTTAGTTTCCCAAACAAAACAAGGTCCATGTTGAATCAAAGTTTTGACATTCATCGGCAAGTCAGGGTACCCTTTAAGATTCCACATGGGACCAGTCCTAGGACTGTCGAATGGCTTGGTCGACCATGTGCAATGGTGACATTTCCACACTCCTTCAGCCATAAAAGTGATGACATATTTACCAAAAATCAGAAAAGAAAAACTAACCAAGAAAATTTGAGTCTAATTGTTATTTATATTGGGGTTAGTTCCAATTAATTTACTAATCTTACAAATTATCTTCTTTCATTAAGTTAGTAATAATACTCATAAGAAAAGCCAAGCAAGACAATTTAAGGTCAGGAACACCATTATAGATCTAGTAATGCATTTACCTACACAAACACAGATTAACTAATGTTAATCGAAAAGCTCGAAAAACATCCAGAAATTGAGAAACTGTAACAATTAAACTAGTACTAACTAATATATGTCAAAAAAAATTAACAATAACCTTTAAAACTTAAATTTGATTTAATATAATCAAACAAATTAATATAAAAACTAGTCTATGATTTAATATAATTAAACTAGTCTAATTGAGAGTGATGCAGCAACAACCACATTAAAACTATGATTTAATATAATCAAAAATTATCTTTTGTTAATCCTCTCAATTAGGAGGATACTATATATAGTACATACTAAAAAACAAGAGATAGTGGTGTACCTTGTTGTTTGTCAAAGAAAACACTGTTCTTGTTCTGGAGGAATATATCAGAAGATTCAGAGCCAAAAATAGCATCATCTTTTATGGCTTCTCCAACAAAATTAGCAACTAGTCCAAGTCCAACAGGTACACAATCTTGTTCTTTATCACTGTTACATTCACCAACATTTCTTTTCTTTTCAAGTTCTTCATCTTTTTGCAAAGAAAACTCATCTAAGTCGGTGACAATTGTTGAAGTTCCATTGCTATGACCATTACTAACAAAAGAGGATGTCACAACCACAGTTGTGTTGTTATTGTCTTTGACATGTGGAAAGGTTATTTTCAATGATAAATCTTCTACTTCTTCTTGTTGTTCTTCATTATCATGCACAATTATCATTGGATGTTGGTTTTCTTGCTCCATTGTTTCACAAGGACAAAGACAGGACAAGACAACTATGACAAGATTGGGTTATGGGATAAGTATGTATGGAAATTGAGTGGAATCCAAAATTTAATGTTGTTTGCTGTTTGGTTTTGAATATTTTGCATATAATCATGACCTCACCTACTTTAGGCATGGAAAATATGAATGAGACAAGTTGGCATGGCACATGAATGGTATTTTTAGAAAAACACATGGGTTTCTATAATCAAAAGATTTCAAAATTAATATTTTTGATCAAAAATGTTTAGTGTTAAATAATTGACAAACATTCTGTAAAAAAAAAAAAATGACACTTAAATTGTTTTTTAAGGTCATGAAAAAAAATTCTTCTAAGGTATTAAACTATTCATTAGTATGTTTTCATAAAAAAGAAATCTATTTTCTACTTCAATTGGGATAATGTTAAGAAAGTTGAAGATAAATTTAACACTCAAATTGATTTATTTAGTAGTGCTACGTTATTTTATGGTTTTACTTTGTAAGGAGTCAATAAATTTAAAATAATTATTTTTTGTAGGAACGAAGAAAACAAGATAATGGGACAGGCATTACTATTAAATATTGTATATTAAAATAGAATTATCTTTTTCCTAAGTTGCATTGTGTGGTTTGTTCTGAAACGTGTGTCTGAGATTCTGAAATGGACGAGAGAACGAGGACCACTTTCTTTTTCTTCTTTCAGAAAGAAATATGGTAGAAGTTAAAATTTTCGAACAAAAAACCAATATACAAATCCCACGTTTTTTTCTTGCTAATTATTTCTTGTTTTCTTCTACTGTACTAGTAACTACCAAAAAGTATTTGTAGGGTCGATAATTCTAGATGCACAAGTTTATGAAACTAACATCCATTCAACAATTAAATGAATATATAATTAATGTGAGAGTTAACTTAAAATCAGGTTACGACACATTTTTAAAAGCAAAAATAAGTACGAATTTAAGAACTCAGAAATTCAACATTCTCGCATCTCCCCCAATAGACAACCTCAGATACATAAACGAAATCATACCGGTCCTACAATTCATATCTCTAGCCGCCTCAAACAACAACGAAATTGACACATTCACACAAGTATAATAATTTATGCTTCATTAGAATAGACCAGTCCAATTTAAACATCTTTTTAAGGCATTACGATACAAACTATAATTTGGCAGAACTGTGACAGCTAGAACTGTGAAAGTGCCTATAATGATAAAGAACAACCCATCTTTATTTTTTGTGGCAAGAATAATTCATCTTATAAAAGATAATGCAAGAATAATTCAAGTAAATGATGTAACTCAAAGACTATAATACAAGAAAATAAAAGACATGTTGTTGTGAGGATGGAGTGGGGTTCACGTGGTCCACATTCTAAGTCTATTAAAATAAATACTCATAATTAAAAAACTCAAGTGAAGTAGACAGATGTGAATTTGACTTTATTATCGATCTCCTAACATAGACTTAAAAAAATGAGGAGTGAGACACATCATGATATTTTATTCAACACAATTATTTTGGTTGATTCTTTAAAAATATATATATATTGGTTGAAAAACACAAAATTATTTATTATGGTTGTCATATTATTAAGTGTGGTGCTAATTATTTATAGTGAATAATACTCCATCCGTTTCAAAATGACTGTCGCTTTAGCCAAAAAAATTGTTTCAATCCAGCTTTAATTTTTTTCTTCCAACTTTATCCTCAATAAATGCTCAAACTTTTCTCTCCACACAATTTTCAATGCAACTTTAAGTTTATCTTATTCTTATAAAGTAAGATTATTTTAGTAAAATTGTTATGACATTACTTTATTCTATTCCTTAATCCGTGTATAATTGGCTGAAGCGACATTTATTTTAAAATGGAGGAAGTATATATTTTTTTAGACTTTGCTGTTAATTAATATATGCTTGAGAATGAGGATTTGTTCGACCATTTTAGTGTAGCTTCCCTTCCTAATTACTCTATTTTTCTTCTACTTACATGAATTGAATAAAATATAGTATTGGTTAAGGAGTATGATTTCAATCTCCTCGAACTAGTGTAAGTTAACAGTTGACTATAGTTCATGTCATAAATATTAAAAAATATTTTAATATAAACTAAAAAAAACTAATGGATTAATGAGTATTTCAGGTAGTATATGTACCAACCAAGGAGGTCTCGTCGTACCACGTGAAAGAAGTTAATTACGAGGACGGGTGTGGCAATATTATTTGAAAGAAAATGTTAACAAGTTTTTTAAAGACATTGTTTAACCATCTAAAAGTAGTAATTTTTGCATTAAAAATTATATAGTTATGACTTTAACAAGTGTTTGATTTATATTTTTAATATATAATTTCTTTTTGTGGGTTCCTTAAATAATATTTTTATAACAATTGTTAACAAAATTCTTATTTGGATATTGATATATGATGATCTTGATTGACAAATTTGAACCATTGGATGGGGACATGAGAATCCATAGATAATGGAATTTATTAATCTGATAAAAGTTTGGTGAAGGTAAGTGGTGGATCACGTTGTTCGCCTACCAAGATAAATGTTACGTGTTATATGTACGTTTGATTTTAAAAATATTAGATGTGCATTTAGTTTCTTGGTTTGGAGGAGCCAAAGTTAATTCTAGGTGTGTAATTTTAACATGTTTAATTCCTTAAAAGTAGAATTGAATTGATTCTCTTTTCGGAATTGTTTTATTTGAATTTAGAAATTATAGCTTCGAGTTTTAAAATTGATTTTACACTCGATTTTTTTGTTTATTCACTTTTGATGTATTTAAATATAAACGTTTTACATCTTTGTGAGTTTAGTTCAGTTGGTAGGGATATTGCATATTATATGCAGGGGACACTCGACTTCTCCACAATTTAATTGTGTGAGCTCTAACCACTAGGCTATTTGACCAAAAAAAAATATATATATATATATATATATAGAGTCAGGATCCGTTGACACCAGGTGTCAACGGATTCGTTGACACCAAATCTCAACGGTACATTATATTTAATCAAAGGCTAATATTAATTTTAATGTTTATATTTCCTGTATATCCTTACTCTCAACCGCACACTGTTTTTGCTCTATATGAGATTTGAAACCTGTACGTTATTATTCCTATTAATGTCTGCATCTTTTCCTTCATCTCTTTCTACAATTCATTCACCTCTTTCTTAATTAACCTAATATCTTTTCATGTTTTCTTTCCCTTTTCAGTGATGAAGAATCACGAGTTTTAGTTTAAAATCCCTTAATTCTTTTCTTTCTTTCAGAAAGTATATTGATTCATCTTATTCTAATTCATGGTCATGATTATTGATTTTATTAAGATTATAGAATCATAAGAATTCACCACCTCCCAAGCCAAATTGCAAACGGAGAAATACTTTTTAATTGGCAAAATTGCTTTGTAAATCATTAAAATAATTGCATATGGTTGCAAAATCAAAGGATATATAAATTTAATTTATGAATTAGGAAAACGGAAAACCCTTTAAACTAAATTGAATGTTGCTGTGACAAATCAAGATTTATCCTTGGTGAGTATTGTTGCGTTAAAGTAATTGATATTCCTGTAATTGAGGACATCCCATTGAGAAGATGTTACTTTTTTAGGAAACAAGAGAATTTTTAGGAAAGAAAAATATTTGAATGTTGAATGTCCATATTATGATTTTATTGAATACATTTTGGCCTTTGGATTAAGATTAATGAACACTTAAGATTTAGTGTCAACGGATCCTTGTTCAAATTATAATATTGAAGATGAAAGGGTCTAATAAGACGATTGAAGAGGAAATCTTGGTGATGCTTCCAACAGTGAAACATGCAAAAGATGATTGCATCAAAAAAATTATGGTCGAATCTTATTGTAAAGGTCTGATTGATGATATAAAGCTGGGTGGATTTTTCAGAAACAAAAGAGGAACAATAGTGAGGGAAATAAAAAGACAAATATTTTGGACAGTTTTGAATGAATAACACGTTTTTCTTAACTTCCAAATTATCTATGACTTCTTTTAAGCTATAAAAAGGTTTGGATCTTCAACATTTTCCCTCATTCTTCTTCACCCTCCTTTCTTACATTTTCTTCAATTATTTTTAGTTTTTTAGGTAGCTTTTAGGAGTTTTTGTGGTGTCATGGTCATTGTTGACTGCTCATAAGACCCCTTATGCGGGGGTCGTATAACGGTCAACAGAAGCCTTTGACATCAAAGAAAGACACAAAATATTTATATTGTATTTGTCCGAATTATATGTTTCGGAAACACTAGCAATCTGGTCCGGAATACGTAATCCGGACCAGGGGTATTTTTGGAATTTTTGCAGGGCGCGCGAGAAGGCAACAGGGTGGGAAAAGTAATAGTCATATGTTTTAAGTCTTGCAAGCATGGAGTGTTACAGGGCGGCCCACAAGGAATATTTTTTCCACCTTTCGTATTTCTCGTGAGCCCTTCAAAATTTTAAAAATATCTTCGTTAAAATTATATAATCTGAACACATTTTGCAGGCTTTCAGATTATAAAATCTAAAACATATCAAAACCTATGATTATCATAATTGATACGAAGGTTTTTTGTGACAATCATATTATCCTCATACAAATTATACAACAAATTCAGGATAGTATGAATGATCAACAATGACCATAGTATCAAAACTCACTCCCAAATAAAAACTAAGAAAGAAAATTGTTGAATGAATGAAAATATGGAAGAAGGCATGACAATTTATATAGCCATAAAATGTTTTAAAACTGTAACTTTTTTTATGGTGATTTGAAGACTGTAATTACAGTTGAAGGAAACATTTAAAATGTTCAAACCTACCAAAAATGAATTTAACACATCACAAATCGTCTAAACCTTGTTAGTAAGGCCACAACCACATTATGATATGGTTTGGATTATATAATTTAAAATGTACTCATGATATGGCAAGAAGTGATGCGAAAAACCTTTTCGTTACATGATAAATGTATTTTTTACTATCCCAATGGACTGAATCTACACTCATCACATCTCTTAATTCATTGGACCCATTCTCTAGAAGGTAAACTCAAAATATTTTTCTAACATGTAGTTATACAACAATTAGTATAATTACAGACAACACTAAAATAAGCAATTAACTAACACCCATGTGGTTATTTCAACAGTTTTTTTTTTTTTTTTTCTGTTGTGATTTGTAGTTTTCTGTATATTCTAAAATAAACAAATTACTTGAGGTTGTCAAATAATTATAAGGAAGAGAAATATAAATTGATATTCGGTCATGTTAATGATATTTTTAAACTTATTTATTAAAGATATTTTTGTATTTTTAAATATAAATTAAAATTGTAAACTTCACAATAACATAAAATGTATTTTTAAACTTATTTGTTAAAGATATTTTTGTAGGATGATGTTGGAAAAAAAAAGGTGATACTCAGTTGTGTTGATACCTCTAAAATTTGAGTTTAACGGTGGTGAGTTAACAGTCTAAAACAACTTTGTACATACAACCAATCAAAACATTTTAAATTGTCACATAATTGAAAACATTAATTGATGTGATGATTATAAATATTTTGATTGGTTGTGTGTGCAAAATTGTTTCAAACTATCAATCCACTATCATTAAACTCTTAAAATTAAGGGAGAAGAAGACGATCTAAATAATATTATTATCATTTTATTTTATTTTCTTAAGGTCGTATTAGAATAGAAAACCACAACAGAAAAGTCTACGAATTAGTAGAGTAAAAATAAAAGTAAAATAAAATATAAGATACCAACACAATAATTAAATGACAACTCATGTAATATTTTAGTGGAAGCTATCTTGCTTAAATCTTTTGCTATTGATAGAGTTCATTCTCCCCTTCCGAGCTTTTTCTTAGGTATGCTCCTTCTATATTAGGTTGTGTATACGAACACATTTACATTGGTCCATTAAGCACCTCACAATAAAAGGAAATTTACACATTCCTTTTTCACAATCGTTGTTCTCAATACATTCAACAAGTACTGTGGTGAAAAAGAAAAATATAAGAATATTAATAAAATGATATAAAAGATTGTGTATGAGTAAACATGAAAATTTAGAAAAGATGAAAAATTTGCTTACCATGGCCATCAACGTCTATTAAAACAAAAAACATGAGAATAAAGAAGATTATAACATAGATAAACTTGAGAATATTAACCATATTTTTCTCTCTTTACATTAACTTAATATATTAACACTTATGGAGTTTTAAAACTCTTCCTACATTAAGAATCATTTTTAAACATCTCTTCGATCGCTACATGAATATGTTATGTTTATCCCTTTAACACACTTAGTAATTTTAAATACTTATTTTAAATTATATTTTAACCTTTCATGATGTAAAAGGAAAAATCACAAAAAAGAAATAATATTGTTGGACCACGGGGTACATATTAGATTCGGAGTTTAAGGAATTTGAAAAGTCCTTTTGATTATAATTTTTTTTTTTTGTATTTGATCAAGACTTTTTAAAAAAGATGTAATTGCACTATTGGTCACCCTATTTTTATCAAACTTACAAAAATAATCTTCCTATATTTTACATTTCTTGCAATTTTGAAATAACTAATTCATTGGATATATCCGTGATCAAATAGGGGATTCATTCACAACAAAAAAATAACAGATGAAAATATGACTATGAAACATGGATAATGGAGGATACTTATGAGCCATTGCACCTCTTCGTGGATGCTATAAATAGTAAATTGTGTGATGTCAATGGGTCATTGGTAAACAAAATGTAGAACGGGTAATATTTATCAAACGTCCTATTTTTATTTTTATTTTACAAAATTATATATCCTTGTTGAAATTATATAATTCGAACGTTTCTATTATGGAATTTTGGATTATATAATCTGAAATATGTTTATATATAAACAACAATCATAATCTCTACCATTTCAGCAGTTTTAATTTTTGTTTTTAAAAACAACCAAAAACAAAGTAAAGAGAATGATAAAACCTGTCAAATAAAATAAAAAATATAAAAATACCACCCAAACTCTAAAAATCAAATAAAGCTAATGCAAATTTTTTTTTCTGAGAATATAAAAAAAAATTAAAATTTAAAATGAGTCTAAACGGTGTAGTTTTAGATTTTGCGGGGTGATGAAGTCCCTTGATAAAAGTCACTTCTATAAGCATCTTGATCCTTGATTTTTTTTTTCTTCTAGTTTTCTAAGAAAGTTTCAGAGCAATCGGATCAAATAGGTTGAAAACTCGATTTTCAACCGGGACACGATGAAAACACCTAACAATGACATGAAGCACGATGAGTTGGGTATGATGGTAATTAAGTATAGTTCTTAAATTAACCATTCTTGTCTTTAATAAATTCAGTTTTTGTGTTAATACAATTCAAATTATATAATCTGAACATGTTTTCCTCTAAATTCTTGGTACAAGAGGAGTTATAAGGGCGGTTCTTATTTTATAATTCGAAAAAAAAAGGAAAATGCCCTACTATTTGCGGTGTTCATAATATAAAATCCAAACTACTTATTTGTTTGGATTTTATAATATAAATTGGTAAAAACTCATTTTTCCATCCAAAAATAAGGAGAAAACTATTTTCGGATTATATTATCCGAAAATAGTCAAAATAAGGCAGACGAGAAATTTATAAAGTAAGATAAGTTAAAGCCAAAATAAAATTCTCTAAAACCCGTCCCGCGAGCATAGCTCAGTTGGTAGGACAATGCATTATTATATGCAGGGGCCGGGGTTTGAACTCCGGACACCCCATTTAAGGTGAATTCTAGCCACTAGGCTACCTGACAAAAAAAAAATCTCTAAAACCCATAGTCATTATTTGAGCGTAATAAAATGGTTTAAAAATCGATACAAAAAGATATCAATGCTTATGCATAACAATTAACAACTCTAGATTTGGATGAGACTTAATTACAAAGACCATAACAACTAGGGATGAAGTATGAAAGGATTATTAAAGATGAGCTAAGTTCATAATCTTTTAAATGTTTTTAATAGTTGAACATAGTGAAAAACACAAGGAAGAAGGAGTTTGTCTTTCTAAAAATCTTTTTGTAAACTTTGTTTGATAAAAAAATTAACACCTTTTTAAAAAAATTAGATTTTAAGTTAAAAAATAGAGGATATGAAAATAAAGAGATAAGGGAAAGACTAACACTAAGAAATTTTATATTGGTTCACTACTACTTTGATAGCTAATCTATTCCCTCCAATCTAAAGGATTTCTACTAACATCACACTGACCAAAACAACCACCAAAATATACTATTGTCAACTTGACTATAGTCTAATTTTCTCAAATTTCTAGCTTATTACGGTCAAGTCTTTTTAGAAGCACAGCCATTATTGGACAAGTTGGAAAGATGACACTCTTTTTCGTAAACAAGTGTTTTACTCTCAATGAGTGGATACAACGTGAAGTTCAAAATACAGTGACCACAAGTTATGTGTCATGTACTACTACTTATAGTACTCCTTCAGAATAATATTGTTGTATGTAATTAAAGTTGTATTAGAAAGGTAAAGTGACATTCATTTTAAAATTTTATTTTTTTTGTTAAAGCGATATTCATTTTAAAACGGAGGGAGTAATTATTAGCAATCAGGATACCTAGTTATTCTTATACCGTTATAATTACAAATTCAACTCATTTAGATACATACACAAAAGTACAGATTAACCAATGTTTTCAATAATAATATCTATAAATTGAATTTTTTATTTCTACATTTTTTTTATTTGTAAGTGCGCTTAAACCATTTTAATTTATGATTGTGAGTTGTGACCATACAAATGTTCCTTTTTATGTTATCACCTGCTCTTTAAATGAACACTTGAAGGTGATAGTAATTTGAAGAATGGTGTTTTAAAACTAAAATCACGACATACTCAAGATAATTTAAACCATTACCAACAAAGTTAACATCCGTATGAGAAATGTCCTGAGCTTTTCTCTGCAGTATATAAAGAGAAATGTAGTTCTTGACATGAATTTTGAAGATAAGTCCACTTAGATTCTTCCAAATCCTTAATCTCTTCCATTAGAAAATTATTTTTGGTATCACTTTCAACATAGTTTTGAAGATCACTTTCTTACGACACGAGGAATTACTAACGGTTTTGATTTCTATAATAGAATATCAACAAATCAGTGAAAATCGGAGTTGACTCGGAAGATTGATGAGATAAAACCGCAAGTGCACGGTTTTACCGAAGTAGTTATAAAAGAGTATCGTTCTGACAGGGAGTAGTTTAATTCAATTAACCTTTGATGATGATTAGAGGAGAATAGAGTTGTAAGTTGGGGTTTTCAAACGATTGAAAGATAATATAATAAAAGGAGTCTTGGGATCATTGGTTCATCTAAATGACAAGTCCTTCACAAACCAAACTATAAGCTTATAACTTTATGTTAGACCTAATTTCTCAAGACAGTTTCTCTTTTGTTCCTCTAGCAACCAAGCCTATTTCGCTGACTTGATTACTATTAGATTTTGGTTCCTCTAACAACCAAGCCTATTTCGCTGACTTGATCATTATTAGTTCCCTTGAAGATCGAAACTATATTTCTCAAAGATTGCAAAGACTATTTCGCTGCCTTTGAAATCCTTGTCTAAATTCACTTGTTCGAATATCAAAGCTCCACTTTCGTTTTATGAATTGATATTTGAGATGATGGATAAACAATTATAAACCCTCCACTTTCGTTTCCACAGTTTGATAATGGTTGATCCATGTTAAAGCGGTGAATTTAGATAAGAAATTAGGGTTACATATGATTAAGGCTTAGAGCTTGACTTGATTAGGATTATGTCATTTAGACTTATCCAACAATCCCAAAACAAAGAGAAGTCTACTCACTCATGTTCATCGTAGACATGGAGAAGAAGAGAGAAAGCATAAAAGTAAATGACAAGAAAGTAAAGGAAAAGAAAAGAACTTTTATTAGAAAGACAATTGTCACTTATTGAATTCCAAGAAAAGATGAATATTTGTGATGGCTAGCTACTCTATTTATAGCATACATTCAACTTAAAATCTAAGCAATTACATTACTAGAATGTTCCACAAGAAACTGCGGGCTAAAATAGAGTAGCTTAAAATCTAAGCAAAAGCAGCAAAAGTGACTTTGGAGGGTGGCACGGCCGTGCCAAGCTTCTGACTTTGGGGGAGACATATTTTTGTCTCCGAATCTTCGTATTTTCGTACCGAATCAGCTCCAAGTCCCTTTCTTTTGCTCCAAGACTCAATCCATCCAATATTCGTTCCTGAAATATAATAAAATGCAATTTGTAGTAAACTATCTCAAAAAGGAAATAATATTAACATAAAATAAACTTAAATCTATTTAAAACGAAACTAAATAACATATTAAAATAGATAATAAACGACTCATCAAAGATCCTTGTTATTTTTCGGCAATGTCGTGAACTTCCTCATCCATATCTATCACTACGAATCGTATGCCCTTATGCTTCATGGCATGATCAAGAGTAAACGACTCATCACATAACAAACATAAACCCATTTCCATCTTACCTCCCACTTCTAAGCACTCCAAATTTTCATGAGAGAACTCAATGATTGAATGAACTTCAATGATGAAGATTAAATTTAAAAATACAAGAGAGAGTTTTCATAGAAAAAAAAAAAAAGATAAATTTTGTGAATTAAGAATTGTTTTCATTGAAGACAATTAATCTAGCTATATAGCTAAGCCATTTACAAAGTGATCTATTGAAATATTTTATTTTTAATTTATTTAGATAAATAAAATGACAAATAACTATTGAAACTCACACATAAAGGATCCAATGTTCAAACCTTATTCATGATGTCTGGCCAAACAAATTCGGAATTTTACCAATTAAGCTAGATTTATAGACGGCGTATTCAAATATTCTAGAGCTCTTTCCACTCACAAATGACACCTCCGTCTAAAAGAAATAACAAACTAAAAGGAAAATATTACCCCATAGTAATTTTATGTGACAAATGATATACAGTATCAGTCGTAATTCAAGAATCATGTGTAAATGTTAACGAAACATTCAAATTGAGGTTTTTACAAAATACATTCAATAATATTTAAAAAAATTCTTCAATTTTTAAAATTAATTTACGGTTTTATTTTAAATCGGTTTGAAAATTTAAACAACCCTTCTCCTTATATCATTTTATTATTATTTCTTATTAATTATGTGGATGTTTACTCTCCCTCCGGTCACTCACTTTCTGCTGATATATTAACCACCATAACCATAATAATTTTGTGAACCAATAAAAAATAAAAATGTTATCATCTTGCAATTGCAATTGCAATACAATCATATTCTCTTTCCCCAATAACAAACTATTATTGAAGCATACGCAACTGAAACTGAAACTGAAACATAGACAAACCGTGTCGGTAGCAGCTTCCATTCACCACGACAGCCTCAGAGTTCTTGAATGGGACAAACTCTCCGATTTGGTCTCTTCCTTTGCTACCACTTCCTTGGGTCGTCATGCCCTCAAGGTATTCATAACATATTAGAACCAATCTTACTAGTTTTCATATCTATATTTTTTGGTTTATGGCCAACTGGGGAATTCAGAGTTCGAACCCCGCTCCTAGTATATCAAATATCCATGCACCACTTTGAGTTGTATTTACGAGACAAGTTTTGATTTTATATAATTAGGCCTAGTTTGGATAAACAAATTAATTAAGAGTTTATAACGTAAACACTTATGATATAAATAAGCTATTTCTTTAAATCAAATCAAATTGCTTTCATATAAGCTATAAGTTGTTTCCATAAACTATCATGTAGAGCTTATGGAAATAAATTGTACACAACTTATGAACAATTTTTTTTTCCCTGTGTGTATATTTAAGTATGAGTTTGTCACTAGGTGATTAGGAAGGAAAAAAAAAAAAAAGAAGTAGCTTATTAGATTGAATTAAGGATTTATATTGTGGGTGTTCATGGAACAGGATCAACTATGGTCCCAGAATCAAACTTACGAAGAAAGTCTTAAACTTCTCGAAGAAACCAATGCCGCAGTTGAAATGCACAAACATGGCTCTTGCAGGTTGCACTTCGGACATATTGATGCTATGCTGGTTGGTAACTAGTGTATAAAGTAGGTTCTTTTTTATGATATCAGATAATGTTCCTGTTAGCATTGATGCCAAGTTGTTGATTTATGGTTTCTGTAGGTGCAAACTGCAATTCAAAGTGCACGGAGAACCATACTGGTAACTGGCTATGAGGCAAATGCTGTTTTATCTCTTCTTCAGAGTGCTGACACTTTGCAGGGTGATTTAAAAGCTACAATTAAGCAAGACAAAGATTGGTATAGTCGTTTCATGCCTCTTACAGAAGTGGTAATTATGTAATGAGTTTTTGAATACATATCATATGATTAGTACTTCCATTTCAATTGTGTTCAGTTGTAGTTGTAAAGAGGTTTTTTTTTAAGTTTTCAAACATTTAATAGTTTCTTATATTAAACTAGGGTTTAAGAAATTCTGCAACCACAATCTGGGCTGTGATATCAAGAGTTGTGATGTCTTCGTGTCTACGATTGAGACCGCATTTGATTGCACTTATCAGCAATGCTAAGATTCGTGGCATGAGTGCAATTTTAAATCTTGAATAGAACACCATTTTTGTATAAATTCTAGAAAGTAAGACATAAAGTGGAAAAAAGTAAAAATTTTGTTAACTATTAGTCAAAATTGTTTGCTAAAGCCAAACCGGACACCCATAACATGGTGGTCCAAGGTTCAGATCCCCGTTGGGAGAGGTACTCACATTTAGTGTTCAACTTTGCCTCAAATAGGATTGCCTCCAATAGAAGATACCTGTTGAAAACCAAAATTTGAAAAAGACAAACCAACCCCAATTTACTCCATGTCTGATACTTTTTTCTCCTTATAAATATATTTGCAGATAATGGATCTTGTCATCAATCGATCTTTGGTTAAAGAGATAGAGCAAGTTATTGATGAAGATGGCTCTATCAAGGACTCTGCGGTTTGTTCCATATCTCGCACAAGTTTCCTTTTTCTAATCCTACATTATGACAGTTATTACCTGTTGGTTTTCTTTGATTTGAGTTGGCATGGGATTTGTTGCATCTTGGCTCTTTTTAATATTCCTCATTACATAGTATTTTCGAAGACAAAAATCTTCAAAGATGCATCTATCCTCTGTTGCTGCCAATCTGCCATACATCTAGCTTACTGTCAATTGCTTGTCTTATTGCAAACAACTGTATAACTAAAACTTACATCCTTGTTATAGAGTTCAGAGCTTAGAAAGTCACGTCAACAAGTACAAGTGCTTGAGAGAAAGGTAACTCCTGTTTACTTTACCATAATTGTAATGTGGTTTCTGGAGATACATTGTGATGATCAGACACACCGGTTAAAGTTGTAATTTCAATTTTTGAGTTTCACATGAACCAACTATCGAAAAAGCTTAACCTTTTAGAAGAAGACGGATGAATGGTTTTACAATATATAACACGTCTCCTCAGGCAAGAACCCTTTGGGCGTGAATCTTATAACATGGACAATACAATGACTACCTAATATCTTGCTGAAACTCAACTTCCTATTAGTGGGGATGGCAAGGATCAACCTCTAAGTAGCAAGACCACTTGGTCATACGACATGTCATCCCAAAACGTTAGGCTTTTAGGCAAAATCACATGAATGATTTTATATTATCTCTAACAGAGTTCATTTTATACTTATTATTTTGGTTTATTTGTTTTCTTTGTTTAGGTACAACAGTTAATGGAAAGCTTAATCAGAAGTGAAAGGAGTGAAACATCAATTCTTGTAAGATACACTTTACTGTACATGCATTTTCCCCCCAAACATTTCTTTCTTTCCCTATTGATTTTGTTAGAATTCAAACAGGAAGTGAATAACATTGATGGCAGGTGGTGCATAAGAACTGATTCTGGACAGAAAACAAGTTTTAAGGGCCTATTGTTGTCCAGGTTTATAAAATTTCTCAACATAGCTTTGATTATTCATTGATGGCATAAACTTCCATCGCTTATATATAGTAATTTTTTTGGTAGTAGTTCAGGAGTTGGAAGTACTATCGAGCCACTTTCTGCTGTTCCCTTAAATGATGAGTTGCAGCGAGCAAGAAGTTTGGTAGCAAAGGCTGAGGCCGATGTGCTCTTGGCATTAACCAGAAAGGTTACAACTTAAAGGCATAACCTGACATTTTGTCTTTGAATTAACAAAATAATACATCAATGATTGAGCTTAGCTATGATTTGTGGGATGTCCTATCTGACTAAAGAGTACATTAAAATGAGCCTAATTCTAGGGATATAGTTTGTATCTGTCATAAAAGTTAGAACTTTTCCTAAAATAGCTAATCGACTACACAAGGTCCTCCAACATCATTCTTTCCGTGTTTTCTTATTCTCTTTCTCTTATGTTATTTCATAATTTGTGTGCAGATTCAGCTGGACGTTGATGATATTGAAAAGATACTAGACAGTTTGGTTCAACTAGATGTGGTAAATACATTGTAATGTTTTTTTAGAGAAGTGGTTCATCAATGTCTTGTTTCCTTTCTCTGTTTTACCTCATGTACTAGTTCACTTGAGATTTGCTCTTGAAGTTTATTGGATCTCTTTTTAATGTACATCCTTGAGAGTTGTGATGGGTGGTATTTTTTACAGCTGCTTCGGTTGACTGTTTTGCGAAGTTGTTCTACACTTTTGTTTTCATTTCATGTATCAAATCTCATTTATATATCAAGTTATCTCTTGTGTCATACTGTAAGAGAAATTTCTTTTTGTTGTAATTCAGTCAAATGAACCTGTAGGCTGTAGCTTGTAAAAATGAAAATTTGGCCGGGGTTGATTAGAACATACTAAACCACATTTAGTCATGGCAATATAAAATTAAAATTTTCTGCGCATGCTTTTGAAGGTGACCCTGTTGGCAGTTTCTATTTTTGAAAAAATTGTAAACACATGTTTTTTGTGTGAAAGATAATAATGTTTTTCATATTATGCAGATTAATGCCCGTGCTACCTATGGTCTTTCATTTGGAGGATCAAATCCCAATATATTTCTTCCTGATAGGAATAACTCTTCTACTGCTGAATCCTTAACAAGGAATGACACTTTGAATGGACCGTTACCTGACAATAGGGAATGGATATTGTATCTTCCCAAAGCTTATCATCCTTTATTACTCCAGAGCCATAGGGCAAATTTAAAGAAGGTTAAAGAGGATGTCAATATTGCAACTTCAGTTAAGTCAAATAACACAAGCCTACCGTTTGTTCTCTATTCCCTTCCTTGTTTTCCTTTTAGATATTTGATATTATCAGTGACTTTAAGACTGTCTAGTGCTTATCATTTATCTGAGTGTCGTTTTAGGCTCTTTAATCTAGACTCATAATAAAGCACTTCTGGTTGCCAGGTTTCTGCACTGGACAAAGCCCAACCACAGCCAGTACCAGTTGACTTTTTGGTATCTAATAAAACTCGTGTTATAGTTATAACTGGCCCTAATACTGGCGGTAAAACGATATGTTTGAAGACTGTAGGATTGGCTGCTATGATGGCAAAATCAGGTGTTCAATGTTTCCTATCTCTCTCTCTCTCTCTCAACGTCTACCTTTATTCTATCAAGTTAAAGTTCATTTTGTTTGATTTATTATCATGATGAGCCTCTTGATATTTAACCTTTCTGACTTGAGATATGAATTGAATATTTTTTCATTAAACTGATCCATGCTCTTAGTCACGGGTGTGAGGGGTGTTAGAAATATTTGTTGTCTTCGTCACAACCACCTTGGGCTTCCTTCATTGCATTCTTTAGCACTTTCATTGTGATGGGTGTGAAAGGGTGTTTTGAGACCACATCAACTAGAGATATGATCAAAGTAGTTCTAATTTGTTAATCATGTTGCGTGTGGTGAATTCGTAGTGCGGCAGAAGACATTGCTGCAGTGCTAAATGCAAAAGCGCAGTGAACATTGAGAGTGGCATTTGCTGCTGTGTTTTTTTCTGGAATTGCGGCCAGAGCGAGAGCCTTATCGCATGAACCCATCAACTCCAGGCATCACCCTGGTGTTTCCCAGCCGTGAAATAGAAGTTTTCGGCCATGGCATAGTTTTTCTGGCCATAACTTTAGTAAATCACCAGAAGTGAGGAAATAGAAGGAAAGAGCAAGACGATGAAATGAGGAAGGAGGAAAAACAAGTTTTAATGTGGCAGCTGTTCTGTTTTAATAGGCAGGGAACCTTTTAAATTTAGGGTCTACTGTATTGCGCTTTTAATAAGCTCAATGGTGAACCTTACCTTCTATTTTTTTTTCTACCCACACCTCCCTTTTAATTATTATTAAAAGATTAAAGTACTTCTGACCTCACCACTTCTCCCCCCCTTTTTTTTGTTTACTTTTTCTTGCCTCTCTTCCTTCTCCTCCTCTTGCAATAACGGCTATCCTGCTATCCTCTTACAGCTATCCCAATTTTAGGATCGGCCGCGCTGTGTCACTATTCCGAGATTAATAACATAGATTCTTATAAGTTATGGACAGCATCACCACTTGATTTAGTTTTTGGGGTGGAGTTAAGCCTAGCACAGTAGTTAGATGGTATCAGAGCCTTTTCCAGCTCTGTTATTGGGCCACATGCATTTATCCATGCTCCACCTGTCTAGTCCTGAGTGTGGGTGGTGTGTGTTGGAAACCCATGTGACCTTCATTGTGATCACCTCGGGCTGCCTTCACTGTGTTGAGCATGGGAGGGTTTGTTAAAATCCCACATTGACCAGAGATATGAACAAAATAGCCTCTATAAGATTTGGATAATCCTTGCCCAATGAGCTGGCTTTTGATGTTGAATTAGGTCTAGCAAAAATTCTCTGAAATACTAACCTTTTAATTATGATAAAATCTTCATTCTTTTAATCCACCATTGTCATTCATGAATATTCTATGTGGCCAAACATATGTAGCATATATTTTTCCTGCTTATTTGTGTTTAAATACTCATAGGATATTTATGCTCTGAACCTGTCTTGATGCAGGTCTCTATGTTCTTGCTTCTGAATCTGTGCAAATTCCTTGGTTTGATTCTGTTTTTGCTGACATTGGTGATGAGCAGTCCTTATCACAGTCGCTGTCTACATTCTCTGGCCACTTGAAACAGATCAGTGTAAGGAAATTTGCTGTCATTGTGTTAAATAGAACTTAATGCTGAAGGCACCTTCCTTTCTTAATTATTTTTTTGCATTTCTCAATATTTCATACTTTTTTTGATTGGATCAATATTTTATAATTCAAGACATTATAGTGCTCCAATGAAATTGAGTGACTTATAAACATGTCAGTTGAGCTTGATTAGTATTTTAATTGCTGACTGTTACAGTTTACACTCACGAGCAACACAATTTTCTTTTATCATGTCTCAACTACACAAGTTTTTTTGCTTTTAATTTGTGTTGCAGAATATTAAATTGCAATCAACAAGGCAGTCACTGGTGCTACTAGATGAGGCATGTATTGTGTGAGTTTATTTAACTGTTCAAATATGTAATTTCATGCAAGTGTATGACAGATAGAGAAATGTTTGCAATTGTTAGGTTGGAGCAGGAACAAACCCCCTTGAAGGAGCAGCACTAGGAATGTCATTATTGGAATCTCTTGCTCATGGCGGTTGTTTATTGACTATAGCAACGACTCATCACGGTGAACTGAAAACCCTGAAATACAGGTAGTCAATACAAATGATGAAGACAAAAACATTAACGGAAAACAATGATTTGACATATCTTTTAACTGACAATATCTGCACTTGTAAAAGAAAAAGGGTAAACAATAGAAAAGAAGTGGAAGGAAAATTATCAAAAACAAAACTTTTTGTAGCCAAATTTGTTTTACTACCTTTTAAAGGACATGGTTATTTTTCATAAAGGGGAACCCTGATTCTGAATGCATCTGTTAGAGTCACTATAGCAATATACCCCACTGTTGCACCGACACTTTTGATTGAAGCCGTGTCTGATGTCCGGAAACATCACCATCACATGTGATTACATTCAATGAATTAATTTCTTAAAATATTGATAGTGTCGACGTGTCTTGTTGTGTCTTTATGGTGCCCATAATGGCACCTCCCAATTCTAAATTATACTTTACTCTGACAGCTACTCAAAGAAAGTTTTGTACATTATTATTTTTTGTAGTTTAGAGATGATCTGTTGTTGCTGCAGAACCTTTTATGCTATATCAACAAACAAGAAAAATTTCGATTAAATTAACAAGGAAATTTAACTTGTACTAGAGGTTTTTTCTTTTTATAAACAGGTAGTCACTGTAAAAAACTTTACAATATCAATGGATCATAATTGAATCCATTGCTTTGATACGTGTGTTCTGTGTATCTTTTCTTTCGTTTATTTTCTTTTAAAGCATTACATGGATATGTTTTGTTTTCTGTTGCCTCAAGTTTTGCTTACATGGGTTTCATTTCATGAGCAGTAATGAGGCCTTTGAAAATGCATGTATGGAGTTTGACGAAGTGAATTTGAAGCCAACTTACAAGGTTCTATGGGGCATACCTGGTAAGCACTCTAACTCATGAATATAGTAATCATCATAAGATTTTTGATATGCTTTTTCTTGCTTTTAAATTTTATGTTTTCGCTATGCTGTTTTTTTTACTGCCCCCCCTGTTTTTGCCAATGTGTTCATCCTTTTCTTAAGCAAAGATTGGTATACAAAGGCATCACTGATAACTGAGATCTCACCTAGGCTGGCACCTAAGCTAACACCAATCATTTTCAGCATACCAATTATTATTATTATTATTATTATTATTATTAAAAAAGAAAAATAAGAAATAATACAAAAGAAAGAGAAGGTGGGACATAGACCAAAGCCCTTGCAGAAGCATTATTTGAACCTATAATTAGGTAAACCTACTCTATTCCTATAAAAATTGTAAGTAATGAATGAAGGAATAGTATTCTACCAAAGAAAATTGAAATCAAAAGGCCATGGATGGTAAGCTTATCTGCATAATTATTGCCCTCCCAAAAAATGAGAGAATATAACATTCACTTTCATTGTCTATGTATAATCCTTACTTCTATATCTAATTGCCTAGGAACGATTCTAAAAGAGTTGAAAGGCAAGATAACTAATTGAGAATCACACTCCAAAGAGAGCTTGTTCCAACCGTTTTTGTAAGCCAATTCAATAGAAGTTATAGCAGCAATAAGCTTATCATGAAGGGCAAAAGCAATGCCAAGATTGACCTCAAAACAACCTAGGGTTGCCACACCCAAATCTCTGAAAATACCATCACAGACAACAAAGCTAGGAGAGCCTCTTGCAACACCATCAACGTTGCTTTTAATCCAATGCTAAAAGGAGGGTACCAATCAAATTCCCACTTAGAACAGAAAAAATGACCACACTGTTTTTCGTTGTCGAATCTGATCCATTTTTACAATGCCCAAATACTATTAATTACTGCTGCAATTATCACTACCTTTGTTTGCGTGGTGCCTATCCCAGATTGACAGCATAACTTGATTGAGAATCAAATATAATACATAGTGCATAATGGACATAAGTCGTGAGATTTTCATTGTAGGGCGCTCAAATGCTATTAATATAGCCGAGAGGCTTGGACTGCCCTCTGTTGTTATAGATGCTGCTCGGAAGTTATATGGTTCTTCTAGCGCGGAGATTGATGAGGTATTTTTAATATATCATAATTGTGTTTATTACTTGTTAACTGTTGTGTACTATAACTTCTTAAATATACATGTCAATACATCACAATTTTTTCAGCATCCTTTGACGTTGTTTACTTGTAATGTAGGTAATTACTGATATGGAGAAGTTAAAACAAGATTACCAACGGCTATTAACTGAAGCAGATCATTATCTGATGTGAGAGTCTTTGATTTTTTAAAAATTAAATTTATCGAATTACTCATCCCCCATATCTGTGCATTTCTGTAAAATTTGAAGTGGTGCCATTACTTGATGATGACAAGGACACTTCTGTATTTAACAGAGATGTGATAAGCTCATTCAATTGCTATTGCATTCAAGTAAACCTGGATCATGCCATCATATCTGCATTTTTTTTTATTCTTGATAATTGGTATATTTTTTGTTTTTTTGTTATTATTGTATGAATAACCAATGCCTACAACAGGACTACACCTTGCTAAATGTTTTGCACTGTTCCTTTCTATGCAGTGAATAGCATTTTTAATTTGGGAGGGTTCATTTATAAGAACATTGAGCCATAGATATATATATTGCGACCAAATAATGATCGGTAACACAAAATTGTATGTCCTTCTAATTACCCTAGTGAAATCCATTCCTTAAACAAAATTTCATTCTGAAACACGATCATTTTAAACGGATTCAGATACTACAGTTCTCCTTTTTATTGGCTGTTAATAATCATTGCTTGCTTGCATACAATTGTTTACAAACTGGACCATACTTTATGGAATATTTGTAAATTTTTAGTAGAGTTTTTTATGTTTGTAATTGTAGGCAATCCAGAGGACTTCACGGTAGTCTATTGAAAACCAGAAGGAAGATCGCTGAACATAGTACAAGTCTAAGACTTAAAAAACTGAGAGATGTATCCGAGGCTGCAGCAATGTCAAGATCCATTCTTCACAAGAAGGTCAGGGAACTGGATGCATCAGCTAAGAAAACCTCACAGCACGACAAAGCCATTAAGAGCTCTCGTGTATCAACAACAAACAACCTCCATACTGCAGCAGATAATAAAGAACCTGCTAGTACAAATAAAAGTCCATCTGTTGTTAAAAAATTTGACAAATCATCAACAGGTATAATGCAAGATAATGAATGAGAAAATAGCAGGAAACTAGAGTATACTGCCAGATAAATGACACAAGAAGAAAATAATGAAAAGCTAAATTGTTTTAGAATTTAATTGCCGTTTATTGATAGTATAAATAGACATGTATAAATAGACATTCAATTATATCTCACCAGGTAGATATTTGTGCAAGTATTTTATAAAACAATATTATGGCAAGAAACAACGGTGACATGTAATTGGAAATCTGTCTAAAGATTTGCACTGTTCGTAGACAGTTGTTAAACTCTTATTATGATATAATAACATGCTTCCATTTTTTATTTTGTGCATAGAATTAAGTGTGCAGCCCTAATTACTTTTCACATGGTGGCTGTGCTCTCTTGTTTTATATTTAGGAATTAAACCGTGAGAATATGTATGCAGTTCTCATTCACCTGTTAATCTTGCAGTTAGGTCTGCAGCCCCTAAGGTTGGTGATGCAGTATACGTCTCTTCCCTCGGGAAAAAAGTGACAGTTTTAAAAGTGGACTCACCAAAAGGAGAAATATTAGTTCAAGCTGGAATCATGAAGCTGAAGCTAAAAGTAACTGACATTCAGAGATTGTAGAAATTAGCAAGTCATGGACATGACCATAAATGAGTAAGTGTTTTATTATGCCATAGATAATCTGTTGGCTGTTGCGTCTTTTTTTTTTCTTCAATACCAACTATAGCAACACAATGATCATATAAATTGTAACTGTCAAGAATTAAAAAGTAGAGTTTTTTAATTTGTTTTTTTAGAAATCAGTGCATTGTATTATGCAACTAATTATATATGGTCATTGCCACACCCCTTCCATTCCCTCTATAAACTTCGAAAGACTTTTCTAAAATTGTTTCATCATCATGAAAAGGATAAATATGTACGCTTAACTTAGATATAGACTTCAGATTCAAACACTACATGTTTGCAATCCGATCAAATATACCAATAGTTGTTGTGCTAATTGTGCAGGTACACTTTTCTTCATGATGTATTTGAAATAATACAAATGTGTTCAAGTGAGTGTTGTCAAATATGATTTTGAATTTAGTTGAGTTTATGAAATTGATTTAATTACATATGAGTTTGATTGTTGAAGTAAAGTGATTTTGTTCAGATGTTTTTACTCTAAAAGGAAGTTTGATGTAAAAATATAAATCTTGCAACCTATCGTAAAAGCTAATTTTCATCACTTAAGGTAAAAATGAGGTTTGGAGACAAACAAATCTATTGGAACACCCAAACATGTCATTTAATGATCAAAATCAAGTTTTTAATTTAAACTCACATTAGCCTCTCACAAGCGTGCTTTTATACATGCACTAAATAGGGTGATCATTCTATGTGATTTTGGTAATTTTAATTCTATGTATTTATGACTCTTGTTATATATAATGTTCTTATCTTGTATGTAACTTAGACACACGAATTCCTTAACATGTCTTTTTATCTCTTTTCCTTCTCAACATGGTGTCTAGAGCCTGACGAGAGGTAAACTAAAATGCATGAGATTCTGACATCAAACTTTAGCTTAGGGGGCCAAGAATACTAATACCATCTCAACATGAAATTGATTTCAAGTCTGTAGCAGATTGTTCTCAAAGGGAAAAGGTTGATGCCTACTTTTTTATCACCAATCTGCTAATTCTTCCTTTAAGTCGAGCAGATCACTCCTATTGCCATTCTTACTATAAGCGACTGACCTTTTTCATGCTGGCTTTGTATGGGTTGCCATTAGGGGTTCCCACACTTTGAATTATGCATACCTTGCTACTTGTACCAGCTAAACCATCTTCTGACGTAGACATGCCTCCTACTCCGTATTGATTCCTTTTCCTCAGTCTCTTAAATTGGGGAGCATGGTTTTGTTAGGCTGGGAAAATTTCTGACATTATTGCAACCATTGCTTAAATTTGGACACACTGTTGATAAGTTTTATGTCTCGCATGACTTCTCTTCTTGCCATTGTTGCACATATTGCGCTACTTGCTTCCTATGCTTGCTCTCCACCTCACTTGTTAATTCTCACTCAGAATAGATTTGTAACAAGTTAAAAGATTAGTAAGCTTTAGCCTGAGCGAAGCATTCAGGTATAAGAAGCATATCTTATGTTATCTTAATACTATCTTGAGAAATCTCATAGGATTAGTTTCTTGTTTTGAGTTTATTGTAGGTAATTATGTTAATCGGAGAAAGTATCAAAAGATTTGTATTTATGACTCTAAAAATATCTGTAACACGCCTTATATTGTTCTTGTCTCCCTGTCAGAATTGATTGAAGAAATTTATGGGCATCTGATGGTGCTTGCTTCGTAGAAAGAACAATTAAACATATTCAGAAACATGGTAAGTAAACAAAGTTTCAGAAACATGGCAAGTAAACAAAGTTTCAAGTATTTTCCCCTCTATTTCCTTTCACTTTATCGAGACATGAACCTTCCTTTAAAGACTTTGTTAGGTGCCCTTTATTTTTGGTCCACTATTGATCATATTAATACTCAACTGCACTAATTTGTTTGTATTGTCTACTATAGGCTTTTAGCATGGTTGGTCGTAGAATATCTCTTCACTCTCTTCAAGAAAACACTATTGGCCTTCCATCAACTGCTTAGGATCTTTTGGCTGGACATTTTGAGAGGTCAAATATAAAGTGTTGTGTCATGTGTCTGTGAATATATATACATTGTCAGAGTAAAGATTTTTACCATTGTCAATCAGTCATATTCGTCTGATCATTAACAATGTTTGATTTTGATCATAACTATTCTAAATCTTTATATATGATTGATTTATTGTGATTTGTTGACAATCGTTGTTCAAGTAGCAAGTGAAATGCGTAATTTTGTGTAAATTTATGATAGAGGGGGAAGTCATAGCTTTCACCCTTCATAAAGAAGCTCTACCTTGCTTGTAATACCCTAGAAAGGAAATAAATATTGTTTATAACTTCAGTGCTATGGCATGCCATATAGCAACCATAATGGGGTTGAGGTTTAAAAAAGTTAAGAATAAATGATAAAGTTGGAACATGATTACGTACTTGAATTTATTATAAAATAATGCTAACAAAATTAACAATGTCTGTTGAATTCAAAACTTCCACCAAGTTGGTGGATCATTACTACTAAAGCACTAGTAATGGGTAGATGAAAGAAAAACAACTATTAGAAAGAGAGAAAAGGCCACAAAGAGAGATTTAACTGAATAAATCATTGTGTTATGTATGGCACCTGATAAATCATTGAATATTTACTATGGTTTTTTAATTTAATTAACATTATGATAATCTCTTTTATTAGAACCACCGTAATTGTGTGAGGAAGAGAAAATTAACTTTCCAACAAGTTATGATTAACAGGTCATTAACAATTAGCTGTAAAACACAAAGCTTACAGAAACCAATTGCAAGAAATATAAGATCAAAATTTGTTGGAAAACTAACATTGTCTTTTGAATTTATATCTTGTTTTTGACTTTGCTTCCTAATTCCTATGAATTTTGACTTTGCTTCCTATGAAATATCACAAAGGACAAAGTGCTCAATTTCTATATCTTGGCACCACTAGAATATGCTTTTTAAGTACTTCGAATGTACTTTGTGGCTTTGTGCTTGTCCACGCATGCGCAGATTCAACCAACTTTTAGAAACTATATTTTTTACAACAAAGATACTGTCAAAAAGAGTGCTCTATAAACAACCAATAAACTTGGGTGTAACGGAAGATATTAAACTCGTAACGAGTTAAATATGTGTTTGTTTTGTCGGTGGGAATTCCACGTTCAGCCAAAATTGCAGCAACAACCCGCGATTGCATTGAAGCTAGGAATATTTGCTTCTTAAGATCACGGTAAAAACATGTTCAAACGTGCGGTAAGAAATAAAAAAAAGTTAAAGCAAACACATGCTAAAATTTAAATCTTGGTTTTTAAGATGTACTCGCATTCAGTGTTAACACCTTTGAAATAAGATTTTCTTCTTGGAAGGAACTTAAGGAAAACCTAAAAAGAAAAGGTAGCACATTATAAACATACGGTTATGTTATTATTTTATGTCAAAAATTATGTTGGACTGTGATATTTTAACTTTAGATGTTTGTATAGCCATCTCAAACTATTCACAAAAATAAGTTGAATTTTTTTGTAAGAATTTCTTATGTAATGCCACGGAACGTTTGTCTAGGAAATGGTAAAAGAAATGTCAATTGAATAAAGTAATAATCACTATGTTGGTTAAATATTGTCCTAAGACATAACGCACTAGTGGTAATGTTAATGCATTTCACCATTACGAGATAAATATTGTGTCCCATGTTATCTCCATAAGTTGAAAAAGGTCATCGATGTTTTATAAAATGACAGCAACAATAAAATATAGGTCAAGACCATTCATCAAGAAAGAAAAATACTACCACATTAATTAATTTCAATTATATTAAAAAATTACCCTGAGCATAGGTGCCTCTTTTCTTTTCATTTTCAACGAGTTTTGCTGTTTTTCTGACCTTGTATGGGTTGTGCTCTCTTAATCTTAATATTTTTCGTCAATAAAATATAGTAGGAGTACTATTTACTAGAAACATATTCCAAAAAATTGACTTCAAGATGTAAAATAACTGGGTTTGTGATTTGGTGAAAAATAAGAGTTGAAATTCCAAGTGCCCATGATTTGATTTAATATGAACGTGCATATAATATCAATAGTTACCTTTAAAATAATATTTCTAAATATAATATATGTAGGGTCGGGGTTGAATTCTTGAATATCCACTTATTCATTTTAAAAATATGAATTTTTAATCACTAAATTACTTGACCCAAAAAAAGAGGAGAGTGGGTGTTTTAAGTTTGAGTTATTTGGTTGAAGTATTCGGAGGGGAGCGATAAAATGATATATGGAAAGACAATGAATATGGTCAATGTGTGAATGACACTCACTAAAGAGGCAGTGACGGATCCAAAAAATTTAATAAGTGGGGTCAACTTATATCATAAAAATTTATATAAAACTTTATAAACGCGTAAGCGTGCGAAAATTATACAAGTTATACTTATAATTGCCCTAAAATAATTTTTTTTAAAAATATTTGTCCATTTCTAGCATGGTATAAAAAATATAACTATAATTAATTATTTTTTCACCACCAACGTAACGTCAGTCACAACCTTTTTCAACAAATATAAGAATAGTTTATATAATAATAGTAGTTTTATGGTCTTGCCAACGATATGCTATGAGATAATTGGTTAAAGATTTCATAAAAGAATTTTTTATCTTAAAAATAAGCGTTATTTGTATCAATATAATAATATTAACAACTTTTTATAAAAAAAAAACTATTTCTTTTGATTTATTAACTAGTGCTCTTAGAAATTAGAACACTCATTAGGATCCTTCTTAGTTTTATAATTTTTTGTAGTGTAATAAATAAATTGTGTGAAGACAATAATACTATATAAAGAGAGGTCAAACTAAATATATATCTAATTTTGGGTTAAAAATACAATACCCATGTGGAGGCAAGTGGGGTCGCTTGACCCCATTGCCCCCACACTAGATCTGTGCCTGTAAAGAGGAGCAATTTTTTTTAGCAGAAAAGAGAAGCAATTTTGTCTACAAGTCCTAGCTCAACTGGCAAAATACCGAAATTGTTAGGTTGGACGACATAACCAGCGTTCGAACCCCAGTACCTCCACTTATATGTGTGAGTTTATAACAGCTTTGTCATTTCGTCTATTAAAAAAACAATTTTAACTTGGGAACAATCTTAAATCAATTTTATTTAAGTACACACTCAAAAAAAAAAAAAAAACTTTAAGATAAAAGAATTAAACGACGTGACTAAATCATTTTTCTTTTAATACATCTGTGTATATCTATCCAAATAAATTTGATTTGAGGCTCATCATGAGTGTCATCTACTAAAGAGTAGAGAATTACTAGACTTACTAGTAGGTCGATGTGCGATTTACCAAGACTTACCGTATCTCTTATGGTAATCTACCTTCTTACGCATGTGCCCAACTTGAGTTCTCATTTTTCAAGACAAATTTACACTATTAACAAGGATATGTTTGAAAAAATAATGATATATAAAGTAATATTTAGTAATTTAAAATGAGGTTTATAGGTAAGAATGATTTTCTTTTAGGTGTGTATCTTTGGATCATAACGGTGATCCACCATAATTTTACAGAAACTATAAAATGTAATTTTTAAAGAATTACAATGGGTCGTCTTAAGTTTGACACATCCATCATGATATCAACTATGAGTAAAATAGATGAAGATATTATTTTATTTCAGCTTCTAATACTATGGAACATAATAAATTCAAAAACTTATACCTTAAAAAATGTTTGATTAGTTAGTTATTATTGTTACACATAGTGATGGTAACTGTTTTTACTGTCATCACCTATGGTGAATTGTATAAATTTGTAATCCACATATGACATATAGAAATGTGAGGCAACATTATTGTAAAATGATTGCCTGCAAATGGTTATGATGTAATATAAATTACTATGAATCAAACAAGTGAATAAAATAGCTCAAATTGAAAAGAAACAAATCTCTCTCTATTCATTGTCTTCCTATATTGAGTCTGAGAGTTTAACTTTAGTACAAATTATGTGATATTGATACAATATCAACGAAAATAAAGTTACAAACCAAAATACACCAATTCCATCACTTTTAACCATCCAAAATGTCTCAAATTAAGTTCACATACAATTCAGTTCAACTTGAGTTGAACTTGAATGTAGATTTCTATTAGTATTTTATACCACACATGCTTTTCTACCTAGCCTACAACCCACAATGCCAAAAGTTAACCCACTATTAGAAAAAATTAGATCCTCTGCGGCGGCTACACAGATACTACGGCTGCACAATTGTTATATCAGAAATATTTCAAGTATTACAACTGCAAAACCATTATATCAAAATTCAGACATATTTGCATCGCTCTGGATTTTGATATACGGTTTTGCAGTCATAACACTAATTAACAATCTACTTAATTTCTAATTGGCTCTTGCATTTCCATGTCAACATGATGTTGCTTGTGCACTTCATCTCCAACACAGTCAGCATCATCAACTCCAATAGCAGCCCATCCACATTCAATAACAACATCCAAGAAATAGAGCATTGAAACAAGTGCAAAACAAGAAAACAACATAGGAATAGGTCCAAAGATCCACATGAAAAGAGGGAAGGAAAAGTAAAATGCACGCAAACCAAGTGACCAGAAATAGCTTCCACGGTTAACTGTATTGGCAACATACTCAGCTGTCAGCTTCTGTTGTCTAAGGTTTGATGATAGTTTCTTGAAAGGAACATTGATGAGTATGCTTGCATGACTATAGTACCTTATAGATTGAACATTCAACAAGAAAGCTAACATGAAACAAACCAATATGGAGAAAAATTTGATTGATAAAACTAGCTCAGTTCTATCACCAAACACTAACGATACAACACTTCTTCCCTCATTTCTACTACTCATTAACACAGCAATTAGAGAACTTAGCATTATTGCTGTTGATGCCAAAAGGGTTGATGCCATTATATTGTTCCTCAAAGATTGCACTGCCAAAACACCATTCTTGGACACATCCTAACAAAAACAAAACAAAAAAATCAATTTTATTATATGCAAACATTAGTTCTTTTTGGTCTTAACGCTTCTAACCCTAAGGAAGAAAAACCTAACAACGTGGAGTTCGGAGACAAGTATCGTCTGATGAAAAAAAATTCAGCTAAGATTCAAACTAGGGTTTTATCGATGGATCCGTATTAGCTGAAATTCATTAACCACTTGAGTCAATACGTAATCTTTATAATCTTTAAAAGTTAAAACCTCATGAATCAAAATCTAATAAACTTTAAAACAAAGAAAATAAAATTAAGAAAAAAAGATTTTGAATTGTTCATGTGGGTAGGTACAATTATGATTGTTTTCACATATACACCAATACAAAAAGATTGAAAATGAAAAAGGAAGAAATATGTTATGCATGTACCTCCATCATAGCTTGAACCCAATAACGACGATTGATTGAATTGACACCAATGACAGTTTTTGTGGGGTGTTTAACAACTTGGTAGAGAAGCCATAAATGGTATGCAACCATTACAAAGAGGCCACTAGGGACTAATATGAGATCAAGAATTTTCTTGTCCATTTAATTTTATAGAAGCAATGTAATGTATTAACAAGAAAGAGATGAAATTTGATTCTTAGATTGAATCTGATCAATTCGTCGTGTGTATCTATTTTTACGTGTTATATGGAAAGATTGAAACAGAAGAAGAGAGATATGAGACAGTACAAGCGTTACACGGGTGTTGCCTTGTTTGTTTGGTAACCGAAATGAGTAATTACTTTTGCATAAAACATGGAATTTATAATGATACACACAAGCTATATAAACCACATGGCATTGGATTGTGGTGAGCTACATTTGAAGATGGGTGGTTGAGATATAGAAAAAGGTGAAAAGGAAGAAGAGAAAAGTGTATGCATAATGTGATGATTAAAAACAAAAAGACAAATAGAAAGTCTAGCATAGATAAGTTGGTAAAAATATTGTATTAGAATTAGATTTGAAATCCGAATTTTTAATTTATTTATGTTAAAGATGAAATTTTGACCATTAAAATACTTGATAATAAGAAAAATGAAATAGATAATAGAAAAATGAAATAAAAATATGAAGTCGTTCTTTTTTTTCTAAAGAGTTAAACGACAAAGTGGACACACATTACTTATAAAAAAGATAAGTATAAATGTATAATAGGTTTGTACGTACTCAAAACCTCAACTACCTTTTTAAAGTTTTATTATTTGAAATGTATTTACAAAATTAGAAAGGTGGGGTACATACATGCCCCTAATAAACATAAAGTGGATTTGTCCTGACTATCATATCCAAAATATATTGCATGTATATAGTTTTGCAATGCTCCCTATCCCTTGATGTTGATGGGGTAAAATGCACCATCTTCTTCATCTAACAATTTTTCCTCACAATACATGGAAAAGTTTAGAGTTTTAGATAGAAAGAAAAAATAGAAGAAAGTGTAAGAAAAAGATACCAAAGTAGCATAGAGAAATAGATCGTGTGCTTAAATTTCAAAAATATCATGTGATTCAATTTCAAAAATATTTTTCTTATAAAAAAAATCACTTTTGTCATTATTATGTGTTTGTTTAGGATTTTAGAAAAATCATTAGAAAAAAAAAAAACTATTTTACCTCTAAAATGAAAAGCCATTAGGATTAGTTTTTTCTAACATATATATTTTTTCAAATATAAGGAGGTAACAAATGAACTAGTTAAAATCTTTGTTTTTTTAAAAGTGATTTTTAAGATAGTAAACAAACACAAATTGCTTTAAATTCTTTTAAAATCTCTAAAAAAAACTCTAGATTTTTCTAACGCACAATCTATTTTTTTTTTTTTAAGCTAAAACAAATGCACCCTTTTGTTCATACCATTTTTGTAAAATGATATGAAACCCATGTACTTGGATCGTTATGTGCAGGACAATGTGACAATTACCATGACGCCTCAACACAATCAAATTTGTTGAGTGGCACAATATATGACATAGGGACTAGATTGATTAACGTTTTGAATTGTGAAATTTCAATAAATGGGGGATCATTGATACAACTGGAATTTCAATAATCGTAGTTAAGTGGAGTGGAATTTAATAAATAATAGTATATTAATGAAAATAGTTATACTAGTTAAGCAAAAAAATATGACTCGCACACATACATTGCCTAGGAGATATCAGCATTTTCAAAAACATCAACAAGTGATCAAAATTCTTGTCAAAATAAAAAACAAGTGATCAAAATATCATCTGTAGTTACCACTCAAAATTTTTCAAGCATTTTCTGAATAACAGTATGGTTCTTGAAAACATAATACTCATAAATAGAATAGATGACATTGCTACATTAAGACTAGTACACTAGCTTGCTTCAATTTGTTAGTCAGGAACGTCTATCATCCATGTCTGTCTGTGCTAGCATGATGGAGCTTATACCAATCATGGTTACAATGGAGCTAGCACCATGTCCCCTGTAAGCCTGTAACTATAGATAGTCTTGAAATTTTCACAAGCCTCTTCACTCATTGGTTAAAGTTGTAACTACACCATATGCTAGGAAAACTACAATGCATTTTCTGCAAAGAGAGTATGCACATAACTAGCATAGATAAAATTAACCTTGTGATTACAATTAGCGATTTAAACTTCCAAGAGTTGTGGCCAATTTGTGATTGAACACAGACGAAATATTCAATGCTCCAAAACTTCGATCTTAGCAAGATGATTATTCATGCGATGTGTATCCTCAGCTGATAATCGATCACCAACCATAAGTTTGAACTGCTCAAATTTTGCTTCCTCGCACTTTAATGCAGCAGTTTTAGTAGCCTGTAAATTTCCTGAACCAAAGGTACAATTTCATATCAGGACTATATGTTCATAAACAAATCTTTGAGTGAAAGAAAATATGGTATCATGCATATATGGCAAATGGCAAGATCAAATTGATAAAACAGAGAAAAGGTCATAGTTTCATTCAAATGACGGTGATCATACTGTACTATAAATGAAAGTAATATGCAAAACAAGATAGGGTGATGCATCAAGGATAGAATGAATTCCTATTAATTGGATAGTAAGAAAGGAGATGCAATCTATATCTAAATATTACAAAACACAGTCCATATCAAACTACTACGAACCAATTTTCTGCCAAAAATTTCATCCCCCTCTACATAGGAAGCTTTGTGCCAAACACAGCCATGTCATCTATTAGTTTATATACTCATGTATTTTGCCTTAATTGTTGTAACCTACACATATAGTATTAATCATTCTTTTTAGCGATGGTTATCCATTATTATTACAGAGAAACGAAAGCCTCAGCCAAGTCCCTGGCATGGAGCAGATCAAGACCTTGTTGGAACTGCAAAATGGCAAGTTAGAGGCACAACCTTCTCCAAAGATTTTGGCACAGCGGCAAGAGAACATTTATGAAGTAGATAGCCAAAAATAATCTTGTTTTTGGGCAAGGAAGTTAGGTGATGGGTCTAGTTCAATGGAAATAATTTAAAATCAGACAGGTCATTGCAAACAATGCTGAAAAAACAAGGAAGAAGCAAAATCAGTGCATAATTGCAGAAGTTGGAGTTTACTGTCCAGCCGAACTTTCCCATGTGGCGCTTGGGAATGATTCTCCTTCATTAGCAACAGCTGTGGGTGTGCAAGTGCTGCAGCAAACTGCGGACAACTGGGATCTGAAGTTGGTTAAAATAAAATTTGGTTCATCAAGCTCTCAGCAAAAGGCTCCATGAGGAGAATTTATAAAAAAAAAATTCTCTGCACCCAATGGAACAAGAAGACAGTAATAGATTTCAACCTTGAGGATAAGGTTGTTTTGAGGACGGGTGACGGTGTAATGGGTAACTAGAGTAGTTAAGAGTTGTTAGTTAGTTGAGGTTATTAAAAGTCTATATGTATAAATAGAAGAATACAATGATAGAGCTTCTCCAAAAAAAAGAATACAATGATAGAGATCAATTATTGAATATTTGTAAAGTTTAGTGAATAGAGTAGTGACTATATTGTGAAGGGGAAAACCTTGGAGGAGAGATTATCTCCAATTCTCTTTATCATTTCTCAACCTTTCAATAGCAGTATTCCTCATTCTTCAATTCTGCCCAGTTTTAACCCACTTGGGTTTGCCTAGTGGTATTGGCTTGGGATCTGGGAGTGTGCTCCTCCTCGAGATCTCATGTTCGATTCTCTCTGGTGCCAATTTAGATGGGCTAATTTAGCTTCTTCAAAAAAAATAATTCTGCCCAGTTTTGGGAATTATTTCTTATACTAAAAGAAAGGTGTTCCCAACATTAATCCACATATGAGGGAACAACATTTTGGTTATGAAATATGGAGGCTTTCAATTGTATGGCTGAATGATAGATTCAAGTGAAAGGATGATAAGCATTGGTTTTCTAACATAAGTAATGTTCTGTTTCTTCTATTAGTTCTGTATAACAGGACTTTTTTTGACAAAACTATATACCAGGACTTTATGATTACATATAAACTAAAAGCACAAATATTTCTATCTCAGGGTCGATTAAAAAAAAAGTATATCTCAGGGTGTATTCACATTTTCTATTAGTCTCGCTAAAGGTGCCCTGATCTGTTCTGTTGTCTTCCATTTCATATTTTGTATAATGTTTATTTGGTGATAAGTTTTACCATTAATGATAATCCAAGATGAGGGGACAACATACTGGTTATGAAATATGAAGGCATTCAATAAACAATAGTTTTGCAAATGAATGATAGATCCGGATAATAAGCATCGGTTTTCTGACATAAGTAAGTAATGTTCTGTTTCTTCTATATAACAGGACTTGATAATATATCAAACTAAATGACATATACAAAACTACCAGAATTTTTCAATTTTCTTTTCCATGAAAAACAAAATAGTATCTAACACACCCCTTTTTTTTGTTATTCCAATATTGTCATAAAGGAGTTCGCAACAAACAAAGAAAAAAAGAGGATGCCAACATGCAGTATTTGCTCTTACCAGATAAATCAAGCAAATTAAACACAACTGGGAAATTTCCAATACTTCTGACCATTGTGATGGAAGCCCATACTTTTTCATACTCTTCTCTTGAAGCCCTAATGATGCACACATTAGTGATTGGATTCACATACTTGACTGCACACACAGACCCAAAAGTGAAAATATTATCAAAGATGAGAAATAGCATTTAACATGAGAAAATTATTAAACAGAAGGAAAACAAAAACAATAGGAGAAGAGTTATCAGCAATTTGTGTAACTACTCACCCTGAAATGATCCCAATGATGCAGCCAAACCACACTCCCCAAAATTCACCAAGATGCTATCTTTTATTGCATTCGAGACATTAAACTGTGTAATTATAATAGAATCACCCGCCGCTTGGTCCTTGTTAGGATTCATAAAAACCTCCATCACCATGTATCTGTTTTTGAACACCATCACCCTTTTCCTAAAACCCAAAATCAAAGTTTTCAAATTATCAGAACTCAGATCAATGTATTAGACTACATACAATCACTTTTCTTAATTAAGATCATTGGATCGCAAGTCTCATAAAATTCTACCACAGCCTTTACATACTAAATAGTGTTCTCGCTATCCATGTGTGCTAATGAAGTGGTTACTGTCTAGATTACAAAGAGATCGAGTTCGAATCTCCACTTGGGAATGTATTGTCTCACATCCACCACCACCACCACCATCCCACCCCAAAAGAAAAAAATAAATAAAATAGTCCTCCTCCCCTATTAAAAGCATAGAATTAAATGAAATAGATCTTGTTTCACCACCGGTACCCTCTATCCACCGTCTCTTCACTATGGTGTTTGCAGATTTGCGACTGTGGCACAAACTGCTTAGCTGTGGGGGACACAATAGCTATTCTCAGTCAGACTCCACTGTTCCTGGTGTATCAACCCAAATAGTTCAATTACACGAGCACCTAATTACTTAGAATACCCAAAACCAGACAAAGCAAACACCAAAATTACAATCAGAACAAACAAGTGTTCCCATAAACCAGCTATAGCCCGAAATTTAAACAAATTGCTATTGTTCTTCAATACATAGTGTTGTCATTTGAACAAACCGTTCGCAATTAACAACACTGGCACAAACACTTTCACCACAATGCATAAATCCAAGGTTTTAAATGAAGGTTGGTTAGGTGCAACTTGGGCCACAACCTAGGGGTTCTTGATGCCTCTGCGACTGTAACACGGCCATAGCTGAGGTCACATCACATCGGTCGCATTTCTATTTTCTTGTGGGCAAATTCAACTAAAAATAAACCCAAAATTAGCCATTGAAAATGTCATAGACTAATTTGGATTTATTTTTCATTGAACTGGGCCGCGAGAAAATTGTAATAGACTGAATTGAATCTTCACTCTATTCATTACATAAAAAATCATGATTAGGTTTGTGAACCTGTTTTGTTTTAAAATCGGTGTTCATCACCAACCAAAGAAAAACTACACGAACAAAAATCAAATCTAAAAAAGCTAGAAACATTACCAATGAAAAAAACTCGAACCAAAAATACATAAAATCCAAAGTAATTGAGCAAGTAAAGAAGAAGTGAACAAACCTGTGAGAATCGCACAACCTAGACGACGATAGCGAACGAGCGCAGAGAGAGATGGGGTAATATTAGGGTGCAGAGAATCTACTGTAAGTTCAGTGCACCTATTCAATCTAACGGTTTATTTGCATGTGTCGGTTTGTGAGAGGAGGACAAAGTCTTCGCGGTACGGTCTTTTCTTTTATCTTTCCTTCTTATCCGCTTCTTCAAAAGAAATTGAAAATTAAAATGATTTGTTGTGGAACACGTGCTCCAAAATAAAAAACAAGATCTTAGTTATTATTATTTCAACAAAAAATAAAAAAGGATTTGTTAATATATATTTCTCAAGGTCATGTTTAAATTCAGTGTTGAGAACGCAGTATTTTTAAATTTTTAAATAAATAAAAAATTACGTTATGTTAGATGTGAATATTATTCACTACCAAAAAAAATGTGAATATTATTATCCTCTTCAATTATTTGAAAAGAATATTTGATAGTCACACACAACCACAAAAATAATGTATAAACCTTAGAATAAATAAAATTTACACGATCAAACTGATCACATTCATTAAATTATAATAAAGATTTTAATTTTAGAGTTTAATGATGGTGAATTGATAGTTCAAAATAACTTTGTGTAATATGTTGCATTTTGTATGGTGTTCAGAGTTCGAACCTCCGATAATATAATATTTTTAACATTTATAAACTATTTTTAAGAATATCTTCATATTCTTGTAAAATAAAAGAATATCTTCATATTATTAAACAATGTACCTCACTATTTTACAACCAAAAATTTCAACTATTCCATATACTAAGTATATTTTTTATTCTTCGAAAAAAAAAGTTTATTTTTGATTTGAAGGGTTAATGTTAAATTTACATTTAGAAGGAGGGTCTAGAAGGAGAGGGGACGACAATAGTTTGTTTTATTTTCTAAATTGTCAACAACAATTATTATTATTTGAAAAAAAAAACAATAATTATTAATTATGATGTTATTTTATTTTTTTAAAAAAGATGTCTAATATATATTAAATTATGGATTTACCTCTCTAAAGACCGCAAAAGAAAAAAAAAATAAATCAAAGATTAGATATCCTAACAAACACATTAGATGCACCTACTATATATATAGCATACTTTGATTTGTTGATTAATTATTATTGATTAATGATAATTGATTTTCATTAACAAGATTGTTGATATTATTTTTTTGGTTACACAAGATTATTGATATTGATAGTTGATACGGTCAACTATTTTGGTATTAAATTGTAAAAAAAAAAAAAAACTATATTTTGGTCTCAAAGTATGGTACGACTAAAATATTTTACTCAAAGAAATTAATGCAATTAATTATTTTCTTGTTTTCCTTAAAAAAAAAAATTATTAATTTCTTGTTTAACGGCGGTTGCACTCAATTTTTTTCATTGATAGAGTAAATTTTTATACACTTTTTTTTGGGTAGGTTACTCATAAAAAATTAATCTCTTTTTTTTTTTAGGGAACAAAATTAATCTCTTATAAGTGACATTTATTTCGAGATTATGAATCATTAATTAAAATTAATTAATAAAATAATTAAGTGATAAGAAAGTGACGGGTTGAGAAAGAACGTTGTGTCTTTAGATCCGAAAGTTAATCCAAAAAAGAAGGAAACAATGACACCTAACACAACCCGACCCAAAATATCACATTTGGATCAGAATTTACCCGAAATTTAACACACATTTGGTTTTGTCCTACGTTGGTGTGTGTCCCACCTCACAAGTCCACAGTGTCCGTAAGTGGATCAGTTTCTATAAATACACGGTCCCATTCTTCCTCATTCCTTGCTCATTTCAGTTTTTTTGTTAGTTTGATTTTAGGTGCAGAGAGAGAGAGAGAGAGAGAGATATTTAGAGAGAGAGAGAGTGTGTTTGTTTTAATAATATCTGTTTTTGTTTTTCTCTTTCATCATTTTTGTAGGTATATTTTGTGGAAGAAGACTTTGTAGCTTGACTTTGTGAAAGAACATGTGAGTTTATTATATTTTCTCTTTTTGATTAATTTGTTACAATAATTGTTAATATATTTTCATATTTATTCTAGTTTTTTTATGTATATATTTTTTTATAATTTTTGTATAATTATTAATTATTTTTATTATTAAAATCATTTAGATTTTTTTCATAATTTGATCATGTATGATGAGTGTGATAGAGATGAGTTTGATAGGATGAATTTTATGCATGAAAATGTTGTATGTTCCAAGAATTTTTTCTATAGTTTGTTAATTATTATGTTGTTTGTACATCGTAATTTGAATTTTGGTTAGATCTACAGCATGTGGATAATTATTTGGTCCTAGATTGAGTGCGGTTTGTCTTATTAGCATGAGAGAGACACAATGATAACAAACATATATACCCTTTTTCAATTATAATTTTTTTCTTCTGATAATTCATTTGGATATCTCTCATATCTGCAAATTTCAATATTAGGTTATGGTTGATAAAAGTTTTTTTTTTTTTTTTTTGAGAGATGGTTGGTAAAAGATTTTAAATATGTGTTAGGTTTTCCCTTTTCATATGTTGTTGCATCAACAAAACAAGATCCAATTTATGGAAGATATTTTTTTCACATTTAACACATCCTTCTGTTGTTAGTACCTTTTTTGGAAGGGATTGATTAGTTGTGGATTAGTATGAAATTAGTTTATTGTTAGAAGGATGTTAAAGTAAAATTAGTTTAAGATTAAGATTGGTTAGTTATAGGAAAGTTTCTGTTGAGTTTGACTTAATTCTGTGTTGTTGTCGTGGGCCCTGCAGAAAATTCAGGGACGGCCTTAAAGTTTAGAGGGAGTTAGATTGAAATCATACAAGAAGTTTCAATGGAGGTATATGGAAAATCTATGGTTGCAGCTCCTTCAAATGTTATTTATCTGTCAAGTATTTTGGGCCATGATGGTCCAAGCCCTGTTCACAAATGCGACTGGAAATGCCAAAACGAAAGT
Organism: Medicago truncatula; assembly: GCF_003473485.1. NCBI lineage: Eukaryota > Viridiplantae > Streptophyta > Magnoliopsida > Fabales > Fabaceae > Medicago > Medicago truncatula. The sequence goes on from NC_053046.1 coordinate 30,397,628, forward strand.
GTTTGGGGAAACATGTTTCGCTGCAAGCTGACAGGGCTGACTCACATCTGTGATAAAAACTGTAACCAGAGAATTCTCTATGATAACCATAGCTCCCTTTGCCTAGCAAGTCGTCAAATTTTCCCCCTTACTCCAACTGAAGAACAGGCAGTGAGAGGCGTTCGAAGGAAGCTCGATGCAGCAGAGAGTTCACACGTTGATAATAACGGTGGCTGTAAGCGTAGGCGGGATGCACAGTTTCATCCTTCTCCTTTCGAGAGATCTTTCACTGCAGTCAGTCCTATCTGCAGCCAAGTTGGAGATGGCATGGATACAAACTAGATATCGAGATTCATATAACTGAAGGAGACCTTTTATCATTTCCCTAGTTTTTATTTTATTTTGCTTTTTCCATCTAATGAGTATCCATGACAGAACTTGAACAATTATGAATCGCCGATTGGTGGACAATGATGTGTCCCCATTCGCCATAGGACGTCTTTATGTTTCTAGTAATAATGTAATGCGGTATTTAAAGTAGCTTGACTGTTGAATGGAGACTTTGAGCTGGCTGTGTGTACACACAGTTATGAGACTTGAATTGAATTCAGTTTCTTTATAACTTACTGAGAATCTGACTGGTATATTTAGCTTACCACAGGATATATTTAGGCCTTCTTCTATCATGCTTTAATTTAATTCGGATCTCGTTGATGTAAATATTAGCAATGTTTATCATGTATCTGTAATCACAGAGTGACCATATTCTAGTATTAGTCTGGTGTACTCTTGTATTCTTCCAATTTTGTTTTCTATGGTGCTGTTCGAACACAAAACAAGTATTATTCCTGTGCTGATAACTCAGGTTCTATCCAGTTCTTCGTTTGCAAGTTTTTGGAATCTTAGGAAGACTGGTTTACTAACTCTTCCTCTGTTACAGGCTCATGGGAGATGATACTAATTCTAGTTCGAACTTGTCTTCATCGAATTTCTGTTATTTTTTGTGGTTTGAATTTGATTGACTGTTGTCTGTGTGAGTTGAATGTAAATTGTGCAGGTTTTGAAGCATATGTGCTAGGAAGGAGCCTTCTAAACATTTGTGTTTCAATACTGAATGATTTCTTATGATATATATTTTTCCTATATTTTATGACATGTAATATTGATAAATGTTTCATTTTATTGATGTAGGTACATGCCAATGGAAAGAATTACAAGGCTACTTGACGCTACAATATATCAAAAGAATTGAGGCAAGAGCATTTAAGACAGCCAATGGAAAGTTGATAAAGTAGGTATCCCTAAACTTAAATATGAATTCTCATTGAAATTTCAGACCTCATTGTGTTTGACTTGTCCATTTCATGAATTATTTCTTGTAGAATTTGAGGTGTAATGAGCAAATAAAGGGTTTCCCTCACCAAGAATCTCTATCATCATCGCAATAATCTCTGTAATCGCAGTCACTTAAAATATCTGCATAATGTGTTGAAGGATTGAAAGTAATAGCCTGTTTGGAAGGGTTGAATTTAATCATCTGTTTTAGAAAGTAAACCCATCTATGGATTGCCTTGTTCATAGCATGTGCTAAATTTCATACTTTTGTTACATTCTCAGCATATTTGTGTAAATAGAGGATAGTGATATCATTTTTTTATTTTCATCTTTGATGTCTGTATTTCATTCCTTGTAGCCTATAAGTATCCCAATCAATCAATCAATGAAATTTGCAACTGTTGATGTTCATGTAATATATAGCTATCCTAATGGTGGATGTTCTGTATATGTTTTTTCTTTTAATGCCAATCACTTTTGTCAATCAATAAAAAAAAAGTGGTACTATGAAATTGGAGAAGTGTACTTTAAGATCTGTAAGTTTTCAAAATGATCTACAATCAATAAAAAAAACAGATCTTTTCAATAACAAACAAAAAAACTAGAAAAGGACAGCTTGTGAAGATGTGACCCGTGAGCACAACTCACAAAGCAACAATTTTGACATTGTGCCAATGAAAAAAATGTGCTACAATTACTGCAGTATGGAATTTAAAAAGGAAAATGTGTCAAGAAGTTTTTATTAGTATTACATGTCGGTGTTAGCTGAAAAAACTAATACCAACCAAATTATACCAGCTTTACTCCAGAAGTTTTGTGAAGTGGGGATAATCTCCCAACGGGAAGAATTGATAATAATGAAAGAAAGTCATGGTCAAATGTACGGTTGAAAAGTTATTCTTTACCTCACATAGTTAAAGTTCAATAATGTTCTAAAGTCACTGATCATAAGTCAAAGGGAGTGGTTTGAAGTACTACTGCCGAAGGAAATGTTTTGCATAAACAAGTTTAACCTATTACCTAGTCAATATTTTTCTATCTGTAAGGAAATCATATAGGTAACTTCTTTATAGGATTATCCTATGTAACCTGCCACCTTTTTGCAATCTCGAATCCCCATTTCCTGACATGATTTTCTTGTCATAGGTTTCCATATAGATTTCTTTGATAAAGATTTTCATATAGATTTCCTTATTTGTACATTTTCATTTTTCTCATGAAATAGCAAAGGCAAAGAATTGCTTCTAAGTTAGGCTATCCACAATATAAGAAATACTTAACCCATAAAGTTTAATCTTGCGGCTAAGAATTTCATCAAAGTAAAGTAACGTTTTGGTTTTTTAATACCAAAGAAACTCATAATTCATCATTGCTCACAAATAGTTTATATTACAAATATGAGAAGCATTATATATCCATTATTTCTACATCACCATTTATCAATATTTTCTATTTCTTCCCCAAAGGACACAACCATAAAATAACAAACAACTATAATCATTCATAATGCCAAGAGTTGTACCTTGGAAACTCCTAAGTTTCATTTATTTTGTTTTTACTTTATTATCTTTTTTCTATCTCTAGCATATTCACCGTAACAAACAATTTCCCTTATACTATATTGACCGGCACACTCGCCGGTGCAGGCATGCACGCCGCCACTTCCGACCACCAGATTCCAGCTGTTAAACTAACGAGTGTTCCGGGGTGGTCGGTCGAATATGGTCGCCGGTGCACATTTGATGCATTAGGAATTGACAAGTGCCAAACAGGTGATTGTGGTGGAAGACTTGAATGTGATGGGAATGGTGCAGCTCCACGTGATGGACTTTTCGAGATTACAATTGGTCAAGGTGATCAACAAGATTGCTATGATGTTAGCATGGTTGATGGATGCAATCTTCCAATGCTTGTTATGTTCGACATCCCACTTGTAGCAACAATTCTAAGATCATCTGCTAAAATCATTTTTTCATTGAATTTTTCAATTTCATATTTACCTACCTTGACTGATCCACCACTAGAAGCCATTATATCCAATAACTAAAAAAATATTAAAGTTTTACAACTCTAAAATTTTACAATTGGATCTGATAGCAATTGTGAGAGCTGCAGCGGAAATTTGACTTCTAATATATGAAACACAACTCTCACTAAAGTTGAACAATAATTGTATGAAGAAATATAAATTTCTAAAGAAGAAAGATTAATATATTATAAGAAAAAAATTACTATGTTACTCTTTGTTACTTGTATTGTTGTTGTTATAAACAAAGACATATGCTTACTTTATATAGTGTTCTATATGCCATTAAATCAGAAAACAAACTTGCACACATAAATGTAAGCCTCCAACTTTGTTTCTTTCCTATTATTACTCCTTGGAGTAATTTGCATTTTTATTTTACTTATTTCTATTTTTAGCTTTTGGACAGTATTCCTACAATTTCTTATGATATATTGATATATTAATGATTTCTTATGATTTCCTATACTTTTATAACATGAAATGTTGATAAAGAGTCTTCATCCTTGTTGAAGTTTGGAGAATGCAGCTGTAAAGAGTTAAAAAGCTTTCTTGACACTACAAAATATGTTAGATGAATTGAGAGAAGACACAAGAGCAGTTATGACACTATATGGAAGTTGATAAGTAGGTAACCGTAATCTTAAATATTAGTAATTCTCATTGAAATTTCAGACCTCATTGTGTTTGACTTTTCCATTATATGATCTATAGTATTTTGTAGACTTTGAAGTGTCATTGGACAAATAAAGGGTTGCTTTCACCAAGAATCTATCATCATTGAAAGTAATAGCCTGTTTATGGCAATAGCTAAATTTCACACTTTTGTTACATTCTTAGCATATTTGTGAAGCTAAAGGATTGTGATATCATTTTTCACCCAACTCTGATGTATTTATCTCATACTTTTAGGCTTGTAAGTTGTAAATATCCAATCAATGCAATTTGGAAATTGGAACTATTATTTTTCATGTAATTCAGCTATCCTAAATTCCTAATGGTGGATGTTCTGTTTTTGTTTTTTGCTTTTTGTTTTAATGTCAATCACCTTTGCCAAAAAAATAATGATGCTATCTATGAAAATAGATGAGTTTATTTTAGATTTGGAAGTTTTCTAAAAAAGGCTCTTTTCAAAAGTGTCATTGTGCCCATAACTAAAATGTGCTAGCTACAATAAATAACTGCTGATAGACATTTCTATTTTCTAAAAAATACGAAACAAAAAAAAAATTGTGCCAAGAAGTTTCATTTTTTAATAATCAATATTATATGTTGTTGGTGTATAAGCTGAAAAAATATGGACCATGATATTTGAAAACTCTTTTTTACACGCACATTTAACATATTCATTTCAAGATGTATACACTCGTTGGAGTGTACACAATATTTTCCAAGAATTAAGATCAAATCCTATCCTTTTTTACGACAAAAAAAAAAAAAAAAGTTTTTATAATGTTTTTTGCTTAGAAGAAAATACTTGAGGTTCTTTAAAAATAAACTTTAGCTGTTATGACATTATAATAAAAAATACATTTTTTATTAGGAAATTATACTAAAATAATAAAAAAAAAAATGCTTTTTAATTAAATCTGGTTGAACCCTAGTCCAACCCTCGTTAAACTTCAAAACCTTGAATCCATATCGAGACCGGTTTAATGTCCGGTTCGGTTTTGATAACCTTGGTAAGGATCGACTTTATATATTATGTGTAGTATAAATTTTGAATGATCAGTTTTTGGTTTATTACGACTTAAATATGTTGTATGCAATATGTTTTATATATTACATTATAGTTTATTTTGATGGCGGGATGACGGCCACCCCAAACTTTTTTGTCCGACTCTGCCATTATGTTAGTGCATAAGCTGAAAAAATATAGACCATAATATTTGAAAACTCTTTTTTACAGACATTTAACATATTCATTTCAAGATGTATACACTCGTTGGAGTGTACACGAACATTTTCCAAGAATTAAGATCAAATCCTATCTTTTTTTTGCAACAAAAAGAAAAAAAGTCCTGCCAACTCCAAAAAGTTGTTGTGAGGTGGGGCTAGTTGCCAACGGGAAGAATTGATAATATTTAAAAGAGGTGATGGTTAATTTTCCGGTTGAAAAGTTATTCTTTACCTGATATAATAAAAGTTCAATAGTTTGTATACGTCAATGTTCTAATGTCCACTACTTAGAAGTCAAAGGGAGTGGCTTGAAGTATAATCCAAGAAAAACCATTGCATATACATAAACATATCTTTTATATAAACATGTCTTTCATATATATATATATATATATATATATATATATATATATATATATATACTCACCCAAAAAAAAACATATCTTTTATGTCGCAAGGATCGTGGTGGTTATGGTTGTTCGCATCGGTGGCCGTGTAGCTTCAGATTTTGCTTGATTTGGTGGCATACCCCGTCCAGGATCACTGGGTGTCCGTTATTTTTCCGATTGTTTTGTTGATGTATTCCGTTGTGTGGTGGCGTTTCAGTTGAGATGATGGTGGTGGCTTTGCTTGGGAGCTCGTGGGACTGCCTTGGTGAGGTTTGGATAAGTGGGGTCGGAACAGATTGTGTACGGGAGTTATATAAAGGGGTGACTGGTGTTGTTTTAGGCGAGGAGGCAGGTGTTGGTTGGGGTGATTTTCTATGGAAGCAACCTCTGTTACATGGGTCCATGTTCGTCGTCACTAGCTCTTGTTTGTGTTTTTTGGGTGGTTTAGGTGTTTACGGAGTTTGGAGGATGCGTGTCCCGTTTTTGTTTGCTGGTTTTTCGGTGGGCCGGTTCATTTGGCTTCGAGATCGGGAGTCGGAGTCTAGCTGCAATCTTTGTTTGACTTGTTTTGGTAATTCTCTGTTGTACCGGGGGCGAGGGGTGCTCTGCTATTTTGGTTCTAAAGTCTGGTGGACTGATCCCTTTTGATTCGAGATCAGGAGTCAGTTCTTTGAATCAAATTGGTTTCTGGGCTTTTGTTTTGTGCTCTTTCGGTGGATCGGAGGTCGCGAGGTTATGGTAGCTCCATGATCCTTTGGTCAGGTGCTCTTCGTATGTGGCTCAACTTAGATGTTGGGGTCTGGGAGCTTTATTTTGAGGGTTTCTTTAGGGGTGAGTAGTGACGATGGGCGGTGGTGAATACCGTGTTTACAGTGCTTGTTTTTTTGGAGTCTGTTTTAGGTGCTGATGTGTTTTGGTGGGTTTATCTTCAGGGTTGTTTTTAGGTGGTTATGATGTACCGTCTATATGCGGCACCATTTGTATCTTGTTTCGTCCATACCTTGCAGGGATGACGTTTAATAATATTTTCCGATTCAAAAAAATATATATATAGAGTCAGGATCCGTTGACACCAGGTGTCAACGGATTCATTGACACCAAATCTCATCCATTAATTTGGTTTAATCTAAAGGCTAATAATTATTTACTTAAAAATGCACCGTGAGTCAAATGTATTTTTAGCACCTAGTATTTCTTTCTTTTCAAACCCTCAATTGGTTGTGTTCATCGCTCAACTGAATCTCTTTATTTCAGTCTCTCAAATCTCATGAATCTTTTATTCTTTATCCAGTAGATCCTAACAACCACAAGTTTTGTTTTGGTTAATGACATTGAAGATGCAATTGTAGATATTCATGGCATATATATGATTTTATAAATTCCAACATTTAAGTTCCGAAAGATCCAATCCAAAATCCTCCTTGACTCACTGCCTTCTTCTAATGAAAATAATTAAGAGATACTAGGAACCAGACATCACAGTTTCATGGATTGAGAACAAAGGCAAGATGGTTCATTTTGACCTAATTTAAAGCCAAATTCCTGAACCTAATCGACTGCCAATTCCTAATTCGTATGAATTTAAATTACATTAATCTGAATCGTGAACTTCTGGTGGGATGATATTGTTCCTGATTATTAGAGAAAGAATGGGTAGAATGGAAATACGGAAGGATAATCATGTGAGAGCAGTTCACTTGGTATTTTAAATGAACAAACATAAGCTCTTAGATCAAAAGAGATCAACGGTTAACATTAAGTGTCAACGAATTCGCTGACATCAGGTGTCAACGGATCCTATCTTTTAGTTTCGAAAAAAATATTCTTATACACCCTTTATCCATTCTATACCAAAAGAAAGATAGACATAAAGATGGTGATGTGATAGAATAAAAGAGAGATGGAGCAAAAATATGAAGTGTTGAATATGTGTAGAAAAAGAAAGGGTACAAATATAATAGTTGTTCAAGTTCTGCCACATCCCAAAAAACACTCGTATTATTCTCCATATTCCACACTCATCTACTCTTATATTCCACTAACTCCTTACTTATCTTAACTTTGAATCCTAACTTATCAAACATTTCGATGCATGTTATTATTCTTAGCTTCCAAAAATAAAATGTCACTAAAACATGTATAGTATAGTATAGCCCACGTAAAATTAGTAGAACCAATATAAATTTAATCATAAAAAATAATCAATTGTTTGTAAATCAATTTTATTTGTGTACATTAGACAAAATGTATGCTATAAAATGCGTGTTAGATATTTTGTTGCAAACAAAATTTTAGTAATAATGAGATATAAGAAAATACTTATGGCTAGGGGAAAGCTACGAGCAAATATGGGGTAGCTTTGGCTATCCCAAATTTTTTATTTTATTTAAATAGACAACCATAATTTATATTAGCAACCCCAATAATATATATTTAGATACCTCAAATAAGTTGAATCCCACTCAATTACACTATTATATCTTATCTTAAAGGATGTAGTTTGTGATACAATTGCTATAATTTGGATAGACAAATAAAAAAATTACTCGGGTCTTTCTCATCTTACTCTTTGGCCTTAGTTTGCCTCATAACATTAAGATTTTTGATGTAGCCTAGCTCCTATTCTCTTGTTTTATCTGCTAATCGTAAAGTTGCAGCTTTTTGAGAGGCTTTTAGTTTTTTTTTTGTTGGGGCCGACCCCTTATTTCCTAAATAAACTACCTCAAATAACTTTATTTGTCATAAGTTAATTAAAATAAAAAAGTAAAAAAAAATATATCACTTGTTTGATAGATTTATTTGACTTTATTTTTTTTTATAATTTAGGTCTTTTTAGAAGAGATTTTTGTTAGCAATGAAAGTCTTCAATACAAGATAGAAACATAAAATAGAGAATGAGTTTCTTGCAAATTACACACTTGTTTATATTTAAAAGTATATTGTTAGTTACGTTAGGTCAGATCATACTGTTTTCTTAAATAAAGAAGACTTAGACTTTCTTAGAAGTCTATTTAACTAAAAAAGTCAGGTGATAAAAAAATCTCTTAATCTTATTAGACCGGCCTACTTAAGTAAATATGAATAATATTATTTATGACTAATATTATTATGTCATGTTTTGTCCTTTGAATTAAATTATTAATTTGTTAATATTTTTAGTAATTTAAGTTTATTAATATACATTAATTTTTCACGTATTTAAATGTATTATTATAAACTAGAAGATATAATTTATATTTAAATTTTCTAAAAATTCATGTTAAATATCAAAAGAGTTTCATCTCATTAGTATATTAATTTGCGAGTCTATTTAAACAGAAACCACATTATTTATTTAAATATGTTCATAAGAAATTACTAACTTTTAAGCAAACTATCAGATCATATAAGACTTTTTTTTTTAAAGATAAGCTTATAAGAAATTAACTTTTGAAAGATCATATAAGACTTTTAAAAAGTCAAATTCAAGCATAAAAAATAAGTTTATGAAAGGTCATAGATCAAACTTAGACTTAAATTTTTGACAAATCAGATTTAGGCTTTACAAAACCTAACTCGACTTAACTTATATCCACCGGAGCCAAGACTTGTAGAAGCCTAAGAGGAATTCTTGGGATTAAAAGGGAAAATATGTCAACTAAAAAATCACTACACCTCCCTCTCTATTACTATCTCACTCCCACTCACAAGACACACACCTACAAGGCTATAACACGCCACACACTCAGATTTTGTGCGAAGAGGCTTGACCATTGTTTTGGTTTTCGAAATCAACATCGTTATCATAATTTTCTCACTTAAGTTTGGTGAGTCTTCTCATATATTTTTCTACTTTTGAAGACGTCTAAGATTAAGACTATATGTTTGCTTGCATGTGCTTGTTGTTGCGTTGATATGCATGTGTAGCGTACACATGATTGTGCATTTAAGCTCAATGTGGGTTTATGTTGATTTCTCAAGTGTTACAATTTCTGACTCTCTTTGTAAATTTGGATACCAGACAAAGAAATAAGATTTGCATGCATTTTCATCAAACATTGAAAAGTTCCTTGTATTATATATGAGGAATCATAGGTCACTTCTTTATAGGATTATCCTAACCAACTTTTTGAAACCTCGAATCCCATTTCCTGACATGATTCTCTTGTCATAGGTTTCTATATAGATTTCTTTGATAAAGATATTCAGATAGATTTCTTTATTTGTACATTTTCATTTTTCTCATGAAATAGTAAAGGCAAAGAATTGCTTCTAAGTTAGGCTATCCACAATAAAAGAAATACTAAACCCATAAAGTTCATTTTGCGGCTAAGAATTTCATCAAAGCAAAGTAACGTTTTGGTTTTTTAATACCAAAGAAACTCATAATTCATCATAAGACAAAACTACTCTATATTACAAATATGAGAAACATTATATATGCATTATTTCTACATCACATATTATCAATTCTTTCTATTTCTTTCCCAAAGGACACAACCATAAAATAACAAACAACTATAATCATTCATAATGCCAAGAGTTGTACCTTGGAAACTCTTAAGTTTCATTTTTTTTGTTTTTACTTTGTTATCTTTTTCTTTCTCTACCATATTCACCATAACAAACAATTGCCCTTATACTATATGGCCAGGCACACTCGCCGGTGCAGGCACGTCAGCGCTTCCATCAACTGGATTTCAGCTTGACTCAGGTCAAGCTGCGAAACTAACAAGTGTTCCAGGGTGGTCGGGTCGGATATGGGCGAGGACTGGTTGCACATTTGATGCATCCGGAATTGGCAAATGCCAAACGGGTGATTGTGGTGGAAGACTTGAATGTGATGGGAATGGTGCAGCTCCACCTACTTCACTTTTCGAGATTACAATTGGACAAGGTGATCAACAAGATTACTATGATGTTAGTATGGTTGATGGATACAATCTCCCAATGCTTGTTCTACCAAGAGGTGTATATGGTAAAAGTGCATGTAATGCCACAGGTTGTGTGACTGATATTAACAGAGGTATGAGCCCTAATGATGCTGTTACCTGTATCATATATGATGTAATTGCCAAGTGTACTATTTTGATTAAAAAATTGTAATTTTAAAGGTTGTCCTAAAGAACTTCAAGTAGTTGGTGGTGATGGATTTCAAGGTAGTGTAATTGGTTGCAAGAGTGCATGTGAAGCATTTGGATCAGATCAATACTGTTGCAGTGGACAATATGCTAATCCAACAACATGCCAACCTTCTTTCTATTCCACAATTTTCAAGAAAGCTTGTCCAAGAGCTTATAGCTATGCATTTGATGATGGAACCAGCACTTTCACTTGCAAGGCTTATGAATATGACATTGTGTTCTGTCCTACCAGCAACAAGTAAATTGCTTTCTCCCTCAAATATTATTATGACTTGCAAAGAAAACATATAAAACACACACTTCTGAGATTAGATGTGTCCTCAGGTCGGACAAATATCGATGTCCGATGAACGTACAAAACATACGATGTGTGTTGAATAACTCAGACAAGTGTCCCAATAAACACTTTTTTTTTACTTCAATACATCGTGGACACTCTTCCGACACGCATATTCATATACGATAATAATGAACATTTGTGTATACTTATTTTTTTTCTAACTCTCAACCGAACATTTTACAACAGGATTAACAAACCAAATGATGCATTTCCTCCACCACCACCACCACCACTATCAATTGGATTCCCTTATGAGAAGGTTCAGCAAGACAGTTCTTCTTCAAGTATTATCTTGCCCTTTCAAGTGACAATTTTTCTCTTAGTTGCCACAATCTCTATGTTAGTACCAAAGACATGGGCACTGATATGAAGTAATGCCAGCAAAGAATCACAAATTTTTCTTGTAAAGTTAGAGAGAAATAACATGGTAATGAGAAGCACTGATCATGAGAGCAGATCAAGAACCAATGACTTGTAAATACTCCAATAAAAAAACTTTGGAATAAATTAACAAAATAGAAAGTTATTTGCAGTGTAATCAGGCCTGTAAAGAAAGTGAAATTAAAGTGCTTGAGTTAAATGTTATACAGTCATATTTAAGATTTAAGTATAACCTTTCAAGGCATAAAGAAAACTTTGGCATTTAAAGCATAATGATTAGAGATGCTTTCCATTTAAAATTATTAACAATAAATTCATTATATTAATATGTAGTCCATCAAATGCATAAATAAGCATATCCATCAAAAATGCATTTGCTATTGATATAGTAGAAAGAATATAAATCGTATAGGTGAGGTAAAGATATGTAACTATGCCTACTTGTTATTGTTATGATCACGAGTACTTTTTGTAAACTGTGATCATCATATACGGGCTTAGTTTATAAAAGTCAACTTCTACGTTTTTGTGTTGGAAATGCTTTTCGAACCCCCCCGTATAGATCATATATTCTAAGTTCTAACCATACAAAATTTGTTTATACATGGTCATGGAAAAACAAGTCATTAGATTTAGATTGAAACTCTCCATTATTTATCTATATCTTGTTACAAATCATTTCTTCGACTTCTCCAAAACATTTTTTCTCGATTTGTTCAAGTTTATCAGAAGTATGGAAGTAATTTAATAGGTGAAGAGAAAATATTGTTTCAAAATGCCCATCTTTTATAAAGTTTTTCATGCCACACTACATGTGCATTCTTACTCCAAGCTAAACATTAAAAAAAAAACAACGACAACATTGTCATTAGAGCTCATACTTACATCTGATGGAGGACAAGTGAGGTCAGATATGTAGGAGGTGGTGACTCCAGGGTCGGAGCCACTCACAATAACAACATTGTGAGGGCTCTTACTTGCACAACATTTTTGGAACGCAGCGCCATATCTATACTACTACTATATGGTAATTTTGCGAAGTTGATACTTTAATTGGTTTGTTTAGTAGCAATGCAACATGAAAAAACATCTCACCTCTTTCATATTTTGGATCATAATATTTCATAATTGTGATTTTATTTTATTTCAACGATCAATATAACATGATAATGTAAATTTTTTTTTTTTTTTGTCTCTTTTTCTTTCTTTAATTTTCTTTCAAGTTGCATTGTAAGTATCATGGCCAAACGGACTAAAAAATGATTGTTATTCATATGGATGTTACAACTTTAAAGTACTTTCCTTTAAAAAAAAAACTTTAAAGTACTTTTATATCAAAATTTGGATGGGATACATATACATAATACATGCATCTAGTTAACTAAGTTCAATATCGTGTATTGTTAAGATCTTAATATGGTTAGAGTTAGTTTCTATTTGTTGGTAAGTTAGTATTAGTTAGAGTTAGTTAACTCTATTAGTTGGTTAATTAAGTTCTATAAATAGAACTAATATGTACACTATTCTTTATCTTTTCCAATATGAAACACAATAATTATTCCTTTGTATCAACTTATCAAACCTATTTCTCCTATAAAATTCATCTCCACATATCTTCTATCTCCATATTCATAAGATCTCTAAACAAGTATTCCAAGTTCGTGGGAGGAGGCTTTGCTAGAGGAGTGTAGGGCTCTACTATTTGATATCTCTTTGGTTCCTAATGTTTCAGATATATGGGAGTGGCTACTTGATCCTGCTGTGGGGTACTCCGTGAAAGGTGCCTACGATTTGTTATCTGTCGGTGATGTTTCTCAGATGGGCATACCTTTTGAGATGGTTTGCCATAACAAAGTTCATGTGAAGGTGTCAGTTTTTGCTTGGAGGCTTGTTCGGGATCGACTACCTACGAAAGCTAACCTGACTATTCAGGATGTTATTCATGAGGATGATATCTTTTGCGTTTCAGGATGTGGTCACGTGGAGACGGCCGATCATTTATTTTTATCATGTTCTACGTTTGCATCTTTGTGGCAACTGGTGCATGACTGGATTGGTTGTCTTGGGGTGGACTCTAATATTCTTGCAGATCACTTGGTGCAGTTTACTCTTTTGACAGGTGTTGGAAAAGCTAAAAGTTCTTCATGCGACTTATTTGGCTTTTGTGTTCTTGGGTTATATGGAATGAACGTAATAACCGCTTGTTCAATAATACTGTTACTTCTATTCCACGCTTGTTAGATAAGGTCAAATTGTTATCTTTAGGGTGGTTGAAAGTTAAAAAGGTTGTGTTTGTTTATGGTACGCAGAGGTGGTGGTCAAGCCCGTTAGAATGTCTGGGCATTGGCTAACTTGTATTTTCTCTGTTTTAGTTTTTTTCTAACATCTTATAATTTTTTATTGGTCTCCTAGGCACACCTTGTGCTTGAGAACCGCTGATGGTTGTGGTATAATATAATTCTATTTTGATTTCTTAAAAAAAAAAAAAAAATGTATTCCAAGTTTTCCCCTTAAAAAAAATGTTTTCCAAGTTCTCACATTCTAATATTATCTCTTAAAACAAAATGAAGTTTTGTCTCTCTTAAACCGATGTACAAATTTTTATGTACTATAAAAACTTGGTGATGTAAAAGAAAGTACATAATCAACATATATACAACTTTAAAGTACTCTATTTTTTTTTTCTTAAACAAAATACTTCATTATGTTAAATTTGGATGTACACACATCTAGTTAACTGAGTTCAATATTTGTGTCGAAACAATAATCTAGTTAAACAATGGTTAGAAGTAGTACATTTTTAGTAAACGAATTTTGATTAAAATAAGAAACTAAAAGAGATTTGTAGTATTTGGATGATATAAAAAGAAACTTAAAAAAGAATAAAAATTACTGTTTGGTTTAATGAGGGATGATGACTACAAAAATAAGGTTGGTTGTTTGACAATGTAAAATTTAGAGCTTATAAACTCATATGATAGAAAAAGATTTGTTTGGTAACATTTTTATCTTACAAACATATAACTTATTTTGATTAGTTTATAGTTTATTTTAACTAACATATAACTTATTGTTTTTATCTCAATTTTACCCGTTCCATATCTTACTTGAAAAAATTTGAGTATTTGTTAAACATATACTTTTTAGGGTTAAATATGTTTTTTGTCCTTATAAATATGTCAATTTTTTGCTTTAGTTCTTCCAAAATATTTCTTCAACTTTTAATCTTCTAAAAATTTCTCATCTTCACTTTTAGTCCCTCATTTAAAGTAAACTCATATATAGAATTTATATTTTGAATAAAATTTTGCTGAAAATTTTGTCAGGGTGACTAACCATGTACTTTCTCCTTAAAAAAAAAAAACCACGTACTTTCTAAAAATTTATAATATTATAAGAATCTTTTTCAAAAAAATAGAATTTTTTAACAAAACATGAATCAAATATGAATTTTTAGATTTTTGATGGTTAAAAATTCATATTTAATTTATATTTTTTTTTTAAATTATATTTTTTTTTGAGTGATTTTTATAATATTCTACACATTTATGTACAATTTTAATTTTTTTTTTTGTCAGGTAGCCTAGTGGCTAGAATTCACCTTATAAGGTGAATAAGTGGGGTGTCCGGGGTTCGAACTCCGGCCCTTGCATATAATAATGCATTGTCCTACCAACTGAGCTATGCTCACAAGACTTCTGCACAATTTCATAAGGACTAAAAGTAGCAATTGAAAATCTTATAAGGACTAAAAGTTGAAGGAAAAATTTAGAGGGACTAAAATGAAAAGGTGGTATATATACTATTAACAAACTCATAATCACCTAAGCCTCACAAATGACTTCTCATCATATGGTTCAATTGGTCATGTTAGAGACCACTTATAGTCAATTAGTGCAAACATTTGCGCATGTGTGTGCGCGCACACACGCACGCATATAGATTGACGAGATCAAAAATCTTGGATCTCACGTTACTTTTTACCATTTCTTACCGGTCTTTTCCTCTTTAGTGCAATAGTTAGCTTTTCATGTTCAAGGGAGAGGAATTGTTCCCTAGTTTCTTACTGAGCTATTCATGTTTACATTCATTCATGTACCAACAATATAAGAAAGGTTTAAATATGAAAATCGTCCATGTAATTTGGTCCAGTTTTGATTTTTGTTCCTGTAAAAAAAAATTAAATTACATCATTATAAAAAAAATTGTTTGAAAAAGGTCTCTGACCCCACTATTTAGCTGATTTGGTATGGTTTTGGTCACGTGACAGTCGCTGACGTGGCATGCCACCTAATATAAAAAATTTTAAAAAAATGAAAATTCTGAAAAATTCTTTTTAAAATAAAAAAAATTTAAAAATTCTGAAAATAAATTTTAAAATATTAAAATAATTTTCTGATTTATTTTTTTGAATATTATATATTCTGAAATTTCTGGATTTTTTTTTAAATTAAAATTTTCTTAAAAGAACAAGAAATTAGATTTTTTTTTAAATTATAATTTATTGTTGAAAATTTTAAATTTATAACTTTTGAAAATATAATTAGCATTATTTTCGAAAAAGTTTTAATATATAAAAAAATCAAATCTGGTAAAATGAAAAAATCTGGAAATATTTAAAAAATTTGTGGAAAAGATTAATATATATTGAAATTTTCGATTTTTTTTCCATAATATCATATTTAAAAAATTAAAAAGATTAATATTTTAAAAAAAAACAAAATTTCCGAAAAAATATTAATCATATTTAAAAAAAAACTATGGAAAATATTTTAATTTTAATTTTTGAAAAAAAATATGAATTTTTTCCATTTTTCCAGAATTTTTTAATTTTGAAAAACTAATATTTTCTAGATTTTTTTTTATTTTTACCAAAATTTTTTAATCATTTTTAATTTTTTTAAGAACTTTTTTATTATTATTTAAAAAAATTCACAAATGTCACGTGTATCTAATAAAAAAAAATAAAAAAATATACAATCAAACTCCAATATTTGTTTTCTCTTCTCTCCTTCTCAAACCCTAGTCGTCGACCCTTTCTTCTTCTTCTTGTCCTAGGGGTGATTTAGGGTCAATTTTGACCCAAAGATCACCCCTCCGATTTGTTTTTCCTTCTACCTTAATTGAATAAGTGATTTCACATATTTTCTGTTTTCTTTAGTTTGTTTTTGTGATTTCGTCGTCTTTGAACGACTCTGTTTGTTTTGATTTCCCATCTTTGTGCGGTGTATTTTTTATTTCCCGTCTTAGTGCGGTGTTTATTTGATTCAGGTTGAAAAATTAGCTTTGAACAAGAGCAGATCCGATCAATGACAATGATTTTGGCGTCGTCAACGTTGCAGATCAAGAGACATGAGGATTCCGGAGACTTGAATATAGTCATATTTGTAGGCATATGTACCTTGCCGTTTTATGCTATTAACATGTATGATGTGAGTTTGTTCACAAATTCATCCCTTTTGTTTTTAGCGAATTTGGATTTGTATTGTACCGATGTATTCTATCAATTTGAATGAGTGAATATCGAAAAAAAAATTATACAATCAACGCGTCACGTCATCAGAAAAAAAAGTGACACAACAGATCACACCAGCAAAAACACACAGTCAACATACCTAGAGGGTATTCTAAAACAAAACAAAAATTTACAAAGATGAAATCTGACAAATTTTTTTTTACAGAGGGTAAAATTAAAAGTGATCTATATTATAAAGTAAAGGCAATTAACCTTAAAAGTAATATTTTATCCAACACATATAGAAATGAATCTGAGATTCAAATTCCACATCAGATGGTACATAATCCAATCAATTCATCACACAACTACAATTCATTCTACTTTTTATATTAAAAAAACAGAAAGATAAAATTGAAAAACACCAATCATAGAGCTTTTTTCATCAATTTGGCAGAGAGAATAGGAACAGAACAAATTGAACATTTGTCAATGAAAACCCTTCCTTAACAACTGTTCCTGCAAATTCTCAACATTTAAATCAATCCATCATAATCCATATAAACCTTTAATTACCCACTAACATTTCTCAATTAAAATACTAGTATAGTTCTACTTGTATATTATTAAATCAAATCAAACTATATCATTTCATCATCAATAATGTTTAATTTCGAGTTGAAAAAGTGAGAACGCTACGGCACTGTTTTGTTTCTACGCAACCTTCAATCACGTAAGTTCTTTCTTTCTATCACGTAAGTTCTTCATTTCCAATCCTTCTACTCATTCATTGTTACCACCCATGTCATCAAAATTCGTTCTTTAACATCGGATCCTCATGATGGTCATAAAAAAAATTGATTTTTTTTTATTTTTTATTATTTGGAAACCCCTTTTGATCTATGTGCTAAAAATTGAATTTTTTTAATGGGTTTGTTTAAATCTGCATTGTAGTTTGAATTTGATAAAGATTGCTATTTAAATATGTTTAATGATTGTTTTTTTTTATTTTTTTTTATTTATCAGAGTGATTCTTGCTTCTGGTTATGCTTGATGATGGTTTGCTGGATTCATATTGAGTGGTGAAATGGTGATTGATTATTGAGATGTTAGTTACTTTTAGCTGTATATAATATAATCTGTGTTTTTTGGAATTTGGTATTTGATTGATATGTACTGGTTTGAAAAGTAGTGTTTTTTGTCTGTGGAAGAGATTGCTTGATTAATTAGGAATTAGTTAGGATGGATTTGCAGAATAATATGCAGCCTGAATTGGGAAAATTGGAGCAGATTGTTTATCAATTTCTTTTGAAGTGTTTACACATCATTTTGGATTCAAGGGTACCGTTGTTACGTCAACATGATAGAAGCGGTGAGTTATCAATGGGTGGTTCTCGTGTGAAGAGGAGTGATAAATGGTTTAATTTCGCCTTAGGTGATCGACCGTCTGCTCTTGATAACTTGAACTTTTGGCATAGGAATTTGATGGATCCAATGATAATTGACATTATACTAGTTCATCAAGAGAATGGTTCTTCTGTTGAGACAGTTATTGAGAGGTGGAATGTTCAATATGAATGTCCAAGAGGAATGGCTCCTCAAACTAGTGACACTACTGTCTCTTACAAGAAAACATACCAGAAGTCGATTATACTGTTTCGTGCGCTTTATTCTCAAATGAGGCTTCTCCCAACTCATAAGATATTTAGGCAACTAAGTGCAACAAATCATAGTTGTAATTTTGATATTGTCTATAAGGTATCTTCCTTTAGTGATCCATTTTCTAGGGAAGAAGGAGGGATGATGGGAGAATATATTTTCACACCCATTGACGCGCTTCCAGGACGCCTTAGCTTATCTGTGACTTACCGTACTACATTATCTGATTTCAACCTTCAGTGTTTAACATTACCAACAAAAATAATCGCTGATTATGTTGGAAGCCCGAATACCGATCCTTTAAGGTATTTCCCTTCTTCAGTAAAGGGTGTTCGTGCGCCTCCGTCTTCTTCGCCACTTGAACGCCCTCATAGCTGGACGCCTGGTTTTCATAAAGCAGCGCCTTTTGTACAGAACCATCAGTATGTTGGATCACCACCGGCACATCGTGGTTCTCACAAGCCATTTGATTTTCCATCTCCACCTACTGATAATTTCAATAATAGATATCATAACCGTCGAATACAAAGTCGGTCAAGGTCTACAAGTTATGATGAGTATCAACTTTCTCCTCCATTCTCATCCTCACCATCTCCTTCACCACCTATACATATTGGCAATACGTTGCATACCCGTATGCGCTCTGAAACAGCACCTGTGACTATACCTCATCCCATGATGGGAAAAAGCTCTAGAAATCTTTCTCCTAATTTTTTAGATCCTAATAGAAATTCTCTGCCTCCATTATCTCCCAGAAGGAATGATACATCGTCACATGAGTCTCCATCTGGAATCAGGTCATTCAGGAAAATAGAATCTCTAAAGATTGGTCAAAAGGTAACCTTAATTGGCCCTTCATTTCTAATCCTAAAGTTTTAAATGAAATGTGTTTTATCTGTTTGATAAGCCTTTATTTTTGCTTCACAGATTGTCAGAGATAGCAAGGATGATTCGGGGCGGTTCTCTGGATTGTTATCTTCTAGTGACTCACCACGCATTGGAGCTTCGAGAACATCAAGTAGTAGATTATCTTTTCAGGATGACTTGGATGATGGTGACTTTTCGTGTCCTTTTGATGTTGATGATGTTGACCCTCCCAATGTTCTGTCAAGGTACTTTGTGGAAATATCTTTATTGTAAACTCTTCTACGATAAGCGCTCAATTAAATTGTTTATACAAATTCCACATAAATGATAAATCTCCATTTATGATCTATCAAGTTTAGTTATGAATATAAAGTTTGTCGATACTAGTAGTCAGTGATATGATATCTATATTGTTCTCTGGACGGATGTACCTTTTCTACTTGTTGATCCATCAATTCTGATTGAAAACAATTGGTTAGAATTCAGATCTTCAAGCATGACAGGGTTGTTGACTTGTTGTCTTCAATCTTCTCAAATTTATGTATTCCATGCTAGATTCGACAATACTATTTGATTTTGAAGAGAAGCAGATGCTGGCTTCCATATGGGTGTCAGTGTGTGCTTACTTCTTTTTTAGAAGAAAAAAAAAATTTGTGGGGGTGGAGTGGTTTCCCTCCCTGAAGTTGGTTTTAGAATCATGGTCGTGCTTTTTATTTATCAAATACTAAAGCAAAATTAAAATCAACCTTCATAGTATTACATAATTTGTTAACTTCTGATTACTCAATGGTCATGTTCTCTTTCGGACTTTGGTTGCCTTAGCTTTTTTCATGTCTGTGCCTGGCATCATCTACTCCTGAAATCCAACATGATGGATTCTACTTTTGCAACTTGTATATTGTTGTCTTGCTATAGCCTGTAGCAACATGTAATTGCCGGTCATTTAGCTGACACTATCGACTGATCCTTTTGGAAACTAATGATAACTTGTTGTATTATATTTATCTGTTCGATGGTATTTGTAGATTTACCATGTATAATCAGATGAAGGAATTGTATTAGAATGTCCAGACAAACAATACCGCTTAATGTAACCTTTGTTAGATGTTTGGAAACACTGTTTTACTGTATTATCCTCGTTTAAATTTCTGTATTACTTTGACCACTCTTTCTAAAGCTCCTCTAAATGTTCATGATTTGTATTTTAGTATCTATTCTAATCATGTTATTAATTTTCCTTGTTTTGTTGATTTTATGCGTAAATAGCCATAATGTGGATGGGAGGAAGAGTGCTTTGGAGTCCCCTTCAACATCATTACCAATAGGGAGAAAATCACAAGATGCTGCTGTTGGTGTTCTTGTGCACATGCTTAGAACAGCGCCTCCTTTGCGCCAAGATTCAAGCTGTTATTCATCACATTCCCTGAAGGCTGAGCTCGATGGAGGAGTTGCTACCGCTTCCGGATTCTTCATGCCTCGAAAGACAACTGATGCACTTGAAGAGCTTAGGAGTTACAGAGAAATGAGAGACCTTCTTCTTTCCAAGAGTGGTACTCGGATCCTGAAAAGAGATGAAACTTAAGCATGATCATGTGTTGAGGGAGTTGATGCTGACTTAGGAGGGGTACTAATTACAAGTTATACAGAACAAGCGCATGGGGAAAGAAATCAGACTGATGAATTTTTGTACATATATTGACTTTATGATTGGCTAGAAACACCAAAGTTATTATTTTATCATCATGATTAAAATACTTCTAATTTGCTATAATCTCATAGACATTAGAAGTAGTTTGGATGAAAGGTTGTTGAATTTATTTGTAAAGATGCACATATGCTTCTGTTGAAATGTTGAATTTTAAGTAGAAATTAGAAATTTTGTGGAGTTCGGGAGAGGTATGTTTCCTATTTCTACATTTATCTGTTTCCACCTTAGAACTATCATTGTGATGCAAAAGGGGTTGGGGTAGAACCGTTCATGGTTCAGTTCAGGAAGAAAACTATACAGTTTCAATCGTTTGGTAAACTGAACCAATGATTTATCTTGAATGAAACTGATAGGGCACAAAGATTCAGTGCATTGATCATGTAGTTACAAATTGAACTGGTTCTATCTTTCGAAGGGCATTTTTCAGCCTAAATAGATATTGAGGGGCCATAAAAACTCTCACATGCGCGACGAGACACGTGGATATTCTTTCAACTAGTTTTGTTGATACTATATCAATGGATTTAATTTAATTTCAATTTTGGTCTTTCTATTTCTATGGTATATTTCTTGAACATTTGATTACATTGAAAGAGACCAAACCATTTCATCCAAACGCTTTAGAGTACTATTATTATACATACTAAATTCAAGATGAGCAATTTTAGATAAACTAAAATAAAATTACAAGACCAAAACAAAATTTAATAATATATCGGTAAGCATGGGCGGGTGTACATACAACACGTTGGAGGCAACCACCCCAACACACAAATTTTGAATTTTGTAATATTCTACAAAGAATTAACATTTTTTATTAAAAAAAAGTACTGTTTTCACTAAATATTGTTGAATAGTTTTATTTGTGAAGGATTAAGTACACAACTATGTGAAAGACAAATTAAATGAATACTTGTTTAGTCACATGCATAGATAAACATATTTGTTATAGTGTGCTGAAAACGAAAAAATATAAAAGAATTTTAAAATGTGGAGACATATATAGAGCAATTATAATTTATCGATATTGAAGTATCTTCAATTTATTTATTTTATATAATTTTAATCCCTAAAAAATTTCGTAATAATAATGTAATTCATATACTACTAGAAAAATAAAATCAATGGCAAAAGTTAGTAACGAAAAAAATTTCCTCTAATTCCCTAATTACTAAATTTAGCGATGGATTTAGAGAAAGATTTCATGGTTTTCTTCTCTAAATTTTCTTGGTTGCCCTCTATGATCTAGATGGGGTAGCATGTGATTAACCGAGTAACATGAACTCGAGCACGATCCCGGATATTACAAAAGTAATCATCATGAAACAATTATACATATACCTCTCATCCACTTCTAATAGTGGAAGAAATCATGCATGTGCTAGTGGTGCTACAACACATTTTGAGAGAACAATAAACGAGGGAACACGAAGGATGACTTGGGATTTCATGTGAAGAGTGTACGCTTTTGAGAGCAATTATGAGTACAACATACTTGATCAACAAATGTTCATTAACATGTATAAACTTCAAGAGACCTATGGAGGTATGAAGTGGGAAACCGATTAATTATTCTAATTTAAAGGTTTTCAAAGCTTTGGAATTTCACATATCAAGAAAGGCAAGCTTGATGTTAAACATATGAAATGTTTCTCCATTAGTTATTTGGAGGGTGTGAAGGGTTACATATTGTGGAAGACGGAACTTATAGGTCCAAGAGGTGAAAACTAAAAAATGAGGGTGAAAAGAACTTAGTTTGAGGTGGAGCATTCCTTTCATGAGGTGGAAAGAACTTTGCAAGAGTTATGTTGAATTTGGTCAAAAAATTAAAGATCTAAACTTTGTCTATTATCTTTCATAAGCTAATTTTTAAGGTTTGAATATAATATTTTTGAAAGTATGGTATGATATGACCAAAATATGAAGAATTGTAAATTACAAAAATAGAATAAGTGTTTTTGTTTTAGGGTGACTATTTCTAGAAATCACAAATATTAAGGGGGCTATTTAAACAACTAACTACTTTTTTTTTATTAATATAAGGGTTAATAGGTCTTTACCCCCTGTAATATAGGTCATTTTCAGTTTTCTCCCTGTAAAATTTTAATTTTGATTTACTCCATGTAAAATATTTTTGTTTTGATTTACTCCCTTAATATAATTGGCACTAATTACATTTGTCCCTATAGGGATTCGAAATCAGTATTGTACCTGGTGGTTACTTACAAGCTACTATGCTCAATGTAAATTGAGAAATTCTATTATAGTCACAAGCACAAATGCATAGTGTTTGGGCACACACATATTACAAGATTTTCTTAAATAATGAAAAAGAAATTGATAATGAAATGATTTAGTATTTTAAGAAATGACACTTTTATATCTATTTGACCGAACACTATTTATCTGTGTTGGTGACTATGGAAGAATTGTTCATGTAAATTTTACTTATTTGGCACTTCTATCCTAAAATTCTGAATTTGAATTAGGTTTCATAATTTAAAAGGTTCTACAGGAGCAAAATTAATTTTCAAAACTTGACGAAGATAGAAGAAGATGAAAAAAAGTTTCATGTGGAGTATTTAGGTTTTTGATGAAGTTGAAGAAGAGTTTCATGTATTTTCGACAAGATGCACCGAGGAAGAGTGACTTGAATTCAAATACTTTCAAAAGTATGATCTACAATATCGCATGTGCATGAAATGAAACAACTCTTTTACACCAATTAAAAAGTGCAACTAGATTCTATATCGTATGAGAACAATCTTGATTCTATATCTATAGAAAAATTGGTTGAAAGAAATAAAAAATGATGAACTCTTTTTGGTTGAAAATTGTTTACTAACCAAGGTTTCGGATGAATTTAAACCACCCCATTATGAAGAAGGAATAACTTTATTGTATGAAGTCTTTAAATCTTGATACTATCCAAAGAAGGGATTCTTCGAGGCTAAAGTATATATGAACGGTCCTCGCTATGTTTAGAGTAGTATTTATATGTGATGAAAGATATGTGATGGTACTAATATCTATATTTGGAACCAACCATAGTTAAAGGATTAGAGAAGTCCTTCGTAATGGCTCATTTGAATGAAGAAAATATTCTTATGAAGGCATCTAAATTAATTTATCCATCGAGTGGATGGTGGAAAGTTCCATTAATTGGGTTAATGTTTGGCCAACACATTTGATATAAACCCTAAAAATTCCCTTGAATTTAACAACTGAACACAATAAGTCAAAGGAAGTGCAAGCTCTAGGTGATGGCATGCAGGGTGGAAATTTAAAGTTCCTATAATAAAGTAAAAAGTTCTTAGAGTGTTTTAGAAAGTTTCTACGAGTCCAAAACATCCTGAACCATAAATATGTTAGATGTGAATCTTATTTTATTTTCTTTAGATGAGAAATTCAGAATGAGTGGTACTAAAAATCTAACTTAAATTCCATTTAGATATACTCATGTAAAAGTTGGTTGAACAATGAATTTTGAAACTAAAAATCAAATGGAGAGACAAAACTTCAAAATCTAACTTTGAGTTAGAGATTAGTTTTGAGATAATTTTTATTTTTTTAAAAAAATTCATAAACTATTTTGTGCTTTTTTTTTTTTTTTTGTCAGGTAGTCTGGTGGCTAGAATTAACCTTATAAGGTGAATAAGTGGGGTGTCTAGGGTTCGAACTTCGGCCCCTGCATATAATAATGCATTGTCCTACCAATTGAGCTATGCTCACAGGACCTATTTTGTGTTTCTTTATAATAATGAAATTATTATTTTTAAAAAACGTGTTATAAAAATAATTTGTTGGAGATGCTGCACAAAACAGCTTCTCTTTGAAGTAGTTTTCAAATTTATTTTCTTTAAAATCTTCATTTTTATAACATTCAAATTATTTTTAACCTTAAACAATTTTACATAATCAATTTATTCAAAACCAATTTTTGAATGTAAATCACTTTACATTGAAATCATTTTTAACCCTAATCAATTTAACATAATCAATTTATTCTAGAGGCAATTTTTATCACCACATAACCAAACTACACAATTTTAAACACACTAAAAGAAAAAGTGGAGTCATAACAAAAAACGATCTCTTTTGTATTAAATGTTATTTGGCATGTCTGCTCTATTATAACTTAAAACACACATAAACAAAGACACTGGATGGACTGTTGCATGGTAAGTTTTTCGGTATCTTAATATTAAAGTGATTATAACTCCTAAAAAAAGGTAAACATAATCAATTAATTTAGGAAATGACTCTCTCGCATCACATAAAAAATCACAAAGTCTTTTGAAAGCATGATAATTACCCTACAAAATTTTAATTCAAGTTATAACCTTAAGACATTTGATATTTTATTTTTTATGGAACATAGTTTGATGCTTCATTCATACCAACATTAACATACATGATTTCTCATACTTGATTTTATCTTTATAAATGGATGGCTTTTAAAAGGAAATCTAGTTATGTTGGGATCGAGGAGCTTAATGCAAGTGTAAATTAAAATTCCAAAATCCAAAAAAGATTGGATCTTGCAGCGCAGCGGTAGCGTTAAAAATGAACACCAATATTTAACGTGGAAAACCCTCTAATACCGAGGGAAAAACCACGGGACAAACTCCGAAAAATATTCCACTATATTAAAGAATATTACAATATTCTCTCCACTCTCTTACACACACAAGAGATACAAATAGTGTTTCCCGTGAGACCTACTTCTATTCTAATGCTATTATTTTTTAGCACCTAGAAGTTATAAAGATGATACCCCACCCAATGTATTTTTCCCACACTCTCTGGATTTACTCAACACTATTTTTTCTCTCACACACTTCTACATACAGAGAAGCTTTGTATTTCCACTTCTGCTTCGATGCTTTCATTCCTTCAAGTACCCCTTTATTTATAGAGGAAATCAGTTGATGATGAGTTAAATGCTATGCACTCCTTTTACGCCAAAGTTATGTCCTCAATGTGTGAAAAACTATATTTTATGTCATGTTTTCAAACTGCTTCACCACAAGCTATGTGTGTTCTCTGAACAACCTATACATAGCCAAACTATTTGAAAGGAAAAACTAAGCCATGCATTTAAGTGGAGTCATAACAAGAAACGATCTCTTTTGTATTAAATGTTACTTGGCATGTATGCTCTGTTATAACTTAAAACACACACAAACAAAGACACTAGGTGGACTTTTGCATGGTAAGTTTTCCGGTATCTTAATATTAAAGTGATTATAACCCCTAAAAAAAGTTAAACATAATCAATTAATTTAGGAAACGACTCTCTCGCATCACATAAAAAAATCACAAAGTCTTTTAAAAGCATGATAATTATCCTACAAAATTCTAATTCAAGTTATAACCTTAAGACATTTGACATTTTATATGGAACATAGTTTGATGGTTCATTCATACCAATGTTAACATACATGATTTCTAATACTTGATTTTATATTTATAAATGGATGGCTTCTAAAAGGAAATCTAGTTATACTTGCAATTCAAATTGTTAACATACGTAAAAATCTAGTTATAGTTGATTTTATCCTTATAAATGGATGGTTCATTCATACCAATGTTAACATACATAAAAATCTGGAGAAAATTACTTGCAATTAGAGCTTTTGCGAAAAATGTTACTTGGCACATATGGTGCATTCAAATTTAAAGGAAAAATTAGATTAACTTTCCCAAAGGTTTACAAAAATGACACTAACACCCCTCTAGTTTTAAAACTTACACTAACCTCCGACAATTTTTTCTTTAATAGACAAATACCTTTCTTGTTATTAACACCGTTAATTTTTTCTATTATCTTTTTTTTTTAATTTTCAATTAACCGTACGTTAATGGGGGCAAACGTTTGTGCTTGAATCTATTCAAGAAACCATATTCAAATTGAAAAATGTGTATCAGATCAAAGGTATTCTAAACATTCAAGAAACCATAGGTTCTCCTTCTTAATTTCACATGGATTCACACATCGTTAACTTTCACTCTTATCCCTATATATGTTGCATTGTGATTATTAATTATATTATTCTGCTGGAACTGATCTAATCATCAATTTCATCTGACACTGATTCTTTATTTAAACCGCTAATTGCATTTCTTTGATTCTTATTTTCTTAATTGAAATTATCTTTCATTAGGTTAATCAAATCAAAATAAACTTTCATTAGAAATCAATTTAGCAGCATAATGGTAAAAGCATACAAACAACAAGTGTATAAACATCCATGAACAAAACATAAAAATAACGAAAAACATAATAGAGTTAGTAGCACGGGAGGTGTTTGTATATTTGTTAAAAACTCAAGGGAGGTTAGTGTAAGTTTTAAAACTAAAGTGCTTGTTCAAAAAAAAAGTTTTAAAACTAAAGTGGATGTTAGGATCATTTTCATAAACCTTAGAGGATGAGGGTGTAATTTTCATATACCATAACAAAAATTTTAAAAAAATAAATACTACTAGTTAAATGTCTAACTTAGTAAAAACACAAGCCAATAAAATAAGTTAAAAGACATTAGATTAATTTTGTATATGTCACTCTTTTCATAAATGCAACGACAAAATTGTTAAGATTAATTCTTGTAGTTTGTATCATGTCATAGTTTGTTTTATTATTTATAGTCAACATGTCATGTTATGTAGAAGAAATTGAAAACTACTCGTGTAAGGAAATCAATGCTTATTAAGAACACTACTTATGTAACATTTAGATATAAACTACATCGATTTTCTTATATTTCATTTTTTTTTAGGTTAAAATGCTTATTCAAACAACAAAAAATGAAATTCAATTGTTATTAAGAACCTAATATATCCATCCATATCAAGATTCTAGAAGAAATATCATAAGACTGAAATGATAGCAATAGCATAACAAAACTAAAGATACATGACTTTATGATGTGATAAAACTTACATCCAAATTTAAAACACTTTAAAATATATTTGGTTGTCCTCTGAAATAGGAGCAGAAATTACTAAGAATATTTGTTTATATGTGTTGTGTTGATAACACATATACCAACAAAGATGTTGTCTTCTTTGGTAATATCTTCTACCACAATACCTCAATCCACCCAAGAATATAACCACAGAGACAATAATGGTCATAGTCCTATTCCAGTCTCTAATCATACAAACAAACACTTCCCATTGTGTAGGAGGTTCCACAAAGAAAGATGTTGGAGGACAAGACATAAGTGGTGAAGGGGGGTTATGATGCACATGCAAATGGTAATGTAAGCATCCATGTGACCCGAAAAACAAGAGTGTTATCATCAACGCTATCATAATAATAATTATCTTTTTTGAATAATGACAATTACCTCCTCCTGAAAAATAAATGATATTTGCATTAAAAATTAAATTTTTGACAACTAATTTAGAAAAATGAATGATCAAATAACCATTTAAGTTTATGTCGTTTCGCATACCTACTCAAAATCTAAGACTAGAATTGAGAAGGCTAGAACATCATATTTTAATTTCAAAAAAAATTTAAATATAAAAAAAGTTACTCCAATTAAATTAAAGGGGTGAAATTATCAAAATCACTTTATGGTGTGACATAGTTACAAATTTTTACAAATTATTTATTCATTACAAAGATGAAGGTCCTAAGATTTTTGCTATGATATCTACAAAATGAGAACCCCACATGACTTACAACCATCAATTATACCGAATACAAATTTGGATGTGAAAACCCACTCAAAATTATTCTTAGATGATGTTATCAAACATCTATACACACGATATAACACTATCACAACTTATAAAACATAAAAATACAAGAACAAACCGCGCAATGTGCAAATCTAAATCTAATGTTTATAAAATCATAAATGTGATTCATCAGTGTAAAGAAGTGTTATCTTACCTTTCTTCATGTTATTTAGTTGAGTTGGAGAGGCTTCATATTGGCATTAATCATCCTCTCTATGTATATCAAACTTGTTACATCATTAACAAACACAAACATGTAACTGTAAAAAAACAGTTATCATAACCTACTATATATGTTGTAATGTTTGAGGTTTCTTTCATTTAATGAAATGTTGTTTACCGTAAAAAATAATTAAAGCAAGCAACTCCATAATATAAATATAAATAAGATTTCACTATCATCGTACATCCGGTGATATTATTCAAATTTCATTGTCTAAGATTTATATATTTTAAAATGTATATCAGTCTACTACTATCATTCTCAATAAAAATATGACATATGCATCGGTTAAAAAACAATCGAGAAACTTATAATTCATAAACAAAGAAACATTATATCAAAAGAATTTGTTACTCATGCATAATTTCAGTTTAATAACAATTACGTTGTTCTTTCAAGATATTTTTAATAGGATCAAAGTAAAAAACAACTATGAACAAAAAACATATTGTATTTTTTTTCACAAGCATAATTAACCACATTCATAAATGGTGTATTGTTTGGATACAAACTAGCTGATTATTACTCCTAGCTTATGTTTCATAACTCATAAGTTAATGAAAAAGTTATAATCCTACAAATACTTAAACAGTAAAATATCATAGTAGGAAAAGAAAAGTATTGTATAATTCTATCCGAAGCATTGAAATATCTGAGAATTTACTTTTGCTCCGTTAAAAAATACACCTGGTTATTGTAAACACCCTCTTTCCAAAATAAAAACCTAATGCTTCGAATTAATTGACGATTTGTTGGATACTTTTCGGTTAAATAGTTGTTAATTTGTTGAAATGACTCTTCAATCAACTCCAAAAGAGGATCAACAAACACCGATCATAAGTTTCCGCCACTAGATTCCTCGTGTGTCCTACAGGATGTTAACAAAACAATATTATCCGATTGCATCTCAATCAATCCTCTAGCATAACATGTGTCAACTACAAAAGTGACAACAAAACCTTATGATAGCTCTATCAAAGTCTCCGCTAACAACTAAAGATCTAGTGGTAAATGATTGGCACCAACAATGAATTTTTCATCGTGATGTTCACCACCATAACGACAACTGAAAAATACAACTAATGTATCTCTAGACTTAGTAAACTTAAGTAAACTAATTATTTTCTTTAGAATTTCTTGTCTAGTAAGATGATGAATATTATTTTTATTTTTGTCTAATATCAAAAAACTTAACAAAAATTAAATCATACTGTATAGTTTGTTCAAAACTTAACAAACATACCGTATAGTTTGTGTTTGTTTCTTCGAAAAAGAAAAAAAATAATGTGTTTATCAAAACAAAAATACATCCATATGAATTGAAAAAGCCTTTCTGCCATTAACATTCAAATTCGATGAACATGAATTTAATATAGTTTATGAATTACATATTATGTTTATATAGTTAAGGGACCATATTGAAGAAGGAACAATAGTTCATGGACTAAATTGACGGTTTATTTGTTTGTTGATAAAAGAAAATCATATTAAGTATTTTATACTCAATTTATTGTTTGTGTCGTATTGTTTATCATATGTGGGGTAAAATTGCAATTGGTAACATGCATTTTGATATAAGTTTTGGAGATAATAAAAGGAAAAACATGAAAAGTGTGAATGTAATAATCACACTAAAACCTTCTTCTTCAAGCCAAAGACAATGTTGGTACTTTAATTAATAAGCATGATAAAGTTACCCTAGAGCTCAGTGCAATGAAGCTTGATTGATACACGTGTTCTTTATCAACGGTTCTAGTTTCATGGGATAAGTGAGATTAGTGTTTACTGAGAACGTCACTCTTAGACTATGGACCACGTAAGTCAAAGTCAAACAATATTCTCTGACTTGTTACGTCCTTAATTCAGTGGAATATGTAGCTGGAGTCATAACATCCTTAATTCATACTCCCTCCGTTTTTAATTATAAGCAAATTTTATTTTTTAGGTTCATTCAATTAATGATGTATATACATCATAATATACATCATTAATTGAATGAACCTAAAAAGTAAAATTTGCATATATTTAAAAACGAAGGGAGTACCACCGTTAAGGTAAACAAAAACGGAACCACAGTTAACCCTCATGGAATGAAAGCATGGTAGTACCATTTTAGAGGAGTAACAAATTTGTTGTCTTTATAATATGAATGAAAGTTTAATTTCATTTTAGTTTGATGGAGTACATTTCATTCACTTGGATAGAAGTTTTCGTATTATTTTTTAATAAAAAAAGTTGAGGATGTCACATTTTTTTAAGGTATGGTTATTACTACTTAATATTTGAAGGTGTATTTAATGTTTTACAACTTTTTAAATAAAGGTATATGTCTAAAAATGTTTTTATTTTTATTTTTATTTTTTTTATTTTTATAATAAAAAGCAGGTGAGTATTATAAGGAGAATATGAAATAGAGTCCCTAAATTTTGACTCGGATAATATGTTGCATCCAAACTCTTTCGGCATAAATAAATCGACTCCGCTACGTCCATCAGACAAAATCCAATTCTATTTTTTTAAAGAAAAATTCAATTTTTGTACATCATAATAATTGGATTAAATGTATACTTAATTATGGTTGAGTTTTCTTTTTTTTTTTTTAACTGTAAAATAAGTTTCAATAGCATGAAGTTGTGTTGTAAGATAAGAAATTTTCTAAGTACTACCATTAAGCAAGTGATTTCCCGAGTACTGCCACTAAACAATGCAATAAAACGTCTCTGGGGTAGGGTCATCAACAACTAGTGGGGGTCCACTTGATCATAATATTCAGTTACTCACTCATATAGTAATTTGTTAGGGAGTAATTGATTGTTATCAAAAGAGAAATTACATAAAACAGTATGAACGGCTGGGATGAATTAGCTATCGAATGTTTCATCCTTACCACAAAATATGTTCACCGGGCCATAAATATTAGTAATTTGTTCGGAAATATTTAATTGTACTTTGATGGTTAATTTATTTTTTTAACAAGGCAAAATGAAATATGTACTAATATCTAAAAAAACAATCCCCTTAACTCAAGTTGTACCAAAGAAGAATGCCAAAGTTCAACAAAAGAGATTAAGCCAAAGAAAGAAACAATTCGACCAAAAACACCAAAAAAAGTACATTAGTCAATGCTCATACAAACAACTATGAGAAATAAGTGACAAATGAGCATTATTGGCCTTCAACCACAAAAAAGAAAGAAACTTAATTTTTTTTTTCAAAAGCGGATAAGTAGTGCTTCTGTTATTGTTAAAAAACATGTCGTTTCTTGCCTTCCAAATTACCCAAGTGCATAACATCTCGCCTAGCTTTAGAGACATCAGTTGCATTACCAAATTGAACAAAATAATCCAAAATTCAAAAGGGATCAACCGAAGTAAAACCAAGGCAATTGACACAAGATACCAAAGAGAGCTCGTCACGTTACAGTCCAAAAACAAATGATCTATCGATTCAACCTTGCCAAAACCATTAAGACAGAGTTGGGAATCAGAATGAATAATGTCTCACCAAAACAAATTATCCTTGGTAGGCCACCTATTATGGAGAAGTCGCCAAACAAATAAAGAGATCTTCAAGGGAACATGCTTAAGCCAAATAATATTAGAAACAACAGTATAATGACGTGGTTCCTGACTGGTGAAAAACGGGTATGCTTCACGCACTATACAACATGCTTAACCCAACGATTAATGTTTACTTTTCCAACCTGACAGCCTACCTTTAATTCTGATAAGAAACGGTCCCCAAAACTTAATTGTCGAGCAACACCATGGAAAATTTTTAAATTTGCATCTCTCTCTAATCCAATTTAAGTGAGACTGCTGCCAACAAATACGCGTATTAATCCGAGATAGATAATGAAGATTAGTTGTCAACCCATGCTCGTAACTAATTATATAACCTTTTTTTTTTTTGTTTGTCGAAACTAATATAATCTTTGTGCAAATTTATAAAGATAAACTATAATATTCAATCAACTAAATTTATAATACCTCTAAAAAAAAATTATAATAAACAAGATATAATTATTTAAGTTACAAATTCTATATATAAAAAACAAATAAAATGTACTACAATTATGTTAAGATAAAATTAAATTAAATGGATGTAATTTTTTTAACACATTAGCACCCTTAAAGTTTGGTTGGATATGTACTCAACATTTGATTATTCAATGTTATATCATACATTTGTATTAATTTTTTTTTTAGAGGGTATTCATTTATTTTAAAATCAAATCAAATTTTAAATTCTGTCTACTACCCAACTAAATTTTAAATACTTAAAAATCTACCCTTTTTTTTTTTGAGTAAAAATTATATACATAATTGTTTGTGTTTGATTGAGTAAGAGGAGGATAAAGCGTTTGAATTGATAGTAATATTAGGTCAATTGATATTTGAATTGAAAAAGCGTTTCCGCCATTAACATTCAAATTCTATGAACATGGATGATGAAGATTCTTCCACCTGCCCCTTCTGTTTCTTATCACTTCCATCCTCACAACTTCAATGGTAATTCTTTTCTTTCTTCATGTTTCTTCTTTTTCTTTCACAATTTCATGACACGGGTTCGATTTCAGGCATGCCAATACCCACTTCGAAGATGACGATTTTCGTTCTCCTCAGGTAGCCCTTTTTCTTCTTCTTTCAAATTAACCTAAGAATCGTCAAAATAAATAAGCAATCAAAATAAAAATTGAATCTTTTGTGTTTTCCCCCTTTTTGAAAGGTGATTTTGTGATCAATGTCTGCAATCAATTAGACTCCAATGATTATATTTTTACTTAACCCTTTTTGTTCAAATGTAAATTTTTACATTTATGTTCTAAAGTTAGCTATTTTTCTTCATTTTTGAGTAGAGAAGAAAGTCACATTAGGATGCATTTTCTACTCAATTTATTGTGTGTGTTGTATTGTAAACAAGATGACTTTATTTTACCTTTTGTTGTAGAAATAGCTTATACATAAGCACTTTTATGATAAATGTTTATGCTATAAGCGCGTAATTAAAGTGTTTATCCAAACATGGTCTAGGTATTTCTACTCAATTTATTGTTTTTGTTGTGTTGTATGGTTTCATATGCAGGTTGAAAAAGCAGTTCGTAACTTGCATCTTAATACAACTTTTGGAGATTGTAACAATTGGTGTGGTGGTGGTGGTGGTAGTAGTAGTATTGGTAGAGATAATGGAGTGTGTAATATGGATGAGAAGATCTCTTGCTTGGTTGATTTGCAGATAAAGGGTGAATTTCACAATGTAAATGGAGGTTTGATGAACTTGTTAAGGAACTGTTTGGAGTCTGATGGTGACAACTCAAGAAGCATTTTATCAGGTTATGTTGATCATTTCCAAAGCAATAAGTTTGAAGATGTTGGATGGGGTTGCGGTTGGCGTAACATACAAATGCTTAGCTCACATTTATTGGCACAAAAGAGAGAAACAAAAGATGTATTGTTTGGTGGTTCAGGATTTGTTCCTGATATTCCATCGCTCCAAAGATGGCTTGAGATTGCTTGGGAAAGAGGTTTTGATGAATCTGGCTCTCATCAATTCAATCATGCTATCTATGGCTCTAAAAAATGGATAGGAGCTACTGAATGTGCTGCCCTTTTGCGTTCTTTTGGTCTCCGATCAAGGGTAGTGGATTTCGGTCCTAAGGAATCTGAATCTCTCTATCTGTCTGTCCCTGGTTCGAGTCTTGGTGGACAGGATTTAGTGAGAATTGGTGATGAAAGGAAGAGGAAAGCACCGAATGTCTCAGGACCAATGGATAGATATCTGTCTCGTTGTGGCGGTGCTGTTTCTCAAACAAGTTGTAGAAAGAATGCAGAGTCCTGTTCTTCTATTAATGCTACTGTGGATAGAAAAAGTGGCGGTGAATTTGTGGTGAAAAGTGCTGCTAAACAAAGTAAAAATCATCAAGTTCTCATGGACTTTGTGTGGAATTATTTTTCAAATAAAAACTCGATTCAATTTGGCTACAGGCGTGTTGTCTTCAGCGAAAAAACGTGAGTGATGATTCATTTTAGATACACTTGCAATTGATTTAACCAAACAAATGATATTGTTTATTGTGGTGTTTAAAATTTTGAAAGCTTTCTTGGACAGTCCCTTGTACTTTCAACATGATGGACACTCGAGAACAATAGTTGGAATCCAAGTCAGACATCAACGAAATGGAATTCTGCATTATAATCTCCTAGTTCTTGATCCTGGTCATGTAATGTATTTGTGTGTTATTGTATATTTTCTTATTTTTAATTTAAATGCCTGTGTCTAATTGCATATATCATATGAGTGTGCTTCTTGAACTGCTAAAACCAAGTTCATCACAAAGTTTAACCAATTTTTAATTACAACCTACATTATAATCCTTACTTTGTAGTAATATTATAAAACCGTTAGTTTTTGTGGTAATTGGTTGTATTCTTTGGGCTAGTACAAGCTCCAGAAGTAAGGATATGCAATTGTAAGTAGGTTTAGAAAATTAGATGTCTGCTTGAATTGATTGAGTTTATCTATTGACAAACATCTGTGAAACAGTTGTTTTGGATAGCTTAGGGAAACAACTTATTACACGTTTTAAACTGTTTTCAGCTTATTTGCATAAGCTTTTCAGGATAGCTTATACGAAAACAGTTTGACTTTATTTTATCTTTTGTTATAGAAATAACATATACATAATCAGCTATATGATAAGCGCTTAATTAAGATGTTCATACAAACAAGACCTGGATATATTTTCTTCCTACATCTATCTGTTATTAAATGTTTATTCTAGAACCGGCATGTTGTTTAGTAATTATGGCATGACATCATTTCAAATATTGTGACTTATCATTATAGAGAACGGCAGCTATAGAAAGTTCACTAAGGGAGAGAAAAGGATGGCAGAGATTCATAAAAAGAGGAGTGCACACACTGAGGAAGCAACAATACCAGGTTTTACTTCTTTTTCCAAAAAATCGCAATGTCTCGCACCTTTGAAAGACGAGGGCTGATGTTCTTTTTTTCTTTTTCAGCTGTGTTATGTCGATCCTGGAATTGCCAGTGAGGAGGAGATGGAAAAACTCAAGACAGTGGACAGTGTCTTCATTGAACTTTAGACAACCATATAAAAGTTCTTTGTTTCGTCAAGGTACCATCTACTATTTCATGCCATATAATGTAACTATTTTTCTTTGCACTTTTTCTGACTATTCTATAATAATTACAACAGAGGAGATATTGGAAATAAATGTAAAAGTTTTATGTTGACACATATTTTTCATTGTTACAGATTATGGAGCTGTCTACAAATATTAACAGTTATGTATCATCATCACTGAATCATGCATGCAAGCTTGTAAGACTGGAGACGTCACTTACAAGCTAGTTTTGTAAGATTGAATTAGACTCGATCCAAATTTTAAGATTCAGTAGCATCAAGGGGATAATCGTTAAATCCAATTTAGTTTACATACTTCATACTCCTTGTATGAGACGGAAGGAATCTTCTTATCGTACAACTAATGAGTGCTATATCATGTTTAGGATATGTTCTTATGGGATGGTATAAAACTGCTAGGGCTTAATGGACACAATAGAGATGGTGGTTTATGTTATGTATAACTCTACCTTTTCTGTTTGATTTTGCTGTCAACTGGTATCAGTTTTGGTCTGCTACTTTGTGCTCTAGAACTCTCATCAAAATTATAATCGCTACATAGCACCAAAACTTCAGATTGCCGATGTGTAGACTCCGGCACAACACTAACACATTCACTTCCATATATTCAAAATAATGCTTGTAACGATTGTAAGCATTTTTTTGTGAATGCAAAATAATGCTTATAAAAAGGAATGGATGAAGTATAAAATAATAAATAGTCTTTGATGTTTAATAAGTAATCGTTAAATATATTATCTTGCTAGTCCGTAACATTTAGTTCAAATTTTTAACAAACGTGAGTTCGCAATAGCTTATGTAATTTCATTGTTCTTTTTTTTTTTTTTTTTTTTTTAAGTCATATCAACACTCTATTTTCAACACTTTCTTTAATAAACAATGCTACATATAGCGATAGACTTTTAACGAAAAATTCACCTATGAGGTAGCAGCCTATTATCAAGCACCCACTAACCCATACATGTGTAGTTTGTATTGAATAAAACCATCAAATGTTGCACTCTTGTGAACTATTCGAGACACAATCTTTAACGATACCAAACACTTTCCTTCTTCAACAATCACTCTTTTATTAGGTGAAATTTTTACCACACTTTAAAATTGGGTTACACATAAAGTCGTAAGACTTACATTCTTAAAGAGTGTTGAAAAGAGAGTATAGACCAATTTAATCTATTGACTCGTGTACGTCTAATTCATGTGTATCTAAACCAAAAACTATAAAACACATTTATTTTTTGAAGGAGGATACACAACACATGATATATTGAATTATGTGTTCAATATTTCTTTCTTTTTCCAGATAACGTTGACATAGTTTTACTTACTGCTGCATAGTTGAGGTGATACTCTGGACAATGGTACTTCAAGAGAAAATCTGGACCAAGACCGTTAGAACATTGAAGGTTGTTAATATCTATATAAAAAAAGGTGGCCTTTTAATAGTTAAAATCACTTTATCAAAATCAAAAATTAAGTTCTGCTACTTGTAATTGTAATTGTTCATGTCTTGAAATATAACTTGAATTGATTTGCATGCTTCTTTGAATTTATTTTTACAGTATAATGTCATCATACTGTATGTATATTTTTATCTAAGCAATGAGGGATTTTATTTTTCTCTTGAAATATAACTCTCAATGCTTGTAAGTTGTTAGGTTAATAATTAAGATTAGGGCACAAATGCACAATGTTTGGTTGAATCAATGGGAAGAAGTTTGTACCTTCTTCAATATTTACAAGACAAATGTAACAAGTCAATAATGCGAAGTGTTAGCTTTGTATATGATGAAACTACATATTCGTGTAAAAATTGAATCAATGATCAAATGAACTTAAACATCGTCCCATATCAAAACCAATTAAAATTGATTTGGTTTTGTTTTTCATGAATCATGCTAACCAAACTCAATTTCAGATATCAGTTTTACAAAATTCAAAACTAATTATCTGAAATCCGAACGAAATCATTATGTTTTATTATGTATTTTATTTTATTTTACACTATTTTTTGGTACATCGAGATATCATTCACGCAAAATTAAAAAGACTAATCTCTATTCAGAAGTCCTAGCTCAACTGGCAAAATGCCGAAATTGTTAGGCCGGATGCCATGACCGGGGTTCGAACCCTGGTACCTCCACTTGTGTGTGTGAGTTTATAATGGCTTTGCCATTTCGTCTATCTACCAAAAAAAAAAAAAAAAGACTAATCTCTTCAAAGTAAATTTATTTAAGAGGTTGACTTCTCTCAATAAAAGTTTTTTCATACGCACCGACCGGAGATTGAATCTTGGACCAAATGTTTTTCATTCGTTTTTTTTTTTTCACAATTATATATTATTTAATATATGTACAATGTTATGAAAATGATTAAATGATGTAAGGCCTATAAATAATGATCATATGAAAATGAATTGAAAACATTCCTGACTCCTCCTCCAATATTGGAAATAGTACTATAGACAGTGTGGCAGCATCACCAAAATGGCAACAAAGTTGGAGACACTCAAATAAGACAATTTGACTCATATATTTATTCAAAACAGAAGAAATGGATGAAGGGTTTTCAGAAAATACTTTTTGTCATTGTTTGAGTTTTTCAAAATTAAAAAGACCATTAGTTCATCATAATTTTCTAAATTTAGAACTTGGTAACAAAAATAAATAAATTAAGTCATAACCAAAGATTAACCTAAATGTAGGGCTTAGAAATATATTTTTGATTAAAAACT
Organism: Medicago truncatula; assembly: GCF_003473485.1. Lineage (NCBI taxonomy): Eukaryota > Viridiplantae > Streptophyta > Magnoliopsida > Fabales > Fabaceae > Medicago > Medicago truncatula. Next base: position 30,436,666 of record NC_053046.1, read on the forward strand.
GATAAAAATAAGTCTTAATTTGTTCATTCTCACATAACATTTTGATATAATATGTTAGTATAATTCTAAACAATATTAATTTTGTTATTAAGTATACGACTCTGTAGAGTAAATTACGATAATTTAAACAATTTTATAATTAGAGACAGATGTAGTAATATGCTTTGTTTGATGCTAATTTCAAACTGAATACCAAAAATTTGAAAAATGATCTTTTAATCAAGTAACCTCTCGAAAAATGGCAGAGGCAGTAATGTGTTCTAAATATTTTACAAAATCCTCGCCTTTTAATTCTGGAACCAAAATTTAAGAATGATGGTGCATCATTTGACTATTTGACTATGTATTAGGAGAAACCTGAACATTGTTTTATGGAAATTAGTCCACTATTACAAGTATCAATAAGTTAGTAAATGCTGATAGTGTAAGCTCTTGATCTCTCAAACAAATTTATATATTGCAATTTGACATGCTGATTATCATAATCGAATATTAATAGAAAACATATAAAATCAATTTCTAATGATCCTATTCCTATGCAATCACGTATACACAATAAATTAAAATATATCCAAGGGAAAAAAAAAAACTATGAATGAATTAGTGAAATAGATTATACTAATACATTTTTAGTTGATTAGAGCGTGCTGATAACATGTTACTTGTTTATCTAGAAAATGCCGAGTAAACTTTGTCCAAGACATAGAATATGCTTATCATTACTTTATTAGAGCAAGATTAGAAAATGAACCAGAACCACCAAGTCGGTGTTGTCTTTTAGTCACACACACTTATTAAAAATGGAACACAGAAATTTGAGAAATATACAGAAAAAAAAAAACATAAACATAGAAGATGGAATCACATACATGTTTGACTCTTGTTTTCTTTGTGCTTGTAAACTTGGCTGTTGGGGTGTTAAGTACTGATAATTATAGCAGACATGATTTCCCTGTTGACTTTGTTTTTGGGTCAGGCACCTCTGCTTATCAGGTTCTCTTTTACTTTACCCCAAAAAGAAGTAACCATGCAATTTCATTACTTTTTTTTTTATTGTTGTACTTGTGATTTATGATGAATAGGTGGAAGGAGCTGCTAATGAAGATGGAAGAACTCCTAGCATTTGGGATACCTTTGCACATGCTGGTTAGTCAATTCATTCTATCATCCATCTTATCATTTTAGAGACATAGTTCAAATCAAATTCTTTTAGAGACTATGGTAACTGTAATAATCATTTTTAAATATTTTTACTTTAGAAAATGTGTTCAATAAAAAAGTCATGCTTTGATGAGCCTTCACTCACTTTAATCAAGTTATTGGATAATTGGATCTGGATCACAACAAAATTATCATTTTCATTCCAACTTTTTCCTGAAGTGAAAATCAATGAGAAACTGGGAATATGTTATAGTATTTACAATTTAACAGTGCATTTTTTACTTGAGCGTTATAAACCAATTCTCATGACTAGCATTTTTATACAAAAAGGGTTTGCGCGTGGAGGAAATGGAGATGTAGCCTGCGACACGTACCACAAATACAAGGTAAACAAGACACAAGGCTTCTATCTTTCTAATTTTGTCCGGTAATGCATTCTTTCTGATTCATCTTTTAATGCAGGAAGATGTGCAACTCATGGTTGAAACAGGCCTCGATGCCTATAGGTTTTCCATTTCTTGGTCAAGATTGATACCAAGTATTCTACTGAACTTAAACTTTAGTACATATCGATGAATGGTGAAATTTAAAGTTCTTTAATCATTTTTTCAGTAAAGACTTACTCCCTTTGAAAATGCTTTTATTTCTTCCCAGATGGTAGAGGACCAGTCAACCCGAAGGGATTGCAATATTACAACAATCTCATCAATGAACTCATTAGAAATGGTTAGATACGACTCATATAAGACATGCCTTAATTAAGATTTCAAAAACAGTAGAGTGAAATCGATTTTGTTTCTTAAACTAATATAATACAAGTCTTTCACATTTGCAGGAATCCAACCACATGTCACACTACACAACTATGATCTCCCACAGGCACTTGAGGATGAATATGAAGGATGGCTTAGTCGTCAGGTCATGTATGTTCATATCTCCTATAGCTGCATAATGTGAAGATTTCATATTCTTAAAGACACCAAGTAATTGATGCGTGAAATAAGACTTTTTTAGCTTTTACTGTTTTTGCCTCACTTGCTCATATGATCAATGGTCAAATGCTCTTTAATAATGTGAAGATTTCGTATTCTTAAAGACGTACTTTTTGTGCTTAGGAAGAAATGTCCTTATATTGCATTTTTTTTGACAGAATTGAGAATCATGACTTGAATTTTGATGCAGAAAAGACTTCACAAACTATGCAGATGTGTGTTTTAGAGAGTTCGGGGATAGAGTCAAGTATTGGACTACTGTGAACGAGCCCAATATCTTCGCTGTAGGTAGTTATGATCAAGGAATCTCCCCACCTAAGCGATGTTCTCCTCCATTTTGCGTTATAGAGAGCACCAAGGGCAACTCAACATTTGAACCGTACTTGGTAGTTCATCATATTTTGTTAGCGCATTCTTCAGCTGTGAGACTGTATAGAAGAAAGTACAGGGTATATCCCTTATCTTTTTGCATACTGTGTACTTTTCTGTGTTTTTTTGTTTGTTTGTTATTGTTACTCTATTCTCTAGAGACTTGTTACATTGCAGGAGGAACAGAACGGATTTGTTGGTATCTCAATCTATGCATTTGGGTCAGTTCCTCAAACAAATACAGAGAAAGACAGGGCAGCATGTCAACGATTTCACGATTTTTATTTGGGTTGGTGAGTTACTGACTCTAAAATTGGTTATAATATTTTATCTTCTTCTTTTTCTTACTGTCTATTTTACTGCAGGATTATGGAACCCTTGTTGCATGGAGACTATCCCGATTCCATGAAGGCAAATGCGGGCGCGAGAATTCCTTCCTTCACAAGTCGTGAATCCGAACAAGTTAAGGGTTCCTATGACTTTATTGGCATAATTCACTACATCAAGCTTAATGTCACAGACAATTCTGATGTGCTGAAGACAGAACTGCGAGATTTCATTGCAGACTCGGCTGCAAAGCCACTTGGTATGTATGTGTTGTTAGTGGATTTTAAAGCTTAGAGCTATATAAGCTTGGTGTACTAATTGCATTTTTTCATATGATTCTGTTGTTTTCAACTGGTTGAACTCTTTACATCATTTAGTATCTGATTCCCCTTTTCATCGGTGTAAACAACAATGTGTATCACTTGTTGAATAATTGGTGGAGTAAAATGAATCATTTCTTTGTTTTCTGTGGTTTTGCAGGTACAGAGGATATATTTGTAGCGAACGAGGTAACAGTTACAAAACTAATTAAAATTATCATTTTAATTGATTTGTTCAATCACTAGATTACTTCACAGTAAAACTATCTGGTTTGACTTGGCTCAGTACCCATTCACACCATGGGCTTTAGGAGAAGTGCTGGAAACATTCAAGACCCTTTATGGCAATCCACCTATATTCATTCATGAAAATGGTATGCTTACTACCTCTCGTTCAAGATTACATTGATTGCAATGAAATCTCTTTTAGGAAATCGTAATTGGATGCTAATTGAGTTATGGCGCAAAGGTTTTTCTGTCATAGACAGCCAAATAACATTTTGACTAGGTTATTGCATATTATGGTTTTCATGTATTTTCCATCCTCAATTGTATGGAATTGTAAACTTAAGCATCAAGGGATTTGACAATGATTTGGTGGACCATTCATAACGCTTGTAAATATCGTTTTTAAACAAATGTTGCATAAGATGAGTTCCAATTGTTTGATTGTTAGGCCAACGGACACTAAGCAACGCATCACTCCACCATGATGAATCAAGGGTGAAATACTTGCATGGATACATTGGCACCGTGCTTGATTCCTTAAGGTATGTGACTGCTACTCCATTTTATTATCTTTTGAAAAATTAAATTTACAAAAGGTCTTTGAAAGATGTTACTTATCCAATAAATGAAAACAGTCCTAAACACACAAGACTTGTAAAAGCAAACACAACTGAAATAAACACCTATGCTTTGATATGGTATGTGATCTTCTTTCTCATGTTTTTTTTATCATTCAGAAATGGATCAAATATGAAGGGATATTTTGCATGGTCTTTCATTGATGCATTCGAGTTGTTGGATGGATATGAATCGATCTATGGGCTGTACTATGTCGATAGGAATGATCCAGAGTTGAGAAGATACCCAAAGCTATCCGCAAAATGGTACAGCCAATTTTTGAAGGGTACAAGATCCTCCCTAGTTGGTGCAATTGAACTCAATAATGATTCATCACTTGTTTCGGTTGGACATTTACTTCAGTAGTGGGTTCTATAATTTGTATGCAATAAAGTGTTGTTACATATGGTGTTTCTGTTGAGACTTTCAGTTTTGTTGTCGGTTAGCTGGTTAGTGGTTTAGATGTTTAAGAAATCTGTTTGCATGCTCATTATTTAGTTAATCTATCTAAAAACCACTATTTCATCTGTGTATGCAATCATCATAAAGTGAGTGATCTCACATTAACAATGGTATCAAGTTCTTTGATTTGGGACAAGTGCATACGAGAATGTGAGGTTCTTTGAGAAATCTGAGGTAGTCATGACTAACTCTAATGGTTCTTCTTTGGCCAACCTGTCTTTTCTTTATGGCAAAAACTTATGATAGAGAAGTGGTTCCAGATGCAAGTCATCTTTGGTTTCTAGGATGTGTTCCTTTGATTCTTGTTCATCTATCTTCATCCTCATCATGGCTCGAGGAGCAGTTCAACAAGACACTGAATCTGAGTACTTTGTTCATCCTAGTGAAGGTCCAAACTCCTTAACCATTTCTCCGAAGCTCAATGGCTCAAATTATCTCCCTTGGAAATTTTCAATGCACCGCGCATTAGGAACGAAGAACAAGCTTGGTTTCATCAATGGAACTATTCCAGTTCCTGATAGTGATGATTTGCTTCGTACTGCATGGGAACGCTGCAATCATTTGGTGCAGTCTTGGCTTATCAACTCCGTTTCTGATTCAATTGCACAAACTGTTGTTTTCAGGCTAATTCATCCAAACCTACCAGATAATCACACATAACCTCGGCATCAAATGGTTATCATAAATAATTTGATTCTTCTAATAACTTTTATTTGTCTATCTTTCTTTACCTTTCTCATTATCGGTTAATTTAAAGAAAATTTGCTTATGAAAAGAAGCCAGCTCAATTTGGTCTGTAAAATGGAATCCAACGTCATATATGATCAAATTGTTTACAGCGAGAAAAGATTAACATGTTTTGTTTACTAGTTTAGAGATGCTGTCCAAATTTTTTTTATGTAAATATAACAATAACTACAAATTTACGTGTAAATTGTGAAAATTTTAATTGACCCACATGATATGCTCTGAATAAAGAGGATAATGCAATCCAAATACATAGAATAAAAAAAATAAAAAAATCATTATTTTTTTAGAAAAATACATAATTTCTTCCCTTAGCTCTTTTTTGTGATGCTTTCATTCTTTTTCAAAATTTATAAGGGTTCTTTGGTCAAAAATATTTTTAATTTATAGTAAAGTATACAAAGGTTGATTTAGTCAGTAAGATGTTGATTCATTTATAAAATCGTGAGTTCGTCTCCCATTATCAATATAAATATCTTTTTGGTAGATGATTTATAACTACCTTTTATAAGTACTCCCTAAAAATAACTAACTTCATAAGTACTCTTAAACCTTATGTATGTCTAATCGTGATGTCTAGGGATGATGTAAGTGGTTCGGACAAAACCAACGAAATGGAGAATTTAAACCGAACCAAACCGAAAAAGTATCCGATTTTGTTTGGGTCAGTTTGAAACCGAACTAAACCAACCTAAACCGGTCTAGTTTAGTTTGGTTCTCAATTTTTTATTTTGATATCCAAAAAACCAATGAACCGAACCGATGCTTAGCACACCCCCTCACATTACTAAGGTAATTATGTCTTCATCTTACACACACTTAAGTAAAGTTAGGATAATGAATTGGAATTTGACAATTGAAGTTAAAATTGAATTGAAATTGAAGTTAAAATTTAACTTAATTTTAGGATGCTTAAATTTCTGATTGTATGGATTGTTGATTGTTGTTTTGAATATGTTTTAATTTTTAGATATTTTTTAAATCTGTGCTTGGTGAATGATCAACGTTTGGATCATAGATGATTGAAATATTTGAGTATGATGAAGTTGTGTTTGATGAATGATGGATGAATGTATCATTTGGATGAAATATTTGAGTATGTTGTTTGCTCAAATAAAAATAGAATACAAAGTTCCATAAAATAATTGAGTATGTTGTTTGCTCAAATAAAAATTAAGTATGTTGTATACATCAAATGCAAATTTGTGAGAATATAAATTTTTTCAATTGTATTTTCAAACAAACCGATCAACCAAATTGATCCAGAAAAATTAGTTTAATTTGGTTTCGTTTAAGAAAAAAAAAAACTAAATCAAACCAAACATCGTTTCAAACATGTTAGGAGACCAACTCATTTTTTTTTTTTTTAAGAACTATATTCGGTGGAATTTTTGTCCCCCCAACACAACTAACTTCCAACTACCACACGTTCCATTCCCAAATAATTCTGAATTCTTATTTTTGAACTTTTCTCGTTACAAACAGAGAAATTTCACATTTAATTTAATTTTTATTCAATTTTTCTAAACTTAGGTGTAAATTCATTTTCACACATCAAAAACTGAAAAAGAAAACAAAACAAAAAAAAAGACACATTCTCCTTTTACAACCAAAACCAACGGCAACGAAGATTCTTTCTCTTTCTTTCTCCCTCTTTTTCATCAAAACCCCCAAATTCGTCAATTAGGGTTCAATCCAATTTCAATTCCAATTCCCAATCTTCCAAAATCCTTCAAATTCTCTTCAAATCCCGAAACTTTCCTTCACTGATTCCTTCAATTCACACAGCGAGCCTCCGTAGCTCGCTTCTTCGCCAAGAAACTATGCCGAAATTCTCCATCATTCTCACCTTCATCGCTCTCATCTTCATCTTCCCAATCCTTACAACAGCTGAAAACGAAGAATCATCCGTTCTCCGGTTACCGTCACAAAACGTCTGTTCCGTTACAACACCGTCATCGTGTCCGGCGAAATGCTTCCGAACAGACCCGGTTTGTGGAGCCGATGGTGTGACATACTGGTGCGGTTGCGCGGAAGCCGCGTGCGCCGGAGCTAAAGTTGCTAAATTGGGTTTCTGTGAAGTTGGGAATGGTGGATCTGCAACGTTTCCTGGTCAGGCTCTTCTTTTGGTTCATATTGTATGGCTCATTGTTTTAGGGTTTTCTGTATTGTTCGGATTTTTTTAGTTTAAAGGGAAAATTATGATATTATTGAAGAAAAAGAGGGAAATTTATGTAATTATGAGGATGTTGTTGATTGTCTAATCTTCTGGGTTGGGTTGGTTTAGGTGATTGGGTGTTATGAATCTTATGATTCATGTGTATTTTAAGGGGTTTTGGAGATGTGTATTTTTGTTTATATTGTTGATTGATCATTTGACCAATTCTTATATATTGTATGTATAATGATTTCATATCATATGGATCTTTTTACCCTGAGAAACTAGTTGCTATTATTGTGTAATCTTATTTTAATTTCCAATTTTGTTATTAGTTATGTTGTTGATGGCCTAACAACTTGACAAGATTTTTTAAGCTTTTAATTTATTTTCCTTCTGGTGTTTGATGCATGGTTGCCGATATCTTATAGTACGTGTGAATTGTGTCTCGATTTGATACAAAATTGAATACAATTGATATGAACTTTTAATATGTATCTATGTTGGACATGGATCTTGTCTTGAATTCCAAGTCATTATGATGAGTCGTGATTCAATCTAAATAAAAACATCGTGTACAGCCCGAGTTTCCAGTGAAAATTGGACTGTCCATGTTTTAAATCAGAGTTTGTTTTTCTTTCAATCTGAAAAACCAAGTTTGAAATTTAGGTCATCTGATATCGGATGGCCAAGATGCATGTGAGTGCATGCAGTTTCACAGGGTTGTGACTACAGACAACCCAGATCCCTTTATTTCCAGCCGTGTTCCGTACTTGATATTGCATTGCATGCTTCATGTGTTGTTTGTTTTGTACTATGTATTTGTCTAATCTTTTGGGTTGGGTTTAGATACAGGATAATTCTTTTTCTCATTGTTTTTAATTGGGTGTTTCGATTCATGTGTGTTATAAGGGGTTTCGAAGATGTTGATTTTTGTTTGTATTGTTAATTGATCATTTGGCCATTTCTTACATTGTATGAATAATTTTTTCCCATGTATAATGATATCATTTCATATGGATCTTATCATCCTGTGAAATTTTGCATTATTGTGTAATTCTGGTGAAATGTTCAAATTTGTTATTGAATTCAATTTGGATGCATATTGCCTTTGTGAAAAAATAAACTAGTTTCTGTATAATAGGAATTGTCTCCAAGATATATATACATTTCTTGTAATCTTGGTTTATCAAAATTTTGAAGTTTTTTTAATTTATTTTCCTTCTGATGTCTGGTGCATGGGTATCTGTCTCTTACTTTACATGTGAATCATATCTGGAATCGGCACAAAATTGAACACAATCGATACGAATCTTTAGTATGTATCTGTGTTGGACACGAATCCCGTCTTAAATATCAATTCATTATGTTGAATCCTGATTCAATCTAATAAACCACTACCTAAACAGTGTTTTGAGATTATTATATGATGTGTTAGCTTATAGGTTTACTTTGTCGCATGTTTTTACTTAATATTGTCATATTTTTATTAGTAATGTATCTTGCAACAAATAACAAGAATCAATTCACATAAAATAGGTCTTCCTATGTATTAATTTTTACCTTGATTTCATCAATATGCATTGTTCTTGTCAAGGAACATTTGTCAATCTTGAGGGTGTTAGTGTGTGTAGTTAAGAACTATTGGCAATCTTTGTCTCTTACGGCTTGGATTATGAGATAATGGTTAAACTCCATCCTTTATTTCTCAGATTTGGATTAGATGCAGCTTGACTGCATGCAGTCACGCGCATCTCAACCGACCTCTCAAGACCGGCCGGTCCAGATTATAAATCAGAGTTTTATTTTCCTTAAATCTAAACAATTGAGTTTGAAATTTAGACCATTTAATCTTAATCGGACGGCCAATATGTGCATGAGTGCATGCAATAACATGGTTGTGACTAAAGACAGCCTGGATCTTTTTATTTCCAGCCTTGTTTTGTACTTGGTATTGCATGCTCCATGTTGTTGTTTGCTTTGTACTATGTATTTGTCTAATATTCTGGGTTGGGTTGATTTACAATTTATAACTGATCCATCCTTGATTAAATGTCCAGCCTTGTTTCAGGCTTGGTATTTGCATGCTTTATTTATATATCGGTAATTCCTGGCTGTAGAGAACATGTGTGGTAAAGCCAGGCTAGATCCTGGATATCTCATTTGCAAATTATTTAACTAATTTAATTAATTCAACTTCCCATACTTGTAGATCACTTTTGCCTTTCGCCTTTTGCCTTTCATGATTTGTGTGGAAACCTCATTTGAGCTTATCAAGTTCTTTCTTTTTTGTGGCTTATCAGAAATGACAAATTTATTGTCCCCATGTGACAACTGTTAAGATGAATTGACCCTTACCTGTTGAGATTCATTAAGCTGAATTCCAATGAAGAGAGTATACGAATGCATTATTTAAAGAAGAAAATGTTATCTTGAATCTTGAGAATGGATCCATCCTCTCGATTTCACCATGATGATGTTCTTGCATAGAAAAAAATTAAGTGATAAAAAGAGTAAATAATTGTGAAAAGAGAGCTGGACACAATTTTAACATTACAAAGTTATATTCTCCTCCTGATTTAGATCCAAATCAGGTCAATTTTTCATGTCAAATATAATAATAGAAGAATAGAACAAACTTCTTTCCCATTGTTTACCAATAATATCCAATTTCACTTGCAACATAACAAGAAGAATCTAAAGAATCACACATTCCTCTATAGAGGCTGTGAAGCTTCCTTTGAAATACTAAAGCATACTGAAAATAATACTAAAACATATAATCACCCTTTCTCATGCACTATCCCATATTCACAAACCTATCTTTACACTACCCCAAAAATAATAATGCAAAGCAATATTCATCTACTATCTTGAATCTTCACAATCACACATCACTCTAAAATCTAAAACATTTGCTGCATTTAAAAAATCAATATTTATTCATAAATATTAACGCAGAATAATCTTCCAGTAACATCATCACAGCTTCAAAGTGCAAGAGTAGTTATTGCAAAGTCCAGTGTTGGCACTGTTGTAAGGAAACAAAGCAACAGGTCTAGTTTTTGGCAACTCAGGAATAGGCTTCTCCATGTTATGAAGAAACTCAACAACTTGCTCCATTGTAGGCCTTCCTTTGTTCTCATTCAAAGTACAAAGCAACCCTATTTCCATAACACGAATCGCTTGCTCCAAATTGATCAATGATCCCATTCTTCTATCAACCAGCTTCCCTTTGTCGTTAATCTCATGCAAGTTCCATGCAAAATCCAACAAGTTCCTCTCTTCTGATTTTCCTTCTTCTGTATCCTCTACCCTTGGCCTTCCACCTATCACTTCCAACACAATTACACCAAATTCAAACACATCAGCACCATTACACACTACTGATTCAAACTGTTTTGATTCTGCTCCCATAAGCACAAATCCAAAATCTCCCAAAACAGCTCTGAAGCTAACATCCAGAAAAACACTGCTGCATTTCAAGTTCTTGTGAGCTAGCTGCTTAGTGTGCAAGAAACTCAAGCCGTCGGCAACGTCTTTGATGACTTTGAACCGCCTCGTCCACGGAAGAACCCCGGCTCCGAACAGCCATTTATCGAGGCTACCATTAGGAACAAAATCATAGACCGCAACGATTTCGTTGTTGTCTTGACACCAGCCTCTTATAGGAAGTAAATTCGGGTGGCGAACGTGGCTAATAACTTTGATTTCCTTCAGCAAACGCTTCTTATCAGATCCGTGTGTACTGAGAAACTGGGCTGAGAATCTTTTCAAAGCTACTTGATTTCCATTAGCAAGCTTTCCTCTGTAGAAAACTCCTCTATTATCACTTCCAAGTACCTCTATCTCATTGAATGATCTAGTTGAAGAGGAAAGTTCGGAAAAACGGAATCTGCGCGGTTTGTTAGGAGGCCTTGGCCTATGAATCTCTTCATCTATTGAAGTGTTTGATTTAGCTGCCCTTTTTCTATGCTTACTGATAAAGTAAAAACCAATCAAAACAACTAAAGCCAACACTACAGAAGCCATAAAAATTAAAAAGCTACGCGGAGTTTCATTTCTTTTAGAGTTCTCTTTAGCAGCTGTTGTTTCTGTAGTAGTTTTCTCAAGCATGATCTTACCTTGACATGTTTCAGATGAAGGGTAGCGAAGAAAAGCTTGGCTAGTGGAAGTAAAGTTCCAAGAAAGTATGTTATGAATTTGTGTATGGTTACCGGTTGCAGCAGAGAATCCTACAAACATATACTCATTCAGATAAGGTGAAAGATCCATAAACTCCGAGAAAATAGGCTTAGTAGGATAAACATCTTGATTAGCAAGTCCTAAACGAATGTCAATTCGTCTTTGAGGACCATCATAATCAATCCAAGCATGGTGAACAAAACCATCCTTAAGAGAAACTCCAATATCTGAAACATTGATAATTTTAGTAGATACTATGCTACCTAAATTTATACCAACATGGTTATCATTTGGATCACCGAATTCTGGATTTTCTCGTGTATCAAACTCAATTGCAACGGCTTTATAATCGCTCTCGCAAGCATCATTAAGCATACCAAGCCAAGGTCCTGGCCTTCCAACAGTGAATTCATCAGGTACAATGATGAAAGTAAGTCCACTACCACCACCATAATCACTTATATCAGAAGCAGTAGTTAAATTATTAAGCTGAAAAGAAAAGGTGGTTTGAAAAGAAGCTGGTGTTTTGGTGATTGGATCTAACAAACGAATTGGGAAGGAATATAAACCTCTACCTGCTTGATGTCTTATATCTGTTTCTTCTGATTCATTTGGGATTTGAAGTGAACCCTTTTCATCTGAGAACTTTGCACTTCCTAGAAGCTTCACATCATGGACTAATCTTGAGTTATTAGTGAAGCTGAAATCATGGAAGGAAAAGTGTTTGGTTACATTGATTGAAGAAGCATTGCTAGCTGAATGAACTAGATTGAAGAAGGAAAATATGAGGAGGAGGATATAGCTTATGGAAGCCATTGCATGAGAGAGGATAATGGAAAACTTCAATAATTCAGTAGGTAGTTTATAACTGTTGCTAATGCTTAATTAAAGATAATAAGAAGGTTTAAAATTAGGTGATACTATTAGTGAAGTTAAAATGAATAATACAAATTATCTGACTAGACAACAAATTGTTTAAAGGCCAAGCATGCACTTGAATTATTTTTTATATTTTGTTTTTACCATATCTATACCGGTTTAGGTTCTTTGAATATGTTATAAGACTAATCTTTAATTGCGTATTTAGTCACAGTTAAAATGTTTTACCTCTCGGTAAAAATGTGTTGTGCGGAGTCGAACAAAGATGTTCTTGTTACTTTTCAAACTTGGGCTACACAACCACTTGAAATAGAATTTGTTAATGAACTTTTTAAGTTTTGAATTATGATTTTTGAATATTGGGAAACAAACAAATAATAATAGCAACAAAATAGATAACATGCTGTGTGGAGTATGACAGAAGAAGTATATGAGGTGCAAAATTAGTTTTGAGAATTCATGGTCCACACACATTTAAATTTTGGTACAAGTTCAGTGTTATTCTTTTTTATGAGTATGGGTACCGGGATTTACAACACTCGCATACACTACACACTAACTAACGAACGAGTTAGGCTAAACTCCGATGATAGTATAGTGTATGATTGGTTTAAATTAATGTAATGATTGAAAGATTGTTATATTTAATGTAATCATTTGACTCTTATTTTAAAATTTACAATCACTACTTTATTAATGAAACTATTTTAAATTAATACTAAAATTCTTCATCTAAATCATCATTAACGTTTTGACAGAAGTTTAACTGTTTTGAACCTGTAAAAATATCTAATGTTTCATACTTTCATTTGCTAAAAAATAAACTTGGCTTACTATATGATAGTGAATTTGCTTTCGTCACATGCATTTAATACCTATATCATACCCTCAAACAAAATAACTTGTCATCATTCAATGAGTTTGGAGTACATTTTTACTTCATGACAAGTTATTTCAGGACCAAAATAACCAACCTTTACAACTTCATGCAGCAATTTGATTTCATTGATTGTGATTAGATCCGTGTACGATTTTCCTATCATTAATGAAAACGAAAGGAGGTAAACATTTATTATTTAGATATGAATAAACTAAGATCTAGTGACACGTGGTAAAGGAATCTTCTGCACTATATTATCTATACAATAATATTTTCTTAGCAAAATTTGTCTGTATAAAAATAATGATAATAATTGAGATAGATATATAAATGTGGAGCAGAAACCTGGTACAATATTTTTTATTTTTTATTTTTTTTGAACTGCACATCTCCTCTTTATTATTTTAAGGTATTTGATTGGTGCAGTTATAATTTAGGTTTTGTTTTATTAAAATAAAAATATTGGGGAGGAAGAATATTTATTATTTTTATCTTAATTATTTTAAGATATTATCTTTATCTACTCTCACGCGTCATATGTGGTTCGGAATATAAAATCCAAACGATATAAACACCATATAAAAATCTCCAAAACAAATAAAAACATTTCAGATTTTAAAATCTGAATAAGCCGCAAGAGAAACTCACATGAGGGAAAAAGTATTCATATTAAAAAAAACTGGTGCACCTATTTAATAAACTGGTCCAGATCCAATTCAATTTTTAGTTGCACATTTAAAATGCTCCCTCTTAACTTTAGAAGGATTTGATATGACATCTACGAAGCATATTATTTCCATCAATCCTCTTTTCCATTTCACCAACAGTTATACATCAAAACCACCAATAATTAACACTACATGAAATTGAAAATGCAAAACTAACTCAACATTAAAAGTAAACGCAGGGAAAATAAATTCTACATGATTAAATCAACAATTTTACAACTCATGTTTTCACGTTACATCAATCTTAAATTCTCAATGCAGATAAATCATATGAATATATGCATTAAGACAATCTCAAATCTCAATAAGCAGTTAAGAGCTGAGCAGGATCAAAGTTTCTTCAATTTCTGAAGGTAAAGTAGATGACTGGAAAAAGAGGTGGCAATTATTTGTATGGCTTGTCATAACATCTTTGAACTAAAATAATTTTATATTGCAAAATGTAGATGACAAGTATTGGGCGTGTGACAACCTGTTCTACAAAGTTTTGCAGACAAGCAGTTCTGATGGGGTACACAGTTCTTAAATAAGTGATAACAGCAAATCAAAAAGAATATTCCATAATGTATGTATCAATAGCAATTAAAATTTTCAATTAAAATCTTTCAGAAAGATATCGTTGGCGACAAAAAATTGTGGATTAATGTTCCTATTTGCCGACAATCTATTCTTCAGCAATGGTTCCCCTCTCGCTAACATAGATACCATCAAGGAACTTCCGGATATCTTTCTTCTTAACATGACATTTCTGTTGCAATCAAAGCAAGAAATTAAAATTAAAACCTGAGACGGTTAAAATCAAAACAAGAGAATGGAAATGACTATAGAGCACACATGTAAGTATACACAGCAAAGAACTGCAGACCTGGTTAATAAGGGCACAAGATCTGGAGACAAGCTCAATGTCATTTCCGTCCAAAATCAACTCATCCTTCACCTTTTCAGATCGAAGGATAGTGACTCCGTTAAGCATTTCAACTTTTCTCACCTGCAAAGATGACAACCAAATACACATTAAAATTTGATAAAATAGAGTCTAAAAACAAAAAGGAATTCCATCTTATTGTGTTAACTAACAGCATATATAATTAAAATCCATTCATTCCAACAGTAATCTTGGCAAACCTTTTCTGCTTAATATAGATTTATAATTGTGTTGATTGTTTTAGACTTGTATAAATTCTTCAGACTTAAATTATCGAGAGTATGTATCCCAGAACCAATTCTTAAAGGTAATAGATCTAATATTACAGTACATATGGATGTTAACTTGAAATGTTGTGAAATGCTCACAATTTTTTAAAGAAAAAGTGGAATCCTCTCAGACATATTATATAATCATCAAATCAAAAACATAGTTCCTCTCAAGTCACAAAACATGTGCAAAACTATTTATGTAATAGTATTAACACAAAATCTAAAAATACATAGGGATGTAGTTTGTCCAAACTATGTTTTTGTTTCACAAGAAATTATTAGAGGTAACCGAGCAAATAAACATAGTGGTTGAGATTAGTTTTAAAAACATAGTTCCTCTGAAGTAAAAAAAATACATGTAATATTCATATAACAAGAATAAGACTAATCATCTCATATCTCAAAATACATACAACCATAATTCATGTGAAATGCACAATATTTTGAAGAAAAGGTGGAATCCTCTCTGACAAATGCCTCGATATTTCGTCAGGGTTATGAATGGAAAACAATTCAGACTCGTCATCAATTGTTCATCATCACAGAGAAAACCACTTCTTAGACCCTTTTTCTTAGTAAAAAATCAAGCAAATAATAAAACAAACATATAAACAAAAACATGTTACATTAACCAAAGCAAAAATACAGAAGCCCCAAACGAAAATCATTCTTGTGAAATGCACACCAATCACACGGTGCACCAAATAAAAAACAAGAACAATCGTGTAATGAAGTACATGACTATTCATGTAAAAAGAATAAGACTAATCGCCTCAAAATCTCAAAATACATACAACCAGAATTCATGTGAAATGCACAATAACATACAATCAGAATTCATGTGAAATGCACGACATTTGGAAGGAAAAGTGGAATCCTCTCAGACAAATGCCTCGATATGTCATCAGGGTTAAGAATGGAATGATTCAGACTCGACATCAATTGTTCATCATCACAGAGAAAACCACTTCTTAGACGCTTTAGCTTGTTAAAAATATCAAGCAAATAAATCAAAGAAACACAGACAAAAAGATGTTACATTAACCAAAACAAAAACAGCAAAGCTAATAACCACCAATCACACTATACACCAAATAAAAAACATGGTTCTTCTCAAGTCAAAAATCATGTACAAGAATATTCATGTAACAAGAGTACATACAAAAATATTTATTTGAAGTCTTATTTTTCAGCTTATGGGCCCATTTGGATTGACTTATTTTTCAGCTTATAAAAAAAATAGTTTATGCAAATAAATAAGCTTTTATGTTAATTCATAAGTCCTCACCAACGGAAATTGTATCTTCATAAGCTGTTAAGCTGTTTTTTTTTTTTTCTTCATAAACTACAATGCATATGCATAATACATAAAAGCTTTAAAACCAATTTCATTCAAATAAAATCTGAGTTTTCCCATCATGAATAATCTCATAATCAATATTCTTAACCTCAAAACTAAGCAATTACACAATAACAACCCTAAAGCATATACATTAAACAATTATAATACACTCGTATACAAAAGCACAATCACTACTAATAACATTTCTAAAATCATAGCAATAACCATAATAATCATAAAATAATAGTAAAATAAACACAAAAAAAGTGAAATTAAAACAAAAAGGTACCTTTTTTTCACCAAGGAAGTTACGAATCTCAATAGCAGAATTGGTATTCGTAATACTAGCATTGATGGGAAAATGTGCATATACAAAACGCATCTTGTAACGGTAACCCTTAGTAACACCAGTGATGAGATTATCAACATGACTAAGAGCAGTTCGAATAGCAGCAGAGGTTTTCCTAGATCCAAACCAAGCTTCAACCTTTAGCTTCTTCTTCCCCTCTTCATCTGTAATTAGCTGAAAATCGAGATTCAAATGCTTGAAATCTCGCACCAATTTGCCTCGTGGACCTTCAACCTCGATGAGTTTGGCATGGATTTTGATGCTTACTCCGTCGGGAATGTCCATTGTTTCGGAAGAGAGGATGGTTTTCATCTTGCTCTCTCTCGCCGCCGGCGGGAATGCAGAGGTGAAGCTTTCTGCGTGGGTGAATAGGGTTTTAGGATTAGGGGTTTAGAAAAGAGGGGTTTATATATGATTGAGAGTGAAATAATTGTTGTTGGGTCACTCTAATCGGGTCTTAGCTTAGATATGTTGTGTATGAAAGAAGTAGGAGATTATTGTTCACAAACCCTTGAAATTATACACCCCTTTTTCTGTGAGTATATTTTGAACGCAAATGCAAAGACTAATGCTGTGATCATAATATGATTATAATGAACGAAAACACTTTTTTAAAGATATTTAACATTGTTGTATTTCCTAGACTGAATTTGAATCTATTACATATGATTAAGTTGAAAGAAATTTGTATTATTACATCCTAGTACTTTTGAGTCATTCCTTATTATTTTAACAAAATATATGTGTTTGTTTATGTTGTTATTATTTCATGCTAATATTATGCATGCTTTATGTGTTAGTTTACAATGTTAACAAACATTTTGTTGAAACAAAATGTGTTTAGCAATAATAACCCTTAAGAGTTTTGATGATAACAAAGTATTAAAAATTGTCAATTGGATATGCTAATATTTGTTCAAGTGTACAGGACTATAAACAAAATTTGACATCTTAAAAAGGTCTTGGAAGAACAAGTAAAGAGCAAATACATCAACAAAAATGGAAGCTTAAAGCGTCTGAAGAAAACTGTTCCTGAAGACAAAGTGCTCCTGTAGTGATGACGTCATCAGAAGCAAGTTCATCAGAAGCAAGTTTATCAGAAGCTGAGAATCACCAGAAGTTGTAGTTCATCAGGAGATGCAACTTAAAGTTTCAAAAGCTGTTTAACAGATTCAAAATCGTCTAAGATTGCAGAAGACTGGAAAGTATAGCAACAACTATTTTGGAAGGATTAGAAGGCATTGGATGCTTATTCTTCAAAGAGCGTTGTCATAGTACGTTTGTACGAAGTGTACAACCACTATCTCCACTACTCTGTTTGTGTCTCTGCTACAAGACAAGAAAAACAACTCTGCCTGCAACAATGTTTCTTCTCAATGGGAATACATTTGAAATTGATCCTTCATAGGACAATAACCATATCAGGCAAAGGATCATTGGTGATTGATCAAAAGCTTCGAACGACTCTATTTTGAATGTGCTGGCAATTCAACGTCTCTTTCACACCTCTATATAAATGAGTGAAGACTCAGAGTTTTAGAAGAACAATACCAAGAATTAACTGAGCCAAAACTCTACTGAAATTGTTCTGCATTCAAAGTTCACTTAGAATTTCTTATCAAAGCTCATATCTTAGGAATTCTAGAGTCTTTAGAGTTTGTATCTGATTTGTATTGTGAACACCACTGATTGTATATCAAGTGTTCAACCTCAAATATTTTTCTTGTAATTCTATTTGAATTTATAAGTCTCTTGCAGTTGTGCTTGAGCAATAAAAGTCTCTTGATTGTGTTCAGGAGCATAGAAAGTCTCTTGCAGTTGTGCTTGAGCATTTGAAGTCTCTTACTAAGTTTAGTAGGGAGCAATTGTAATAAGATATTACATAATGAACTCTCCTTGGAAGTGCAAGGGGGGCAGGACTGACTTTCGGTTTGTGGAAGGAACCTGTATAAATTGCTTGTGTCTTTCTTCTCTCTCTCTCTCTCTCTCTCTCTCTCTCTCTCTGTTTTATCCGCTGCAATTAGTCTGAACATCTCTTTAGAAGTAGAACTCTATCTTCTTCTGACTTGTATTTTAAGAAGAAAAAGCCAACACGATTCAACCCCCCTTCTTGTGTTTTTTCTCACCTTCACGTTTGATTGACAACTAGTACGAGTTTGGTAAATGGTTATTATCGAATTACTTTTTTTATATACAGGAAAAAAGGGCATAGCCCCAAGAAAAGGAAAAAACTATAAACTTAAACGAACATTTTGAGTCATGCAAGCGCTAGAAAAGTCATTAAGAAGACTCATGAGCCTTCTAGGGGGAGTATCCATTACGTGTAAATCATAAGAGTTCAAAGTTAGGTTTAAATCAATGTATTTGTTTCCTCCACACCAAATATGCTTGATCTAAACTTGCCAATTCCTTTTCTTGATGTCATGAAGAGCTTAAGGTGAAAAGTTGCAGAATTACCTTTTAGAAGGCAGAAAACGTTTCAAGGTTTGAAGAGGTAAATGTGAAATCTTGTGGAACTACAAAGTGTGGTTTGATATAAGGTCTAGCAACAACGTTGTTGATGGTTAAAGTTGCATCATCGTCGATTTAAAGTTAAGGTGGAGTATGGCAACGAAAATATATGTATCATTTTCATTAAAGGTGGAGATTTGTTGGTGTAGATCGAAAATATACATAATGAATAAATCTCACATTGCTTAGAATTGAAAATAAATAAGGAGGCCAAAATTATATTATATATATATATATATATGTGTGTGTGTGTGCGCGCGCGCGTGCGCGCGTGTATATATATACAAGATAATGGATCCATTGACTCCAAAAGTAAGTATAAAGTGTGTCATATTACTTCACAGTGTTTCTTTGCAATTTAATGTTACAAATTCCTAGAGGTGGCAGCTAGATCCTTGTGCAAGCTACATGGTTCGTGGTGCATACCAGTTTTTAATATCTCACGACACATCTCATGTTGATCATGCGGCGGTTTGATTTGGCATAACTTTGAAAGTTTCAATTTTTGTAGCAAGTTTGCCTACTTTTGTGCTTGGACTATAGGGAATGATCGTAATAATAGACTGTTTAATAGTGTAGAAAATTCCATAGTCCAATTGTTAGATAAAGTAAAACACAGTTCGTTATGTGGTGGCTTAAGGCTAATAACACTAACTTTGTTTTTGGATTTAGTTCATGGTGGTCACGCCCCTTGATTTGTTTGGACATTGGCTAATTGCTTCTGTAATATTGACAGGTTGTAACTATTAGAGGTCTTCTTGGTGCACCTTGTGCTTGGGGAATTTCCTAACTTTGTTAATATATACCATTTTTTATTGTTTAAAAAAATATTTGCATCTAGATTTCAAGCATGTATCCAGTGCAGTGGTGAAGTAGCATGCTTATGAGCTATGTGTCATGAGTTTGATCCCTGCAACCAAAATCAACCACAATTAAGGAACCTAAATATAAAAACTCCCAAACCACTTGAGCTACAACTTTATATATAAGCAAGTATTTAATGAAAATATATGTATATATTGTACAAATATGGTCCCTCCATAAAACTATTGTTTTGGCTGTGCCACTGGATATATCCCAAACACCTTTAAGAAGAAAATATAAAGAGATGCTTAATAGAGTAAAAACTTTTTCATGTTAGGCAACACATGATACTCTAAAATAGTGTGTGTTTGAGTGTCTGGTGAAGAAAATTGATTTTGATTAAAAGTGATTAGTGTTTAAATATATTCGTGTACAAGTGGTTGAATTATAAATTATGTGTGAATATCATCAATTCTAGAATCAAAACTACAATTAATAAAACAAAAAAAAAAACCGCAAATTATTGGTTCAAAATAGAATTAATTTTACTTAACAGAAATGAAATATAATCATAATCAATTTTGGTCCTCTAAAAATTGAGCCAAACATACACCTTTTTTTTAATATTTTTTTTACCATAAGTTTAAACATACACGTGCGAGTGTCAAAAAGAACATACAATTGGATAGACCTAGTTTCTTTTTACTGGAATTGTGATATACCTTATTTTCTTTCAAACTTTTTTTTTTTGTGTGAATGGATTATCTTCAATGTGGTTTATCACTATACTATACTATACTATATCAACGATCTTTTGATGTAACAAACTTGACAAGACAGTAGGGTTTTCTTTTTCTCTTCGGTTACGTAGTTAACCTAAACCTCTTTGCCATCTCTTCCTTTCTTTCTTTTCATTTCAGTTAAAACTCGTTTATATATAACCCATACATTAGTTTGTTACGAAATCAAGAGCTCATGTAAATCCCTCCAGCCTAAGTTCTCAAGGTATATTATTCACTTGGTTTTAGTTAACTTATAATAACAATTTTCTTTAATTTTTATATAGTCCAAGAAAAAAAAAATTATTCTATACACTTGTTTTTATATATCGTTCACACTTGTGATGCAGATTGATGAATGTTTCTATTGTTCATTGGATTTGATTCTTCAGGTACGTGTTGAAAAAATTGGGTCTCATGAATATCTCAACTAGTTATTGATCAATCAATTTTGAGACTTTTGAAGTTGTCCAATTCTAATTTTTGAAAAGGAGAAAACTTAGATACAATTGCTTAGGTGTTTTTCGTATGGTTCTTAAAATCCATAATTAAGAACCATACGAAAAGCACCTATGGAGTTGTACCTAATTTTTATTCTTTTGAAAACTAGGTCAGTCATGATCCTATAAATTGTTGATTTAACGTGTTTAGTATAGTTTATACTATCATCATACAAATTTGATTTTATGTATGTGCACTATAATTTGAACATAATTTAGTAGAACCGTACTAGTACAAAAAAGGGGTACAACTATGTGTGTAAATAATGCTTCATATCAAGTGAGGAGCGTCTAAATAAAATTTGGGATCTCAAAAAAAAGTTTGGAGATTTTAGAGTAACAAATTTATCATGAACACCATGCAACAAATTCAACAAAAATGAAATCTAACTGTGTTTAAAAATTATGGTGGACGTTCCTAGTGATCTATACCTAATCCTTTGTAGTTTTTTTTTTTTTTTTAACAAGCCAAAATAAAATATATTACTACCAAAAATGTAATTGTTGCAGTACAAGGTGTGCTAAACAATCACAGAAAAAACAATGTCCTGTCAAGAATACAAAGTTGTTAGTCAATGCCCATACATAACAGATGGCTCGACCATCAATTAAGAGTACCAGAGCTAAAAACAACATTATTAGCTTTTAACCACCACAAAGATGATGATTTTACTTTGTCTAACATTTGTGGTAAAGAACTCTGCCTGCTTCTGAAAATTATATCATTATGATCATTCCATAAGACCCAACTACACCGAAGACAAATCAAATGGAAAAAAGATCTTTGTAGTCATGTAATGCCTCACTAAATCTAAAACCGTATTACACATAATTCTTTTACAAAAGAAAAAATTGTGAGAAAGTTTTAACAGCCTACACATGACTTCTTGAATATATCAAACTATACCGATGCACTGTTCAAAGAATGTGGTGATTCAATCTATAGAATCAAATCAATAATATTTACGTGATTTATATAATTCAAGAAAACTCGAATTTCATGTGTCTAATAAAAAAATAAAATTTAAAAAGATAACTATGAAAAATGAAAATAGAATCCAAACACTTGAACTTATATATCACACACAAGAAACGTGTCCCATGCTTAAAGAGTAAGTTTTATTTTTAGAGGGAGTAAAGTTATCTCATGCAAATTTATTCTCTACCTAGATACTTTAAAATTTATTATCATTTTGGTACAAGTAGAATCATCTATAGGCTGAAAGTAAAAAGAAAAAAGAAGAAGGAAAAAAAGTTTAATTAGCCGTGTAAGCCTAACTCATATTATTATGCTATAATGACATTGCTATTTTTGGCCATATTAACCAATATTGGCTCAAGAAACCAACCACACTTGACATACATATTGTTTCTTCCACGTTTTAACTTTTTGATAGAAATCTTTTTAAATGATAAGCACTTTCCTTATTTAGAATACATTAACTCCTAGTTAAAACTTAGAACGACACCAAACAACAATTCCTTTCACGAAATGTGCTAAGCCATGAATATGCAGACAAATATAAGTGCTCTGGCGGTGGTAACACTTAGTAATAAGGTGTATTAGTAAACCATTCTTTAAGGATTGTACTCATGTGACATAATCAGGGTCGTTCATAAGAATTCGGAGGCTCGGCTCTGGAAATGACATTAACCAATTCAATTGTGAGCGGTGATAATATAATCTTTTAAATATATTAATATATGTGTCACAATTGAATTGATCAATGTTAGTGAAATTCTAACCATAATATCATTGAAGTACAACCTATTATTTAAAGACACATGTTAAAAAAATCAAAAGTAAAGGAGATTATCTTTTATTCTTAATAACTGTGAATTATACTGTATTTCTATAATTAAATAAATTTTCATGTTGCTTCTATTTAAAATTAGATCGAGTAAGGGTAATAATAGTAGGTGGAATAACTTGTGATATTTGTTGAGACAACTTCTTATCATATATGGTTATAATGTATTTTCAGCTTTTGTTAAGACAACTTCTCATAGCTTTTTTTTGTGATTTCGCTTAATTTTGTAATTTCAATGCAGGTGGATTAAATTTTTAACCACTTACGGTAACATTTTAAGTATCACTTACTGTTTATATTTTATTTTGGAAGGACCAAGTGTTGAAAAACCTACAACTTTTTTATTAATTTTTTTTCAGAAATCATTTGTTTATTTTGGGCTGAACATAAACGATTCTTTAACTACAAGTAATGGCATCCATGTTATTTTTTCTAACTTTTTTCTACTTGTTTTTTATGGAGGGAACTTTTTTCTACTTTTGTTAAGTACTTAAAGTGTTGTTAATGCTGTCTACTGTGAGCTTAACTCAGTTGGTAGGACAATGCATTATTATATGCAGGGGTCGGGGTTTGAACTCCAGACACCCCATTTATTCACGTTATAAGGTGAATTCTAACCACTAGATTACCTGACAAAAAAAAATTGTTGTGATTGTTTTTAGGATGATGTTAATCAGTCTCTGGGGTACTAGTTAAGCAACTAAAAATGAAAAGAAAAAATAAAGTCAGCATTAAAAGCAACACTTTTTCAAATTTCAGAAAATAAAATACACAATTTCCAAAAAAATATTTCCTTTTATAATTTCTTAACTAGTGTCTCGGGACACCGATCAACATTTCCCTCCTTTTTATCCTTCCCACGAATAACGGAGAACAACACGTAATGAAAGTAAACAACAAAACCATTGAAATGCTGACACAAACTAGTTCTCCTCTAATGCATAGCACCTGTCACCAAATATCTTTATTTTTTTTTTCTTCAATTTATTTGCAGCATTTATTTCTACAACTGACTTTTGTTTTTATCATAGCAAAACTATTCAAATACCAAGCCAAATAATTATGGCCTCGATCTTATATTTGACCTCTTAATTTCTTGAGTTGAGCTGAGCACAGCACATATAGTTTTTGTCACTCTTCTCATAACAATAATTTTCCATTTTTTTCCTTAAGAGATCACAAAGATAAGTTAAGAAACATGGGAAACACAGAGAGAATTGAAAGTATGAAGGAATGGTTCAAATCATCACAAGCACTTCTTAGTATGTTATTAGTGCAAATATTTGCAACTGGGATGCAACTTCTATCAAGAGTCATTTTGGTTCAAGGGACTTACATTTTTGCACTCATTGCTTATCGACATATTGTTGCTGCTATTTGTGTTGCTCCTTTTGCACTCTATTTTGAAAGGTAATTCATTTTCAATTCTATATTTTATTTGCAAATTGTTTCATTAATCTACCTAGTATATATAGTACTCTTTCCCATGCACTTCACTTCCCTTTTTGTTCTGTGTTCATGTCTTTTTTATTTCAATTTTTCTCAGCCCTTTAATTTTTTTTCCTCCTATTCACAAACCCTGTTAGTTTCCTAACACAATTTTGATCATCTTTGTAATTATTCTCTAAAAAAAAAAACTTCTTCATAATTATAATTTATAACATATTGGGTGTGTTTGCACATATGTTATCTTGTTAGATTATTTTTGTAATTTACCAATATGTCACTAACCATTTAATTTGAGGTTGGGTTCGTAGTTAGCTAGTGCATAAGAGATGATTACTCTCTAAGCATAGTTACTTCAAATCATTATTTTTTGTTTTCAGAAATTGAAAGGGAAATGGTCATATCAATTTTTATTTTTATAAGTTTTTCGAATAATTATTCAAATGTTTTTTATATTCCTCTTTCAAAAAAAATGTTTTTATATAACATACATAAATAAGCATATCATAGTAAATACATCATGGCTCATTTAAACACATTTAATAAATTGTTATAGGAAAACATATATAATAAACATATCATAGTGCTTTTCTTTAAATGTAAATTATTTTATTTATATATTCTCTCCGTTTCTTTCAATAAGCATCTTTTTGCATTTACAAAAAATGCTAATAAAAAAAGTCTCTTATACATATATTAAATATACAAACAAATGTATTTTTGATATAAATGTATGTATCTTTTTTGGGTTAGTCCAAGTGATACGAGTCTATGATGATGGAGGCATTATCATGTGGATTGATATTATCAAGATGCAAATTAAGTTGCATATACTCTAGCTAAATATAGTCATTTAATTTTTAAATACTACACGTACAAATTTTATGCAGTTCCAGAATATATGGCTTTTCCTTTAATTGCAGACTCGTCTTGTGTATCGTTTTCCTCAGGGTCTTTAATCTACTAGACCTAATTTTAAACACAAGACTATTATTAACATTTATTTGTACTAGCTTTTAATCTTCAATTAATTGTATATACTTATGTTTGCAGGGAAAAGGAGAAGAAATTCAATTGGAGTGTTTGGTTCTGGCTTTTCCTTAACGGATTAATGGGGTAAGCATAATATTCCAAAATCTGGCCTTAATTAACTAGATCTTTTGATTATTGAATCTTAGCTGTTTTCTTTTGATTAGCACCATTTCTAATTTCTAATTACAGTAAAGAAGTGTGAGAAAGTAAAGCTAGCCAATGCCATAATCTAGTTTGTGGACCATCGTGCATTTGTAATATACATTTGGCACATTTCGCATGGTAATAAACACGTGGTTTAGCATAAGTTTTTTGTCTCTAATATTGGGAATGAAAGTCATGGTACTTTCAAATTTGAAATTGTTGATATTGCATGAATTTTTTTTGAAAATGATTTCCATTTTATGCACAAAACCAATATATACAACACTCACACATTCTGTACCATGTGCCTTTTAATTCTTACCATCACTATCTGACTTATCATGCAAATATGCAATGTAAAAAAATACATTAGTTTAAGGATTATTTTATTTTGAAGTGCTAGTCCATGTCAACATCGCAACATCATGATCTGCCATTTTCCTTTCAGCTAACACGTTTCTCACAACATCATTTAAGGAAACAAAAGTAGAAAAATAAATGTTTATTAGTGTTCTTAGACAATTGTCATAGGGCAGGAACTGGTTAAGAAAGATAAATATTCCAAAATGTCATTTAATGGCAGTCCTAACAAAATCTCAATATAGTGTTAATATATAGTGCAGCACAAGTGTTAAATCTTATTTGATCGATGTCGATACCTATAAAAAACTTGTGTTATCAGAGATCAAATTTTAATAGGCACTGACATCGCTCAATCCCTAATTATCATATGTACATCTTTAAATTTAGTCGCGATTAACTCAAATATTTTCATAATATTTGATAACTTAACAGGATGACAATGGCTCTAGGGTTATTCTATTATGGTCTTCGAGACACAACTGCTGCTTATTCAGTCAATTTTCTCAACTTGGTACCTATTTGCACATTCTTAACCTCTATAATATTCAGGTATCTAAATTACTTTAAGATAAATTTAATTTAGTTACATAATAAATAAACTAATCTGACATATATAGAGTCATAGATAGATACATAAAATTCTGAATAAAAATTACTACAGAATGGAGAATTTGAAGATTGGAACATGGGGTGGTAGAGCCAAGTGTATAGGAGCTATTATGTGTGTTGGTGGAGCATTAGCAACGAGTCTTTACAAAGGGAAGGAATTTTATATTGGTCATCATCATCATCATCATAGTCACCATTCTGCTGAGATTAGTGCTGTTGCAGCACACAAAACTCGCATGTTTCGTGGCACTTTCTTTTTGGTTGGAGCATGCTGTTCTTACACTGCTTGGTTTATTCTTCAAGTATGTCTCCTCCCATTTTTCATGTGATTGTTTCTCTTATTTATTCTTAGCCTGATTCTTTAGGGTATATATAATCCACTATTATTTTTTAATGAATACAAGAGCGTGAAAACTCTGACGGTCCATGCAGTAATATCTATTATCTAATCGACTCGAGTAATTAGTTTTCACAGTTATACTCAACTGATTCAAATTTTTAAACATTTATTGTGAAACCGTTAACATATGATTTTTATTCGTATTAAGCATTTATGTTTTCATTGTAAACAGGTAAAATTGGTGAAGGTATTTCCGTTGAGGTATTGGGGAACAATGCTATCATGTGTTATGGCGGCGATTCAGTCAGCAGTAATAGGCGCATGCGTAAATCAAAGTAAAGAAGCTTGGAGATTAGACTGGAATCTTCAGCTTATTACTATACTTTACTCGGTAAGATCATTTGCTGAATTATGCTTGGAGCTTGTTTTTTAAACATTGTACTCTGAATTGAATTGAATTTGTGTAGGGAGCATTGGCTACTGCTGCTACATTTTGTTTACTATCATGGGCAATTACCATTAAAGGACCTACTTACCCTCCGATGTTTAATCCGTTGGCTCTTATTTTCGTTGCCATATCAGAGGCTATCATACTTGGCGAACCGTTAAGGGTTGGAACGTATGAATACATACATGTCCATCTTCAATATGAAAATGTGTGTTTTAATTATTTGATAATCACTAATTCAAGAACCTATAATTTGTGCAGTTTGCTAGGCATGGTTTTGATCATAATGGGATTGTACTACTTTCTATGGGGGAAAAGGAATGAGGTACCACGTTTGCCTCAAACAAATGTAGCTGCTGCAGAATTATCAACAAGTATGGCTGATCACTCTACTGTTGTAGTGCCAAGTTCTTTTCCAAATGAAAGTGTACATCTTCACATTAATAAAACTCAGAAAATCTGAATGCTATTATTACTCTGGTTAATCAAGCTCCTGCTAGCTTCTAAGATGAAAATTAGTTAATATTGATTTATTGCTATTAATTCTCAGCTATCAAGTATACATACATATTAATCACTTGTGTACTCTACTTTAAACACTTGCTTCCTTTGTTCAAAAAAATAAATTGAAAATGCTACCGTTGTTTTTTCTACCTCCGCCACTGCAACAACAACGACAATAATAAGTTATAAAGTTGCGGTAGCAATTACAATTTATAGAAGTGGTGAGGCGTTGTTGGTGGTGGCTAGCTACCTACGGTGTAAGATCATGGGCAAACAATTGCCGGAGATGCTAGATAAAATTCTGCAAACTAATTCGTCCAATTTTATTATGCATGTATTTGGCATTCCTCTTTTAAAATTGACTCAGACCAATAATATTGAGAGATAAAAAATGCAATTAATTAAACCTAACAATATTCTTTAGTGTCTAAGAATTCAAATGTTTCTTGTAACTCAAGGTTGCACCATCTTCCAGCTACCATCTCACAATGGAGTTATTTTTGTTTGGCCACAATCCAAAATTAATTTTTTAAACGCATACATATAAATATAAAAAATCATATGAGAATGATTTAAGTCACATCGTTTAATTCTTTTCTCTTTTAGTTCTTTTTTATTTATGAGTGTGTGTTCAAATAAATTTGATAAAATGCATATTGTTCTGTAATCGATTGTGTTCAACGACACAACAAAGACACTAAATTGACTCATCTTTGTCTTTCTCAAACATAACCCATATCATAAAATCCACTTATCTCCTACTCAAATACAACCACGAATGACTAGGGCCGGCCCTAGGCATAGGTTGGGGGTGCGACGGCCTAGGGCTCATGCCGGTAGGGGGACCTTTTTTTTTTTAAGGAGGGGTGGTGTATATAGAAGTATTTGGTTTTTAGGGGTATATATATAGCAAAGTTCACCGACATGCCCAAACATTGACATGATGAAGGCTGAGCTGAAGTATATTAATGTTATTTGCTCTTTTGGCGCAATTTGTTATATATATCTTCGTATAGCACAAAGATTTCTATATACACCATGCTTATAAAAAAAATTGATTGTTTTTAATAATGTGTCAAAAAAAATTATTATCAAAGAAATTTGTGATATTTTTTTGAGTCATTTGTTCCTAATAATGTGCCTCATTAATATTAAAAATATTTGTGATATTTATTATCCAAAAAATTGAGATAATTTTCATAACAAGCAAATTTTATTTTAGTTGAAAATCAGCCTACTAGAGAAATTAATCTTAATCTTGTCTTTCAAAGATTAAAAAAAAATATATCAATATAGTAATGTCAACTTTCTTGATTTTTTTTTTTTTTGAAGAAACTAAGCGAAATATATTTGATAAACAATCAATCCCTCAAGCACAAGGTGTGCGAAAGGGAGCTAAAAAGTGTTAATTACAATACAATAAGGCTATAAGCAGTCATAAAGCAAAAAAAAAAAAAAAAAAAAAAAACAGTCACTACATAACAGTCTGTAAACAACATAAAGGATTTTGTCTCAAAAAGGATAGTAAAAAAGAATGTGATGTGAAGTTTGCTTTCAACCACGAATACGTTTGAAGTTTAACCCTTTCAATAAGAGCTTCAAGATGATCAAAGTGATTTTGGAAAATTTTTCTCTTTCGATCTTTCCATATAACATATAAGATCAAAATCCAAATAATAGTAAACGCTATCGTAGAACTCTTTGAGAAGCTACCGAGAGCACAAAACTGATTAGCATGAGTATTTAAATTGTCATGTAAAACCGTAACAATACAGAGTCAATGTGATATCAAGAGCCATAACCGGCCATAATGGTCACATTGAAAAAATAAATGGTCTCTTTCCTCGTCCTTACCACAGAAGGCCGCACAAGATACATTGTTAGCCTCAGGACATTCCTTTTGCGCAAGTTGTCCTTTGTAGCAAGTCTATTCAGGAAAAGACACCAAACA
Source organism: Medicago truncatula (assembly GCF_003473485.1). Classification (NCBI taxonomy): domain Eukaryota; kingdom Viridiplantae; phylum Streptophyta; class Magnoliopsida; order Fabales; family Fabaceae; genus Medicago; species Medicago truncatula. Next base: position 30,466,850 of record NC_053046.1, read on the forward strand.
AAAATATTAACCTTTAACGGAACCGCCTTAAGCCATAAAAATGTCAACTTTCTTGAATTGATTGAAAAGATTGCATAATTGAAGTTGATAATGCAATATCATGTGTGACGCATTCATGATTATGAAACCAATATGAGCCACTTTTGGGATCGTGTGGCTCACTCTGTTTTTTTTGTTTGTTGTTGTTCTTTTTATCAATAGCTGCATTTGACATACGATGTTTTGGGGTGCTAAAATTTCAGTCTACTTCGCAAGTGTTATTGCTCTCTACTTTTACGGTATTTTATTTTGTTTTGGTATCTATGAAGTATTTGATTTATTTTTAGATGTTGGCTAAAAAAACATTTAGTTGGTAGTGAAAAGCGATGTAAAAAAATAAAACGAAGAGCTAATAAAAACATAACAATGAGCTAATTTTTTTTACAAGATTTCTCACTAAAAAACTCAAAACACTTATGAAATTGCATGATTTAAGATAAAAATGAATTACAATGATTCAAGTGAAAATAATACAAGATGTTCCATTGTCACGTTACTCCTCTAAATGACCTTTTATTTACCTTTAAATGTGATTCCATCGTCACATTACTATAATGAAAGGTTAAAAAAAAAAAAATTCCCTTTAATCTCATGAAGGGTTAACCAATTTCCTTTTACTATCATGTGAACTCCTTAGTAGGTGTTCTAAAAGGACAAAAACAACCCTTGATACACTTAAAAGATATTTAGTAATTAATATATTTTATGGAAGAGTTTTTACAACTTCATAAATGCTAAAAAAACATTTAATTATTATTAGGAGGGCATGGACTATATACATTATAAAAAGATAAAATCATATTCTATTTTGTGCATGCAAAGACGAAAAAAAAGTATGGCTAAAATGCTCAAGTTTTTCTTTGCTATAATTCTACTTCTCTCATTGTTTCTTGTTGCAACGGAAGTTGGTGGTGGTAAGACATTTTTTTTTATCCTTTTTTAATTTCCTTAGTTACTTCATAGTTTGTACAACATCTTTTATCATTCTTTACTAACATTATTTTATTATATTTTGGCTAAAATATGATTTTAGTCCCTGCAAATATGCCTCGTTTTGATTTTAGTCCCTGGTAAAAAAAAAATTTGTTTTTGGTTCCTGTAAAATTTTTTGTTTTTGAAAATAGTCCCTGACCCCACTTTTGTGATGATTTGCATACGTGACACATTATAACTGAACCAATTTTGTAGTTTTTGGTCCCTGCAAAATATTTTGTTTTTAAAAAAGGTCCTTGCAAAATTTTTTGTTTTTGAAAATAGTCCCTGAAGCAGGGACCAAAAACAATTATTTTTTTACCAGGAACTAAAACCAAAACGAGGCATATTTGCAGGAACTAAAACCATATTTTAGCCTTATATTTTTCATCACAGCATATATTGAATGTGAAGTTGATGATGATTGTCCAAAACCAATGAAAAATTCACACCCAGATACTTATTATAAGTGTGTTAAACACAGATGTCAGTGGGCCTGGAAGTAGAATTAGAGCTATACTTTTAGGATAATTTAATTATTAAATTGCCACACAATAAATTATTTTAATAAGCTTTATGAACAATGCATTTATGACCATGTACTCTATGAGAATGGTAAAACAGTAAACAATATTATTTAGATTGTCTTATTCTCTCTGAAGTTTGGAGGTACCGCCATTTTATCCAATTTAGGCATATAACACCTTATTTTCAACACCACCACCTAAAAAAATAAATTTAGTGGTGGGGTAAAAATAATTTTCATCTTAATTCAAAGGCTATAATTTTATTTTTATGAAAAAAAATATTATCGCACTTATCATTTTCTAACATTTCAATTTATATTTATTTTACCTTTTAATTATATTTAATATACTCAGATTTTTTGCTGGGATTTAAAAAAAAAAAAAAAAGGATCTTAGTTGAGTTTTAGAAGATATGGAAATGTAACCAAAAAAAAAAAAATATGGAAAACTAGAACGTTGCTAAAAAGTTATAAATAGCTCCTACAGTAAAGAAGTTAATTAATTTGTATATTTGTTGTGTTAGACAAGAATTTTTTAGATTGGTGATAATGAATCACAATAAAGAGTAAAATCTCAATTACCAGCCACAAATTTAAGGTAATGTTGTTGGAAAAAAAAAACAAGAATGTAAAATCTTTTGCATAATGATTGATGCCATTTTATAACAATATATAGAATAATACAAATAAACGTATTGAGAAGAATATAGTAATTATTAGCAAACCATCATTTTAGTCCTTAAAAATGTATCAACCGTACCATTGGTCTTTTTTTTGAACAATCAAAAATGGAATTTATATTAACAAGCTAAGGGCTCTCCCTAGTACAAGGTGTATCAAGGAGACCCAAAAAAATTACAGATATACAAAGTCAATCAAGAGTTAGCAAAGACCCAAACAATCGAAGGGTCTTGACCACCACAAATCAGAACTAAAAACAAAAACGACATGGCTAGCTTTTAACCACCACAGAGAATGCCACTTGACCTTATCCAATAACTGATCAATGGAACTACCTACATTATTAAACAACCTTTGATTACGGTCATTCCATATAATTCACACACAAAGCAACTAGACAAGCTGCATAAAAGAGCATCTTGCTCGCAAACCACCCGCTGAAAAGTTATAAATAGCTCCTACAGTAATGATCAAGTGTGCATGAAGCAAAATGAAATATTTTTTTAAGTCTTTTAGAACTAGTATGAGTCCGATGAATTCAGAGTCTGTGTGCAGCGGAAATATCAAACACATAAATATATATGAGAGAGAGAGAGATTTGGGTGGTAGTTAAATAGAGAGTTGTAGACTTTTATAGTAATTTCTTTTTATAATTCAATATTATTTTGCTATTATTACAAGCATTAAATTTATTATATTATATATCATTCGTTTTTGTATTATTTTATATATTGGTTAAAATGTAATTTGTTGTTTACCGTTATGTATCATTCTGTATTCCATTGAAAATGTAGTTTTTATGTGGTTTGTTTTGTATCATTTTTAATTTTATATATTTATTATTAATAGACAATGTCAGAAGTTTGTTCATTTTAAAAAACACTCCCAAGCAAAAAAAAAAAAATCATATAATTAAGAATGTGGTATAAACATAAGCAATTAAGCAATGTTTTATTTAACCAAAAGAGTACAAGCCCAAAGTTCATTACATTGTACAAATTTGACTCTATAAAATTCAAATGTAAGTCAAAATATACACTAATCGACTTATTAACAGTGTAAAAATAGACATCTATCTACGTAATAGAGGCATGTTGATCACTCATTCTCCTCTTCTTATATCTCTTTTTCAAGTGTTGTCATCCCGTTATATATCCTCACAAATGGCCATATAAAGTAAGTTGTCATTTCAAAACAATGAATTATAGCATTTTTTTTTAAGAAGCTAAATAAACCATCTAAATTAACATTGAAAATAATTGAACCTAAAATCTTGAGGAGAACATATTCCAAGATCTCAAATCATTACGTCAAACTAAGTGAATTAAATTAAAACATATTAAATACAAAAATCAACACAACATATATCATTAACACAATCACATACATCAACATGTAATAAGAATTCAATACATTATGCATGACAATGAATTCAACAACCTTTTTTCCCAAAGCCTTTCCATACACATTTGTTAACTAGATAGAATTGTGTTGGTACTCTTTCTTTTTTCCCATTCTTTCTTGTAAGCCGTCACTAAAACTGTAGATTCTTCTCATTCATCTACTAAAGAGGAGTGATTTAGGTTTTTGACTCAAAATCACCCCTCTAACTTGTTTTTTCTTTCTCTTTTATTGAAATAAGTGATTTTCACATCTATTTAATTTTTTAATTTTGTTCGTCTTTGTGCGATGTTGGTTGTCTTTCTTTTTTCGTTTAGGCATTTGTTCGGTTTAGATTGTCAAATAGGCTTCGATTCAGTGCAGATCCAATTAATGATTTTGGTGTCATCCATGTTGCAGATCCGGAGACATGAGTATTCCGGAGAGTTAAATATAATCGTATGTGTAGGTTTTTGTACTTTGTCGTTTTATGCTATTAACATGGATGATGTGAGTATGTTCGCATATTCATCATTTTTGTTTTTAGAGAATTTATATTGTATTAATATACTCTATCAATTTGAATAAATGAATATCATTTATTTTTGTAATAAAAAAAAAAAACAACTTCTACATCGTAGACATAAACTATTGCGACACGAAGATCCGAAGACTTTGGATTAGTGCAAGCAGAGGCGCAACCTCCTGCCTACCAAAAGTATAGTCATAGTGAATCAACCTCCAAAACATGTGTTTCAATTTTAAAATAGTGATATGCAATCTCTGTGAGCTTAGCTCAGTTGGTAGGGATAGTGCATATTATATGTAGGAGCCGGGTTCGAACCCCGGACACTCCACTTCTCCACAATTAAATTGTGTGAGTTCTAGCCACTACGCTACTTGACAAAAAAAAAAAAAAAATAGTGATATGCAAGTCTACATGGGGTCGTAACAAGTAATAAAGTGAAAATGAAGATCTTTTTCACGATAATTGAAGATTTATAAGTTTCAACTATCAAAGATTAGTGAGTTTATTGTTAACAAAGATGATAAAAATTATTTTGAGGTTTCAATAGTGTTCAATTTAAAAATAAAAGATTTAAGAGAACGATTTTTGAGAATTTAAGTGATGAAAAGTTGTTGGAAAAATCAAATCTACCTTAAACCAAATTTTCGGTTATCGTTACATGAGAGATTGCTACAGTAGTTTAATTTAAGCCATACAAAACTTATGGGGATTTCCAACACACTCATAAGGGTTTTCTTTAAATTAAGTTTATTTAAAACAAATTATAATAGTATCTTAGTGTCATGATTTTTCCATAAAAAAACAAGGGAGAGATTTTGATTTACTAACAATGAGAATAGGGATTAAAAATGAATAAAAAAGAGTACTTTCTTGTGGTAATGTGTCCCTAAAATTACTTCTAAATTTCCTTGAGTTCTCTTCCATTTTCTCTTAAGAGTGAGTGTCAGAGAGAGTTCTCAAAAGAGAGTGTTGCTATTGACTATAAGCTTGTTCTCGAGAAGGTACATTCTGTTCTCTCTACTTAGCCACAAACTATTATGTGTCTTTCATGTGACTTTTCAAGATGTATATTTATATAAAAGTTTCACTTTCACCTATTGTAAGTTTTAAATTGTATCTAGAAAATCTTATTACCAAAATGGTGTTGGCATGGGCCAAGACATGTATTTATGCAAGCTTGAAAGAGATATACTAAAGATTGAGTAATGCTTATGAATATTGCTTAATATAGTAATACACTAAAGATTGAATAATGCTTAAAAGAGACATACAAAATGGAGTTGACAATAATGCTTAAAAGGGAGATGTATTTTGTGCGACTCTAATGAACATGATGATAACAATCAAGTAATTATTAGAACCACACCATGTACTGCACTAAATTGAATGTAATAATATTTTAAGCAGGTCCGGTCTTGAGGGAGTGCAAGATGCTCAATCAAACCGGACCTCCAAAAGTTATGGACCTCAGAAAAAATTAAATCTAATACCCACCTCTATTTAAATAAAAAAATATATATGTTACTTCTTTACACGTTTGAGTTTTTTCTAGACTATAGTTATCCTATCTGAACATAAATCTGGTACTATCAAACCACCCCTAATTTGTATAATCACTTAATCAGTCAATTTAAAAAGTTATTTCATTGAAAGAATCACAACAATCATTTCTTTTTCATATAAACCATTCGTTTTCCCCTTTCCCACAACGGATAAGTGACAAATTCAAACGATACCGTTAGTAAATTCTACCTCTCTTTCAATTAATTTTTTTGTATTTTGTTTCATGTTTAGAAGCTCTACTGATTTTGATTTTTTAATAAAGTTTAGCTACACAAAAAAATTGTATTTTTATTTTGTGGGAGCCTATTTTAAATAGAGAGCCGAGCTTCCTATTTTATAGGGACGACCCTGATTTTAAGTAAAAACAACCCCATCGAATATAAGACGAAAGTTTTGGTTGTGTTGAAGATAATCCTAATTAAGTTATTAGAATTTGGCCACCTTTATTATAAATTCCAACCTTTCGAATATAATTCTCACTTAGATACACACCATTGATTTATTGTCTCATAAACCAACTGGTTCAACATTTTTTCTTTTTCTCATCTATCAATTCTAACTTTCGGCTTAAAGATACGGTAGAACATATTTATTCTCTTTCCACTACTTGCAGTTATTATTTTCTGACTTAGTAGATAATAAAGTTATTTCTAACCAAAGTTTTTGTCATATTTATTTATACATACATATTATGGTATATGCTATCGTGTAAGATCTTATCCTTTAATATATACTAAGTGCATGTTGATGATAAAGTTATTTCATATCACACAAACATACACTAGGTTATAAGAAATAGTCGATTTTCAAACAATGTATAATACATGTAAGGTTTAGGGTTCGAATCTCAAACACCACAAAAGAAAAAATAGCTGATTTTTAAGAGATCATTTGATTGTAAAATTGATATTAAACTTTATTGCATTTTGTTTGAGACTTGGCATCTTAGAAAAAAGTTGTAAGAATTTTATATCTAATTTATCTTTGAAATTGATTTTTTTTCTTGTCATGAAGACAAAAATATCCTTTATTTTAGCATTTCATTAATATGCAAATGTGTTATACATGTTGGTACATTAATAAAAAAGATTAGAGCTAGCTAAAAATGTTATTATCCATGCTAACGCATGAGTGACCTCATTTGTTTTATCTTCGGTTAAACTCAACACGATAGTTTACAAATTGATAAGCAAAATTACGTTTGCATTATATATATGTAGCTTAGGTTAAACGATGTAATATTAAACATTCATTCACAAGTATTTCTATCACTAAAACTCAAACCTTATTGGTAGTCTTAGAGTGTATTTGAACCATGTGTATCACCAAATTTAACATGTTGAATATTTTAATTATTTTTCCATAGAAATTAAAGGAGGAAAACTGGTTTGAGTGCACACATTAAATAAACATAGTCAAAAGAAAAAGTGAGGATGACACTTTCTGTTAGTGGCCGTGTGCTATTCCCTCTCATCCAGTCATTCTAGTTGGTACTGTGTTACTTTATGGTGCAAAAGACAAATATTCTTCATATTATATATATATATATATATATATATATATATATATATATATATATATATATTTGCACCTAGAATGAGAATTCAAAATGGGAAGAAGAATTTCAATGACTCAAATTCACGCAATGCAGGAAAACCAACAACTACCAAGCATTAGTTGCACTACTTTTAACATTCTTGCTCCAATATACAAGCGTCTTAACCAAGAGGTTCTTCTTTTCTTTTCTTTTCTTTTTCATCATGTAATATATTTTTATTTTTTATAAGAAATCATTGCATGTTTTCTTATAACGTTTTGGTCGGGTTGAAGCAGGACCAGAGTAGCCGTGAAAGTGAGGACAGAGACTGTTGGTTGGCTAGGAATCAAAGGATATTAGATTGGTTATTGTTTGAGAGATCTTCCATTATTTGTCTTCAGGTTTCGAATTTTTCATTTGTGCCGAGTTTTAATGAAATTTATTGGAGTTAGGTTATTTAGTGTATGTTTGAATTAACGATATGTTTGAAACTTCAAAGTGTAGCTTTTGTCAAAATTATGGTGCTTGGCCGTGGTTGTCAATTTCATCGTCAATCCAGTCATGCAGTTAATGAGCTATCGGTTATGCTAAAAGCTAATAGTTGCATGCTATAGTGAAATTGTATTGCGGAAAATTGAGTTAAATAAATGTGGCCTTAATCGCGATTGTAGAGACATCAAAAACCATGATGTCGCAGCGATTGTTGTCACATGCCTATTTTATGTTTATTATGAAAAGTTTGGTTTATTATGCAGGAATTTTGGGTTGGAAATGAAGAACTTGTTAATATGTATGAGAAGAGACTTGGTGATGCTGGTTATATTCATTTTAAGCTTGGAAGGACTAATAACCGTGGTGATGGTATGTAAATAGCTTATTGCTTATCTGAAAGCAATTTGACTTTAATTTATCTTTTGTTAAGAAATAGCTTATACACAAAGTAATTATATGAAAAACACATGTTAAGCTGTTTATCTAAGCAAGACGATATTGAATTTGTTTGCGCATATGCTAATATTTCAGTCTCTAATCTTCAGGTCTTCTGATAGCAGTACAAAAGGAATATTTCACAGTTGTTAATTATAAGGAGTTGCATTTCAATGATTGTGGTGATAGAGTAGCTCAATTGTTGCATGTTGAGTTAGCATTTCCACTTTCACAGTGCCAAAACAGTGGTATTAGGCAAGAAGTTCTCATTGTCAATACTCACCTACTATTTCCACATGATTCAAGTCTATGCCTTGTGCGGCTGCACCAGGTATATAATAAGCACTTAGTTTTGGTATCTAAGTGGTATTTTTGTTGCATACTCTTTTGGTATGATAAACATTAAATTTTGTTTCTCTACAGGTTTACAAGATACTTCAGTATGTGGAATCTTATCAGAATGAGTACAAACTTAAGCCTTTACCAATTATACTATGCGGGTAAACTTCAAATAAAAATTTATTTGATGTTTTATTTTAAGGACACTAAAAGCACTTACATTATGTCACGTAGCATTGACACTTCATATTGAAGATGTATCCGGTGTCTGATATGTGTCCGTTCGTGACTGACACTGATACATTCAATTTATTTCATTTTCTCAAACTACTAATATATACAAGTGTCCGTGTCCGTGTTTCATAGCATATATGTTATTTTTTATTTTGTAGTGACTGGAATGGAAGCAAACGCGGACATGTTTACAAGTTCCTGAGATCTCACGGGTTTGTATCTTCATACGATACTGCACATCAGTACACTGATGCAGATGATCACAGGGTAATATTTTAAAAAAGGATCGAGGAAGGAAAAATTAGCATTTATTAAAGGAACACTAATGGTCATTTTACAATTGTGTCTGAGATGATTTAAACTATATCCTTGAGATTGCACAGTCAAGCTTTTAAAAATCAACTATCTTAGAAGTTATTAGATAACTTTTCAATAACTTTACAGTAACCTTTAACAAAAATTACCATCCTGTATTGGATAAATTTTCAAGAATCGTGATAACTCTTCTTTTGACATAAACAGATAATGTGTTAGATAAAATCGCGTGAATTGTCCTAATCATGTTTCTTACAATGTTCAATCATTGATGCAGTGGATTAGCCACCGCAACCATCTGGGGAACTCATGTGCTGTTGACTTTATATGGCTTCTGAATCCTGACAAATATAACAAACTACTAAAATCAAGTTGGAGTGAAGCAGTATTCGACATGTTCAAGGTAATCTTTAACCAACTTTGAAATAACTTGTAACATGTGTCATTATTTCCTTGTGTGAAAAAAGAATTTGACAGTGAAGTTAATATGGATTTCATTGTTGTTGTGTGACTGACAAAATATTTTGTCCATTTTGATTTATCAGTGCCTAATGCGAAGAGCTTCGCAGACAGAGAGTGATGCATTTGCTTTTCTAAAGGCTGACGATGAAGATTGTATTACATATTCTGGTTTTTGTAAAGCACTTCAGCAAGTAAGTGTGCACTTGAATGTTTCAGATAATATGATCTCTTCTTTGATAAAATCTCATGTTAAATGTTTTTGAATTTTGTGCAGCTTAATTTAATTGGTCCTTGCTATGGTTTAAGTGTTGAAGAGACAAAGGACTTGTGGTTCCAAGCAGATATAGATGGAAATGGTTTAATTGATTATAAACAATTTCTGGTAAAAGATTTCAGATGAACTTGACATTTATTTAAATTTCATTTAAGAAATCTATGATGCCTTCACTAATTTTGGTTAAATATTGTATTTAGATTTGTGTAATCAAATATATGAGGGGAAATACAGGATATGATGAGAGTGTGACCTTGAAATCTAAATGCTTTCTCCGTAGGGCACATAGCAATGCATTGACCACAGAACCCTGCTATTGGAAAGAAAAAAATGAAACTATGTTATTTTATCATATGTGTAGCTCAGATGAACTCTGACAAATGTAATTGGTTATAGAATGTGATCGATCATTGATTAAACTTGTCTCGGACTCTGATAAAGAGTATAACGTGTAGAGAGGTAAAATGATATGGTAATAAACCAGTAATTAACATCTAGTAATGTACCCTGCCATTGCATGGTCTGAATCATTGTTATCAGTGTCTTATGATACATGCAAGTCGTCTCAATGTGATACTAAATTGAACCCTGTCTTAGTGTAGTCAACTACTTTTTTTGTCAACTTCGGAAAAAGAGGGAAAGACGGAATAAGAATAGGAGTTATAGTCCAATTCGAAAAAGGGGCACCGGTGTAGACATCTATACTGACAAACCATTTCAATAGTAAGGGTGCTGCCATGCCACAAGGCACGATCATGGAAATAATGAAAAAGTTAGGTAGTCGAACCATCTGCTCTATCCGTTCGAGTTATGCAGTTGGATTCTGACCCTTGTCACAGACATTGCTCCAACCAACTCTTTTAACCCTTGTCACAGGCACCGCTCCAACCACTTTTCTTTTGTCATTTGACATATGACATGAACCTTGAATTATTTTGAGGTTCATATATGATATATCAGCTTTTAATTTTGTTATGTCATTTGTTTTTTTACTTCAATATAACATTTTTTTAATGGCAATGCATCTTATGGTTCATAATAAGATTCAATTCATGATTTGAATCTCGATCTGATAACTATGGTCTGGGAAATTTAGTTCTTCTTAGACAGATTAGACCATTTGGTTTTTCATCTAATACATAGTATTGTGTTGTTGCAGCATCAAGTATGGAATCCAACAGTGTCGGATTATCACAGAGATGACAACAAGAATGATAAGCAAGATGATGGTCCAAATGATAGTGAGAACGAGGAGGAAGAGGAGGAAACAATTGGTTTTAGTGTAAAAAATGCAGTGTTGTTTCCTCCAGAGGTTGAGAAAGGTAGATGGCCAGAAGACTATTCCCTTTCTGATCATGCAAGACTAACTGTAGTGTTCTCACCAATAACATTGACATGCTCTCACAACATGTTTTCTTGACAAAACTTGAGAATACTCTTGTTTAGGTTTTAGTGTTCATGATTTCTGTAAATTAATAACACAGAAGAGTGAGTGAAATGATAGAACTATCATAACAGGGCAATTTGAAGGTTTACAACTATAGTATTCTCGATTCTCATACATACCTTGTATTACTGATGGCATTTATTGTATGAAGAACTAGTTGTTTCTTGTCACAGATTTTTCATTGATTGAGTTGTAGAAAGAACAATTAAGGTTAGAACTGCTTATAAATCCAAAAGAATTATATAAACATTCTAAGTTAACAAAATGGCAATTTAAAGTAAACTAAAATCGTAATGATATAAAAAAAATAGATGGACAAGAATCATTAGATTGAACATATTTGTATGTTTGGAGAGGTAAGCCGCGTATTTCAGATGATATAAATCACATATAAGATTATTTGTTAGCAAAGCTCATCTTCAAATTTGAGGTTAATACTTAATACCCATGCTGAACAGCTCCTGAGACAATAACTTAGCTCCATATGGAACATTGGCCACTACAATGTCATCGGCTGATTCGCAGAATCGGCAATAGGGGCCTCGTATTTTTGCCCCCACCGGATACCGGTCACAAGATCACATTGATTACTAAAAATGGATACGGTCGTAGGAGTGGTATGGAGAGGACCTCCCAGACGGGCGCGTCCCAGGTTGTGGATTATCCTTAGGACGAGTACACCAGGATGAAGAGCAGTACCGGCCAGAACAATCTGAGCACCATGAGCAGCCTGAGGAGCACAACGCACCTGTAGACCCGTCAGCACCGGATGCTTTTTCCAGAGGCCCTTTCGATCTTTCACTGCTACCGTCATTCGGTAAATACGTCGCTTGCAAGATTTAGAGTCACGAATGTGTGGTCAAGACATCATTCGATAAAAGTATATTTTTTAACAGTTAATGTATTTTTGCTTTGTGTTAATATATTTTTTAACGGTTAAACACGTCGGTTAATATATATTTTTAACGGTTTTTTGTTTTTGTATTTTAGAGTCACAAATGTGTGGTCAAGATTGTCGGACATGGGAGGAAGATTGATACACTTACATGCCCAAGAATGCGTTTTCGACTGGTTCTAGAATCCAGTTAATGGATCCGGTTTTTTCCCACTGCTTCAAACGTGTGTTCAGAATAATTGAAAAAACAATGAAAAGTATTTAAAAAGTATAAAAGTTGTGAGATAACTAGTGGGACTTATTTCGAGTTCTTAAGAACTTGCACCATTGAAATGAAAATTTGCTAAAACAGTTAAAGTTGATGTGATATGATATGGCCTACATCAAAAAGAAGTTAAGCATTTTTAATTTAGTTGCAGCACTGAAAATGCTCTACAAAACAAAACTACTTCTAACTCCAATGAGCATATCAGTTATCCTCTAAGAAAAAAGTGGCATAAGGTGATAAAAAGTTATGCAGATTGATTGGAATTGAGTTTAACTTGACTTTCACATTTTTAATGACAATTGAAAAGTGCCTTTCCTACTTTCTTTCCATTATTTTTCTTCCCGTCTTTCATTGGCTTTTAGGCTATAATGCTAAAAAACATAACCTCAAAGCAGGGTCATTTCTGTTGACTAGAAAATAGAAATAACAAGCTAAGAACAATAATGAGAGATAAGGACAAAAAATAATGGTACGTGCAATCTATGAAGCAATGACACAGACTGCGAACACCACATTGACTCATCTATACCGGTAAATTAATTGAGAAAATTAAATTATTAAATGTAATCACATGTGTCCGTGTCTTGTCAATAGTAGACAGTGGCATGTTTTGACACCAAACACGCCTTCAGTAGGAAGTGTCGGTGTTATATAGCATGCAATTCATAACCATCAGCTTAAAATCAAAATAGCGATGATGAGGACAGCCACTGATAGAGATAATCCAAACATAAATTTACTAAAAATGTTTTAGAGTAAAACTGAAAATGTTTTAGAGATAATCAAAATAGTGATGTTGTTGTAGAGTTTTAATACTTAAAATGTTTTAGTACAAGATGAGATCAGAAGGTCTATTAGTCTAAAAGACTAAAACTGAATAACATGTAAAAATCTTAAAACAATAGAAGGCTAACACAGCACCATATCGCATAAACAAAAAAAATTAGGATGCAAATATTTGGAAATGAATCATATACCTTTACAATGGTACATTACAGCATTGAAACTATCAGTATAAAGATCATCCAAGAGAAGATCAAAATTCCCCCAGGAAGACACTAGTTACTAAAGTATGGTAATCATTTTACTCATCATCATCATCCTCATAATCACTGTCTTCATAATCAGAATCTGATTCATCGCTCCTTGGTCGCATCAATGAATTCATGTCAAATGATGGTTCCATTTCCATCTCTTCCATATCGATAGTGTCATAGTCCATTCGTTGCTCAAATTTCTCATCAGAGCAATTAAGCATCCATGCCAGAGAACACTTCAGTCCTTTCTTAGTAACCATGTTATGCCTAGGTTTTATAGTTGACTCCAAACCATAAGTGAAGAATGCTGGGAATTCAACCAAATCTTCCAAAGGCCTTTCCATCTCACTTTGGAAGTAATCGAAGCTAAGTTTCATGATATCAATGTTTAAAGCAAGTAGTTGAGGGCACCCAACAATCATCTTCCTCATTTGATCCACAGAAAACCCACAATCCTTAAGAAAATCAACGTGCTTTAGCATAGGAGTGCTACTGAGGCTAACTACCTGCGGCATCTTCTCAATGATTAAGCCGAAATCCTCAGCATCCAAATCAAGCACAGAATTGAGCACACTTCTCTTATCTGCAAGCTTTGGCTCTAGGTCGGTTCCAATGATGTCAGGATACTGAGCAATTATAGAGGCAAGCGATGTCTCCCGAACATTAAACTCTTCGAGGGATTTGACGTTTGGCTTCACTTTCTCGTCCAAATCGAATCCAAGAATATAAGGTTGTGTCTCTATCAGTCTAGCAATAGCTAGCCTTGGAATACCCAAGCTTTCCAGATACTCCACAAAAGGCTTGATGACTCTACCAACCCGCATCCCCAAAATCTCCGGGAATCTAGTTAAGATACCTCCGAGTTCTCTTCTTCCAACACCGATTCCAATCAAATAAGCAACAGATGTACTCATGGTTCCCTCAAGTTTGAATCCCAACACTTCAGGATACCTCTCAAGAACACGAGGAATATCATCCGGCTTGATATCCATCCCCTGAAGATACTTGACCACCGGCACAAGATCCACAACCACACTAGCATGAAGCACTTGTGGATATGTCCGCAAAAACTGCGTGATCGTGGATTTCCTTACTCCCAATTTACCAAGGTAATCAAGCACAGGAACCATATTCTTCTTGACACTACATCCCAATACAAGAGGATAGTTGTTAATGTCTTCAATCGTAAGCCCCAAACTATGAAGAAAATCAACACGCTCCTTCATAACATCAACAGTAACAGGAAGTTCAAGACCATCCAGCTCATCAGGAACAATGCCGATTCCTCGCAAGAACTCATAAACAACTTTGCGCAACGTCGCTTTATCTTTCTTCATTTCAGATAAACTCGGACGAGCATAACCAGCATACAAAGATGATGCCCCTCTCCGTTTCCTTTGAATTTCGCCAGAGTCCCGTTTGGATCCCTGCGAATCAGCAGCACTGGTCCTATAACTATCCGTCCTACCAGCAACAGAACATTGAAGCTTTGTAATAAACCTTATCTTCCTAATATAATTACATGGCAATTGAAGAGCTAGTGTAGCAGCAGTTAACTTAGAATGACCAAATGTTAGAATTGGCATTTCTGTTGGGGGAAATGGGAAATTGGGTTTTGTTATGGTACCAGAAAAGTTCATATTTTTAAGAATTGGGTACCATTGAATCTGCATAATAAAACAAAAGGGAATCATGTTAAAGACATGGTTGAGACATAGTTGAAGATAATTGAAACCAACATAAAATAAAAATTAAAACTTTGAACAAACAATGAAATTAAACACTGAAAAGAAAGAAACCCAAAATTTCATTGGTTTGGATAGAATCATTGAACACTAAAAAATTTCTGGGAAATAACAATCATTGTTTGAGAGAGAGAGAGAGAGAGAGAGAGAGAAAGAGAGACTTACATAGAAAGGGAAGTGAGAAGGGTGTGTTGTTGAATTGAAGTTGGGTCCTTTGGTTCTTCGATAAACAATGGATAACACAAACTGGGAGAGGGTTTTTCTGCACTGTTTAGTGTTTATGTTGGGAAAGATTCGATTTCGTTTGAGAATGAATAATAATGTTTTTTTAATAAAAAATAAATTGTTTTCTCATTTTTAAAGAACATGATATTTATAGATTTAGTCTTTAATAAAAATATATATTCTTCTTTAGTTCTTAATAGAAATTAAAACAACATTTTGCTCAAAAAAATAAAAAAAAACATATAAATGTGAGCATAGTATATATAATAGCCAGGATTTGAATTTTGAATTTCCACTTATTCATCTTGCAGATGAAATTTTATCAGTATATCACTTGACAAAAAAATAAATATTAAGACAACATACGTTTATAGTCAATATTAGATATTGAGGCTACGGATATAAAAAAAAATTAAATACTCCCTTTGTCTTTCTTTATAGGAATAGTTTACAAAAATTGCATGTATTTAGAAAAATATTTGATGTAATATATTTTTCATAAATGAATGTTAATTAGTATTAGCAAACTATATTTTATCTATAGAGATATTTAACGTTAACTTTTCATATTTCAATGTATATTAATAATATTAATGAAGGGTGTGTTTAGAAGTATAAAAAGTAATAAACACATCTAAAAATTTGTAGATAATCTTATATTTAAAGACAACACTTTTTTTTTATAAAGTAATCTTCTAAAAATGTTTAGAGGGAGTAGAAAACATGTACTTTTTAAGAAACAAATATTGATTTGACTTGTGTAAAGAAAACGAAGTGAAGAGTAGTAAAAGTTGATAAGAGTAATAAAATATTCTATGATATTATATAAAGATCGGTACACTGAGAGTTAGTTATCGTGGGTTCGATCCTCGACGCCTGAAGTCTCTAACTTTATATAGAGATTGATGGGATTATGTGGTTGAGCCTATATATACTCCAACCTTCCCTCTTTTTTCATAACTCTTTGCCACTCACACTTACTTTACAACCAAAAACAAAAAAGAAAACAATTGAGAAGAATGAGTGATCTACAGATTCAACAAGAATCCATGATGATCCCTCACAAACTGTTGGAACATTGATGTGATGTTGGATGAAAAATTGGAAGATTAAACACCAAGTAATTATACTTTGATTTAATGTTGTGTGAATTGAAAAAATAGAGTGTGAGGGTCCTACATAAAATAGAACACACACATTAGTAGTGTTTAAATTGTGGTATTTAATTTTAAATACTTGATAATGATAAAAACAATAGTAATTATTATTTTATTCGAGAATATCACTTTCCATAAATTTAGCTTATGGTGGTTGAGATAAGAATAATACTTTAATTATTATTATATTTCATTCATTCAAATCCAATATTTTGTTTCCTCCACTTTTGTGGATTTGTTTCTTTTGATTCTATCCACAAGTGTTGTTGAACTGATCAATGGATAAACTCCATTTTAATCTTATCCATTAGAGTAACTGTTGCCGCAATTTTTGCTAAAACAGTTACAGAATCTCTATATAAATCGAGGACTCCACTTAGTTCAAAACACACCGAAATTCACAGTTGATGCTTCCTGTGTTTTTCCTCTCTTCTCCCTCCTTCGACTTGTGTTGACAAGTCCTTCTTCTTTTTCTACTCCTTTCTGTCCCTTCGGAATTAAGAGTGTTCTTAAGACCATAGTCCCTTTTCGGTTTAATGTCCCTTCGGAATTAAGAATGGTCTTAAAACATTGTCCCTTCGATAATATATGTCCCTTCAGAATAAAGAGTACTTTTAAGATCATAGTCCCTATTTGGAAGAACAATGTCCCGTCGGAATTAAGAATGATCTTAACGGTATATATCAAAAGTATTTCAATATTTTTTATTTGAGGAGAAATAGTGGTATCACCATATTTGAGTGGTCGTAGTACCATATTGATAGTTTGGAGAACTTAAAGTTAGAATGGTGTTAACACCATATTTGAGCGGTCTCAGCACCATAACAGAGTGGTAACAATACCATATTAAAGTGGTTTCAGTATTAAAGAGTGGTCTTAGTACCATATTTGGAGGTGTAATTCTCGAACGATTTTCTACAGTGCAGTAGTTAATCGAACAGTTGTAGTTGGGCTTGTTTTATCCTGGAGGCGGCGTGGTTGATAGTCTGCCTTGCACAATTTTGGGCAGTGCCACGAAACGTCTTAAAGAGAGCGACCTGGTCGTGACTCAACCTAGTAACAACTTCGGTAGATAATAGAATTTGGAAATTCAAATACAACAGTTTGGAAATCCAAAAACAACACAAACAGAAACAAAGCATGATTATTCCAACATCATCAATGCTTCATCATCATCACACTCACAACAACTCTGTCAAACGTCGTTCACCATCATCATCTTCTGCTCACCAACTATCATCCAATAAGCATTCTTTCAACGCAAGCAATCTCACCCGTAATGGCTTCTCCACCATTACACTTCCTTTCAGTCTCCGTGGGAATGCTCTTAGCTGCTGTGTCTCTGATCCATGCACCTTGCCGGATCAATCCATGCCGGTAAAAGGGCTGTCAACTGCTTTGCAGCCTCTGCCTCCGATCAGTAGATGTATATCTGAAGTTATTGATCCTTCTAAGGTTAAAGAAGCAGTTGCTCTTTATTTGAACTCTTCTGAAAGAACCACCCCTGAATCTGATTCAATGGTATGTGTTGAAAATTGTGTTTCTTGCTAAAAAAGTAATCTATTTTTTTTTTAATTTGGAATCTTGGTTTTTCATTGATATTTGTAGAGGCTTAAAAGGATGAAGGATCGGTTAAAAGAAATGATGAAAGTGTGGGATGAAGTCATGGAAGACGAGGAAGAAAATGAAAAAGAACAAGAACAAGATGAAGAGCACTCTCTTGACTCTCTTGTTGCTGAAGATGAAAATGTCATATCTCAGGTATATGTCTTGAATCTTCGACTGTGATTGTCTTTTCTATTGTAATCTTCAATGTACTTTTGGTTCTTTAATTGTTAGTTGTTACTTAAAAGTTATGCTCATAAATTTATAAGTTTTTTTTCATATTTATATGTATATCTTAGTTTCACTTGCATAATTATGTAGGGTCCGGGGGTTATGGGAAGGTATTGAATTTGATCATAGTTGCACTTGTAATCATAGTTTATGTGTAACAATTTTAACAACTCAATTATGCAGGATCATGGAAAGTAGCAGTGTTGTCAAGCACTATAGCCGTTATTTGACAACAATCTGTACTAAATCGCGTATCATAGACTAATAGTGTTTGGTTCTACTCACACCTGCATAACTGTGTAGATAGATGGTTATATCAGAATATCTGCATAAATAATGTAAAAAGACTACTTGATCAACTGTGTGTTGTGCTTCCCTTCAGTGCATTTTTCCATTGGTTTTTCATTTACTGAATCTAGGTAAGGTAAGACTAAATACTCAACTTTCTAGAATTCATTGCGTTTTCTATAAACATGAGTTCAGTGCATTGTTGTTTCATACTGAATGAATTCATTTATGATTTTGTAGGATGAATTGGGAAATGATTATGAAGAAGCTGTCAGTGTAGAATGGATTGATAAGTGTTTAAGCCTTACTTTCAGGTGCCCATGTGGCAAGGGATATGAGATTCTAATATGTGCAAACAATTGTTACTACAAGTTGGTCTAGAAGAATCATTATGTTTAATTGATTCTTTGGGGATGGATCAATTTTGTTTATATTCTGATTTAGTTTGGAAAAGTCTTGTCTGTTTTCAGTTGTAG
Source organism: Medicago truncatula (assembly GCF_003473485.1). NCBI lineage: Eukaryota > Viridiplantae > Streptophyta > Magnoliopsida > Fabales > Fabaceae > Medicago > Medicago truncatula. The sequence goes on from NC_053046.1 coordinate 30,486,002, forward strand.
CAGCATTTAGTCACTAGAAGAACCAATTTATATTTGTACATCCCTTACATTTGTTTTGTAAATAACTTGATATGTACTATCTCAACATTCTTTGAACTTAATGAATGAAAGTATTTTTATAACATCTATTATCAGTTTAATAATCTGTCTGAAATAGTGTTATTAATAATGAATTGTTTCATTGCCTTAAGGTATTAGTGCCTTAAGACACTTGACAGCATAGTTGGATTAATTTGACAACTATATATAGGTTTTTTTTTATATAAAAAAAAAAAAAAAAAAAAAAAAATCAAAGTATGGGGTGCAGAAGGTGAACCAACTGCAACACCCTATATATATAAAAATAAAAAGGAAACAAGAACACAAGAGAAGGGGGGCTAGACCAAAAAATTCTCAAACGATACAAGATAAAACAAACGCAAGACAAAAGACAAACCTAGAAAAAAACAATACAAAAAAAGCAAAACAAACAAAAAGGAAAAGAAAAAGCAAAAGAAACGAGAAGAACCCAAAGAAAGACCAAGAATCAATCCAGTAACCTGCCTTTAGATCGAGTATTATGAACCTGAAAACCCTTCTGCTTCTTCTTTTTCGTGGCCTTAGACACCACTTCAGTGAAGGGCTCTTCTGTGGCAGCAGAACGATTCTTCAAATATATGATTGCCGCCTCTCTATCTTCCTCATCAGTGTAAACCCGAGGCACTGTATTTCTAGAATCATTTCCTTTCGAAAGATGTTGTTGCAAGATCTCTAAGTCATGAGCAACGTTTGGATTTAAAATCTCATCAGAAATAGTCATAGTAGAAGGAAGTGAATCACACCAAGATGGGGAATCTTGATTGTAGTCCAAATTAGTGAGAGTGTGACTCCATGGACCGACAATGCGCAAATCATGAAATTTGTTTAGATTGTTGATCCTCTCTTTGTTTCACAGCCATATCAGTGGTAAGATCATCTTCTACTTGTACTGGATGCACATGAATAGTTTCTACATAAGTGCTAGAAAGTAGCACTTTCTCAAGATTAACATCCCCCACAAACACACTAGATGTTTCCTCTCTAGACCTTATTATCTCATTAATAAGGGGATCTTCAAACGTCGCTGGTTTGCTATCCATTTTAGCAACAAAATTCTGTTTGAATTTTTTGGTAGAGTCAACTTTGGTGGTAACCTTTTCAACAGTAACTTTATTGATAATATGCTTTTTCAATGATCAGAAGAATGGCCAATAGAATTGCAAGTGAAACAAAAGTATGGCGATTGTTCATACTCAATCTCAATGTCAAAAGAAAACTTTTCTCTTTCAACCAACAAAGTGTCAGGAAGAAAGCCAGCCAAATCAACTAGCACCCGCGCATAATGACCAAATGCATGGTTTCTAGTGTTCTCATCAATCGTTATAGGAGTACCAGTAGCTCCATCAATCTCAAATAAAGTTATAGGTTGCCAATACTCCTGAGGGAGATAATGAAAACGCAGGCATACTTGACAACTATATATATATAGGTGGTGGCTATGGTTTCTAAGTGTTTGTGCCAAAGAGTTGTATGTCATGTGCAGCCTAAGGTATTCATTATTATATTTTCCTGTGTGGATTTCAGTATTGAGATGCAACTTGCAATTGCTTTTGTGGATAAACTCCAACTTAAGAAGTTAGTGAGTAGAACATTCCTTACTATATTAGAACATTATTAGTATCAGTTTTTCATAATAGGAATACATTAGTCCCAATAATATAAAATGTCAACATAATTATCATTTTTTATAAATAATAATAATCAAAATCTCCAAAAAAAAACAAATTCATCAAACTCAAACAAACCCAAATCTTCATCATACAAACCTGGAAATCAGATTTCATTGAAAAAATCTCAAAAAAATGTTAAAATATTGTCATTTTATAACATAAAAGAATAAATTGGGACAAAAAAAGATGAAGGACGAAAGTGTTACGTGAAATTAAGTTAAGAGATAAATTGTGTAATTTTGCCTTTAAAAAATATTTTTTTCTCCAAAAAACTTAAAAATTTAATTTCTATTTTTAAATCTTTTAATAAGTGTCCTTAAGTATAAGTACTCATTCAAGCATAGTTAGAGAGATTGCTTCATAACCCAAAATCATCTCTTCAATGGAAAAAATGAAAAAGAGAAAACTATGATCGACTTGGTAATGAAAAAGAGAGAAGCATAGTCAGAGTTTGAGAACCTAAAAATACCTCTCAAAATGAGACTCAAATATGTTCCCTATCTATATTCAACATCATTTCATGTTCATATCTTAGTTAGGAACTTTTTCAATTTAGATTATTTATCATTGTATTATTTAAATTATTAACACTTCTTCTAATCTTAAATATAAGCAAAAGAAAAAATCAAATAAAATGATGTATTTGATTAAAAAGTTGAACCAAAACATCTATTTTGTTTGATTTTTTATATTTGAAACTGGAGTAGTATTTCACGATTGATGTCCTTAATTGGATAGGACCAGTAATGTACATATTAATGCTAAAATTGTAAATATATGTATATATCTTGCATTATTAGTGGTATAATTGTTTTGATTAAAGTATTGCACAAATCAGATTAAGATGTTAACCATAGGTATTCCTCTAAAAAAATGTTAACCACAATTATTGCACGTCTTTATCACAATTTTACCATAATAAACAATAAAGGTCTACTATGTTTCTAAATCACATCCTATTTGTCGAAATGAATTTTGAGCATTTTGGATAGCAAGCCAATTAATCCATGTGAACTTAACAAGCCATTACCAAGACAGAATTCTAGAGAAGTACATATTTTTAGATATCACAAAGCAATTCACACACACCTATATTTCATATAGTTTGAGTGTGTCAGAGAATTTATCCAAGTCATCGAAGGTTTATTTTTTTTTTTGCTAAAATATGGTTTTAGTCCCTGCAAATATGCCTCGTTTTGGTTTTAGTCCCTGGTAAAAAAAAAATTTGTTTTTGGTCCTTGCAAAATTTTTTGTTTTTGAAAATAGTCCCTGACCCCACTTTTGTGATTATTTGCATACGTGGCACATTATAACTGAACCAATTTTGTAGTTTTTCGTCCCTGCAAAATATTTTGTTTTTAAAAAAGGTCCCTGCAAAATTTTTTGTTTTTGAAAATAGTCCCTCCAGGGACTATTTTCAAAAACAAAAAATTTTGCAGGGACCAAAAACAAATTCTTTTTTACCAGGGACTAAAACCAAAACGAGGCATATTTGCAGGGACTAAAACCATATTTTAGCCTTATTTTTTTTAGGTACTAGGTCACAAAGTTGAAGAACAAATTTTCAACCAAGTAATTATAGGGTAGTTGACCTATATATCACACAATTTTTAATTGAAGACAATAAATTCTTATCATTTTTCATTAAAAAAAAATTCGAGGTAGCTGCTTGTATCAATATCTGGTTAAGGACTAGGCATGAACTAGTGATGGAAATTATAGAATGATAATGGGGCTTTTTTTTTTTTTTTTTTTTTTTACCAGTGTAGCACTATTAAAATACCATTGTTTTTAAATTATATGCATCACTACCATCTTTTCTTTTTGACTTTGACAACCATTCCATTAAATTAATGACACGTATTTGAAAAGTGGGAGAGAATGTTTTGGTTTTGTCTTTTATGTAGAGTTCTATTTCTTTTTGTTTTCATATTATTTCTTTATTCTTTCTTCTATTTCATTTTCTTTTTATCGTTGAAAGTTTTTATATTTTTGTTAATTGTTTTGTTATATTAAAAATTATTAAAGTTCTTATTTTATTTAATCATTAATTGAAGTTTTTTAATGATTAATTTAAGTTTTATAACTAATTAAAAATAAAAATAAATTATATTTTTTGAGAAGTATTAATTAGAATTTAATAAAACAACTTAGTTGACACTTAGGAGTGTGCTCCTCCTCGAGGTTTCAGGTTCGATTATCTCTGGTGTCAATTTAGGTGGGCTAATTTAGCTTCTTAAAAAAAAGAATTTAATAAAACAATGTTTCTTTTTATTAATTTCTTTCATGTTCAAAAATATAAATAAAGCTCCTATTTTAAAAAATTTAATTCTAATTAAATGATTAATTAATTAAACTAAATATTAACTAAATCATTAAGCTCCAAATTTAATTAACAATTAATGATATTTCAATTAAGCTCAACTAATCAAATTCAGATCAACTAATCAAATTTAGATCACGGATTATGCTGACATAAGCGCTTACGTTAACATTATCTTATCGAAATCTCACTCAGCCAATCAAATTCAGATCACGGATTACGTGCACGTCAGCGCTTACGTAACATTATCTTATCAAAATCTCATTCAACCAATCAAATTCAGATTACGTATTACGCTGACGTAAGCGCTTAGGTCAACACCATCTTATCTAAATCTCAGTTAGCCAATCAGATCGCGTTTACAGATTACGCTGACGTCATCATTATCTTATTCAAATCCAATATAAATATATATTGTCCTCCTTAGTTCATTACTCAACAAAACTCATCACTCATCCTCTACACTCAAAACTATCTTAAGAAATTTTAGTCATAGTCATGCCTCCAATAGAGTTTTTTGTCCAAGTATATTACAGTGGACATGTTGAAAGAACAGACACAGAAGGTGTTGTATTCTCATGCAATAATTCATCCTTGCTTAAAGTGAAGAAAAACATCAAATTGGAAGCACTTATCCAATGTATCCAAACAAAGATTCAACCAGACAACTCCAAGAGGGTGGTCGATCTTATTTATCGATACCCTACAACTCTTTCACAAGACTTGTTTGGTATGAGTCGTGGAATCTTGCAGGAGATGACGACGTTTAGATGATGTTTGAGATGTTCTTAACATGTAAACATCTTGGTATTTCAACAATGCAGGTTTATGCAGGTTTGGTGGATACCCCTTGTGATGAAACCCGCGTAGAACCACCATATATTGAACCAACACCCTCTTCATACCCTCATTCCATGCCAAGTTCGTATCCTTTTATCGAAACACAAACCAGCCATCACTTCATGCCCTCTTCATCAGCACATCGGCCATCCGAACCTACTCACAACATTGACCTCAACTCACCATTCCATCTACACACCCCAAATGATGTTGTTCGTGCCAATGTTGTTGCTAATGTCCATAATGAAGAAGTTGGTGATTTTAGTGAGAAAGAAGATGACATTCTTGCCCAACATGCCATCAACGACGATGAGGACAAAGACATGTGTTTTTTTGACCCTCCCATACACTTTCGTAATGTGAACTCCAACGATACCTAATATGTTGAAGATGAGTTTGTACACTCTATGTCCCGAAACCAATCTTATGTTGTTCCACACCCTGACAACTTACAAGAGGGGATGTAATTTCCTACGAAAGAAACGGCAATGCGGTGCATAAAGGAATATCATATGAGTCAAGCCCCAGACTTGCGATTATGGGTCACACCCCAACCCGACTTGGGTTTGATTTCAGATAGACACGAGTCAATCAAAAGTGTTGTTAGGCGTCTAGACAGTAATTGGCACCATGTCTTCTGCATTCGACACATAACTCAACTTTTTGAGGACTTTCAAGAACACAGAGATGAAGAAAAAAGTAAGAAATATGGGTTAGTATTTTTTTTTATATACAATAATGCATATATATTTTACCTTTTTAAGTCCTAAACAACATTAATTTTTTACCTTCAGGATACTCAATGACTCAACCAAGCATCACACACTACAGGAACCAAATCAGGGATTGGTCTGATGATGTTGTGAAGTGGGTCGACGATAATCCAAAGAAACAATGGCTACAAGCACATGATCAAGGGAGACGTTGGGGGCACATAACAACTAACATTTCCGAGTGCTTTAACAATGTACTAAAAGGGGGTCCGCAATCTTCCAATCACACCAATTGTCCAGGCAACCTATTATCGATCTACTGAACTCTTCGTAAATAGAGGGAGTAAGGCCCAAGCAATGATGAGATCTGGTAAAGTTTACTCAGATGTAGTCATGGATAATCTTGCCAAACAACGAGCGATATCAAATACTCATCAAGTATACATTCACAATCGGGGACATAGTCTTTTCAGTGTTCAGGAGCTGATTCGTCCACCAAGCGGCCGCCCAACAGGAACATTCACGGTAGACCTTGACAAAGAATGGTGTGATTGTGGTGAATTTCAGGCATTACATTACCCTTGTTCACATGTCATAGCTGCTTGTTCAAAATGGTAATGTTTCTGAAAGAAATTGACTCGTTGTTATGGATCAATTTCATCTATTAATATACGGTGCATCGGAATGTCAAATTAATGTCATAAAAAATATAATTATAAGTCTCCATTTTTATTTTATATTTTTCTTTAATATCATTAATTAAATAACTAATAGTATAATTAAATTAAAACTCAATTATTTTATTAATAATTTATTTTATTATTTTTTTAATATCATTATTCTATTAAATTTGAATTTAATTCTAGTTTATTACTATTCGTTCAAAAAAATAAAAATAGTAGTGCATATAAATATAAAAGGTGTACCGCATGATTGAAGAAAGAAAGAATAAATGATGCTAGTGATGTGCCAAGTGTCCGAATTCTAGTGGCAATAGGGTCAAATCAAACAAAAGAGTGCTAATAGTGTACATAATTCAAAAAGGATGGTATATTGGTAGATAATTATTTTAATAGTGGTACAGTAAAAAAAAAAAAAAAGAAACCTGATAATGGTGGCATATATATCGTTCTTATTTTGATTTAAATGTACTTTTTGTCTTCTTGTGGGTGAGCCACAATTTTAGTCCCTCTATTTCAATTGCACAATTTTGGTCCATCATTTTTGAAATTTTGAACAACTCATAATTTTGACCATCCAATTTGATGACATAACAATATATTAAGTAAAAGATTTGGTGAAAATACAATTATACTCAAATGAAAATTCAGGAATAGTGAAATACTTCTAACCACTTCGGTTAAGGGTGTATTGTATTTTTTTTTACTAAAGACCCATTTCAGTTCATATTTATTCCCTGTATCGTTCCAATTTTATCGGATGTTCTCGAAGGGACATCGATTCATATTTATTGTTTTTTACTTTTAAAGGTGTATTGTATTTCACTAGCTTTTTGCGATTTTGAATTGTCAAGAAGCTAATGTGAGTGAAATGTGGTCCATGGTTGAAGGGGTGGGAGTGTCGGTGTTTACTTGGCATAGACATTTGTTTGAGTGGGAAAATGATACTCTAGGTGATTGTTGCTCTTACTGGAGAGTTGCATATTGACAAATGAGGAGGATTGTTGGAAGTGGACACCGGAAGAAAGGGAATTTTTCTGTAAAATTCGTTTATAAGGTGGTGTGGTCTTTGGTGGAAGTTGGTGATAGTTGGGGGAGTATGGAGAAGAGTGTGTTTCGTTACCTTTGAAAAAGTCTGACTCCTTTTGGCTTTCTCTTGGCAACTTCTATTGGATAGGATTCCGACAAAGCAAAATCTAGCTTTGAGAAATGTCTTTTCTTCGGACGCCTCCATTTCTTGTGTTTTTTGTAACAATCATGTCCCGAAGGCCGAAGACGACACTACATGTGTTTCTACATTGTAAGGTGGTGATTTTAGTGTGGGATAAGATAATGAGGTGGCTTGTCTTCAATTTTATTCCTCCCCATGATTTGTTTGCTCATTTGGAATGTGGGAGTGATGCAGCGAGTACTAAAAAGCTTCGCAAATGTTTTTGATTTTCATGTTATTCAAGTTTGAATGGAAGTTCAATATCAACTCTAAATGGACTAAATGTTTAATATATAAGAGAGGTGGTTATCTTATCTATACATTGAGATGTTAGGTGGAGAGCGGGAATCTCCAACAATTGTTAATCTATAAGAGAGGTGATTATCTTATCTTTTCACGGAATCTACAACAATTGTTATCAAAGCCCTATTCAGTTTGATTGGGAGCGGGAGTGATATCTTAGTGTTTGAATAAATTTTAGAGATGTGAGATACTCACACTTGAGCGAAATATTGTTGATATTCAAGTGTCGGTGGTAGTTCCACGTTGATTATGATTGAACTAAATTGTGAGATACACCATCCGGTTACTATTATAAAGAAAAATCAATATTTTAGATTTATACATTAAATGATGTATGTGGTCTACAATAAAGACTATACGACGTTAATTGAATGAATCTAAAATGTAAATTTTTGTTTATAACAGTGAACGGAAGGTATATATATCAAAGATGACCTATATTACTAATGTCTTCGAACTTTGAATGGTATCCTTACTTTAACAACATACTTTAACAACCAGTTTACATATTCACTCTACTATTATACTTGTCCCTGAGTGCACCAACAACTTAGGGTAAGTGCTGGAAGAATCAATTTATGTGGTGGTGTTAGTCCATTGTTTTTGTTCTACGTTTAAGCTTGTGTATTAAATAATTTCTTGATTTCAACAGTAACAGAAAATGTCAGAATTTTATATTTTTTAGCCTTTGAGGGATAGGAGGAATTGTATTAGATAATCAACAGCTACGTGATAAGAGTTTTCTTATAAAAACAGCTCTCTTAGCTAGCTATGTGAAGATAATCATATTAAAATAATAATATTAAATTTTCTTTAATTTGATCAAGGAAGTTAGGTGGTGCTTCTGTACATCAAAGAATCTTTATTGTAACTGTAATCATCGCATTTTATGGTACAATCTGGAATTCAAATGGAGCATGCATCAAGCACATGTGGTGATTCATTATTCAAGAAACACACGTATTATACATGTTGTGTTAAGTCTTTCTATGTTTTCTATATTTGTTCTCGTGAGCTTAACTCAGTTGGTATGGACAATGCATAAAATATACAAGGTCTGTGTTCGAACCCGACCACCACAAAAAAAAAGTCTTTGCATGTTTAGTTATCTAATAAATCCACCTTCTATCAATTCCAACTCAACCAAAAAAAAAAAAAACTATCAATTAGCATCATTCTATTTCAGCCAAGAGTTCGGTTCCTTTCAAGTTATTTTCTTTCTTTTGATGTTGTTTTATTACAATGCAATTTTAAATCCAACAAATAAATACCCCTTCTTTAAGTACTTAACACATTTAAGATACTAAAGGCAAAATTCCTCCATATATATTTTTTTATACGCAAATGTAAATCGAATTCAAAATTACAAATTCAAAAGAATCCAAATCCTTTCACTAGAACCAACATATTGTTGGTATTAACTCAACAATGTTAGCTTGTGTATCAAACATTTACATTCATCTACTGTTATTCCTGTCAAGGGATACGATTCAACAGCATTATAAAACTCGAACCGTTACAACCAGTCACTTTAAAATTCTCCAGTGGATGAGTTTTACGGTAATTTCCAGAGCAAATCAGCCAGGAATTTGGATCTTGTAGCTAACTAGAAGTTAACTAGGAAATATAGAGTTCCCACAAAATCCAAATTTCACCCAAATTTACAATGCTCTCGCAAACAGCCTATTCACACAGCTTTCATGCAGCCGTTTGCTGCACAGAGTGATACAAGTGATTAGAGGTTTTAAATAATAAAATACAATATTAATATTTAATACACAAAGAGATGTAAGCCAAGGTGGACTTATAATTTAGAATTACAAGTTATCAACTACCCAAAAAATAGTGTTTTGGAATATTCCTTTTCTTCCCCGCAGAAGCAAATAAAGGCAATGCTTAATAAAACACATGTTGATGGATGTATGGAATTGTGCAGCTAATAAAACACTTTAGAGGGTTAGTAGCCTTAACCTTAATAATTTGTAATACTAATGAACAAGGTCGGTCCTAAGTCCTAACATTTTAGGTGCTCAGGGAGAGACAAAAAGATCACTGCCCTCATTATAAAACAATTAACTGTGTACGTGGCACCAAACATCTTGAGCATTTGTAACTAACATTATATTATAAATTTATAATTGAATGTATACCTCACATGCCGCAAAAACTGGCCGAACTTGCTCAAATATTTCATCCTCTGTTCCCACAGCATTGATCTGCAGAGATTAGTTTGTCATATAATTAACTTATAATTTACCAGAAAGAAATGTACAATCATGTGACAAGCTGATTTTTTTAAACAAGAAAAATCCATCACATAACTATCACAATTTAACACCCAACTAGAAACCAAGAAAACTGAGAAAGAGACTAGTTTTGCCATCTGATACAAACGGGTGTCGAGTCATCCCACGATAGAAAACAATTAAAGACAGATTTACTTGGACAGTTTCAGTTCGGTAACATCTATATCAACGGGTTCAGAACCCGTCCAATGCAATAACGTGAATGCATTTTTTGGAGCACCCATCACACGGAATACCCAGACCCGCAATTCCACCAGACTGGCCATCCATCCTAACAGTTAAAAATGGATGGAAATGGCCGGTTTATACACTTGAGTTATTTATCGGGTGGATGATATTCCGACTGAATCTGACTGTGACCACTCTTAATCACATCGTTATATAAACCAAAACAAACATACATCTAAATCCCAAGTCAAGTCATAATTTAAGCCAAATGCACAAAAGACTATCTTGTGAATTTTCCCAACCGGAAGAAATTAAACTGAATATTGAAGCAGCACAGCAACACACACCTTAAATGATAGTTAATAAAATATCTATAACCAAAAGGTTAAGAAAGAGCAGCTTTTCTATGCAAGTCAAGGTCATATAAGTCTCTCTATAATGTCAAGACTGTTGAATTCAAATGAAAACTGAAACTAAACAATTACCCTATGAAGTCTCCCTCTTCTTGCATAATGATCGATCACAGGAAGATTTAATGCCTCAAATACTTTAAGACGTTTCTTGATTGTATCTATATTGTCATCAATTCGACCCTGCGTAAAATAGCAGCATATATCAAACAGAAGTTTCTATCAGTTGCTGAAATACGTCATCAAGAATTTGATAATAACCTGATTACGGCTCAGCACCCGTTTCACCATCTCTTCTTCAGGGCAATCAAAGTAAAGAACAAAATCTGGTTCTGTTCCAGTCTGCATAATAAAGAGTGATTATGTGGTAGAATAGAAGAAATTATTCAAACACATTATCTGTTTAATACGTAAAAATAGTGCATTTGTAAAGGTATAATAAACAATAAAGAGGATGTGGCAAATTTGTAGTCAATTCAAAGCATACAAAATCAGAGCTGGCACAAAAATAACCCTATACTATAACAACTCATTAACATTAGAAAGAAAAGGCGAAAGAGGAGAGAACATTACTTTCTATAACCCAAATTTAAGGGATAACAAGTTAAGAAAATCAAACTTACAATATGTTCAAAAGCTATGCGGTTCTCCTCACTTCTAGGGAAACCATCAATAAGAAACTTACGATTGTCACCATACTGCATCTCTCTTAGAATCAATCTGACAGTCACCGCTGATGGAACGATTCTTCCTTCTCTTATTGTTTCCAGAATCATCGCGCTGTTTTGATGTTTTCATTGTTAAACCCTCAAATATGCACCGAGGAAACATATAAAAAAAATTAGAATATGACAAAATTACCCATATTCACTGTCAGAAACCATTGCCTTCCTCAAAAGATCTCCAGCACTCAGATGCTTAAATCCAAATGTTTCAACAATTCTTGCACATTGTGTACCTTTTCCACTACCAGGCCCCCCTGAGAGCATGAAAACAGTATTTGATTATCAGTATGACTTATTTAAAGCCAACCAAAAACAATAGTGAATAGAATCATTAAAAACTTGCAGCGCTCTGTTTCTAGGATGAAAAATAAAAATATCTGAAGTATGTAACAGGAGTTTGTATTCCTTAATTCATTTTAGTCGGTTTTATTTCAAGATTCAAGATAAGTTAAGCTTAGCCATTGTATCGTTAGCTTTTAGTCATGGCCATTTGTGTAATAATATCCTGATAGATAATGAGAACAAATGAACAATCAGTTGAGTGATTAATTTGAACCATTTCAAATAACTTTTAAATTTCTTTACACGACTTCTATCAGACTCAAGAGTTCAAACACAGAATTAGAAAATTACGGCTACTAATTGTTCTAGGATAAACCAGAATTGTAGTTCTTGTTACAATAACATGCCAACAAATAGAGTTTCCACCTAACAAGGAGTTTTGTACTTCAAATACTGCATAAACAGCCACATAACTGCCATAACCACTAACAGAACAACTACATTAAATGCAAAAATAATCTAATTAGGCCTTGGTAGACGGTGACTGTGTCTTGTTTCTACTTTCATAAGTGATCTATCAACTTTCGCTTACTCTGGATTATCAACAAGTATAGTCAATAATCTAATTAACCTAGATGGCTCAGCTCCAGCATTAACCATCATTGACTATACTTCCCAAAATCCTTTATTTTAAACATAGTAACATTCAATTACAGACATTACCAACAATCAACATGCATTAGCTAAACTTATATATTTTGTTGCGGTCAATCTTTGAAGTTACAAGAAAAGGACCTTATCGACCACAGTGGTGTACCTACCAATTCTAATAATAAATATGAAGACATTACATCCATAAATAATGCTAATTGCAAACATAGAAACACAGGGTATGCAAGTAGAGAACAGCATGAAACTCACTTTGAGACATTCACAAAATTGCGGTCTATTGAGATTGAAAAAATTGTTTTATATTGCCATTTCTTATTTTCATTTTAATTATAAAAATGCTACTTTGGATTTCACTGCAATTCAGCCAATACTTTAAACAATAAATGCATCTTTATTTACCTAAAACAAAAGTTATAACCGAATCCATATGTTTGGGAGAAACCACGTCCTTTTCCTGCAACAAAGGGAACAAAGAAAGGCAGGAGATCACTAAAGTATCATACTCAGAGACAATATTATTTGAAAGACAAACTCTTCGGTCATATGACAGTAAATCATTGACGTTCACAAACTGCAATTAGAAGTTATTTCAGTGCTAACCAATTTAACAATTGAATATTTCCTCAAACTCGTAATTGTATTATAACAAAAACCAAAGAATGAATGATGATATTAAAACGAAAAGTTTATCTAACCAATTAGAAAGGAACAAAAAAACATTACTTAGATGAATTCATACAAGTAACTGATTTTAGCACACCGATAATGATATAAACATGCAATTGAAGGGAAATAGCATCCAGCACTACGAATCAGAGAAACGAATAAAATTCAAAATCTGAATCGAAGAAGTGAAAGAGAATCGATAGTTAAGTTAGTTACCTGTGTGATGTGAAGAGAAAGTAATGATTTGAAAGAAGAGGTTGCGCATTTCCACATTTTCTGTTTCTTGAATTGATGATTTTGTGGGGTTATTGGAACTGATTTAAGTTTCTTACGGTGGGGTTACCTTGAGCGAATGGAGATTTTCTGGGACATGTTAAGTGTTAGGAAATGGGCACCTACACATGCATATAACATGAGGAAATTGACACCTCAATTGTTTTAACTTTTAATATTATAATTTAATTTAGGTTTAATTGCACTTTTGGACCCCTATCTTTCCAAAAGTTGCGGTTATGGACCCCTAACTAACTTAAATACAAAACAGCCCCCTATGTTTTGATTCTTTGACAATTTTGGACCCCCAAGGCAAAAAAAAATAAAAAAATATTGACACGTGGCACCTCACCTAGGGTGCCACATCAGCGTTGACCGAGTCAACAATGGACTTGGGGTTCAAAACTGCCAAAGAATCAAAACATAGGGGGCTGTTTTGTATTTAAATTAGTTAGGTGTCCATAACCGCAACTTTTAAAAAGATAGGGATTTCTTCGATTCAGATTTTGAATTTTATTCGTTTCTCTGATTCTAGGAAGGTTCTAAACTCAACAACGCTTTTCATTGCCATAGATTTATCTCAGGATCGCCTTTACACTTTCAGGTACTATATTACACTTTCACGATTGTAATTTTTTTATTGATTTCAAGATTATTTTTTTGCAGATTTTTGTGAAAAGTAGATTAGAATCACTTCTTTTAGAAAAGCATCTATGGAAAATGATTTTACGCAAAGTTACTTATATATTCTATTTTAAGTAATTTGGTTCAACTTTATTTCTGAGTTCCAAGAGGTTAACGACGAAACTCACACATTCACTGTATCCAATGTTGGTAGGGTAATTAAGGTTATGTATTATGTGTATGTTATGTATCCTCATTCCTCAAATATATAAGCAAATATTCTTTTATCAGTTTCATTGAATAAGTTTCATAGAATAATTGATGTATCTGGTTAATTGGATTCGTTGGTTATTCGATGAACTTGAGAAAAAGAAAAGAAAAAAAAAGAAGATATTTTTGCTTATATTTGAGACCAGAGGAGCAACTATTCTCTTCATGAATAGATGTATCAGATACTTGATACTGACGTTTTATCTTCCTAGACAAATTATAAACTATAAGGGCAACCCGGTGCACTAAAGCTCCCGCATACGCATGGTCTGACAAGGAGTCCCAGCCTTACCCTCTTTTTTGTTTGTTTCCAGGACTTGAACCCGTGACTATGTTTGGGAAAAAATTGGAAAAAATTAATAAATGCCTATAGTAATTTGAAAAATTTATGGGCAGTTTTTCTTCTTCTTCTTCAAAGAGTCCTTGTAGTGGATGAAAGGAGTAGTTTTCTGATTTTTGTCTGGATTCTCATCTTTTAAAAAGTGGATGACAAAAGTTGATTTTAAATGAATTGTCAATTTGACTAAAAGTGATTTGAATGTAAAGTGATTTACCTTTGGATACATTCATGTGAAAGTGAATTGAATAAAATCCAAGGCAAACATTAATTATAGAAACCATAAGTTACAAATTCTATGTTCAAGTTGAATCAATTCTACTTGAGAATATTTATATACATCTAAAATCAATTTTCACTCCTCCAATGTGAAACCAAACATCCACTTAAAATGATTAAGTTTTTAAAAAGTGCGTTTTCTAATAAAAAAGTTGGAACATAACAACCAACCTCGAAATCCATCCCAATAGCCTTTGAAGTTAGTATATAAAAATTTGTCTTGTTAGTCTCTAGCATCATTTCAATATATAACAGCAGAGACTAATGAAACAGATTTTCATATACTTTAGTGACTAAGTAGGAGAGATAGTGATACTTGATGGACTAAATTGAGGGTTTATACTTTTTTGTACTTGAGACGTAGTGCTGGATGCTATTTCCCTTCAATTGCATGTTTATATCATTATCGGTGTGCTAAAATCAGTTACATGGACGATTATCATATTTAAGCTTTTAATTTAATTTAAAAAAATGTAAACGAGTGTCTTAAGGGTTTTAACTGTTAATTATTTTTTATAAAAACATGTGTATTTAATGCGTTAAAAATTGTACTATTTAAATATTTGGCTTAAGTGCAGTTTCGCCCCCCTATTTCGACTGAATCGGAATTTTACCCCCTATTTTAAAACTTGGAATTTCAACCTCAACTTTTAAGGGGCTGTTTTGTAGAGAGACACAATCCCCCTATGCAGTTTCCCTTTTATCCTCTCTCTAAACCGATCTCTCTTACCTCTCTCTACAATTTCAAAGAAGAACAAATAAAAATAAAAATGAAGAACATGAAGAACAATCTTCATCTTCTCCGACGGGATTGTGTCTTCCGGCGCGGTGGCCGGTGGTGGCACCACCGTGCCGGAGTTTCAAACTCCTCCGATTTCAAAATAAAACACGTTTCCAGATATCCTTTTTCTTCCTAAGTTCAAATCCACAAACAGAATTTTGAAAACAAGCTTGAATCGTCCTAGATCTACAAAAATAGAAACGAAATTTTTTACCTCTTTTTACCTTGAGACCGGCGCCGATTTGCTCTTGTTCTTCCTTTATGCGCGCGTTTCAGCTCCGATTCCCTCTTTTCGATGCGTCTCAGCTTCGTTTGCTTGTGGATTCGAGTTCGATTTCTTCTTGCGGTACGATCTCGATCCGGTCCGATCTGTTGTTGTTCTCACGAATTTGACTTGGTTTCAGCTTCTCACGAGTTCGAATTTGACTTGGTTTCTTGCGGTACTTTCTTCTTCTATTGTGACTCTCGGTTCTGTTCTTGCTCGAAAACGGTGCGGTTTTGGTATTGGACAGATTCGAGTTGGTTTTTGTGAGTTTATGAGTTTCTGGTAAATTTATGATTGTTGAAATCAAAACCGAAAATGATGGCTGATTTGTGAGATGGAATTGCTGGGCCGCCGTTTTGGACTGTGTCTCTCTGAAAGTTTAAGTTTATGCGGCCTCCCTTTTCTGTTTTGCAGGTTTTATTTTATAGGATTAGGGTTGAAGGGAAAAAGGAAATAACTTCAGAAAAAGCAACGGTGTACTGGATTTGGAAACAAAAATTTGACTTCTATGAATCTGCCTGAATATGAGGCGTGAATGAAAAAAATATTTTTTGGACCCTTGCTGGGATTTTTGGACTCATTGACATTATAACACAAAAACAGAAAATAAGTTAAAAAAAAAAAGAGTAACTAATTTTAAAATCAAAACTAATAAAAGATGGGAATTAAATACTGAAATAAAAATAAAATAAAGAGAGAAAAGGGTCCGACTCGGAATAAAAAATGAGGCACTTCAAAGTAACCTCTTTGTCGAAATTTCGTCTGAAACGACGAAAATTCCCGACTTTAAAAATACGAATAAAATGGGTAAGGATAGAGAAAAGTGGTCAAAATTTGGGGTATGACAATAATAATAATAATCATTTTCCTAATAAAAATAAAAAATGTACGCTACAAAAAAAATTCATCTCACTACCAAAAAATCCAAAACCTAATGAACGTTCCCTTTCTCCTTCTCAACCATCGTCGTTCCCGCTTCGTCATCACCGTTCCACTTTGTCAGCGTTGTCTCTATTCTCAATCTTCGTCGTTCTCACTCTTTCCGTCGCCGCCGTTTAAAACTGAAAATGGTGAATCACGAAGTAATGATTCTTGGTTCAAGTTCAATGACGAAATTGAGGTATGTCTTTCTCATATTTGTTGCTGTTTTGTTGACCATATGGAATTATTCAGCATCTGGGTTCATGTTTATGTTGCTATTCTGTTGTTGTAGTGTTTTTATTACTGCTCTGTTGTTGTAGTTGTTGTTATGTTGTTGTAAATTGATGGGATTCTTTAGTTGTCATTCTTTAGGAGTCTCTATTGGGTTTTGAAAATAAAACAAAACAAAGATACCACTTCAATTCCACTTACGACAATACCGACAACACAATGAGAAATTGTATTGGGTTTGACACAGTGGCACAAAAAATCGTTTTTTTTTAAGTGGTGGAATTAAATTATGTGTTTTGTTCCATTATGGGGAGCTTTTTTATTGCTTGTCGTGGCCCTTGTTTTCTATTGCAATCCTTGTTTTTTATGGGGAGTTTTTTATTGTTTGCTGCAATCATTGTTTTTTATGGGGTGTTTGTATTGCGTGTTGTGGTCCAAAATGACGATTATGGGAATATTTATTGTCTTTTAGGGCTTGTGAAGGTAGACAAATGATGATGAGTTGGACAAAGAAGACATGGATGAAGAAGATGATGATTATATTGCAAGTGAAGAGGAAGACGGCGATGATAGTTACTTTGATGATAGTGGAGTGGATGAGTGTGTTGATTTGAGTGTTATTTTTTCACCTAAAACATTTTGCTTGGTTACTAATAATGTAGATGCCAAATCATTGGATACTCCTACAACTGCAGCTGATTTTCAAGATGAGCACTATGAAGATTCCGATGATTTACATACTCAACCAGAGAGTGAAGATGAAGAGCTTGGTAAAAACTATCCAATTTTTAAGATGGGTGATGGGAATGCCCGTGTTAAGCTTGAAAAGGGTTTGAAGTTCAACAATAAAAAGCAAGCAAAGGATGCAATTGAAGAGTATGCATTGGAGACTAGGAAAAATCTGCGCCTCAAGAAAAATGAAAAAGAATACTTGGTTGTAAAGTGTATGCCTGATTGCCCTTTTCATTTGAGGATGAGTAAGAGGAGTGCAAATGATTTTTGGCAGGTTGTGTAACAGCCCGATTTTTAGCTAGTTTTATTTAATTACTTTTATTGTGTGATTGTATGCGATTAATTGTGCTTGTGTGTATTTAATTGTCATTGGGTGCATTTAAATGGATTACCGTATTAGAAAGGTATTTTGGTCATTTGACGGGTAAGGGTAAAATGGTAATTTTGGTGAGAATTATTTTATTAATTGGTGAGGACCCTTATTTTACTAGGTTACTATTGTAGTGATTAGTTTTTACCGTTAGTGACCGTTGATTATATTTTACCGTCGTTAGTAATTACCGTTGAGTGTATAGAAACTTTTGAATTGTGTTAGAATGGGTTAGGCCCATTATATTTTGAGTTAAGCCCATTAAGGGGGATAACACTAGGGTTGTCTTAGAATTGTATTCATTCTCTACAAAACATTTTCATAGAGAGAAGGAGAGGTAGAGAGAAAAGAGGTGAAGAGAAGAGCAAGAGGGTTGAAGGGAAGCTTTAGGAATCAAGTGGGGTGACCTAGGAGCTGAATTGAAGCAAGGGTTAGAGATAATCAACTTCAAAGGTAAGGGGGTTAGTGATTATTATAATCATGTAATTTTGCATTTTCTCATGTTGTATGAAAATGGGTCGATGAACAATTCATGCTAGATTCGTGCTCTTACTGTGATGTTATGTTTGTATGCATGAATTGATGATAATTGTATGATTGTTGGTGAAATTACATGTTCAAATATGTAAAAATGATAAGTTGTGAAAATGGTGCTCAATTGGTGAATTTTGCTAAGTTATTGTTAATTTGAGATTTGATTCTTGCTCAATTGATGTTATGGTTGTTAATTGATGTTTTAGTTTGTCATACCCCAAATTTTGACCACTTTTTTCTGTTTTTTACCCATTCTAGTTCGTAGTGTAAAGCCAAGAATTTTCGTTGTTTCAGACGAAATTTCGGCGGGGAGGTATTTTAAAATACCTCATATTTGGTTCCGAATCGGGCCCTTTTCTCTCAATTCTCATTTTTATTTAGTTTCCATCTTTTATTAACTTTAAATTCATTTTTTAACCTTTAATTTATTTTATTTTTAATGTCAAAATTTTGTCCGATAAGAAACAGGCTGAAACAGCTCATTCACAGCTAAGAAACAGGCTGTTATGTTCCTCTCCAAACAACAGAAATTCAGTTCTATAAATATAACCACCTGCACACAGACAAAGGGGGCCCAACAAACAAAAGAAACATTCCACGGCCAGAACACAAGAACAATTTTCATTCTTTTTCAAACCCACAAATCAAAATCACCAACCTCAAATTCCATCAACCCTCAACCCAAACCGTTTCACAACCAGCCGTCAAACACCATCATAAAACATAACCCTAGCACCACAAACCAACACAATCAAATTCGCACAAACCTCAAACCGTCACCATCTTTCAAGTTCAAAAACAGATCCGGACTTTTTGTAGGTTTGTTTCAAAAAAGAGTTTTTTTCGAAAATAAAAGTTTAGATCTATGCTTTTGTGTTGTTGTTTTGAAAATTTTGAGTTGTTATTTGAAAAGAGGAGTAAAAAGGATGTTTAAAAATGTAAAAAGTTTGTGAATCGGAGTGGTTTTGAACTCAGGCGCGGTGGTGCCACCACCGGCCACCGCGCCGGAGTCACCTCCAACCACCATCTCTCCACCGGAGAAGATGAAGAATAAAGAGAGAGAAGAGAGCGTGTGGCTCTCAAAGAGAAGAAGAGAGAGGAAAAACAATGAAAAGTGACAAGGTTGTGACCCACAACCTTTATATACATGTTCACTGGATCAACCCATGAACCGACCCGGTTCAGTTTTCTTAAGCCCAATTCTCTTTTCTCCTTCTCGCACCCCCTTTATTTTCTTGCTTCCCCCCAGCATCTAATTTTTATTCCTTTTTCATGCATTTTAATTCTCTTTCTATCTTAATCCAGAGTGCTCTGGTCCTATATTAACTGTTAATATTATATTTATGTTTAATTTAATTATTCTCCAGAATAATCTGGTCCTTGTTAATTACATTAATCCAGAGTGCTCTGGTCCTTGTTAATTAAATTAATCCAGAGTGCTCTGGTCTTATATTAACTGTTAATATTATATTTTTGTTTAATTTAATCATTCTTCAGAGTGCTCTGGTCCTATGTTTTTATTTTTTATTGCTCTGTTAGTCTAATTTTCATCTACTATGCCAAAACAACAAAAACATTCAAATATCAAAAATCACAAAAACATTTTTATAATAAACCTTGATTCTCAAATCAAGTGGTCGTTCCTTTTATTTTCTTTTTTAATCAAATCTTAATCAATTTTAATTCTACTTTGAGTCTATTATCTTTCGATATAAAAAACACAAACAAATTCTCATTTGCCGCTTGGCTTTTTATTTTAAAACCTCTTTCAAAACTAATTAAAAAATACAAAAACCAATCAAACGTCAATTTCTACCCCGAACTACGAGGTTTTGATCCCTCACGGGTACGTAGGCAGAGGACCTTGTCCTTCCAAATCAACTAAAAAAACAATTTTCTTTTTTCTCTTCAATAAAAATCAATTTTCCGTTCCTTTTCAACTCACCATCCAATTTTATTTTTATCTCTTCAAATAAGCAAAGCAATTTAGCACAAGATAAATTAGGTAAGAGGTTCCTACGGAGTACCGTAGACGCTTAGGGTGCTAACACCTTCCCTTCGCGTAACCAACCCCCGAATCCAAAGTCTTGAGGGTTTTTACTCATTTTTCCCTTCCCACGAATAAAAATCGAGAGTTCAAAGATTGACGATTCAAATCAATTAATGGTTTGATATCCGAAAATCACGAGCACATAGTTGATGAATCATTGCTTGGGTATGCATATTCATGAATTGATTATGAGAATTTGAATTGTTGTTGGTGTTTTTTGTAAATGGGTTGATTTGGTGAATTGGCTAAAAGTGAGATTGATTTTCATGTTCAATGTGTTTTTGAGTATCCTTGTGAGTTATATGACCTATAAACATTCTTTGGAAACATGTTTAGGCATTGGGAGATCAAAATTGGGAGTTTTGGGTGAAAAATGGGTGAAACCCGTAACTTTTGTTATGCAGAATTTTGAATGGTCGCTTAAGCGACGCTAGTTGCTGTCTGATGAATGCACGCTTAAGCGTGCTGTAAGCGAGATGGTAAGCGTGCAGTCACAGTAGCTACTAGAAGTTGGACGCTTAAGCGTGCTGGTGGACGCTTAAGCGTGCAGAACTTTTTCCAACACTTTTAAAACTTTGTTCCGAGCTTCCGAGGGCCAATCCGAACTTCTTAAAACAGTTCTTTTAACTTATATAATCACTGTTTGTACAATTAATCCTACTGGAACACTTCCTTGGACAAGAATTGAACTTGGTTTATGTAATTGAATTTCCACTTTGAAAATTGTCAAGAACGTTGATTGTTCCGAAATTTGAAATTCAAGGAAATGGAATGGGAGTAAAGTAGTGTAGTGATTGTATGATAAATGAAAATGATTGAGATTGGTTTCCTTGAGTTTTATTTGGTTTTGGTTTTGAAAATGGAAGATTCTTGTAAAATGTTAAAGAGAGACGAACATTGATGAAAATATCCTTTTAAGCCAATCACCTTATAAATCTTTCATATTTAGTTTTGTATGACTATATGGAAGTATTTGATGGTTAGTTGAGTATTGAATGTGATGTTTATCTTAAGGTGATGTATTTTCCTCTTGACTTGAAAAGTAGGCAAATCATGTATTTGATGTGAAATTATGTGAAGGTGATGATATTGGTGAATCCATATATATTGTTTATTATGATATGGTGGGTGAATATATATGTTGTTGTGAATGTGTTGATGGTTTAAGAAATATTTTGGGCGGAGTTGAATCGGAGAAAACGGGTATTGAGCTAAATGTGGTTTTGTCTTAGGTTTTCTCATACAAACTTAAGCTATCCTTTGAACTAATTTCTAATAGTTTGTAAGTGGCTTATGTTCTTGACTACATGATTGATTAAGATTGAATTGTAGGATTTCAAACTTAAATAAGTTGTCTAGCTTTAAAAATTGTCAATGTTGGCCGTTTGCCACATGTTTTGGATTTTTGTTGGAAATGTTTCTTAAGCAAATTGTCTTGTGAGTTATTGAGATTATTCTTGTATGACTAAGTGAAGTTGTATGAATGAATGATTGTATTGAATATGATGTTTATCATGAGATGTGTATGCTATCTTACTTAGAATGTAAGGAACGCTTGAATGGTGAAACTATATGTGATAGTTGATGTTGAATGGTTATATGTTGGATATGATATTTGTCACGAGATGTTGTATGTTCTTTTACTTGGGATATGAGAATTGTTTGGAGTGGTGAAACTATATGATATAGTTGATGTTGAATGACATTGTTGATTATTGATAATCATGTTGATGTGTGATGGTGAATACTATGATTTATTTGTGTGGGCATGTTTTCTTGATAATGCAATGTTGTGGAGATAATCAATATAATTGGGTGTCGTCCTATATATTGAGTTGAGATTGTGAATTGTTGTCGCATTATCGAGTTCTTACCATGTCCATGCATCATAGTCGTTGTTGCTGTAAAAGGGATGACTCTTTTACTTCGAGATTATTGTAAGGCAGAGGTGAGCCTTACATGCGATGTTGACTTGTCCATCGGAGGTGACGACCTTGTTGAGATTTGGTACCACATGCATTTATGTGTCCATAAGTGCATATCATAGCATGAGTCTTATGTGAAGTATGTGATTGGTGATGAATTGAGATGAATGATTATTGATGATGTTTGTGATTGACGATTGTGAATGAATATTTGTGAATTGATAATTGTTCATGAAATATGATTAATGATTGTGCATGACTTATGATTGGTGATTGTTCATGATGTATATGATCGGTGATTGTTCATGATGTATATGATCGGTGATTGTGTATGAATAACTGTGAATTGATATTTATTTATGATACAAGTAATTGGTGATTGTTCATGAAATGTGATCAATGATTATTCATGATAAATGTGATTGGTGATTGTGATTGAATAATTGTAAATTGATAATTGTTCATATGATTGATGAATATTGATGCGAGATATCGGGGTTTGATGTAAGTATTGATGTGGGAATATTATTATTGATCAAGTGAATGATGTTTAAATTGAAATATTCATGTTATCTGTTATTTGGATTATGATAATGTAATACTTACCCACACTGGATCTGTTATGGACCGCCTGCCTATCTGTATGGATGGGTAGACGTTGTGCAGGATTAGATGCTTGGTGAGTTCTTGTGCTTGGTGGATATCTGGAGCTTTCTCCGATATCGGTGTTTAGATGTTTAGTCGGCTCTGATCTAGACTTAGTTGTGTCAGTCTAGATTATCTTTTACTTTGGTTTTTGTTATGTTTGGAGATTACCCGTTTGTTGAGATTTTTGAGATGCATCTATGTTGATGTAATTTATTTATTCTTAACATGTATATTTGAATTTACTCTGGTTTATATTCCGCTGCGACTGTTGAGGTTTATATACATGTTTATTGGTTTTTGAATTTTGAATGTGGCGTAGCCTCTATTTCTTGAATAAATGTATTATTCGCATGTTTAATTGCTTTAATAGAAGTAGGGTGTTACAGGTTGTAAGCTTCAATGATGATCATACGTGCCGTTAGACACCTAGAAATAGAAACAGACAAGCCAAGCCAAATTTGCTTGCTAAATTTTTTTTGAGTACACTCCGACATTCTCCTGAAATGAAAGTGAAAGCGTTGAAGAGGTTGGCTGCTGAGCAATGGAGTGTGAAGTTGTCACATGATCAAGTATATAGAGCCAAGTTAAGGGCACTAGAAATCATTCAAGGAGCCGGTCGTGACCAATTCTTATATCTAAGGGTGAGAAGGTCCAATCCCAATAGTACTGTTATTATTAAGTGTGATATGGATGATGTGGGTCCTATTTTCCAGAAACAAAAGATTCATGGGAGTGGTTTCTGAATCTATTACTTGAAGATCTACAAACTATACAACACAAACAATATGCATTCATCTCAAATGAGCTGAAGGTGTATAACTTACATGTGTCATTGTTAATATTTTAATATGCATAATGTTCTCTATTTTTTTGTAATATTTGTTTACCATTGGTAATTATCTTAGGGTTTGGTTCCGGCAATTCAAAACCTTGGTAGTCATGTAGAGCATAGGCTATGTGTGAAGCAACTTTATGCTAATTTTAAGAAAAGATATCCTGGATTGGATTTAAAGGAAGTGTTTTGGATGGCAGCAAGGGCTACAACTGTTCCAGCATGGGAGAGAGCAATGAATTGAATGAAATTAATTAACGACAAAGCTTGGGAATACATGAATAAGAATTGGGCACCTGCAATGTGGACTAGATCTCATTTCAAGATGGATACACAATCAAACTTACAAGTTAACAACATGTGTGTGAGGCATTTAACCGGGCAATATTGGAGTATAGAGATAAACACATCATCACTCTTTTAAAGAATAGTTTTTTAATTTAGAATGTTTTGATGAAAGTGCAAAATTAGTTTTACACTATCATCTAATAAGGCAACTCTATTTGGTAAAAAAAAAAAATTATAGATAATTGAAAAGTTAATTTTATAATTAATGGGTTTATAGGGAATAATTTAAAAGCTACATTACTAACGATCACTTAATTGTTTTTCGTAAATTATTGCTACTAAAAAAATCCGATGTTTTGCTCTCTTAAGATTAAGGTTTCATTTCTTCCTTATTGAATCACCTTCTTGCGGAGATCCGATCATATTCCTTCTGAGTGTTTGTGCTTATATGGTTTTTAGATAAACTTAGATGTTTCCAACCATGCCTATATATGCAGACCCCAATGGATAGTTTTTTCATTCTCATAAAAACCTAATCATGTTTGCTTTCTTTTCCATGATCTTACTGCTTTAATAACATTTCTATTCATGCTTGCCTTTTCATCATCGTTACCATGTTTGTTTCTAAACTCAACCTTGAAGGCTTAACCTTGACAGATGAAGGCTTAACCATAAACCTTGATTTCATTTCTACTGATACCTAAATCCTTGACCATTGTCTTATTGGCCGGTTGTTGTCTAAGAAAGAGGTCATGTTTTTGTACTCAAGGGGCTGATGTAGTCGACTTTCTGTTTCAATTCCACCATCGTCTTGATGATGCAAAAGTTATCAATGGAGGACCTTGGGTTTATGATAACTTTAACATGGTGATTGAAATGTACTGCACTGCACATGACGTGGTTTCGACGAGTGTGAATTTGAACACATGGATATGGTTCAGGTTCATCAGTCATCGTTTGGTCTCATTCAATCTAGAGTAGGAAACAGTATTGGGAAGTTTCTTGGATAACTTAAAGAATTTGATGCTCGAAATATTGTGCATAGCTCCTCTATGCGGCTGAAGGTTCGTATAGATGTTGCGACGCCCTTGAGACAAGAATGGCATGTGCATGATGGAACCTATGTTAATATATGGTTCAAATACGAGAAAAGTTAGGTGTGTTTTTTTGAATTCTGCTCTCCACCCAGCATATTTTGCTCGCTCCCTGCGGCCGTTCCAAATTTACCCTTGCGCTAGTTAACTAACGCAAGTGAAAAACTATGCGTTAGTTAACTAACGCTGCACAAGTTAAGATGCATAGTGTTAACACTGACCGACCTATAAGTGTCCTAACCCATAATAACATATCTAAGAGGTCTAGTGAAATTCCTAAATTGTCGTCTTCTTCCATGTCTTCTGTCCATTCAAGATCTTCAATTTTACCAATTCAAGCTTGAATTGGAATTTGGACTTTAAACGGTTTCAAATTAACGGTTGGTTTGACATCGCCGAAACCTTCACTGGAAGCTTCATTTTTGGCCGGTTTCGGTTCAACGTCATCATCCGCGACATTGTCAACCATCTCACTATATATCTATTGAATAAAATTTTTTTACAAAGGAAGAATAAATAAATTACTTGTGGAACAAGCTAACCAAGAACAAAAGTGGCGCAAAAAATTCAGAAACATGATTGTGCACAGTAGCGTGACTTAAGTCACGCACCCTTTACCACTTGCGCAAGTTAACTTGCGCACCTAGCCCTATTGCCTACCGAAACCAGACGAACCAAGCACAAAAACCAGCAAAATGAGATGAGTTTTGATGATATAATACCTGATATTTGGTGCTTGATGAGCGTAGAAACTTGCTTTCTGACGATTTGCAATGATTTGGGATGAGGATATTGACCTAAAAAATTGCACTTTTTGGGTTTTTGAAGGTGGAGGGAAAGAAAATGGTGCTTGGAGTTTGGACTAATGGGTTTTGTACGAAAACAGTAACACTGCGTCACTTAACATGGGATGCGTGAGTTAAGTTACGCAGCTTTATTTAAGGTGCACAAGGGTAAATTTGGAACTGCTGCATGGCGCGAGCAAAATGTGCAGGGTGGAGAGCAGGATTTTGTTTTTTATTTTATTTTATATGTGTGGTGTTTTGGGCCATACAGATAAACGTTGTGCATAACTGTATGAAATGGAGGAAGATGATGGCTCGAGAGGATGGGGAGAGATGTTGCATCCACTTTCTGGGCGTATGGAACAGTTGCGACTATTATGTGATTGTAGGACCATATTAATTCAATGAGACCAAGGGAAATGACATTGAATGACGTCGGACAGAATATTGCAAGTAACGTAAATTCTGTTACTATGTCCTCCTCAATTGTTTCGTTGGACGAATGTATCACTGTTGTTCAACAAGAAATCAACGATATCAAGTCACGTGTTTGCACTGCTTGATGAACGAAATTGGCAAGTGCACCAAAATCGTAACACATAATAAAGTAGTTAGTTTATCGTTCTCCATAGGGATTATCGTTCAACTTAAAAAGAGATTAAGGACAGCTTATAGATTTTCTAAAAAGTTATCCTTAGATGACGAGGCTGCTAAAGCACCTGCAATACTTACTATTTAATTGAGAAGTTTACACGTGTCAGGATCTGCAACCTACAAATATTTTGGATTAGTTTTGAACCATATGTAGACACTTTCTTTGGTTTCTTTTGAGGTATCAACACGGGGCCACCACTTAACAAAAGCTTGTTTTTGTAGCATTGGTAAAACATTTGGTTTGAGCTTAGCCCATATTTGTATTGCCATGAAAATATCCATGTTAAAGAGAATTTGGCGAAGAAGTTTAGTTCAATTGGAAGATTGTCAAGATCTTTCTTGAACCTTTTATTAAAAACTTGAAATTCTTCTTGTACTTCGGAAGGAAATATTCGATGAATTGGTCCAAAGTAGTCCCGCCAAGGAACCAATTTTGGTGGCTTTATTTTGTTTCCAGAAGATATGTGTCCAAGCTCGGACAAAATCCCAATAATTGTAGCTGATGGGATCAAAGACCTGATAATTTTTTTTTTTTTTTTTGGATTTTGCCCAAACGATGTGGGTGTGAGAATTTAGATAATTGAGTGTGTAATGTTTGACGCATCTTTATAATGTTTGATGGAAATTGAGTCTGAATCTACCAGGATAAATTCATTAAATTGTTGTGTTTTAGACGCTAATGGTTGGTGAAGGAATCCTGGTGGTAAAATCTTTAAATAGACCTTGTTTGGGTTTTATCCCAAAATTCAGGTTTCATTTGGATAACGGGTAGGAACTTGGACTTTGGAGTATACTGAAACTAGGTAGTTTGGTTGGTATTGAATTGTGTTTGGCTAGTTCCTTCTTGAATTTGATTAGTTTGGGTTTTTGGATTGAGCTGCAAGGCTTTATTTTTTAGGTTTTTGACGATGAGGTCTAAGGACACTTGTTCCTCTTCTTCATCAGCAACATCTACCTAAGTCTTGTTGGGGAGAGTAACTAAACCTTGTTCTTGAAAGGCTAAAAGAGTTTGGATTGGGATAACATAGTCTGCTCTAGATTTTTTTTATGTTCCAATGAATGTTTTTTCAAAGGGGATTTGATTTTGGGCAGATGACCTGATTGAGGGATTTTGGGTTAATGCCCCAATAGATTGGTTTTGGGTGGATGATCCCGATTGTCTTGTTTGTCTTGCTGTTAGTTCTACCATGACTAAATTTGTTGAAGTCATACCTCCTAGAAAGGAGGTGGATCTAGCCGCTTTTGGCATCCTACTTTTTACTCTGTAAGTTTTCGCGAGTGAGACAGCTAAGGAGATCATTATCTGAACCTTTGAGATATTCAATTTCAAAATAAAAAAATTCTTAAAATTGCTTGCCATCTGGAAAAAAAAATCTTTGAAGCTAGATTTTTAACTTCCTTTAGTAAAATATCTTTTGCTGACTTACAACTAAAAACTTTTGGTTAAGTAAATCAGATTGAAATTTTGAAATAGATAAAACTATAGCTAAAACTTCTTTTTTAACTTTGGAATATTTTTGTCGTGCAGGATTCCAATCATGGAAGTATTAGCAATAATTTGTTCTTTACCTTTTATAATTTTGACAACATTTGTATGGACGTCAGTCCAAGGAGGAGGATCCTTTTTAAGCCTATCATGGAGAGGTTTGATGATATTACTTAGTTGGGGAATTGTATGGACATCATCAATATAAACTATTGTAAACTTTAAAAATGGATTAAAAATGTCATTCATTATTCTCTGAAATTTTGAAGGAGCATTTTTTAGCCCAAAAGGCATAAGAGTCCATTTGTATTGTCCAAAAGGAAAATAGTAAAAGTTGTTTTGTAGCGATCTTCTTCTTTGATTTGGATTTGCCAAAATCCAGATTTCTTATTAAATTTAGAGAAAAAATTTGGTAGATCTTTCTTAACTAATGTGTGCATATTTCAAGAGTTAAAGACTTGAATGGAAAAACAAAAAGATAAATACTTAAGTGTTATAAATAAATAAGATAAATGACTTGCAAAGTAATTTTTCCTTCTTATTATTAGATCTTTATTATTTATAACATTTTGACATATTTTTGTCTACACTTAAAAATATTTGATAATAATTTTTTTAAAGCAATTATTTCAATGTTTTTATCGATACATATAAATTAAGTATTAACTTACAATTTTTATTTCACCGTATTCATTAGTGCATATAAATTAATTTTCAATCTTTTAAAGAAACAAAATTAATTTTCAAATATTTAATTTTACGCATACATATTTGAAGGGACATAGGAGTATATAACTTTTGGAATCACCAAAAGACTAGGTAAAATATTTGATTGGACCAATACCAATTTAGAGGCACAAGATTTAAGACTCATTCGTTCACGCAAACAATTAGTAATAACTAATAGGCTTAATTACCTTTCATCCTCTAACTATTTAATTGATATTAAATTAGTCCTCTAATTAAAAATTGATTTATTTCGATTCTTTAAGTTTCTCACCGTTACTACATTTAGTCATTTCTGTTAGTTTTATTCAAATAAAGTTTAGGGTTTGTGTTATGAAGGTACCTGAGCTCCTGTTTCACACATACATATGAATCATAACAGTTATCAATAACATCAGTCACTATTTAATCATAATACCTTAACAAAGCATAGAATTAAAATGATACTAATAAATAATGTTAGAAGATCCACATAATATAAATAATTCTAACGTGAAACGACTGTTATTTAGAGACGGTGGGACTATTTTGATATAATTTTGTGACGAAAGAAAGTTGATGTATTTCATTCCATAATTAAATAGAGGAATAAACACAATACACAATGCACTTGTTTCGCGGGAAGGACGATTAACAAACTATCTTCTCCTTCCATCCTTCCATAACTGAAAATCAAATCCCGCTTTTCTCTCTCTCTCTCTCTCTTCCATTTCTCGATTCAAACCTTCTCTCTCTTTCTCTCTCTTCCTTTCATCTCTCACAATGCTATGAAGAATCCCAATCCATGTCTTCCAACCCTCCACCACCGGAAAATGATCCACCACCAGCGACATCGTCGCCGGTATCCGCTAAATCCAGAACTCTTCAGAAATTCCCTCCCATTGTAAACCGACGCACCGCGACATTATCATCAAACAATGTAGACGACGAATGCAAAGAAGAGAATAATAAGAACAAGAATCATGACAATGAGGAGGAAAGTGAAGAAGAAGAAGAAGAAGAAGAAGAAGAAGAAGAAGACGTTCTTGTAACTGAACGTGAATTCGAACGTGCTGAATGTTCTTATTCTTCTTCCATTTTGCAAGCTTCGTCGTTAGGTCTTAATCAAATTCGAACGCGATTCTCTTCGCCTCTTCGTCATTCTTCTTCTGCTGGTGCTCCATCTTTCCCTATAAAAGATGTTGTCAACAATGTCGCTAAATTTAGATCTAGAGTTTCACATCCTAAAGACCTAGGTATATATACACAAGGAGGTTTTATATTGCAATTGCGGTTATGCTAGCTGCGAAATTTTATATTGCGACAAAATGTTCCGGTTGCAATCTAAGAATGCTGACACAGACAGGGCACCGATACGTAGACACAAATATCTGAAAAAAATGGATTAATTAATCATAATCATTTCTGTTGGTGTCGTGTCTGTGTCAGGTCAGATACCAGACACGTCCTCTATCAAAAGTGTCGATGCTCTAAAGATTGCAATGTCATTGCAATGCCTCAAATCATTTATGTTGGGGCTGTAATTGAGGTTGCGGAATACAATTTAAAACCACGTTCTAGTTTTAGATTCTATAATAATATGAACCAAAAAGTGATTTTAGATTTTATTGTTAAATCTACCTCAGATGTATCTTTAATTTAATTTAATTTTGCAATAAATTGGTTAGTGAAATATTTCATTGTTGTTCTTTTTTAGGGGAAAAAGTTCATTGGAATCAATCCAAATCGTTGAAAGCTCGTTCACAACTCCTCATACTGGAGGTGATATGTTATACTTTTGTTTTTATATATAATATTCAGTAAATATATGTATATAAGTTGTGTTCAATGTCCAAGACGTGTCAATGTCTGGACACAGACACATGATTACATTCAATTGTGCCATATTTTCTAATTGTTATTGTTGCGACGTGATGTGACGTGTCGTGTCTAATTGTTATTGTTGCCGACATGTCGTGTCTAATTGTTATTGTTACCGATGTATTGTGTTTGGTGTTCGAGAAGTGTCGGTGTCTGATACCAAAACGACACCAACACATGTGATTACATTCAATTATGTCATATTTTCTTTTTGTTATTGTTGCCTACATGTTGTGTCTAATTGTTATTGTTGTCAACGTGTCGTGTTTGCTGGTCAAGACGTGTCGTGTTTGGTGTTCAAGAAGTGTTGGTGTCTGATACCAAAACGGCACCAACACATGTGATTACATTCAATTATGGCATATTTTCTATTTGTTATTGTTGTCGACGTGTCTGGCGTCCGTGTACACAAATGCTTCAAAAATCTTTATTCAATTTCAGTGAGTATGTGTGTGTTTAGTTTAGTAATATTTTGTGTGTGTGTGTGTGTGTTCAATAGTTGGAGAAATGTAGGTAGCTCAGGTTCATGGCGTGTGTTTTTGTACAGGGAAATCATGCAGCTTATGCCAAAGATTTTCAATCCCCACGTTATCAGGAAATTCTTCGACTTACAAGTGGTAAGAAAAGGAAAAACCGGCCTGATATTAAAAGCTTTTCCCATGAACTTAACTCCAAAGGAGTTAGGCCTTTTCCAGTCTGGAAAAATCGTGCCTTTGGGCAGGTACTCTTTTTGTTTCAATTTCTTTATCATCAATTTGAAACATAAACAACCTAATTAAGCGCTTACAGCATAACAAAGCGCTTATCATGTATGCGCTTATGTATACGCTATTGAGCACCAGGAAAATTCAATATTATGAATTCCAGGTTCATTCCCCAATCAAACTTTTCTTTTAAGCTATAAGCTGTTTTCATAACCTATCCTGGAGAGCTTATGGAAATTAGCTAAACTTGACTTATTGAAATGTCATAAGCGTTCCCAAACAGTCTCAGAAGTACATATGTGATCATTAGATAAGCTCAAATAAATCTGTTTTAAAACACTAAATTTGTTAAACTACCTTCTATGGTTTTTCAATGAAATGAATTGTTACAGGAAATCATGGAGGAGATTAGAGCTAAGTTTGAAAAACTAAAGGAAGAAGTTGATTCTGATTTGGGTGGTTTTGCTGGTGATTTGGTGGGTACTCTTGAAAAAATACCTGGGTCTCATCCTGAATGGAAAGAGGGGTTGGAAGATTTGTTGGTTGTTGCTCGACAATGTGCAAAGATGACAGCGGCTGAGTTTTGGATCAACTGTGAAACTATTGTTCAAAAACTAGATGATAAACGTCAAGATATACCGGTGGGGATCCTCAAGCAAGCACATACGCGCCTGTTGTTTATTCTCTCTAGGTGCACTCGTCTAGTGCAATTCCAGAAGGAAAGTGTTAAAGAACAAGATCACATTCTTGGTCTTCACCAACTCAGCGATCTTGGAGTATATTCCGAGCAAATTATGAAGGCTGAAGAGAGTTGCGGTTTTCCACCCAGTGACCATGAGATGGCTGAGAAGCTGATAAAAAAGTCACATGGGAAAGAGCAAGACAAACCGATTACAAAACAAAGTCAAGCTGATCAACATGCAAGTGTTGTGATTGATAATGTGGAAGTTACTACGGCAAGTACTGATTCGACTCCTGGAAGCAGCTATAAGATGGCTTCTTGGAGAAAGCTTCCATCTGCTGCGGAGAAAAATCGTGTAGGTCAAGATGCAGTAAAAGATGAAAATGCTGAAAACTGGGATACTTTGTCATGTCACCCTGATCAACATTCACAGCCGTCATCTAGAACGCGGAGGCCTTCTTGGGGATATTGGGGAGATCAGCAAAATCTATTACATGATGATTCAATGATCTGCAGGATTTGTGAGGTTGAAATACCAATATTACATGTGGAGGAGCATTCTCGAATATGTACAATTGCTGATAAATGTGATTTGAAAGGCTTAACTGTAAATGAACGGCTTGAAAGAGTTGCCGAAACAATTGAAATGTTACTTGATTCCTTGACACCAACATCAAGTTTGCATGAAGAGTTCAATGAGTTATCTCTAGAAAGAAATAACATGTCATCTAGATGCTCTGAAGATATGCTTGACCTTGCTCCTGACAATACTTTTGTTGCGGATGATCTAAACCTTTCACGGGAAATATCATGCGAGGCTCATAGCTTAAAACCTGATCATGGCGCAAAGATATCTTCTCCTGAAAGCTTGACACCGCGATCACCGTTGATTACACCCAGAACAAGTCAGATAGAAATGTTACTAAGTGTAAGTGGAAGAAGACCAATATCTGAACTTGAGAGTTACGACCAGGTATACACTTCCATATGGTTATTCTTCATATTAAATCATAACACGCACAAAAAAAAGTACACTGCATGAAAGCATATATCATTAACTTGTATATATTATAATCCATGAGATTCATCTCTGAAATTTTTGTCTGATTCATTTTCTGAATTTGCGACATGCTACTATACTAGTGATACACTCTTTTGAATACTCACTTGAACACATTCTTTGTGATTGGTCTTTTTTTTTTTTTAAAATTCAAGATGGTTTTCTCCTTAATTGATGACCTTTTAAAAAGTGTTCACTTTTGAAAAAATGAATGCAAGAGTGGGGGCTTCCAATCGTCCATTCCTCTCTGAACTTTTATATTGATAATTAGACCGTCAAATGACAGATAAACAAGCTAGTTGAAATAGCTCGTGCTGTTGCAAATGCGAACAGCTGTGACGAAAGTGCTTTCCAGGATATCGTTGATTGCGTGGAAGACCTGAGATGCGTAATTCAGAACAGAAAAGAGGATGCACTTATTGTGGATACTTTCGGTCGACGAATAGAGAAACTTTTGCAGTAAGCATTTGTCACTTTTTCATCTGGTTTCAGGACAACCATGTATTTTGGTGATTTTTAGGATCGATAAGATTTTTCCAGATATTTTCTAAAACCACTAATGTCAATATTAGACACAGGGTCAGCCCAAGGGTCAAGCGACCCAAGTCAGAGCTTTAGGCCTCAAAATTTTGGGCTAATAAAATGCCTCGAAAAAATTTAATATAGTTATAAACATATAATATGGCAAACTAATTATAGATGTTTGTCTAGCTCAGTTAGGCAAGATCAAGGCCTCAAATCCTCTCGGTCAAACTTGATATTATTGTTCTTTTTATAAGCATTGTGTTTATTTATTTAAATTTTAAAAGGCCTGATCATAAATTTGCTTTAGGCCTCTTAACACATTGGGCCGGCCCTGATTAGGTAGTATAAACAGAAAATTGTGTTCCCATTTTTTGAGATTTTTTTCTTTTACTGCTATCATAATAATGCTTGAAATCTTCTGCACCATGTAGAGAAAAATATTTAACTCTTTGTGAGCAAATACACGATGAAAGGGCAGAATCATCAAATAGCATGGCTGATGAAGAGAGTTCAGTGGATGATGATACAATCCGTAGCCTTCGTGCTAGCCCAATTAATGGTTTTTCTAAGGACAGAACCTCTATTGAAGATTTTGAAATAATAAAACCAATAAGCAGAGGTGCGTTTGGACGAGTTTTTCTTGCCCAGAAAAGATCGACTGGTGATTTATTTGCTATTAAGGTAAGCTTCCTTAAACCGAAATGAATCAAATAATTACTTTGCAGAAACAAAGCTAGAGAGATTGATTTAGCGAACTATGTTATTAAACAGTGCGTACAAAAAGCATGTATCTATTCCTGAAGTTGTAAAATAAAACTAGTATTATTCAGTCCAGCAATGGTGTTATAGCTTATAGAAACCATTAGTATAGAAAGTCTTGTCAAATTAACTAACTGAATAATTAGAAAACGTTTAAACTATTCTTTGATATTTTTGTAGGTTCTGAAAAAGGCAGATATGATTCGTAAAAATGCAGTTGAAGGTATTTTGGCTGAGCGAGACATTCTTATATCTGTTCGAAACCCTTTTGTGGTAAGCAGGCCATACCATGTCATTCATTACTTCATTTATGAAGTTGATGTTCGTTGTTAACAAATCTAATTTTCATGTATCTGTGACAAACAGGTCCGATTTTACTATTCTTTCACATGTAAAGAAAATCTGTATTTGGTTATGGAGTACTTAAATGGTGGAGATCTCTATTCTATGTTGAGAAACTTAGGTTGCTTAGATGAAGATATGGCTCGTGTATATATTGCAGAAGTTGTAAGCATACTGGCTTTTGTAGTTTGTTGGTTCAATTTTTTTTTGTTTTGTTTATCGTAATGTTTTCATTTTTTGTCGCTCCACAGGTTCTTGCGTTGGAGTATTTGCATTCGCAAAGCATAGTTCACAGAGACTTAAAGCCAGATAACTTACTGATCGGACAAGATGGTCATATTAAGGTTAGTACATGGATTCGATTCTCTTACATACTTGTCCCTTCCTCGTCACTTTTTGTAAATGTTTAATCCTTGTTATTACAGTTGACAGACTTTGGACTCTCAAAAGTTGGTCTCATCAACAGCACGGAGGATTTATCAGCACCCGCATCTTTCACTAATGGTTTTTTAGTCGATGATGAACCAAAACCTCGACATGTTTCAAAAAGGGAGGCACGTCAACAACAATCAATAGTTGGCACTCCAGATTATTTGGCACCCGAAATACTTTTGGGCATGGGACATGGTCTGTAGTAACATCTTATCAAAAATAAATAACTAAATTTAGTTTTTCGTTCTAATTTCTTTTAATTTTCAATACATTCTTATATACGTTTGCACTTCTGTAGGTACAACTGCAGATTGGTGGTCTGTGGGTGTCATACTTTACGAGCTTCTTGTGGGTATTCCACCTTTTAATGCAGATCATGCACAGGTATGTGAATTTTTAGCCTTTATGTTTCTTCTCTATTTCTTTTCCTTTACTCTTTTTTTACTGTTGACGGTAAACAAATTCGTTCAAATGCGAAATCAATGTTTATTACAAACTATTAGGGGCAATCCCAATCCAAGTTGCAGAGTCGATTCTAACGATTAATGTTAGTATTTTCACGTGTGAGTAAGAATCTCACATTGGATGATAAAGTGGATGTTCAGCCACAAAGGCTCCACACACATTGTGTTTTCCAATCATCCAAAACTTTTTTGTGGCTTTTTTTTTGAAACGTCTCTAGCGAAGACTTATGTTTAATAACATCCCACACGGAAAAGAGTCTACAGAGGCACCGAGAAGTAAGAACAACATATTTATGTTTAAAATATAATCATGGTGGTTTGGCCTAGAGGTTCTCAAACTTGCACAAACTTGTGTTCCTTTCAAAATAGTTCCTCTGACAAGAGATGGTAGCTCAGGTTTGGGTCTCATTTTTAGAGGGGACAACATGACGCGTGCCCGTGAAGGGACGAAATTGTCTTCCGAAGGATAGGGAAGCTCCATTAGATGATCGAGGTGCAACATAGGGGTTCTTGGAGGTGGTTCAGAGTCCAGATCAGTGACAGTGGACTTGACCCGAACATAGGAAAAATTATTTTCCTATGGTGATTAATAGTACTCAACATAGGAAAATAATTTAATTTAATTTAATATAATTGACTATGTTATGTCTTCTAAGTAAAATAAGATGACAACTTTTCCACCTTTTTACCAATTCAACTGGTTCTCCACTGGTCAAACTGGCAGATCCAGTTTACAAACACAATCTGCTACCTTTGTTTGGGGGCACTATTGATACTTGATATATATCCGCATTTTTCATTTTTACGTAGTTCTCTTTATATGGTTTATATTTGTTTAGAGTTTTAGTTTCGTTTGTTTAGAGTTTTAATTTCATTACAAGTACCTATGGATTTGTTGGATCTTAAAGAGGTTAAGAATTTTATTTTGAAATTTTGGAAGAATATCACATCTAAATACTATTGCTCATTGTTTTTTTGCTTGCAGCAAATTTTTGATAACATAATTAACAGAGACATACAATGGCCAAAGCATCCTGAGGAGATCAGCTTTGAAGCATACGATTTGATGAACAAGTAAGCATTATCAAAGTAGATATGTATTTTATGGATGTTTAAAAGCAAATATGCTTTGTAACTGCAAAATTAATATGAACATTCTATTTGTATTTACCTCAGTAATTTTAACTCTAGGCATCAAAGTCCTGGTAAAAATTGATACGTAAATCCAGAGGGTTTGCTCAATATGTTTTGATAGGACTATGGGAGAGTATGCTGATGCTGCTGGTAAAAATGGTGATAGATTAAGAGCATAGTAAATGATTTGTAGATTGATTGTTTTTCAGTGATTAGCATGAATACGATAGAACCTGGTAGATGTCCGAACCATTTTTTTCAAAGGGCTTTGTTCCATCCAGCAATGCATCCAGTATCTTGTTGAACATTTGTGACACGAACTCATCATATCCTCTACCTGTAAGAGAAGTCGCTGTAAAGATGTGGTTAGCAGTAGCTTACGATTGAACACTATTTGTTAGAACAAGCTAGACAAATATGAGAAAACATGCTTTTGTTAAATTGTATAGAAACTTCTTTAATTTTGCAGTGGCATACAATCCTCTTTTCACTTGATACATTATGTTTCCTGTCATGTTGATTATAGCTGACAGTGAAGTTCTCTTTCAGATTACTGATCGAAAACCCAGTCCAAAGATTAGGTGTAACAGGAGCAACAGAAGTGAGTTATTCAGTGCCTTTTGAAACGGAGTACTCGCAAATTATGGTATTACATATACACAATCAAATAATATATTATTTTGTGCAGGTTAAACGCCATGCTTTCTTCAAGGATGTTAATTGGGATACGCTAGCAAGGCAGAAGGTCGTCATTTTAATTTTATTTGAGTTTGATTGGTTTGCGCCATATCTCTTGATTTCTCACACTTGGGATCCAACCAATTTTCTGCAGGCTATGTTCATACCATCGGCTGAAGCTCACGATACAAGTTATTTCATGAGCCGC
Source organism: Medicago truncatula (assembly GCF_003473485.1). Taxonomy (NCBI): domain Eukaryota; kingdom Viridiplantae; phylum Streptophyta; class Magnoliopsida; order Fabales; family Fabaceae; genus Medicago; species Medicago truncatula. The sequence continues at coordinate 30,524,001 of NC_053046.1, forward strand.
TACATTTGGAATGTAGAGGATGATGAACATTGTGCTGGAGGTAGTGATTTTTATGACCATTCTGAAACATCCAGCAGTGGTTCAGGAAGCGATTCATTAGATGAAGATGTAAGAATAATTTTTAATTTGATTTTCTTGATTTTAAGTATATGATAATGTGTTTTAATATAGTTTGAAAAAAAAGATTTCACCTCATGTCATTTTTCTGTCAGTCCTCTTTTACCATGATTTTTCTGACAATATCTGGTTAAGCAGGGTGATGAATGCGCTAGTTTAACAGAATTCGGTAATTCAGCTCTTGGCGTGCAGTACTCGTTTAGTAACTTCTCATTTAAGGTAATACCTATGATGCTTGTCCTCATATTTTGTAAATATAATCACATTAGGCCAATATTATTGTATTTTGAAGTTATCCTAAATTACTTTGTTTATTTGTTTGTACTGTTCCACATGGATTGACAAAAAATATCTTATTACTTTTTTGCTTACAGAATATAAGTCAGCTAGTGTCTATCAATATGATGCATATCTCCAAAGAAACACCGGACGACTCCAACCCGTCGTGATATAGCAGAAGAGGTTTGTAAATTTCTCCAAGCAGTGAGGTTCAATTTGGCGAACTTCTTATAGAAAATAGTATGAGCATTTTCAGTACTACCACGGATGCTACATCCACGCAATTACTATAATATAGTATTGATACCATTTTAGCAGTAATGCGACGTGCCTCTGAAATTCATTTTTGTTTTCTGCTGCTCTAGTTTAGAAATGACAATTATTTTCTATAGGACTCAATAGAGTGAAACAGACACTGTAATGTCTTTCACCCTTTGCTGATATTAGAGTCTTCTTTGTAAAAAAAAAAATGCTTCTTAAACGTTCTTGATTGAATTATTTCTTGTTCATTTTATAACATAAAGGACTAAATTGGAACAAAAAAAAAAGATAAAGGACGACAGTGTTACGTGAAATTAAGTTAAGAAATAAATTGTGTAATTTTGCCTTTAAAAAATAAATTTTTCTTCAAAAAACTTAAAAATTTAATTTCTATTTGTAAATCTTTTAATAAGTGTCCTTAAGTTAGAGAGATTGCTTCATAACCCAAAATCTTCTCTTCAATGAAGAAAATGAAAAAAGAGAAAACTATGATCGACTTGGTAATGAAAAAGAGAGAAGCATAGTCAGAGTGAGAACCTAAAAATACCTCTTAAAATGAGACTCAAATATGTTCCCTACCTATATTGAACATCATTTCATGTTCATATCTTAGTTTAGCACTTTTCCAATTTAGATTATTTATCATTGTATTATTTAAATTATTAACACTTCTTCTTATCTTAAATATAAGCAAAAGAAAAAATCAAACAAAAATGATGTATCTGATTAAAAAGTTGAACCATAATATCTATTTTGTTTGATTTTTTATATTTGAAACTGACGATCGATGTCCTTAATTGGATAGATCAGTAATGTACATATTAATGCTAAAATTGTAAATATATGTATATATCTTGCATTATTAGTGCTATAATTGTTTTGATTAAAGCAATGCACAAATCAGATTAAGATGTTAACCATAGGTATTCCTCTAAAAAAATGTTAACCACAATTATTGCACGTCTTTATCACAATTTTACCATAATAAACAATAAAGGTCTACTATGTTTCTAAATCACATCCTATTTGTCGAAATGAATTTTGAGCATTTTGGATAGCAAGCCAATTAATCCATGTGAACTTAACAAGCCATTACCAAGACAGAATTCTAGAGAAGTACATATTTTTAGATATCACAAAGCAATTCACACACACCTATATTTCATATAGTTTGAGTGTGTCAGAGAATTTATCCAAGTCATGGAAGGTTTATTTTTGGGTTAACGGTGTTTTAGCCCCTGTAATATAGGTCAGTTTTGGTTTTCCTCCCTGTAAAATATTTTTTTTATTTACCCCTTATAAAATATATATTTTTTGGAATACCCCCCTAATAGGTCATAAAAAAACGACTTAATTTTTTTTTGTGCAGAATTTTTCGTTTTTTTATGACCTATTAGGGGGTATTCCAAAAAAAAAAAAAATTACAGGGGGTAAATAAAAAAAAAATTACAGGGGATAAAGCATCATTAACCCTTTATTTTTTTAGGTACTAGGTCGCAAAGTTGAAGAACAAATTTTCAACCAAATAATTATAGGATAGTTGACCTATATATCACACAATTTTTAATTGAAGACAAAAAATTCTTATCATTTTTCATTAAAAAAAAAAATTCAAGGTAGCTGCCTGTATCAATATCTAGTTAAGGACTAGGCATGAACTAGTGATGGAAATTATAGAATGATAATGGGGCTTTTTTACCACCGTAGCACTGCTAAAATAATTATATACTAAAATATCACTATTTTTAAATTATATATACCATTAACATCATTTTTTTTGACTTTGACAACTATTCCATTAAACTAGTGACACGTGTCTCTGAAAAGTAGGAGAGAATGTTTTGGTTTTGTCTTTTATGTAGAGTTCTATTTCTTTTTGTTTTCAGATTGTTTCTTTATTCTTTCTTCTATTTCATTTTCTTTTTATCGTTGAAAGTTTTTAAATTTTTGTTAATTGTTTCGTTATATTAAAAAATGATTAAAGTTGTTATTTTATTTAATCATTAATTGAAGTGTTTTAATTATTAATTTAAGTTTTCTAACTAATTAAAAATAAAAATAAAATATATTTTTTGAGAAGTATTAATTAGAATTTAATAAAACAACCCAGTTGAGACTTAGGAGTGTGCTCCTCCTCGAGGTTTCAAGTTCAATTCTCTCTGGTATCAATTTAGGTGGACTAATTTAGCTTCTTAAAAAAAAGAATTTAATAAAACAATGTTTCTTTTTATTTCAAAAATATAAATAAAGCTCCTATTTTAAAAAATTTTAATTCTAATTAAATGATTAATTAATTAAACTAAATATTAACTAAATCATTAAGCTCCAAATTTAATTAAACAATTAATGAATTTCAATTAAGCTCAACTAATCAAATTCAAATCAACTAATCAAATCTAGAACACGGATTATGCTGGCGTAAGCGCTTACGTTAACATTATTTTATCGAAATCTCACTCAGCCAATCAGATTCAGATCACGAATTAAGCGCACGTCAGCGCTTACGTAACATTATCTTATCAAAATCTCATTCAACCAATCAAATTCAGATTACGTATTACGTTGACGTAAGCGCTTACGTCAACACCATCTTATCTGAATCTCAGTCAGCCAATCAGATCGCGTTTACAGATTACGCTGACGTCAGCATTATCTTATTCAAATCCAATATAAATAGATATTGTCCTCCTTAGTTCATTACACAACAAAACTCATCACTCATCCTCTACACTCAAAACTATCTTAAGAAATTCAAGTCATAGTCATGCCTCCAATAGAGTTTTTTGTCCAAGTATATTACAACGAACATGTTGAAAGAACAGACACAGAATGTGTTGTATTTTCATGCAATAATTCATCCTTGCTTAAAGTGAAGAAAAACATCAAATTGGAAGGACTTATCCAATGTATCCAAACAAAGATTCAACCAGACAACTCCAAGAGGGTGGTCGATCTTGTTTATCGATACCCTACAACTCTTTCACAAGGACTTGTTTGGTATGAGTCATTGAATCTTGCATGAGATGACGATGTTCAGATGGTGTTTGAGATGTTCATGACATGTAAACATCTTGGTATTTCAACAATGCAGGTTTATGCAGGTTTGGTGGATGCCCCTTGTGATGAAACTCGCGTAGAACCACCATATATTGAACCAACACCCTCTTCATACCCTCATTCCATGCCAAGTTCGTATCCTTTTATCGAAACACAAACCAACCATCACTCCATGCCCTCTTCATCAGCACATCGGTCATCCGAACCCACCCACAACATTGACCTCAACTCACCATTCCATCTACACACCCCAAATGATGTTGTTCGTTCCAGTGTTGTCGCTGGTGTCCATAATGAAGAAGTTGGTGATTTTAGTGAGAATGAAGATGACATTTTTACCCAACATGCCATCAACGACGATGAGGACAAAGACATGTGTTTTTTTTTACCCTCCCATACACTTTTGTAATGTGAACTTCAACGATACCAAATATGTTGAAGATGAGTTTGTACACTCTATGTCCCGAAACCAATCTTTTGTTGTTCCAGACCCTGATAACTTACAAGAGGTGATGCAATTCCCTACGAAAGAAACGACAATGCGGTGCATAAAGGAATACCATATGAGTCAGGCCCCAGACTTTGTGGTTGAACACTCGGATACCAAAAGATGGATTGTACGTTGTTCCAATGATAACTGTATGTGGAGATGTAGGGTTATAGTTAGCAAGAAATCACATGTCTAAAAGATCTCAAAACTGCATGGTCCACATACTTGTGCATCAGCAATGGTTTCGCAAGATTACAGACAACTATCCTCAGCTTTCATATGTCAAAGCATCCTACAAATGGTAAAGGAGGATCCTACAATCTCAGTTCCAATGTTAATTGCACACATACGATCGAAGTACGCATATACTATTACTTACAGGAAAGCATGGCTTGCAAAACAAAAGGCTATAGAGATGATATACGGGAACTGGGAGAAATCATACACAGAACTTCCAAGTTGGCTCCTTGCTCTTCGACATTATCTTCCAGGAACTATTACTGATATCGAAATGATTCCATTTATTGAGTATTGTCATGTTGTTCCGGGGAAGGCTACCTGCAAACGTCTCTTTTGGAGTTTCAAACCATGCATCGAAGGATTTGCTTATTGTAAGCCACTTGTTTCAGTTGATGGTACGTGGTTGTATGGTAAGTATCATGGAACATTGCTAATTGCAATGGCTCAGGATGGGAGTAACAATACCATTCCGATAGCATACACTATTGTTGAGGGTGAGACATCTGATGCATGGATTTTCTTCCTCCAACGCTTGCGATTATAGATCACACCCCAACCCAACTTGTGTTTAATTTCAGATAGACACGAGTCAATCAAAAGCGTTGTTAGGCGTCTAGACAGTAATTGGCACCATGTCTTCTGCATTCGACACATAGCTCAAAACTTTTTGAGGACTTTCAAGAACACATATATGAAGAAAAAAGTAACAAATATGGGTTAGTATTTTTTTGTATACAATAATGCATATATAATTTACATTTTTAAGTCCTAAACAACATTAATTTTTTACCTTCAGTATACTCAATGACTCAACTAAGCATCACACTCTACAGGAACCAAATCAGGGATTGGTCTGGTGATGCTGTGAAGTGGGTCGACGATATTCCAAAGAAACAATGGCTACAAGCACATGATGAAGGGAGACGTTGGGGTCACATGACAACTAACATTTCTGAGTGCTTCAACAATGTACTAAAAGGGGTGCACAATCTTCCAATCACGCCAATTGTCCAGGCAACCTATTACAGATCTACTGAACTCTTCGTAAATAGAGGGAGTAAGGCCCAAGCAATGATGGCATCTGGTAAAGTTTACTCAGATGTAGTCATGGATAATCTTGCCAAACAACGAGCGATATCAAATACTCATCAAGTATACATTCACAATCGGGGACATAGCCTTTTCAGTGTTCAGGAGCTGGTTCGTCCACCAAATGGCCGACCAACAGGAACATTCATGGTTCCTTATAAAAGCTAGATTGCGTTAGAGAAAATAAGAGACATACAAGCATCATAAATTTATTAGGAAATTGACCAATTTCCAACCAAGAACAACAAGCATCATAAATTTCTCTACCAATTAGAGGATAATTTTTTTTGATAAAAGGTGGATTAAGATCATCTGGCCCGGGAGACTTATTTGGGTGCATAGAAAAAGAAGTACAATAGAATTCATCTTTAGTAAAAGGTGATGTGAGAAAATCATCGTCGCTCGCAAATATACATTGGGGCACCACTTCTATAATTTTAGTTTTACGACGAACCCTTCTAGAAGACTACACTTTTTAATAAGGCAAGTTAATTTTTTTTTTTTTTGACAAAAATAAGGCAAGTTAATTATTTCACACGTATGTCCTTCTAATATTTTTTTAATAAGGCAAGTTAATTATTTCACACGTATGTGCTTTTAATATTTTTTTGGTGGTGATATGTACTTTTAATATGTTTCCTCTTTTTTCTAAAACAAAAAAGAAAAAACAAAATAATATAAACATTATGTATCTTGTGCGTACCAGAATCTATGATGTATTTCTCGCGTATTCTGAACGTATCTGAAATGTATCGGACAAATTTTTTTAAATATAATTTAATCATCGAATGCTCTCTCGACACGTATCGGGGCATACAAATATGTATCGATGAATATCTTTAGTATTTTGTTGTTTTTATTTTTATGACGAACTCTTTATGGAATACTAAATTTTGTAATAAGGCAAGTTAATTATTTCACACATACATAATCTAATATGTTTTGATCATATAGATTTTTTTTTAACTTGGTTTTACTATACTAATATGTGCAATTTATGGATTTAATTTATATATTCTATAGTTTAAAATTACACTATCAAACAATCATAATTATACTTTTAAAGTCATACGCATGATTGATTCAAAGGAACATAGTCTCAAACTAACACCATAACGACAATATAAGTGGGTTGAAGGCTCAAGAAAGAAAAAAAAAAAACATAAGTTGGTTGAGAGGAACACACTCTAAGTATAAAATATTTTACCATAATTAAAAACTCTTTCTTTGTTGAAATACTTTATATTTTATTTATGGAGCATAAAATATTTTACCATAGTTAAAACTCTTTCTTTAATTGAAATACTTTATATTTTATTTTTGGTAATGTTTAATTAACATTTTAATGACCCGTACGGTTACTCCGTGTCCAGTTCACACACGTATGTAAGATAAGGTAACGCGTAAAATTTATTTAATGAATGAATGAACTTTTTTTGGTAATTGGCTTCATAAATATTTTAATTTTTGGGAGGAATTATTGAATATTTTAATGGATACTTTTTAAATTTGATAAATTAATATATTTCTTTCCCCATATTAAGCCAAAAATAAAGCACTGATCGTGCAACGCGTAAAATTCCTACGGGTGTCCTATTTCGTAACAATTATTTTTAAAAGCGATCCTCTTTGATTTTTACTACGGCAGATTCAATTATGACGAATGATTTGGGAGAATTTCATTTTACTAACCAATATAATTTTGTTTGAGAGGTTCATAAGTCATAGCTCAATTGATAAAAATGTCAAAATTGTTCGGTTGTACGTCATGACCGTGATTCTTTGCCATCTCGTTTATCTATAAAAAAATAAAAGAAATTGTTTGCGGAATAATTTTCAAATTTACTAGTTTGGTTTAGAAATATTTTTTTAATAGTTTTTTTGAAAACCATATTTTAGATTTTTTTTGAAAAATCATTTTCATTATGATAAAAATTTGTTGAATGACAAAATAACTTATTTATTATTCCTAAAAAGAATAACTTTTGGTTTATAAAGATTTTTTATTTATCTTTCGTCAAAAGAGCGACTTTAGTATTTACTTATAAAGATTAAAAGGAAGTGAAAAGTGACTATTTATAATTTTTTTTCCATATTATAGGTACAACAACATTTCCACTGTTATTTAGCGATAAATAATTTTCACCAAAAAATTATACTTTTTTTCAACATTTAAATTCGCGATCGAATCCCATGCTACAAATTCGTGATCGAATCCAATGCTACTTTTTGAAGGGTACAAATTACTTAGTCGAATCAAACATTCATTAAGGAGTTCTTATTTGATTGAATAGTATTTTTTTTTAAGGAAATAGTAAAATTATTTTACCTAGAAAATATACTCTTGTTTGTTTTTTTAAATAAATGAAATGACAATAATTTTTTTTTTGAACAAGCCAAAATAAAATATATTACTATCAAAAAGACTTCTTATCAACACAAGGTGTGCGAATAAAAACGTCAAATTATACAAGGTAACTAATCACAAGGGAGTCGAAACACAAAGTGATTAGTCGATACCCAAATTAAAAAACAGGTTCGACCACCACGAATGAAGATTTAAGCTAACATTAACATTATCGACCTTCATCCACCTAAAAAATATATCTTTATTTTTAAGAAATGGTGAATGTCGATTTCCTTATTCTTAAAGATTCTATTATTTCTTTCATGCCATAGAACCCACACAACAAAGCCAAACAAACTGTATAAAATTACGGCGCCGTCGCGTACCTTCAGAAGTGTAAACAAACTGACTGAAATAATTATTGAAAACTCGTATACAAATAGAATAACCAACGTTTAAACCCGATCACAGTATTCGACAACAAATTTCAATATTTTTACATTATGATTTCTAAAATAAATGCACTCTTATTTTTTTAGGGGAAAATGTACTTTTAGGGGCACTCCATTTATTACCGTATATGCAGCAAACCGTGTGAAATTGCATTGAATCCATAAATAAATAAATAAAAAGATTCTTTTTTACATTTCTCTAAAAATGAAAATTTCCCTTTATAAATAAATTACCATACACATGTGGAAATTCAATTTTCCAATTCAACCAACCAAACAACTCCTTAACACAAACATCACTCTCCCTTGTTTTCCACTATTTTCTTACGCATCACTTTCTCAGCAATTTCTACTCTTTTCTCTTCTCTATAAATACTAACAAAAACTAACCCAATCAAAATCAAAATACTTCTTCACAAATCCCTAATCCCTAAAATCGCTAAAAAAAAATCCCAATTCTCAAACCTCACTGTAATGGGTGCCGTCGTTGAGTGTTTACCGTCGCCGCAACAAGCGGAGGAGCTGGCGGTTCTTTCACTGAACAAGCTGCCGTTAGGGTTCCGGTTCCGGCCTACTGATGAGGAGCTTGTTGATTTTTATCTGAGGATGAAGATCAATGGAAACGGTGATGAAGTTTGGGTTATTCGTGAAGTTGATGTTTGTAAATTTGAGCCTTGGGATTTGCCTGGTAAGAGAAAAAAATTCTATCTTTAATCGTTTCTTGAATTTAGGTTTTTTTGTTTTGTGAATGATTTGGAATGGCTTTGATTTGGATAAGTGATTGTTGTTGACTGCATTTTGATTGTGATCATCTGTGTTTGATATGTAAATTTATAAGTTGTTTTAATTGTTAATTAATGGCCGTAATTTTACTGTTTCTGTGTAATTTTGCATGTTGAATGAGTTTTTTTTTTTCGTATGGAAAAAAATTGATTTTTAATGGTTAAATGTGGTTATGATATTTGATTTGATGGTTTTGTTGATATGGGTTTGTGGGGGACTTTTGTTGTAGGTTTATCAGTTTTAATGAACATTAGTTTTGTTGAAAATTAGGGAAAATTAATCTTGAATGGTTAGATGGGGCTATTATATTTGATATGATGATTTTGTTTTTGTCGATCAAAGATTTCATGGTTTTGTTGATGATGGGGTTTGTGGGGGGTGGGGGGTTTGTTGTAGGTTTATTGGTCGTAGTGAACATTAATTTTGGTAAAAAAAATTACTTTTGTATGGTTGGATCATGTGGTTATGGTATTTGATATGATGATTTTGTTTGTTTAGTGAAAATTTTATGATTTTGTTGATGATGGGGTTGATGTTTTTTCTTTTTGTAGATTTATCGATTGTAAGGAACAAGGATCCAGAGTGGTTCTTCTTCTGTCCAATGGATCGGAAGTATCCGAATGGGAGCAGATTGAACCGCGCAACAACTAACGGGTATTGGAAAGCGACAGGAAAAGATCGAAAGATTAAGTCTGGTGCTACCTTAATTGGAATGAAGAAGACTCTTGTTTTCTACGCTGGTCGTGCTCCGAAGGGGCAGAGGACTCATTGGATTATGCATGAGTATAGACCTACCTTAAAAGAGCTTGATGGCACCAACCCTGGACAGGTCTACTCTCATCTCCTCTCTTTTTTTTTTATTTTTTTTATTTTATGTTTGATTTTAATGACTGATTTGAAGTATTTGTTGTTGACTTTGAGTCAATGATGCTGGTTGTTGTAACTTGATTCTAACTCTATTTGTTCATTTTGTTCCATAATTTTTCAATGCACTTCATTACATCTACCACAACTCCGTGTACCTTTATCTTATCTTGTTCTTAACTAACGCGAAGCTAATGTGATTTATGACTGCCTAAGCAATTATAGATGTTAATGATGATAATTATATGTTTCTAACTTCTCAACATGGTTGATTTGACTTATGCCAGAACCCATATGTCCTTTGTCGCTTGTTTAAAAAGCAAGATGAGAGTCTTGCAAGTTCAAACTGTGGTGAAGCGGAGCAGACTACTTCAACTCCTACGACTGCCAATTACTCTCCAGAAGAAATACAGTCTGACCTAAATCTGGTTCCTCTATCTTCCTCACTAGCGACAGAAGATGAAAGGCACCTAGCAGCTATCCCTGAGAACTCCGAGGAAGCAATGTCCCACGTTATAACCACAGCTGATTGCTATAGCGATGCATGTAATGCTTCTGATGCACAACATCAGAGTTTAGAAGTACCGGCTGCAGAGGTAAGATGGGCTAACTGCAACTGAGTTTAATCTTTTATTTGTTCCTTTCCTTTAATGTTTTATTTGAATGATCCTTCTATTGATTTGAAGTCACTGAATTTGTTGATTTCGTAACTATACTTGATGTTAACTATTTCAGGAAGATCAGCTGTTAAACTTGGACATATTTGACAGCCCACGATTTGAGCTTGAGCCATGGGATGATAAGTTATTCTCCCCAGCCCATGCACACTTTCCACCAGAATTTGGCCATCAAGCCAACAATGAATTAATTCAGTATGGTACAAATGGGACAGATGTTTCGGACTTTTTTGACTCGTGTGTTAATTGGGACGAGTTCTCCAGTGAGGCGTCTATCAGTCTTGAGCTAAGCCCAAACATTTTTAAAATTCCGGAAAATGGGTCGTGCAGCAACTCGGATGTGGAAATGGCCAATATGATGGTTAGTAACAGCTCTGACCCTTTTTTTTTTCTTTTGCTCATTCTAAATTTCTGCCATCAGAATGCCATTTGTTAGTTTCAGAACACATAGCGGCAGTTCCAACCTTTTTCTGTTAATGTTCTTAAGCTAATTGCCTTCTCTAAATGACACCTCAAAACACAAATTTTATTGTATATATGTGGGCATATTTAGCTCTGATTACTAATACCATGGGTTTAATGTTAATCTGATTGTATGTTGCAGAACCTGCTAGCATCACATGATTATCCCGAGGGAGTGACTCTGCAAAACAGTGATGTAGGGTTGTTTCAGAACAATTCCCAGATGACTCTTTCTAATGATTTTAGCATGGGACAAATGCCCACTGTGGTAAATGAATATGAGCAAATGTGGAATTCGGATACTGTTGTCGATGGCGGCACTGGAATTGGGATAAGGTCTAGACAAAGACAAAATGAACAACCAGATATGAACCAGGTGATGCAAGCACAAGGAAGTGCACCAAGGAGAATACGATTGGGAGGATTTGTTGCGCGTTCCCTGGTTTCTGAGACGACGGAAGATGGGAGTTGTGCATCAGAATATGAGCAATCGAGGATTTTGGATACTGTTGTCCTTGGTGATGACACTGGTATAAGGATAAGGCGTCGACAAAGAAGAAATGAAGAGCCAAACATGAACCCAGTGATGCAAGCACAAGGTAGTGCACTGCGTAGAATACGATTAGGAGGATTTGTCAAGCATTCCCTTGTTTCCGAGGAGACTACAAAAGATGAGAGTTTGCAGGAGACGGAAGCTTCAGAAAACCATGCTGCTGCTGAGAGTGCTTCCGTCCTAGAGAAGACATCTCCCATGTCAGCAAGAGAGATCTGTGAGCAACATGTTACAACTGCAGAATCCAACTCGGGGTCGAAAAACTTTCTGTTGGGCAGGGTTCGGTGCACTTCAAAGACATCCTCGATCAGCGCTATGCGGTCTACTGTTCTTGCATATTCTGCCATTGTAATGGTCTCGCTAGTATTGCTTGTTAATATTTGGGGATATGTTAGATTTAGAAATGCTTGCTAGCCGATGATTCCTGTGTAGAATTTGTCTCCATTACTTTTTTTTGGGCTAGTTAAGGAGGCGTTGAGGGTTGGCTTTCCTATATTTGTCGATAAGTACAATCATATAATAGTATGTGCATAATGCAGTCGATTAAGAAATTTCACCGTTCAATTTTTGTTGAAGTTAAATTTAGCTCCCATCTTGAAATTTATAGGAAAAATATATATACTTTTTTTAGAGGTGGAAAAATATATATACTTAATGAAAATAAATATAGGATTAAATTACATGTGCATCCATATTTTTTACAGTAAAAAATAAAATAAAAGGCTTTTTTTGATAGAAATAAATAAAAGTACACTTTCATATTTTTATCACAAACCACAATTTTTCATACTCATTATAATATTTCCATCGTATCACTTTCGTCCTGATTGAAATTTTTTCTATTAAAATAAAAATGCATATATTAAATTTTCACATATTATTTTTCTAACATATTTAACGTTTTTGTTTTCCGATAATGCAGGATATGACCATACCCAAGTTCAATTACTAAGCAAAGAGAGAAAAGTGAACTTAAGCACGTACAATGAGGACTCAAATGCATACAATGATGGTGGAATTCATTGTTCAAGGGTACTCACAATCTCCCTATCACAACTTTGGTCCAACCAACCTACTATAGGTTTGAGCCCTTGTTTTCACTTAGAGCACATATGGCTGAAGCAAGGCTAGGTTCTAGTGATTCATTCACTAAACATTGCATGACGGTGATTCGAGAACATTACTTGAAGGTGTATACGTCGTCTTTGAAGTGGTCCACGACTCAAATTATTGGCCCGAGTATAAAGGTTTGTCAATATGCCACAATCCAACCATGCGAAGGTTAAAGAAAGATTTCCCAAACAATAGTCGCATTACGATTGAAATGGACGCCTTAGAAAAACAGTTAAGATAAATATGAACTGTGTCGAATGTCCGGTCATATCCGCAAATATTATCCTTAGAAAATTGGCTTTGCTACTTAGTTGGAAGTAGATTTTTTTAGATGTCACGATTAGCATCGTTCCAATATTCTTTGAGGCTCCAACAGACAAGAGGCTTCAACAGCAACAAGAAATGGTTTTCTATAATGAGGTTAATGTAGTTGGTGCAGACTCTAATGGATCGTGTTGGTCTATTCTACCTTGCTATTCAACATTTACTTGCCCAAATAATAAAATTGTGTTAGGAAAATAAAAATACTGTAGAAATATTAAACCTACAATAACAGACACACCTTGTGCGAGATGAATCTCTCTTGGTGTTTAATATAATCTCATTTTAATTTCTTAAAAAAAAAAAAAAAAAAAAGATAAAAACAACTGGTCTATATTAGAGAGACCAAACACTTCATTCAGATGTTAAAATATAGTATACCATTACAATCAAAATCCTACCCTTTATCTATGTTTGGTGTTTCTGGCGGAGAATAGAAGAATGTTCAACTGAATTAAGGCTTAATACATCCCCCAGTCTTTTAACTTATTTTAATTTCTCAGTTTGGTTCTTAACTATTAAGTGTTTCAGTTTAGTCCCCACTATGATTGTCATATGTAGTTGCTTCGAGAAATATTGTGTCAAATTCACATATCAAATATGAAAATAATCAAAATGAACAACTTTAAAAAAAACAAAGAAAATATCACAACAAAACCATGGGAAAAAAATAGAAACAGAACGTGAACAATTCAGATGTATCAATCAAAGGCCAATTTGGTATTATTTCCCTATGCACTCAATGTGTAATATATATAACCTTTCAAATGCATGCACTCACACAGTATTATACGAATAAAAATATAAAGAACTGATAAAAACTTTGGGAAATTTACAAGGGAGAATTAAAACTTAGAGAAAAAAATAATAATGTCTAAAAACATAAAACAAAAATGGTGAAACTTGAAAGAGAAAAATATATGGGAAAGGATACCATAATAGTAACAATCCTATCTTAAGCTATCAAACTTATCTTTTTTTCGAGAGAGAGAACTTAAGCAATCAAACTTAATTTTATATCAATTTAACGTCCTAAGCAATATAAAAAGGAAATAAATGAAAAACTTGAGGACCAGTCTCACACACACACATATATATATATATATATATATATATATATATATATATATTGATTGTAGAATGGTTAACGAGGAGTTTAGCTCAATTAATAGGTACAATACATTATAAATAAAGTTTGTGGTTCGAACTCCGAACATCTCATTTATTTACATTAAGGGCAAAATTCTAACTACTAAATTATTTGAAAAATAAAATAAAATATCAATCCTCATTATCTCGTAACAAGTCAAAAATATCTTCTTGATAAAGGGCTAATTGGAGGAATGCTTTAAGATTTTGCATGAACTAAGAGTTCTCAAGCTCAATATGAAGATGTATGTCTTCAACATTCTCTTTGCTACCGTTGTTGTTTCATGGACGTATACATATATTAGAAAAAATTATAAGGTTTAATTTGTGGACGATTATTAAGGAATTAATTAATTGTGTTGATTTTAATAATCTAATCCACATGACTGAATTTCAAACTACCTTGACTTTAACATATTTTGGCTAAAAATGCAATTTCAAAATTATTCTAATTTACTGGTTTAATTTCAGCTTACAATGTAGGATTTTGATTAAAAAATAATCAGTTTTTATCAGATTTATCAACATCAAGATGTACACTCTCATTTGGTGAAGAAGTTGGTACTACGACAGCTTTTGATTGAGACACAATAGGCTGATCATCCATGCTTGTTGATAATTCTGCTGCTGCAACACTTGTTTGAGGCAAACGTGGCATTTCATTCCTTTTACCCCACAAAAAATAGTACAATCCTATTATAATCAAAACCATGCCTAACAACCTGCACACATAGCTTCTTGAGTTAGTGATTCTTCTAAGCTTGATTATTAAATAAAATGAAAATTGTTATAATAAGAAGAGGGAAAAATATTCATACGTTCCAACTTTGAGTGGTTCACCAAGTATGATAGTGTCAGATATGGCAACGAAAACAAGAGCCAATGGATTGAACATTGGAGGGAAAGTAGGTCCCTTAATTTTAATTGCCCATGTTAGTAAACAAAATGTAGCAGCTGTAGCCAATGCTCCCTACATAATTCAATCCTACTCATTAGTGTTCATGGTCCTCAATTAGAGTATACATTCTCATAACAAATCACAAAGATAGCTGAAAATGTGTAGAAAACAAGTTATTGGTGAAAGTTTCACATTGAATAATATGGCTTCAATCAGTGGCGGAGATAGAAATAATTTTCGGGGTGGGTCAATTTGTGCTTTGTTCATACATATATTAATAGCAAGATTGAAAAAAAAAAAGGTTGTTACCTTTAATGGTAAAGAATTATTAAAGTGTTGCAGTATGCGCGGTACGAACCTTCATGGTCTTTTTAATTTATTTTTAAAAAAAATCGAAAGAAATTAAAAAGAGTGTCCCAACAGAAGTTGATCTTAAGACGTGCAAAACCTTTGCCAAACCGCTGAAACACACTGCATGATTATTACTTCTAACGCAACATAAAATATATAATATAACATCATACTATAATTTTTGTATATATACCTATTAAAAATGATATTTTTTAGGGTTTGGGCGGGCCGTGGCCCATGAGTGGCTCCGCCACTAGCTTCAATAGTAGTTATAAAAGCAGAAATCTCATTAACCAGCTGATTTTGTGATGTTGAGTTACTATGCACCTAAATACTAAGAGCAGTGCTATATCTTTAGAAAAATAATATCAAGAATTCTTCAAAATAAGAGCAGTCAACCACAATGCACTATTTGCCACAATTCAAGGAGGTGTGACTGAAAAATAAGAAGTGTACAAATAAATCATGCAATTAAAACTTGTCAGTGCTGGAAATAACATTTTCCAAATATTAATATTCAAATTATCTTAGATGTCCCGTGTTTAGCCACAAAAATGTATCCACTTGTCATTACACTACCTGAGTGGCGTTTTGGATGTCAATTCTAAATGTGAATTGACCAAATAAAGTTTTCAAAATTTAACCAAATAATTAAATTCATTTTGAAGCTAGCTAAGCATAATTCAGCAAATGATCTTACCGAGTATAGTATAGTAATCAGCTGTAGATTCCAGTCTAATCTCCAAGCTTCTTTACTTTGATTTAGGCATGCGCCTATTGTTGCTGATTGAATTGCGGCCATAACACATGATAGCATTATTCCCCAATACCTCAATGGAAATACTTTCACCAATTTTACCTGTTTAAATTCAAACAAAACATGCATACTTGGATAATAATAACATATATTTTGAGCCATAATATGTTTTAACGCTCAATTGTATTTTTATATAAGAGTTAAGCCGAAAGAAATCAGAATCATCTCATTCAAGTGTTCTTGGCAATCAATAAAAAAAGAAAGTGAGAGACATACTTGAAGAATAAACCAAGCAGTGTAAGAACAGCATGCTCCAACCAAAAAGAAAGTGCCACGAAACATGTGAGTTTTGTGTGCTGCAACAGCACTAATCTCAGCAGAATGGTGACTATGATGATGATGATGATGATGATGACCAATATAAAATTCCTTCCCTTTGTAAAGACTCGTTGCTAATGCTCCACCAACACACATAATAGCTCCTATACACTTGGCTCTACCACCCCATGTTCCAATCTTCAAATTCTCCATTCTGCAATTGCACTCATCCAAAAATTTATATATTTGGAAGATTAATTTATTTATGTAGTTAAATTAAATTAGATTATATACCTGCATATGATAGAAGTTAAGAATGTCAATATAGGAACCAAGTTGAGAAAGTTGACGGAATAAGTAGCAGTTGTGTCTCGAAGACCGTAATAGAATAACCCTAGAGCCATTGTCATCCTGCATACATATAGGTACCATCTTAAGTTATCAAATAATATTAAAAATCTGTGAATTAGTCACAACTATAGTTTAAAAGATACATTGCAAGTTGTTTAACACTAGTAGTGTATATTAAAGTTAAACTTGTGTGATAAATGTTTGTGGTAAAACAAAGTACCCGCATGCACAATTATAATGACTAATTCTTTAAAGTAAGTGAGATATAATTTTATCTAATACTTGTGCTACACTATTTTGATATACATTTCCAATTTTATTTAGTACTACATTTGAGGTTTTGTTAGGACTGTCAACTAGTTCCCTTTCCTATGTCTAGGATACTTGAAACATTTATTGTTCTACTTTTGTTTCCTTAATTGATGTTATATGAGAAACATGTTGGCTGTAAGAAACATAGCATAGCAAATCAGGATGTTGACATGGATTAGCATTTCAAGATAAAATAATGCTGAAAATACTAATTATTTTTTACATGGAATATTTTTCTTTTATGGTGGTCAGGATTCGAACCTCAAACCTTACATATATTATACATTGTCCATATTGAGTTAAACTCACGAGGACTTTTACATTGAATATTTACATGAGAAGTCAACATAGCAACACTGAAAATAAATGAGTGTGGATTCATTGATTACTAGGATTCATTGATTACTTTTCTACCTTATGTACCACTCTATGTTTTGGATTCATTTATTAGTTTCAGGCGTACAGTACAGTATATGATGAGAGTGGCATATAACCAACGATCTCACACATATATTATAGAGGTTCATTTCCAAGAGAGTGTTTTAATCTAGTTTTAAAAAAAAAGGAATATTAAAACCAAAAACAAATAAAAATATTATGCATACCCCACGAATCCGTTAAGGAAAAGCCAGAACCAAACTCTCCAATTGAACTTCTTCGCCTGTCCTCTGCAACCATAAGTAACCAATAAATATCATTTCACCATAACAAACAAATTGATCCAACGGTTCTTTTTTAAGAATACATTTAGGCACGGAGATAATAATAATAATAATAATAATAATAATCTTGACAAAAAAAAAATGGTTTTAAACCATACCTGCTTGACATTGGTCTTTGGTGCTTTAAGTGTATTTAGACAATAGAAAATAGTCGATGAATAATTAAAACAATAAATTATTCGAATAAGAGAGAGGTTGGTTAAAAGAGATAAGAACAAAGACATCAAGTATCAATGACATCCTTGTAAAATCTCTGCTTGGATTGACTTAGACTTTGTTTAGAATAAAATAGCTAATATGCTAATAGAGAATAATCTAGCTGGTTGAATTTGTAGTGTTTGATAAAATTAGTGGTTGAATTAACTTTTAAGGGCGGTTGAATTAACTTTTTTTTTGAGGGAAAATTAACTTATAAGTATGAAAAGATTAAAAAAAAAAAATCAATTAAGGTTATAAGGGTAAAATTGAGATAAAAATCAAAAGTTACAAGCTACTTTAATTACCTTATCATAAAATGTTATAAGTTAGTAAAAATAAGCTATAAACTCGTGAGAAAGGAACATGATCAAACAAGTCTTTTTCAATGAAATGTGCTTATAAGACATAAATTCTGAACTTAAATATGACTTACCAAATAGACCTTTATAGCGGTTAGATGATAGGCTATATTATAACTAATAACAGATAAGTAGGCTGGTTGAATTTGCATTATTTGGTAAAATTAGAGGTTGATCTACCTTATAAGTATGGAATGACAAAAATCATTTATTTAATCTTTTTCAACTAAGAATACATGGGTAAAATTGGAATAAATAATGATAAGTTATAAGCTACTTGAACTAGCTTATAAAAATTGCAATAAGTTAGTAAAATAAGCTATGACTTCATGAGAAAGTGACGGTTATCAAACATGTCTTTTTTAGTCAAATGAGTATATAAGACATATGCTATAAGCTCAAAAATAAGATTTTCCAAATAGATCCTTAGTGGTGTTGGTTTAGTTTCTTGAAGTGTATTTCTCCCAAAGTATAAGGTTGATTTTCCCTGATACCAACTTTGATGGCTAAACCATTCAGAGCTTTGTTTTACATAAGGGCTAATAAATGGACGGTGAGATTTTAACAATCGAATTACTCGATCTCTAGGTCAAATACTATGTTATATTTAGCTGGACATGCACCACTATCTGCATGATTGCCACAAAAAAATAAAGGGCTGGGAAAAATTGAAATAAAAAAGATATGAACACAGAACAAAAAGGGAAGTAAAGTGCATGGGAAAGAGTACTATATATACTAGGTAGATTAATGCAACAATTTGCAAATAAAATATAGAATTGAAAATGAATTACCTTTCAAAATAGAGTGCAAAAGGAGCAACACAAATAGCAGCAACAATATGTCGATAAGCAATGAGTGCAAAAATGTAAGTCCCTTGAACCAAAATGACTCTTGATAGAAGTTGCATCCCAGTTGCAAATATTTGCACTAATAACATACTAAGAAGTGCTTGTGATGATTTGAACCATTCCTTCATACTTTCAATTCTCTCTGTGTTTCCCATGTTTCTTATCTTTGTCTCTAAGGAAAAAATATGAAAAGAGAATAAATAAACTATTGGTGTTATTAATATATAAGAAGAATGACAAACTATATATCTACAGTGCAGTGTTCACTGCTCAAGAAATAAATGGTGGAAAATATCAAAAGAATTGGTCCTGACTCCTGAATAGTTTGGCTATGTAAAAATTAACCAAAAGTCAGTTGTAGTAATAAATGCTGGAAAATAAATTGACAAAACAGGTGCCATGCATTAGAGTACAGGAGAACTCTTTGTGTCACACTATGGTAAGTTATGTGTCGACATTACATGTTGTTCTGTGTCATTCGTGGGAAGAAGGATACAAGAAAAACTATATAGTACCACTTTGAAATTAATTTCAGAGGAAGAGAGTACAGACTATACAGTGCCCTACAAAACCTGTATAGTACCAAGAAAAACTTCTATGTCAAATGCATAAAGAATGAATCACTTATGTAAGTTATGTTCATTCAAAAATTAAAAAATAGAAGACACTGATTATTGAAAAGTTTTTAATAAAAAAAAAAGTTAACATTAAATTAAAATTATTTTTAATGATATTTGTACAACTACTTTGTGACAACTTTCTCTCTCATACTCACATTATCCTCTTATTCCCTCTCTTCATTTTTCTCTTTCCATTGTTATTATCCAATAAAAAGAGAGAAAACAAAGTTGTCACCAAAAATTATATAAAATAGTTGTTTAAATATCACTGCTCTTGCCGCATTTTTTTTTTTTTTTTGAAAGACTCTTACCACATTATTGAACTCATGGAATTGAGACTATAAATTTTGCTTAAACATGGACCACACCACTAGATCAATATACACTTATTAATCGGCATTCGGCATCAGCATAGAAGCTTGGAAGTGACATCAGCATAGAAGCTGTTAAGATTGTCTTGCAATTGAGTTTTTTTTTTAATCAGCAAAATTTTAGTAAACACCAAATCCTTGTACAACGAACAGAGATTGATGATACAGGAAGTATAATCAAAAGACATCGCATATAGACGGAATATTAAAAAATAAACACCAATAAAGACACCTCTACAATCGACACTCATGAAAATAACATCCACTAAAATAAACACTTAAAGTTACTCCTATACAACCAACCACCGAAAAATAAAATCCATAACATTCATGCCCACTACTCATCCAAAAGAACACTTTTATAAGTACTTTAGATTCAAGTTATAATGAATTGTCTTCTAATCTATTTTTAGATAGATAGTTACTTCAAATTGGCAGCCGGTTCTTTTGGGGTTGAGAAGCTTTTAGGGGTTATCCACTTATAAAAATGATACTCGAAGGTTTAGAGGTTGACCTTGAAAGATCGTTTATTAAAAAAAAAAAAAAAAATGAAGAAGAAATTTTTATTTTTTTTTTAATAAAAAAAAGAAGAAGAAGTTGTTTAAAGTTTATAAAAATCTTTTATATAAAAAAAATAGAAGTTGTTTAACATTTATTTATCAAAATGAAAATCACTTTTTTTAAAAAAATAAATGTAGAAAATGATTTTTTAAAGAATTTACTCAACAATTTCTCATTTCAAACAATTGTTAAGATAATTTTTATATTTTCATTATGTTAAGAATTTCTAATAGACATCTATGATTTTTCCCCTCAAAAAACAAACATACATAAACTTCTTCTCTTAAAAAACATACATAAACTTCTAAAATTAATTAATTAATTACTTTAAAAAAACATACAAAATAAAGTGTAACAAACTGGTTATTATAAATAACTACGTACCCACAAGTTAAATTAAGGGTTCAGAGTATACCAAAATAAAAATAATAATTGAGGGTTCAGATAATTATGTATTTATTATTTTTTTGACAAAAGATAATTATGTTCTTTTTTTTTTTTAAAAAAAAAAAACTGCACATGATGTTTTATGCGCTTATGTCACGCCCATTTTTGTGCTTATGTCACGCTCTTCTGTTTAAAAAGCTAAAAGCTGATTTCTCCACGTAATCCATTGTTACATGATTCACCTCTTTAATCCTTCAGTTCCGATCATTAATTGATTTATGCACCTAACATCTGTTTTAAATTCAAAGAGCAATTTTTTTTTTTCTTACTCTAAAAATGAAATAGTTTTTGCTTAATACTCCAAAATTTCTTTTAGACGCTCCTCACTTCATTATCTGCAAACATACTTGTACCATTTTTGTACATCTTATTGCGTTAAATTATGTTCAAATTCTTTTATATAAGTAATATTATGTTCAAGTTCTAGTACATACATACATTCTAAATCAAATTTGTATGATGAATCAATAATAGCATTAGTTTATACTAATAAGCTTTGTAAAAAATACTAAGGATACATGAAAAAAAAATATATATTAATTGAGAGGCTCGTGACTAACCTCTTTCAAAACTCGTAAACTGATTGATCTGAATTAGTTGAAATCATGAAATCCAATTAGCAATAACAACATTTCATCAATCTGTAATACAATGGTTTAGTTTTAGGTCTTATTCGCAATGTAAAATAAACTCCTCAACTATATATATATAAAAATGAAAGAAGATTATTACTATTATTATTCAATTAAAAAAACAAAGTGAATACCGTAATACCTTGAGAATATAGGCTGAAGGTCATTTGCATGATCTCTTGATTTTGTAACTAATCAATACAGAAACTAACACATGTATGTACATCTCGTGTGGGTATTGATAACAATGAATTTAATTTAATTGAAGAGGGAAGATATTTACGTAGCAATCATAATATACGGAGAGGAGGTTTTAAAATTCCCACCTTCCAATCACAAGTTTGTTACATGATCAAAATCATGCTAAAATATAGTAAGCACAAATTAACAATAATTCACCAAAATAATAAAATAAAAAATCACCAAAAAACAAAAGTTAACAACCATATGGAGAAAAATAAGGTCAATCTGAGTCACACACACAGGGTCAAGGTCCACTTGTATTTTCAATTGACATGGTCATTTTTTAATGAGATGGTCTATTCACGTACCAAACAACCTCTTATTTTCTTTCAAAAAAAAACTCTTATTTAATCCTTAAAAAAAAAAAATACACAACCTATTATTATTTGAGAGATTAAAGACCATGCATCATCATTGTAAATTTATTTTACGTTGATAACCAATCACAGATTTTCAAGACTTAAAATAAAAACTAAAAGTATTACAACAAAAATAAAAATTGCACTAATTCATCTTATAAGGTGAATTCTAGTCACTGGACTATCTGATAAAAAATTAATTTTTTTTGAAAAAGGTAGTTATTATGCTATGGTTTGATGTGTTGCGAATCATGATTGATTGTCGGTATAAAACAATTTTGCAATGACATATCCTTTAATCTCCTTATATAATGAAATGGTCTTTTTTTTTTGTTTAATAATTTAAATTTTGAATTAATTTTAACTAAAGGATACTATTATATTACCCATTAAAACTCTAGGTACATAAGAATTTTCTGTTTATTCTTGTCAAAAGGAGTCAACTTATACATGTTTAAATTTTGACA
Source organism: Medicago truncatula (assembly GCF_003473485.1). Lineage (NCBI taxonomy): Eukaryota > Viridiplantae > Streptophyta > Magnoliopsida > Fabales > Fabaceae > Medicago > Medicago truncatula. The sequence goes on from NC_053046.1 coordinate 30,547,072, forward strand.
AACTTCAGCAATAATTACTTAAATTCTATGAAGCCCCGTTACAAATATGGGTGCGGGTATGATACAATACGGGTACGCGGATACGCGAATTTTTTTAAATTTAGGATACGTTAACAAAAATTTATAATAAAACTTATATGTATGTAAAATACTTGAAGAAAATTAACATTGATTACTCTTCATTATTGTATTATTATAAAAGTTATAATTTTTTCAAAATAATACATGTGATCAAAATAATTTTTTTTGAAAGTTTTCTTATAAACCATATTACATTTTCATATGTTGGGATATTGAGAGAAACATCATTAAAAGAATTCAACACAAATTTTATCTAATGTTGATTAACTGAATCACATCTCTCGCTACATTCATCCACAAGAAGTATAATTTTAAGTGTTTCATCGAGAAACAATTCTATTGATGCATATCTAAAATTGAGTCATATACATCTATAATGAATTTTTACAACATTGTCTCACTTTTTTAGTCTTCATCTTTTTCTAGGATACGTGTCTGTGAAGTATCTTAAAAATATCCTTGTGTATATGTGGAGTATCACATAAGTATCCGATAAAATATTTATTAAAAATTAAAATAATTAATTCCGATACTTCTTGGATACGTATCTGCGAATATCCGTGGAGTATCGGTATCCGATACGTATCCGGTACGGGCACATCTCCGTTTTGGAGTATCCGGACTTCATAGCTTAAATTTATTTGCTTATTCAAGTTATATTTTCACCCACCTAAACATGTTTAAATTTACTGTTGTGTTCGGATGAAATTTTAGACAATATTCAAAAGCTTCAATTGAATTCTCTTTATTTCTAAATATTTTTGATTGGATAAACGAATGGAATTATGCATTTTTAAAGTTTGCTAAGCTATTTTTATCAAATTTTAAAGAGCTGAGGGGATCAATTCAAAATTTGAAAAATAGGGATCAATTTACAAGATTTAAGAATTATAGGGACCAATTTATAAAATTTGAAATAACTTTAAGGACCAATTTGAGATTAGTATAATACAGAGTAAGTAATGAATTTCAACTTCTCAATTTTATGTGGCATTTGAAATTCCTTAAACTTAGCTTTGATAAATCAACTATCAACTACATACAACAAATTAATAATTAGGAATGAAACTAATTTTCATATGTTAGAAACATATGAAATAGTAAAATAATATACTAAATTTATCTTATAAGTAATTTTGAAAACATAAAAAAACGCACAAATAATAGATTAATACAATATATTGTACTAAGAAAAAAAGTATTGATATTTGTATGTGGTCTGGTTCGGTTGGTTTTGAAAAAAGGGATCCAAAATATATTCCAATCAAAAGGTTGTCACAAAAACACATTCAAACACATCTAATAAATGTTAATTTTGTGCAATTTTCATTTTTATTTTATTTTAATCGGTTTACGATTTTATTTTAAACTTGTTTGAATGTGTTTGTTCAAAAAAAAAAAAAAAAAACTTGTTTGAATGTGAACACCCATAACCAATAATATAGCCTAGGGAACAAAGACATACTCACTGAAGCATTCAAATTAGCTTGCGTGTGATGATATTTACGAACCCGAAGGCATTCACAAACACACAATTAGCTCATGTATTAAGAACACAGATTACCATATAAAATTGTATAATACATCTATCTCATTTTTATAAAATCGATTTGTAGAGTTAGAGATGTCACTTTTTCTAAAATCTTATTAAGAGGTATATCTTTTATATGTTGAATATAAAATTTTCTCTATACAACCTTTTAATACCATTTCAAGACCTTTTCCATATTGCTGAGAGTTTTGCAGAATGCATTTTTTTCCATATTGTGCAGGTTATCAAGTCATGAGAGTAATGATATGGCAACGATGGTTTGGTGCTTATAGCGACACCGAACTGATAAAGTTTGGGATGGGGAGATGAAGTTGATCATCACAGCAGTTCAGCTGGCAAAGGAGTTTCTGCATCAGTGGCAGGCTGCAAGAAGTAAACCAAATTCGCATGTGCAACATCAAGAACAACATACAACACGATGGCAGCCACCAGAACATAATTACGTCAAGTACAACTTCAAAATTGAATCTGGAACTCGACTCACACTCACATAGTGACATTGAATCCTGACTAGGATAAAACGTCAACATAGGTTCAAAATAAATTTATAAAGTTACATACATCATTTAATGAATAAATCTAAAAATCAAATCTTTGCTTATATTAATGACCGGAGGGTGTAGTCTCAAAATAACAAGAATTTTCAAGAAGTTATTAGTTCGAACGACATTTGTTTTAAAATATATATGTACTATATGTTAAACCAAATTCAATTATGGATTAATTTAGGATGGGGGTATAAATAACAAACTACGGTAACAAAGCCACGATAATCATAAACAAGAAATTCAACCCTCTTCTAGTCTCTAAGGGATACACACACCAACAATTTGATCAGTACTTATAGTCCTTAACATGAAGACTCTCTGATGCACCAGCACCAAGTTTAGAGTTACCCTTGTAAGTTCCAAGAGTAGCCTCAGAATTAGCCTTGGCCCTTGTCAACAAAGCTTCTTGTGCAGCCTTCACATTTTCTTCTTTTCCAGACCATGCCTTAAGGGTACTCTGTTGAAGTGCCATTCCAAAAGAGAAAGAAAGAGTCCATGGCTTCTTACCATTGACTTGGTTAATGGCGTTGAGGTTGACGCTGGCCTCTTCCTCACTCTGTTCACCAGATAAGAAAACAACAGCTGGGACTGCAGCAGGTACGGTTCTCTGCAAAGCTCTAACGGTGTGCTCAGCAACAACCTCGGGTGCAACCTTTGGTGCATCAGATCCAGGGGTAACCATGTTAGGCTTCAAGAGAGTGCCTTCAAGGAGGACATGGTGGTCATTCTAGGCCTTGTAGCATGCTGCAAGGACCTTCTCGGTAACAGCAGCACACTTTTGAATGTCATGAGGTCCATCAACAAGGATCTCAGGCTCAACAATTGGTACAAGTCCATTCTCTTGGCATATGACTGCATATCGGGCCAAACCATAGGCATTCTCGTGGATAGAGTGCTCAGATGGCTCATTGGGGCCGATTTTAAGCACTGCACGCCATTTAGCGAAACGTGCACCAGCTTCATAGTACTTAGCACAACGAGCACCAAGTCCATCAAGACCCTGAGTGGTGGTTTCTCCATCAGTTCCGGCAAGCTCAACGGTACCCTTGTCAACCTTGATACCAGGAAGCACACCAGCTTCGTTCAAGACATCAACAAAAGGCTTGCCTAAAAAAAAATACATTCATGTAAGTGTACAAGAACAACAACAATGTCATCAATCTTAATTCACACACGACACATAGAAGCAATCGAGAACAGCCTCGCCAGAAGGAAAACCACTATTTTCCATAATCTCAAATTGACAACACATACAAGGCATAATGTACCAATTGGCATGTTAAAGGCCAAAGAAATCATAACAATGCATGTTCAAAGACATTGGCATGATCAGGAAGCATGTTGAAAACAAGATGATCAACCATGTAACAAAATTATAAGAAAACGTGTTGAAGGCAATTAGTGATATAATGTGTACCAAACTTTAACAAGACAAAGCAATTGACATGAAAAAAGTACATTTTCAAAGCCATTGACATAAAAAAGCATATGTTGAAAGCAATTAAGGATATATCATCTACGAAACTTTTACGATATAAATCAATAGACATCAAAATAATGCATTTACAAAGGTATTAACATGATAATAAAACATGTATTGATAAACAATTGAAGGACCAAACTTTTAACACAAAATGTTGTGAGTGAGTACCAGCAGTGGTGCTTTGGTAGAGGGTTTCCTCAGAGAGGATTACTCCACTAAGATACTGAAGGACACCAGGGGCGGTGAAAAGGAGTTCACGGAGAGCACGTCTGTTGGATTCAACATTCTCAACGCCGATGCTAGCTAGGCGCTTTCCAATTGTTCCGGTTGACTCATCAGCAGCAAGAATACCTTTTCCAGGTGTGCCGATGTATGCAGCATTGGCAATAAGCTCATCTGCAAATTCTTACAAACATCAGTACCAACATAAATATAAACCTTACAACAACAATTATAATGAATAAATACCCAGAAATAAAGATGATTAGACTCGCACAAAATCAAATTATTAACAGTGATCTAAAATTTATAAAGCAAATAACTTATACCAACAGTATCTGAAGAAAGATGGTTGATTCCTTCTTGTTCAAGTTTCTCAGCTACGTCAGCCATGTCTGATGATGAACGAACCTTGTAACCTAATACTGCCAGTAACTCGTCCATTCCACCACCACCGTTGTTTGTGTTGTTGTTTTGCATTGATTTGTTGAAGTGGATAGATAGATAAGGATTTAGAATTTCAGTTGGATCATAACAAAATGGGATTTGTGTTTATGGCTTTAATGGGATACAGAGGGGTCGTCCACTATGAAATCATGATCATATATTATAAAGTGATGACACAAACCAAGTCCTTCAAGTAAAAAAAAAGTAGAAAACGAAATGAAAAAGCAAAATGGATAGAACTTTTTAAAAGCAACATTGACAACTTTCCATCAAAAAACTTAGTCAGGATTTACTTATACTCTGTTAAAACTATATTTGATTTTGAATTAATTTAATATAGAGTATAAATCACTGACTGCTGTTCATAACGTAGCAAGATAACCGCAATCAAAATAAATATAACTAAGAACCACCTCATTTTGAAATTTGAATAGGAGTAAATAGTCAATTTCAAATTGTAAGTTTCGTCAATTACCCTCCTGAAATTAACAAAACTTCAATTACCCCCTGAAATTGCATAACGTTAATCAATTTACCCCCTCCGTTAAATTTTTCTGTTAACTGTTTACGGTTATAATCAATTACCCCCTGAAATTTTGCACTTATGTGCAAAATGCCCCCTAAACTTGAAAATTTATATTTTTTTTTTTATCCTTCACTCAAAAAATATTAAAGGCAAACAAATTAACAATTATTGATCATATAATAAATATGTATGGAATGTATGTTTATGCAGCTATTGGTTATATAAATCTTTATGGAAGGTATGTTACTCTCATGTGTTTTAAATATATACATATATAGAATTTTTTTTTTACATAAGTTGGTAATTATGTTAGAGTATGCAGTCATAAAGTACACAAGTCTTTGATAATTGTGTGTCCATATGTTAATATGTGCAGAAGTAAGAAGAAACAAGGCTTGTTGATAAATATGAAATATGAATGAAAAGGCTGCACATGACAAAACCATGATTTCTTTGGCATATATTCATTCATTTTCTTGTGAATAGAATTTTTATGACAATAGGTACAATATACTACTTGAAGAACTAAATGTATGATTTTTTGTAAGAAAAAAAATCTAAATTTTTAAGATTAGGGGCATTTTGCAGCAAAATTTCATGGGTATTTGATCATAATCGTAAACAGTTAACAAAAAAATTGATGGAGGGATAAATTGATTAACGTTATGCAATTTCAAGGAGGTAATTGAAGTTTTGTTAATTTCGAGGAGTAATTGACGAAACTTACAATTTTAGGGAGGAAATGGACTATTTACTCATTTGAATAGTCTCATACAACCTACAGATAGACAATTTGAACCCAGTTAGGATCATCGCGGTCACATTATTTCCAGGGTCTCAAAATAACCCCTATATACAGTAAAATCTCCTCCAAACAAGAATTAACCCCTATATACAGCAAAATCTCCGCCAAACAAGCTATGCTCACAAAAACTCAATAGTCCTATTTAATCCCGACTAAGAATGATACTCACATTTATGTTTGATGCACATAAACATATATTTTGCCTCAACGGAAGAAAACCTATAGAATACTGGAGAAAATACTCTCAATTTTCAAGACATTAGTTAAAACAACATTCAATTTCGGATTAATTTAGGATGAGAATCTAATGTGTAAATGAAGCCACATAATTTCAAATTGAAAAAAGAACTTCACTTCGAAATAGTGTTTTATAATAACCCTTTTGCTCGGGTTGGACCAAGTACACTGAACCTGAAATTATCAAAAGAACAAAAAGAAAACAAAAAGATAAAACTCCAACCAATTATTCTGTCTCGCAAGTCAAACCACAATACTCAAAATAACAACAAAATAAACCCTTTTTCTAGTCTTCAAAAGAGACACCAACTTTGACTCATCAATACTTGTAGTCCTTAACATGAAGACTCTCTGAGGCACCAGCACCAAGTTTGGAGTTACCCTTGTAAGTTCCAAGAGTAGCCTCAGAGTTAGCCTTAGCCCTTGTCAACAAAGCTTCTTGTGCAGCCTTCACATTTTCTTCTTTTCCAGACCATGCCTTTAGGGTACTCTGTTGAAGTGCCCTTCCAAAAGAGAAGGAAAGGGTCCATGGCTTCTTACCATTAACTTGGTTAATGGCGTTGAGGTTGACGCTGGCCTCTTCCTCACTCTGTCCACCAGACAAGAAAACAACAGCTGGGACTGCAGCAGGTACGGTTCTCTGCAAAGCTCTAACGGTGTGCTCAGCAACAACCTCGGGTGCAACCTTTGGTGCATCAGATCCAGGGGTAACCATGTTAGGCTTCAAGAGAGTGCCTTCAAGGAGGACATGGTGGTCATTCAAGGCCTTGTAGCATGCTGCAAGGACCTTCTCGGTAACAGCAGCACACTTTTGAATGTCATGAGGTCCATCAACAAGGATCTCAGGCTCAACAATTGGTACAAGTCCATTCTCTTGGCATATGACTGCATATCGGGCCAAACCATAGGCATTCTCGTGGATAGAGTGCTCAGATGGCTCATTGGGGCCGATTTTAAGCACTGCACGCCATTTAGCGAAACGTGCACCAGCTTCATAGTACTTAGCACAACGAGCACCAAGTCCATCAAGACCCTGAGTGGTGGTTTCTCCATCAGTTCCGGCAAGCTCAACGGTACCCTTGTCAACCTTGATACCAGGAAGCACACCAGCTTCGTTCAAGACATCAACAAAAGGCTTGCCTAAAAAAAAATAATACATTCATGTAAGTGTACAAGAACAACAACAATGTCATCAATCATAATTCACACACCCCAAAAAGAAGCAATCAAGAACAACTCCGCAATCAGGAAAAACACATACACAACTCATTCGAACATAGATATAAACATTTTTTGCATCACAAAATGGGGGAAAAAAATGCAAGCATGCGAACAACTTATTATGTGTTATGTCTATTGCTTCCTAACATGATTGATCACTAATTTCCTTCAACGTGTTTTCTTATCATAATAAAATTCATAAAAAATTTGGTAATGATTGATCACTTCAACTTGATTTCTTATCATAATAAAGACTCTTCAAAGCAATTGACATATAAGAAAATGTGTTAAAGTCAACACGTGATCAATCATATACCAAACTTCACAAAGCAATAGATATGATAAGTATGCATGTTCAGAGTCATTGACATATAAAAAAGCATGTTGAAAGTAATTGATGATATACCATGATCCAAACTTTTACAATACAGAGCAATAGACATGATAATAATGTATTTACCAAGACACTAACATGATAACAAAATATGTATCGATGAACAATTCAAGGAGCAAATGTATCAGATAAAAACAAGTTCAGTAAATATTGTTCAGATCGTAGGAAGTAAGTACCTGCAGCGGTGCTTTGGTAAAGGGTTTCCTCAAAGAGGATGACTCCACTAAGGTACTGAAGGACACCAGGGGCGGTGAAAAGGAGTTCACGGAGAGCACGTCTGTTGGATTCAACATTCTCAACGCTGATGCTAGATAGACGCTTTCCAATTGTCCCGGTTGACTCATCAGCAGCAAGAATACCTTTTCCAGGTGTGCCGATGTAGGCGGCATTGGCGATAAGCTCATCTGCAAATTCTCACAAACATCAGTACCAACAAAACTATAAACCTTACAACAATAATCTAATTAATCAATAAATACCCAAAATTAAACATGATTAGACATAAACAAAATCAAATTATGAACAACATAGATCATCAACATTCAACAGTGATCTCAGATTTATAAAGTAAATAACTTATACCTTAAATAGATCTACTTGATTTTATTTTCAGTCTAAAATTCCGTGATTTACAATTTTAAAACATTCAAACATTATATGAAAACTGTGATATAGATTTAACAAGCTAAACTTAAAACCCTTATAAGGATCTGATGTGACATGACAACATAGAAACGAATAATTCCAATAAATAATCATAAAAAAAGTTAGATCTGAAATCAACAAACACTAAACCAAAACAAACAACTACCGATCCATACAAATAAAATTAAAAAACAAAAATTGAGCAAGATCCAAAAGTGATAACAATAGATCTAAGCAAAACAAAAAAAAAAACATAGAAAGTAACGAAGAGAATTGAATTATACCATGGTACTTGCTCTTGAAGTTCGACATGATCGAGGTAGGTTTGTTTTGGAAGAGAACGAAAAAGAGGGTAGGTTAAGAATAAGGTAGTGAGAGAGAGTGAGAAATAAAGTGAGGTTTTGGGTTTATATATAGTGATTATGATGGATTGAGAAACAAGACAACAAAGGAGGCGTACAACGATTGGATGTATCGACCTTGGTTTGGTGGTTGGTTATCTGTCTCTATGGACTGCCGTTGGATCTACTAAAGCGGTTTTTAGGTTTTCAAAACCCGGTTTTTTTGGGCCCATGGGTTAGTCAAAGTGAAGCCCATTATGGTCCACTTTCAATCAAACTTGTTTCTTTCTCTCTATAGTCTAGTCTAGGTTGAACATGTTTTTCATCTATGTTTACTACAAAATTAAGGGTAAACTTATGGATAATCACAATTTTCATTGAGAATTTCTAATGAAACTTATGTATACTTTGTCAATTGTGGAATTTTGAACTTAAACTCAAGTTACAAGAGGTGTGAGCGGAATGTTATACAATCTATATGGGTGATCGATTGAAAAGTATTATTTGAACATTATAGATTTACATTGTACGAATATGGACATTGTATAAAATACATCTAATGAAACTATTGGCATGACCGTTAAGAGAGAGAAAATAAATAGAAAACATGAACTCTATGTTAATATAATTATATTGGTGTTTTTTTTTATCGGATATAATTATATTTTTGATGTTTTACAACATAAATGTTAAGAGTCTCACATCTGATAGGTGATGTCTGACAATGTGTTTATAAGTGGGGTAATCATCACCTCACAAATGGTTTTGTGGGTTTGTGTTAGACCCAACCACAATTTCTAAGAATATATCTTGTCAAAATATTTTTTTATGTATCTATTCCTTTGTCTCTTTTGAAAAAGAAAGATAAATGGAGGGAGCATTTGATAAAACGTACAAGACACGAAGGCATGGATGGATGCTTAGTGCTCTACCAAGAACTCAAACCGTAAAACTTGTCTCCTTTCGAGCCCTCAACGTATACTCTTAAGTTTAACCTTACTTACAATTCAATAAGTAGCTAGGAGGAGTCTCGTTTCCCCATAAACCATAGTGATATTGCCAAATGACGTTATTTTTCAAGCGTGCAAGAGGTATGTGTGTGTTTATTCTATACACGACTATGCATAAGTAGCCAATGCGTTGTTGAACTATAAATATTAAAAATCTTAGCCCGTTAAAAATATTATACTGCAAGCACACCAACAAATATTTTTAACACTATCGATTTTCTTTCTTTTGTTGCCGTTGTTCAAGGTGTCTCATCTTCACAGTTTGAGAATAATCACTCGAACTAAGAAGCCACCAGGGTCTAGAATTAATGTTAGTTTAGTGCGGCTTTCCTATATGTAAGGAGCCGTCACAATGGCAACAGGTTGCAACAGGGACAAGTTTTGCCTTTCAATAGTGTGTGTATATATATATATATATATATATATATATATATATATATATATATATAAAGTAAGTTTTCGCAATATTTTTTTATTTTTTAAAACCAATATTTAATTTGGCATAAATATTCCAACAATCTTTTGATCTTATCTATTAAATATTTTACTTAATTTTTTTATTGAATTCATAATATTTTCTGTAACAGAAATATCTCAACAAATTACATATGATACCCTTCAACTATAAATCATCAATCAATCAATAGTATATATATAAAGTAAGGTTTTTTATGTCACGTGTCACTTCCACGTTTATTCGCAATATTTTTATTATTTTTCTATTTCTTAAAACCAATATTTGATTTCGCATAAATATCTCAACACACTTTTGATCTTATCTATTAAATATTTTACTTAACTTTGTCATTAAATTCCTAATATTTTATGTAACAGAAATATCTGAACAGAAATAAAAACAAATTCCTAAAAGTTAATTTTATTATATATGTGTTAATATTTTTATTAAATCCAATTAATTTTATATGTACGTGCATCTATAAATTTACGAGTATTTATAATTTGGTCTATTTTATTATATTTGTGTGTATTTATTAAGATATTCATCTTATTCCAATCCGTGATAAATTTTATTTGCGGATATCATACATATAATTTTTTTGGGTGTGCTTGGTTTGCAAAACAGCAAGTACTGGACAGAACAGTACAACACAAGGCAGAACAGCACAGGACAAATTTTTTATGGCATTGAGTAATTTTTTGTTTTATACGATTTTTGAGGGACAAAATGCTATTTTGATATTTTAGCCAACTTGTACGTGGGACAAAAAGTTGTGCTGTGGTTTGGCGAGGGACAAAAATATGAGCTTTTGTCCTGTCCCTTGCCTCCAATTTGTCATGTACCTGAAACAGTTTTACAAATCAAACACTGGACAACTAGAGTTGTTCTGTCCTGTCCTTCATTTTTTAGCAAATCAAACGCACCATTTATCTTCTTGAATATGTCTAACCCGGGCAACGCCGGGTAAATACACTAGTTTGATATATAAAAGGGGCATCCAGTATGGCAACAGGATAGAGCGACGGTTTTTCCTCTTGCACTATCCGTCAAGATTGGAATTTGATCCCCGTCTTCGCCCTCGACGAAATCAAGTTTCCCTACTCTAGGTCCGTCTTAAACATAAAGCAACTAAAATCTTCGTTTTAGATCTCCAAATAATAAATTATTTTTCATTAAATTTTACAAATAAAAAGGTCTTATAGTTGAAAAAAAAACCTCACATTCAAAACTGCTTTTCATTTTGCTCACTTTTGAAAAGTATTAGGCTAGCCTTGCTCGACCCTCGCCATATATATAATTAAAATCAATAAAATAATAATTATCAATCAATAATTTAATAAAGTTATATTAGAATTATATTTTTCATTAAGAAGGTGTTGAAGTTTATAATATATAATTAAATATTATTAAAATGAATGAGTACATGAGCATTTTTTTTTTACAAGAAGAAACTTATTGCATTTCATTCAAAATAATAGTAGAGATACAATATGGAATCCTAATATAAATATGGAAACTAGCATGATGTAAAGCCACTCTAGCAAAGCTATGAGCGACTTCATTGGCTTGTCTCCGAATGAACCTAACATCAGAGGTTACTAAGTCAGAAGCTAACAGACGTCTACAATCATTAATATCTGCGCTAAAATTAGAGACGCCACTTTTACTACCATAAAGACTGTCTACCATAGTTTTGGAGTCAATCTCAAAGTCCACAATACCTAGTTGCAGATCACGAACCCAATGCATTGCTGATAACAAACCCAAAGTCTCATCCAAATCGACATCAAGAAGCGGAGTCATCCATTCAGTCTTGGCTAAAACAAAGCGACCTTCTTCATCTCGAATGCAAACACCAACACCGACCGATTCCGAGCTTGAGAAAAGGGCGCATCAACATTACAAGTAAACCTACTGGGACTTGGTTTGATCCACTTCAAATCATTCGGGGTGGAAGGATTCTGAGGGATAGAATGTCGAATATTTTGAGCATTCCTCCAGCTAGTAAGAAGAGACCCTGCACGAGCACAAATATCTTGGGCTGTGTCAGTGATGTTGTTCCATACCTTATTGTTTCGATGCTTCCAAATAATCCAAAGGGTCACACTGAACATTTGCTTTTGCTGCTGATCCAGGTGTTGTAGGATAGCAAACACATTGGTTGGAAAGTTGACATTAATATCAAAGACAGCCGTCAAAGGGTTCCATAAACCAATATGTTGCCAACAAAGCATACTTTTACTACACATAAAGAAAAAATGAGTGTTATCCTCTCCAAAATCATCACACACTGCACACCTGTCAGTACACTAAACTCCTTTAGATTGCAAGCGAATTCTCGTGGGCAAGCAATTACGGCAAGCTCGCCAAAGGAAATTCTTAACTTTCGGGGGCATTTTTAAGCTCCAGATACAGTTCCAGTTACCCGGTACACGGTGTTGAACAATTGCCACATCATGATTCAGAATATCTTTATAGGCACTTTTAACTGAATAATTACCATCCCTTTCAAATTTCCAAACAGGCACATCATGAGTTACCGAAGGAAGCAACAGAGTGTTAAAAATATTTCTAGCAGTAACAAAGTCAAAAAAAGTATTAATAAGCTCCATATTCCACTGTTTTTGGGGTGTAATCAACAAGTTAGAAACAGTGATGGATGGCCATTCCAATTGATGATGAGTTAAAGTATTAATGAGTGCATGAGCATATTCCTTAAAAAAAAATAAAAAGAGTTCATTAACATACGAAAATTTATAAATATATTTTTTGCTAACGATGAAGGTTCAGAGGCGCGTGTGAACATACCCGGCCGAAACCTTAAATATCGAGGAAAATCCACATCCGCATCATGTCAAAGTAGAGTTTTCTTGTTAAAGTCAAGCCATGGGTTGAGAGGTTGATGATTATGTAGCCATGTCTAGGGGTACCCAAATTTGAATAGAGAAGTTAGAATTTTTCGATCCATTGCAGCTTCATTCAATAACTTTAGTGTCGTTGACGTTACAGATCTGAATACACTTTGGTCCCTTTCTATTTTTAAAAGTTCAGTTTGATTTGTTATAAATTGGTCTCTCAATAAATGAATATAATCGTATATATTCATAAATTGAGGGACCAAATAACACTAACTTGCATAAGTAATTAAAGTTAAAATGAAAACTAAAAATGACACTTTTATAACACATTTTTTGTGAGCGAATATGGTAATTATTATGAAACAGAGACCACATGAATCCGCAGCAAATAGACTAAAATAAGAGAACTACAGCAAAATCAGGTACGAAGGTTTAATTTCGAACGCAGGGGAAGAAATGAAAATTTGCTTGGGATACAAGTTATTTTTTCTTTTCACTCTACTGAAATATCTTGCGTCATTGTTTGATTCGTCAAGGCTTGTCTCTCTCTCTTTTTTTTTTTTCCTCTTATATAACTTCATATATTTCTATTTTTTTAATAGTTTGAACAATGCAGACAAAATAAATTGCTTAAACTCAAAATTTTCTAGATGAGGCTAGTCAAGTTTTCCAACAAAAAACCATGATCCGTTTATTGCATATCATGCATCTCTCTTGAAAATGAGTCTAGCATTATTCTTTTCTTTTTTAGGGAAGAGTGCAGATACCGTTATAAAGAATCTACATTTTATCAAATGAGGAATATTCCAATGGCATATGCCTTCTATTACTAGATAAATAAATATATCGAATATTCCCAGTTATAACCATCAATGTATATTCCCTTCAAAAATAAAATCATCGATGTATATTATTGTCAACATGCAACAGAACTAAAATAGACACAGCCTACTACTATATATACATCAATTTCATGAGCCATGTGTATATATTGGAATCAATTGCATGAGACTTTAACTAATTAAAATAATTCCAATATGTCTTTTTGATAGGACTAATAATTATATTATAATCGTAGCTTTAGAGTTGAGTCCATGAAGATGGTGATCATTAGTAAGTAAGAATGATCTTGATTGAACAAATTTGCTTCATAAATATTAACAATATGCTAAATATGTTCACCAAATATCATAGTAAATGAGGGATTATTAATTGTACATAAAGACATCAATTATTGGTAGCATAGGCCTCAATAATCAACCAATAAGAAAAACATCTTATCATAAGTTTAATTTTTCTCGAATAGTAGTCTTATAACTACATGAACTGATATCAAAGGAGTCCCTATCCAGATCAAGCCATAAATAATGGCTTATTTGAATGTATGTAGTAACATAAGATGATAAGAATACTACTATATAATCGTCAGCTTCAATATGGTGTACAAATATCTTGCACTAGCTACTTTAGTAGCAAAGACCGGTGTATAAAGCAAACGAGCAAAGTTACTGTTCGATCACGGCCCAACGAGCTCTCTCATTTCCATGCTTAAAAGTGGGAAAATTGCCTTTCTCACATCAAATTTTGCTTAAAAACATATGAAAATGATCGTTATACCTCCAACGGTTCGGCTTTTTGGGCCGTATTTAACTACCGTTCACATTTATAACTTAAAAAAAAAAAACTCTAGCAGTGGTTAACTACCGTGGAGCATAATTTTCAAAATTTAGGTTGATATACAGTTTGGTTCTCTAGGTGGCAACTTGTATTGCTTTGGTGTTTGAAAGTGCATGTTTATACTTCATATAAGTTGGTCCTTGAAGTGATAAATGTTCCTTTCAGCAGGCAGGTCTTTGTGCAATGCAATATAAATACTAACGTGGAATCTTAATATACACATACCATTTTTTTCAACTAGATTGCTTCATTGAATCCCAAAACAACTCAGTTAGGAAAAGATTAAAAATTTCTCACTCATTGTCCCTCAAATATATATACTTATAGTTTTTACTTACTAAGGTACCAAATCCCTCCACTGCATAAGATTTTATATAGGATTTCAAACCTCTTCTTATCGCGGGTAGGAACAAATTAAAGCATTTTGAAAATCATGCTCCACGGTAGTTAACTACCGCTAAAGATTTTTTATTTTTTTAAATTGTAAATGTGAACGGTAGTTAATAATCGCCGAAAAAGTCAAACGATAGTTAACTATTGTTGGGGTAAAACAATCATTTCCATTTCCATGTGTTTTTAATCAAATTTGGATGTGAGAAATGCAATTTTCTAAAAGTGGTCATTTCCCTACCTAAATATTGTGAGTACTCGATTGTTATATGTAGACATGACAACAAAACCCATACCCGCGGTTACCCGCCCGAACCAAACTCAATTTGACGGGTTTTCCCCGTTTTGACTAGGTTTGGGTATGGGTATGAGTTTTCTCCGATTTCAAAACACGGGTATGGGACGAATAACATGTATATAGGTACCCACCCCAAACCCATACCCATACCCATCCCAAATGTAAAAAATTATTTTATGTTGGTATGTCATGTTATTTTGTTTGATAATTGTTATGTTAATAAACACTACCATTGATATTTAATGAATCAATTAAATCATTCCGTCTAACAAATGTTAAAGTGAGCATATTGTTGGATAATGTATTACAACATTGTTCTTGGGGATGCAAAAAAACTTCTATTTTTTATCAAAAAAAATTATTCTATACGGGAATGAGATGAGGTGGGGATACCAGAACCCGTCGGGAACGAAGATGAGATTCAATTTATCATCCCCATTAGATATGTCTAGAGTAACGGATAAATATATGAGACGTCCCCACCCCGCCCCATTGCCATGGCTAGTCATATGTCTCTTATGATTTATGAAAGCAAGTACTACCATCTCTTTCACTGTTTCACATGACATAAAACCAAGTGCACTGCTATAAATCAAAATAGTGATCAATTTATCATGATCACTAATACTATCAACAAAGACCGATCGGTTGGAAGGAAGAAGATGCTAATGTCTCTTAAATGATAAAAGAAGGAATTATTAAAAGACACAGAGCTAAAGCAATTTTCAAAGTTCACTATAAAACCTTCTTGAGCACCACAAACCCACCGCCACCTTGAAATCGGCCTCTTCTCCACCCTAAACCCGCTGCCACCTCGAAATCGGCCTCAACACAACAAAGTTGGAGACCGAGGAAAACCCGCCGCTACCTCTTCTCCACCCTAAACCCGCCGCCACCTCTTCTTCACCCAGCACCGCCGAAAACGACCTCAACACAACAAAGATGGAGTCGGAAGAAAGTATATCATTTTTTTCCTCTCATTCTTCTCAACAAACATAATCTCTAATTTCTGATTATTTTTTTATTTTTTTGTTCTCTTCTTCTTAAATTTCAGCTCTGAATACATATAGAGCTGCGTTTAGAGAAGCCTTTGATGGACAACGGTTGCAATTGAAGGATGCTAGGAGTGGGCTGAAGGATCCGGTCCATAGTGAGTTTACTGATGCCTCGAAGTCTTGAGTACAAGTACAAGAACATTTCAAAATGGTATATGGTATTTAAGTGTAGTGTTATTTATTGAAAATTCCGCAGTTTATTCCCTTTTCTCGTTAATCAGAATATGACATATTGGCAGTACTAACACTTGCACATCTTGCAGGCGCATCAAATATAGAAAATTGGGATCGGCATTGGAACTTCTCATTCTTCTTAATAATTCCGAGGCAACTCTAATCTGGGCCGCATTTGCCGCAGTGCACACCACCACTGTGCCTTCGAGATTGCTCTACTTCAAGGATGTTTTTGTTTTCGGAGAATATACAGATATTATTTCAAATCATCCAAAAGTGCTTCAAGCTGATAAAAGGTTTTGTGGATGCTCAAGGGTCTGTTAAAATCATGTTTCAGCTTCAATATATCCCCGTAAGCTTGGTCATATATAATGTTAGTCCTCAGCTTATTTACGGGCACATATCCGACACTAATTTTTTTTTTTTTCTTCTTCTTCTTATGTTTCAGCAAAAAGCCTAGATTTCATGTTCATCCTTTACACAGAACCTTCCTTATGGAGGTATATTGGCTTAGGAAAGACATTATTGACAAAACATTCTCTGATGTTTTAGAGACCGCAAAGAAGACTTTTACCGAGCACAAGGAGAAACCTGACTGGAAAAAGTATATTTTAATTATAATACATACAAGTATCATGTTAGATTGCTTTTATCGATTTTATCATATTAATATTTATTAATATATATTTATTAATATATGCGCAGCTATTTGAGGTATCTTAAAGGAATTGGAAAATTTTCAATGAAAAAAGACGTTATGGGCAAGCACTTACTGGAACTCTGCAATAATGACGATCTTTTGGCAGGAATCCTTATGTCTGGTTCTGAGCAATTATATTCCAAAGACGGTTCTTTTTTACTAAAGAGTACTGAGAATGAGTTTTGCCTGAAGGATAAACTTGGCTTTGGAGATGCCCTAAGTAGGGCTTTCGACATGAACTACTTAGCTTTGAACCGATTATCCCGCGGTAATTTCACTTTTGAATGTGTTAAGAGCTTTGAGAAGAAGCTGTTGAAGAATTGCTGGAATGTGTTCCAACTTTCTTTCCTCAAACTTAAAGTGACAGAAACCTATCTGAATTATTATGAATCAATGAAAGTTAATACTGATGTGAATCCTGGCGATGAAGAGATTCCGGCTGATGCAGAACCAGCTGTAATCCAGGGTCTGGATGTTGCAGAACAAGCTGTGAAGGAAGTGCATGTGAACCTCCCCCATTCCCCTGAGTTTAATGATGTAGAGGTGAAGGAGGTGGAGGAGGAGGGGAAGAGGAAGTATATTGAACTTATTCATGAGCTAGGATTCAAGAGAAAATATTCTGTAAGTACTAAGTATATATGGACATCACTATTTTCATTATTTTTTTATATCTTATTTTTGTTGTTGTTGTTGTAGGTTGCAGAAAAAATGGTTGAAATAACCCATGATGAGGCAAAAGCAATTGGGTTCAAGGGTGAGGCGTTCGCCTATGGTTATTACCATGATAGATTTGAAGATACCTATGCAGTTGTTTTGATGAATCAAGGAGAAGAATCTGGTCTCTCTTATGACATAGGCCTATGTGACAAAACAAAAGTACAATCCAAAGAATCCGATTCATTCATTGAAGTCAAGTCCATATCTAAAAAAAATATGGATTGGTTTTTCATGTCAAAGAATGAGTTTGAACTTGGTCTAGATAAAAAGAAGGACTATATTATAGCACATATCTACATAGATGAAAAGCAGAAAGACGACAAACTGAAGTACCGTGTGACGGAATATTCTAATCCTGCCAGTGAAGAATCTGAGCTAGAGTTGTACATGACACGTGCCTAATGAACTCAGCCAGGTATAACACCCAATTTTTTAGGGAGAAAATTTCCTTATAACTTTTAGTTTCAATAATGAAAATACAAGTTTAGTTTGTATTTTATTTTATTATTTATGTTATTTATTTGATTTTTTATTTATATTTGATTGTTTTTATTAAAATCTCAAAAAACAAAAGGATACTAAAATAGAGAAAGGAAACCTCTTGAAAAAGACCAAATGACTCAAGCAACATTTTTTATGTTGAAATGCTGATGTACTGTTAGTTGAGTTTCAAAAGTACAACTTGTGTTGAGTGATCTAAACAATTCTTATAATAATTGTATAGGCAAGTGAAACAAGATCCTTAATTGATACAAGTACTATATGTTGAGTGATTCATAGCGGAAAATTGTTAGATAAAAAAAAATGATTAAACCAAGCTATCAGGTTGATGTGAACTAATATGAATCGTTGTGTGCTTTTGTACCTTACTCTGATTATATTTGTTCTTGCCTCGGGTTAACATAAACTTGTTTTTATCATAATTCTTTTTTTATTAAACAGTCAATTCCATAAAATATTCTCTGAACTATTAAAATTGACTAAAAGGTCCATAAACTATGAGAAATAATCAATGTAGTCCCTCAACTATAATCTCATCCATCAATTTAGTCCCTAGACCGGTTAACTGAAGGGTCAAGTATTTCTCATAGTTTAAGGATCTTTTAGTTGAATTTAAAAGTTTATGGATCAAATTGATGAGATAGGGGTGTTCACCAATAATTATTTTTGTCCATTTTGTGCCTCTCTTTACTTGGCACTATGTCTCTGTAAATCTTGTTAGGTGAATCACTTTTTGCACGCCTTGTGCAGGGTGCTTCACCGGTGTTATTAATATATATCATTTTTGTTTGCGAAAAAAAAATATTGATGAGATAGTGATAGTTTAAAGATTAAATTGAATTTTTATTCTAATTTTTGTCAAATGATGCATAGCCGATATTTGGTAACATTTTGTACTAAATTGCGTATCACAGAGTAATATCTATTCAGACCTACTCAATCATGTAATTGGTTATATCAGAACACCTGCCTAAATAATGCAGTAGAATGTAACAAGTAGACTTTCCCTTTCAGAATATCTGCATAAAAAGATTATTTGATCAATGTTGTGCTTCCCTCCACTGCATTTTTCTTTTGGTTTTTAATTTACCGATACTCTTCCTTTCAAGAATTTTGTGGGCAATATGTTAGAGTTAGAGGCTGCATATTAAAGGGTAAGATTGCTAAATTTTAAGACAGGAACATACTGAAGAATGAAGATGACATATTCAATTATAGTTTCATGTGTAGTTCACCTTTATTCCTGTGTTAGAATGT
Source organism: Medicago truncatula (assembly GCF_003473485.1). Classification (NCBI taxonomy): domain Eukaryota; kingdom Viridiplantae; phylum Streptophyta; class Magnoliopsida; order Fabales; family Fabaceae; genus Medicago; species Medicago truncatula. Next base: position 30,566,668 of record NC_053046.1, read on the forward strand.
TTATACATGATTGTGATGATTCTTGATATGGTGTGGAAAATTACAAAGAAGTGTGAGTAATGCAGGTACAATTGCGTTTGCGATGTAGTTATGGTGACAACAAGTTAAAACTATATACATGGCTTTCAGATTAATTGTTTTTATGCTGAACAATTCATTTATGTTTTTGTAGGATGAATTGGGAAATGATTATAAAGAAGCTGTTAGTGTGGAGTGGATTGATAAGTGTTTGAGCCTTACTTTCAAGTGTCCATGCGGCAAGGGATATGAGGTTCTAATATGTGCTAACAATTGCTACTACAAGTTGGTTTACAAGAATCAGTATGTTTATTCCTTGGGGGAGGATCACCTTTGTTTTTATTCCGTTTTAGTTTGGATAAATCTTATGTTTTCATTTGTAGTAGCATTTGGATAACTTATGGCGTAATATCCTTAGATGAAAACAGAAGATTTATCCAAACTAAAACGGAATAAAAACAAAGGATATTAGGCCATAAGTTATTGCATGTTTTGGTCAACCTCATTCTATAATTATAATTCATTTGGAAGTTATTGTCCTAATGTATGTTACTCCATTCCTTTCAACTGAGCAAGACAATATCCTTTCTCTCCATCTTTCATTTTAAATACTCATTGCATCTCGCACAACCCACATGTTATTCAAAATAACCACTTTACCTTTCAAATTTTAATTAATCGTGTTTCCCTCAAAAGAAAAATAAACAAGTAACCCGAGCCAAGCCATTCTCATCATCAACATCTCTTGTTCATCCAAATTATTGTCTTAAGTCATTTAAGTATTCGTCTAATAACCATTTTCCTTTAAGTTCATAAGCATCTTCATAAAGCTTGGTCCATCTTTTCAACGGTTGGATTGTTAAAATAACTAGTTAAAAATCCGTGCGAATTTGAAAATCTTTGTTATATGTTTGAATAAGTTAATATGTTGTCAACCGATTAATTCAAATGCATGTTTACTACTGTGATATTTATTAGACGCAATGCGCTATATCTTATAAATGTATAATTGCTTGAATTCTAAACTTTCGATTTTGCCAAAGACATGTCCTGAAACTGCCCTCGACAACAATGTAGCACCTTTTTATTCTACTCTTTAAAGGGCTGACACAAAGCATTATAAAGCTTTGCTGCATAAAAAGTACATCTTTCATTCTGATCAAGAGAAACTGGTGCAGCTATATAGTAAACATTCTCATGCTTTTCAATGATTAAGATTAGGTGTCATTTCATGAAAGTTATATTATGTAGTTTGTAACATCATTGTTTCTACAAATGTGCATCCATTGAATGTTATAAATATTTTTATCTTTAAATGTATGCATCATGTTTCGACATTTTTTTACAGAGATGTTAATTTCCATTTGTTTCAACAATGTTGATGCATTTTTTCTACGTATATAGGTTAAGATCATAGGCTAATCAATTGGGTGAAATAATGCACTGATAAAGTTAATATTATCAGTCCTATGCAACAAATTATAAGAGTTTAACTTTTCTTGTTAATTGTGACCATATTCAACCTTTTTTTTTTTAAAGAGGCAGAAATAAAAAATATAAATTATGACCAATCCAATGTGTTTCACATGCTAAAAAACTCTAAAATTCAAGAAATGTTGTTCAACTTACATACATGATTTCTTTATCAGATTAGATTCAGAACTTAATTACACATGCAAGTCAAATAACTTTGCAAGACTCGATGGCATGTTTTCAAAAAAGCATATAAAGAAAAGGTCAATCGCTCCTTCTTGATGTGTTTGACCAACTTAGTGGAAGACAATTGCGTTGGATTATAGGCATCAGATGCAATGTCACCTTGGTATTTCTCAGCGGACAAACGCTTTGCAGGAGTACAATTCCCAACTCGTTCCTAATCATTTTCACCACAAGCAGAGAAGGAGTGCTGTCACAATAAGAATAAAATTTCCATACTTAAAATGAAGATAATATTAATAATTACAATAACGCTACCATTCATTAAATCACACAGAAATTCAATGCTTTTATTATACCGTGGGAATGTTAAGGGAATCTGAGCACTCAGCAGAAGCATTGTTCTTCTCGAGAATGAATGACTGGGTTGGTTTATCATAGATAACATTCTACAATAATAAAATTGAAAACCAAATATAAGTGAGAAAAAGAAACAGTCAAATCAATAAATAGTTAAAATTTATTAAATTAAAAAAAAAAGGAACACGTAGGGGTATGCTGCTACTATAAATATAGGGGCTGCTTCTCCCTCACTCACTCCCACAACCCACAAGTGCTATCCTCGTTTCCGAACATTATGAATCCACCAACAACTGAACACCACATCAAAATTCACAATGATCTTGCCGTGGATGAAGGAAGTCTCGTACCCAACATATGGTGTTGCCGCCAGGACCCTAAATCAGGGGTTCAAACTTTTGAACTTTAATATATATATATATATATATATATATATATATATATATATATATATATTATGTATGTATGTATGTATGTATGTATGTATGTATGTATGTATGTATGTATGTATGTATGTATGTATGTGGGCGCGCGCGCACATGTGTCTAAAAATTATATTATATTATTTTATTTATATCGTATTGAAAAAAGCATACACATATTCTACAATTTTCTTTTAAATAGGGACGAGCCTATGCCCTCAGCAATGAGTGAAAACTTTTTAACTTTAATTAATAATTATAACCTTTGATCCTTGTAAGAAATTGTTAGACTTTTTTAATATTTTTTTTTTAAAACCCAATATTATTGCAAGTACCTTGTAACCTTTCAAGAGAAAGCCGGTGCGAAAAAAAATACAAATCCCCTGCGCTATCTTCATTACTTGTTCTATTGCATAAACTTGCTCTTGACTCGAAACAAATCGTAATCATATTCATATTCATTCTTATGTTAGAAATTAGCGTGTAACAAAAAACATTATCTTGGTTCATTTTACGGATTAATCCCGAGTGGAGTAACCCCGGAAGTTAATCCCTTACTTGACTGATGAAAACCTAGCTAAGGTACATCGGACTCCATGTGAGGGATTTTCCCCCTTTAATAGGATTTGATTAAATGACATCTACGGTTAAAATCAGGAAAAAGATGAAAAGTGAAAATCCAACGGTTGGATGCATCCTTGGAAGTATGTGAGTACTCAAGGCGTGCGGGCATCACTATCGAGATGCGTGTAAGACACGAAGAGGACATGTGGAAAAGAAAAATTGCAGAGACGTCTCATCGAGTTCCCTCAAGTCACGTCGTAGATGCCGCAATTTAAGTATCGCCTAGAAGCGTTGCACGGGTTCACCATGCATAACTCAAGATGACAGAAATCCCATGAGGGCGACCACATCGTGCATGGAACGAAATAACAAAATAACCACGAGGTCATGAGCTTATTATACTAGAGATGCAGCTATGAGAGCGAACCCTGAAAAAATTCCATCACATCATAAAGATAGTAATGACTTAGGAGGCAACTATTCCAGACTGGCATAAAGCCCAACAAGAGCGACCCAACAAGCTAAGGCCCACAAAGCCTTAGGTCAAGTGTATAGAAGGTGCACACGAAGCTCTATTCGACTTGCCGCACAGTGGCACACCCAAAGTTAATCGCTACCATTGGAGCCATCTTTAACGACTTCCACATATCACACCGTAAATCATAGAGGCGGTTGTCAACGCCCTCAACTTTATAAGCATGACTCAGCATCAGGCTCACGATACGATTCATTTGTTACCACTTCTTGCAATAATCCACCTCTTTTGGACACCAACTTGAGCGTTTAAGTGCAGTGTCCATGCAGACATCATTCTCCTCTGTCGTATAAGCTTCATCTCCTCAACGCCGGAATGTCGCGCGTTCAATAGAGAGATAGTTCGATTATGTTTCCATCATATATATATATATTTCAATAAACTATATTCCCATCATATTATTTATTTTTTATTGCAAAAAAAAATTAGGAGTAGGTTAGTAAAGAAAAAATTAATATAGTTTAAAAAACTATATTCCCCACTTTAAAGATTTTTTGGATTCGTTATGGTTCATACATGTAACTTTGTTGTACTCCAACATTTTTTTTAAACTCCGCTTCTTATCATGAAAGGTTAAAAACATAATGGAAAATTGGTTAAATAATATTGAATTCTCATAATAAGTAATATTTTATGTGAAATCCTTATTAAGTGTGTTAAATGGACAAACATAACACATTGACTTGCTTAAGAGACATTTAATAATGACTTTAATGTTATGAAGGGTTTGTTAACAAGTTTATTAGTTCAAAAAGATTTTTAATTGTTTTTAGTACAGTACGAGAAGTATTCATTATAAATTGACTAAATCTTAGTTTATTACATGCAAATAACAAGTAATTAATATGGATGAAATTCTCAAGTTTGTTTATACTCTAATTATATTTTTTTCCTTATTTTTTGCCGCAAATAACGTTGATGGTAAGTCATTTTTTATCTTTTCTTTTCAATAACAAATGTTACTAATTAGTTGTTAAAGTAATATTTTTTTATCGTTTTTTAAATTTTCTTCTTTACTTCGTAGTTCATACACAATTTCTTATCATGCTTTATTAACATATTTGTATTCTCATTTTTCATTACAGCAAACATTATGAACTGTCAGTCTACATTTGATTGTCCAAGAGATATGTGCTCGCATATTCGTGATGTGATCTGTATTTTTAAAAAATGTAAATGTGCTGGTGGTCGTTACATGCCACAAGTTCCATGAGCACAAGTCCAAGAGAGTACACGAACGTCCATAAGAAAAAAACAAATTCTCTCAGTAGCAAAGATCAGGAAAACCTATATGGATTTGTACTCTGAGATAATAATGGTTATCAAATAAAATAAGACAAAAATAATATTATTAAGATAGTTTCTCTCTCTCTCTCTCTCTCTCTCTCTCTCTCTCTCTCTCTCTCTCTCTCTTAATTTTGTAGTTATTTTCTTGACCTCCAACTCAAGAATATCAAAGTTTCTTTGCAACCCCACTGGCTATTAGAATTTTCTTAAATAGGTAAGTTTAAAAACTATTTTTTATTTTTCTTTGAAGAAGAAATAGAAGAAAAGACTCACACAGTTCAAACCCTCTTCTTTTGTGTTTTTCTCACCTTCTAACCGTGCAACCAAAAACTCTCAAATTATAGTAATCAGCAGATTTCCAAGACCACAATTCATAAGGACTTTTCATATTTATAATTGTGTGAGGTCCATGATTTATCATATATCATGTTGTGTTAACAGTTTCCGCGCCCAAAACGTTCTTGTTAACCCAACATTCGAGAGCATGCATCGAGCTCTCTCCAAAAGTGTTTGATTCATATGTTCTTCTACACCATTCTGTTGAGGTGTATTCCTAACCATGTGATGCCTGGCAATCCCATCAGTCTTGAAAAACTCGTTAATTGAATGAACCTAAAAAGTAAAATTTGCTTATATTTAGAAACGGAGGGAGTAGGAATTAAGGATGTTATGACTCCAGCTACATATTCCATTGAATTAAGGACGTAACAAGTCAGAGAACATTGTTTGACTTTGACTTACGTGGTCCATAGTCTAACAGTGACGTTCTCAGTAAACACTAATCTCACTTATCCGATGAAACCAGAACCGTTGAAAAAGAACACATGTATCAATCAAGCTTCTGAGCTCTAGGGTAACTTTATCATGCTTATTAATTAAAGTACCAACATTGTCTTTGGCTTGAAGAAGAAGGTTTTAGTGTGATTATCACATTCACACTTTTCATGTTTTTCCTTTTATCATCTCCAAAACTTATATCAAAATGCATGTTACCAATTGCAATTTTACCCCGCATATGATAAACAATACGACACAAACAATAAATTGAGTATAAAATACTTAATATGATTTTCTTTTATCAACAAACAAATAAACCGTCAATTTAGTCCATGAGCTATTGTTCCTTCTTCAATATGGTCCCTTAACTATATAAACATAACATGTAATCCGTAAACTATATTAAATCTATGTTCATCGAATTTGAATTTTAATGGCGGAAAGGCTTTTCCAATTCAAATATATGGATGTATTTTTGTTTTGATAAACTTAAAAATGTATATTTACGAAAAAATAAAGAAGGAAGAAATGATTATTAATTAAAATAAATTATGATCATTTTACAAACAAGGAGATTTAACATGTGTTTGGTTATGCGAAGGTAAGAATTAATTTTGGATGAGTTGATTTTGATATAATTAATTGTGTAATTATATCCCCACACAATTTTATTTTTTTTAGAATAATAAGGAAGAATGTGTTATTCTTGCTAAATGAAGGTTCCTAAGTTGGTGGGTTTGTAACGACTCTCATGTGGACTGAATCTATCAGATTAATCAGTCCGTGATTGAATATCAAGTTTTCAAAATATAAAATAAATTTAATATTAACGTTTTTTATGTCATGATTTTTTTACCTAGACCTGATCCACAATCATGCGAGTCAAATATTGATTAATCGAAGCAACCAATTATTCAATGTCTTAAATAAGTCGATCATCGGATGGTTTGTTTGCTAGGTTTTCTCTAACATGCATTATTTTTTCTAATAATTTTTTTAGATGAGTTGTGTGATAGGAGCTCATCAATGTCAGACATGACCCATATATCAAATAACGCTTATGAAAGTAATTACATATCACTAATTATCAAAGAGCATTAATACTAATTTATTTGTTACATTATTGGAAGACTTTTTTTTTCATAGAAAATTATTTAAAAACTTGGAAATAACTTTTTATTAAAAAAATTCATCAAGTACTTGACAAAATTAACCTTCAGACGTTTCGGATTATTGAAAATGAAATACGCTACTTTATCTTTTGATTATCATTGCTACTTTTAATAGCCAAAACTCAGTCATACAACACACCACCCAAAGCTGCTTTCTCATAATTGTGTTCCATTGCTAAATCAAGACACCATCGAAGCCCTATAGCCTAGGCCAGAGTTCGAGAGATGTGAATTTCTTCTAACTTTGTTGTTGCAATTAGAACTTGCCTTCTATGGTTACGATTTAGCAAGACCCTTCCCGTTTTTTCCTTCCTCAAAGCACGCAGTTAGGAAACTCCCTCCTGACCACTTGACAGCTACTCACATTCTTTTGGTTCTTTGGAATAACTTTGTTAAACTCGTCTACAAACTCCTACATACAAGTGCTTAAACAACATACATGATCACAACAATTTCTCTAATTTTTGTGGCATCGCTACTACTTACTTGGTGGCAGTTATATGCCATTTTTAACGGCCTTTGAATGATTTAAAAATGATATTAATCCGATTTCACCGTCGGAGATTTATATATCTTAAACCAGTCTACTACTAACATTCTCATTTACACCTTTACAATTTCTGTTTTAACTGTTGTTGTTCTATAATTTTGTGTTCGCTCATTCTTGAATCTTGAAAATGTATTATTATCATTTGTTACATGTTTGTGTTTGTTATTGATATAACAAGTCTTATATAGATCTAGATGAGGATTATGGCCAACATGAAGCCTTTCAAACTCAAGTTGGTTACACAAGGAGAGGTGAGATGACTTCTTAACCTTCATCTTTGTGATGGATAGATGTTTGATAAAAATTTGTTGCTATATTCGAGTTTTGAGAAAGAGGTTCAAACCCTAAGAACTAACATAACTACTAATTTATTAACAATTGTCTATCGACATTTGGAGAATAATTGCATACAATTAGACTAGTATATGATTATGTTGTGTATAATAAAATGACAATTTTATTTAATAGGTTTCGTTCATTTATTTGACATATTTTCTTTTTGACTGCTAATAATGTTTGTAATCCAATGGAATCTAGAGCATATGCTTATGTTGCAATTGGATTCAAATTGTCTTCATACACGCATGGCTTACACAATTGATCTCTTTTTCTCTCATTCTTGTCAATTTTCGTCGTTAGTTCTTTTTATACATATACCTTCATTTAGGTTTTTCGATATTGAACTCAAATAGATTTTAATGGATGTGAAGTTCTGTATTCATTCCCAATAAGTGTTTCACAGATCAATATTGTTTTTTACCAAGACTTGTATAGGAAATATCATTTGTTTGATTGATTGATTTGTCTCTTATATGGTTGCTTGACCAAAATTTTAATTTCTTCAATAACATTCTTTATCTTCAAATTTATTGAAATTAAAATGTCATGTTCGTATTCTCAATTCAAGTTGAGGTTTCCTGTAGGTCTCTCAATGACATAAACCTACTTAGTTATTTGATTATTTATTTTTCTAAATTAGTGTAGCTGTGTTTTCTTCGAGAGATTGTTTAGTAATGTTAGAAATTCAAAATTTTAATGCAATCATCATTTGTTTTTCAGGACGAGGCAATGGACAATATTCAAAGAATGTGTTAATTTTTATGATGATTTTGATGATCACACTATTATTTTCTACGGCACAAGGATGCACTTCATTGTCATTATGATATTCATCACAACCACCACCACCAACATGTGTCACCTGTCATTCGCTACCCTATCCATATATAGCACCTCCACTACCATTTGTCACTTGCTCTCCAACACCCTACCCATTTACAACACTGCCCCACCCTACCCCATTCATAGCAACACCTCCTCCTACATCCTAAATCGGCAAAGATGATTTCGGGGATTCGCTGGATTGGTGTGTTGTGGCAGATGCTATTATCGGAGAAGAGAACGTCTTCAACATCTTAAAGATGGTGAAGATGCTTTATCTGCAATATCAAATGTGTAATGACGTAATTGGTTTTCTTATATAACTAATGTTTTGTTTCTTTTATATTATAATATCTGATGATTACAAATAATAAAACAAACTCTTTGACATGATACAAAACTACCAAAATTAGTCTCGGTAGTTTTGTGGTAGTTTTAAGGAATTACTTGTAATGCAAGTAATCTATTCTTTTGGATTTAGCATTTGAGATTGACTATATTAAAAGATTGAATGAGATAAACATTTCACGTTCCAATATTTGTATAATATCTATTTTAACTCTTGTTGGAGTTATCGGAAAGTGCAAACTGAACATTTGCATCACAAACTGTCTATAAAGTTGTTTGAAATATCATGTACCAAACAAAAACAAAAAGACAAAGCATTTACATATGAAACTCGATTTTAAATAATTTGAAGATAGTAGTTGCTTAATTGCATTTGACAATTTTTTGTCTTTAGCAAACTCGATTTTAAATAATTTGAAATAGAAGCTGCTGAACTGCATTTGCGAATTTTATCTTTAGGTACGCCGACCATTGTTGTATTATAAATGACAGAAGTTATTTTCTTTTATGCTATCAAACACATAGTTCATTAAGTGGCTAATACAAACACATTATTGTTTTCTTTTTCGAAGAAACAAACACAAACTATACGGTATGTGTTTTGATTTTATTGTTTTTACAGTTTTTTTGGTGTTGAATACATAGAAAATAGAAATGTTTGTTAAGTTTTGAACAAATTATACAGTATGATTTTATTTTTGTTAAGTTTTTTGATATTAGACAAAAATAAAAATAATATTCATCATCTTACTGGTCAAGAAATTCTAAAGAAAATAATTAGTTTACTTAAGTTTACTAAGTCTGGAGATACATTAGTTGTGATTTTCAGTTTTCGTTATGGTGGTGAATATCAAGAGGAAAAATTTATTGCTGGTGCCGATCATTTACCACTAGATCTTTAGCTGTTAGTGGAGACTTTGATAGAGCTACCTGAAGGTTTTGCTGTCACTTTTGTAGTTGACGCATCTTATGCTAGAGGATTGATTGAGATGAAATCGGATAATATTGGTTTGTTAACATCTTGTAGGACACACGAGGAATCTAGTGGCGGAAACTTATGATCAGTATTTGTTGATCCTCTTTTGGAGTTGATTGAAGAGTCCTTTCAACAAATTAACAACTATTTAATCGAAAAGTATCCATCAAATCGCCAATTAATTCGAAGCATTAGGTTTTGATTTTGGAAAAAGGGTGTTTACAATAACCAGGTGTATTTTCTAACGGAGCAAAAATAAATTCTCAGATATTTCAATGCTTCAGATAGAATTATACAATACTTTTCTTTTCCTACTATGGTATTTTACGGTTTAAGTATTTGTAGGATTATAACTTTTTCATTAACTTATGGGTTATGAAAAATAAGCGAGGAGTAATAATCAGCTAGTTTGTATCCAAACAATACACCATTTATGAATGTGTTTAATTATACTTGTGAAAAAAATACAATATATTTTTTGTTCATAGTTGTTTTTTACTTTGATCCGATTAAAAATATCTTGAAAGAATAACGTAATTGTTATTAAACTGAAATTATGCATGAGTAACAAATTCTTTTGATATAATGTTTCTTTGTTTATGAATTATAAGTTTCTTAAAAAAACCCTAGTTGTTTGATACTCTTGACTCCAACGACGTATTATCAACAACCTCATCAAGATGGCTAAGAGAAAAAGCGTGCATCTGCTTCCGGAAGTGATAACAGAGATCCTATAGAGGTTGCTCGTGAAGTATGTACTACGTTACAAGTGTATTTACAAATCATGGCTGTCTCTCATTTCTCATCCCAATTTTGCAACTTTACATTTTCATCTTGCCGCCTCACCCACACATAACCTTTTGTCCATAGGAAATTATTGTTTCCTTGAAACCTTATCCATTGATTTTGATGCATCTCTTAACGGTGATTCTGCTTATGTTCCACCCATACTTGATTTTATGGATCACCAACAACATCCTCAAATCGGAGGTTCATGCAGAGGGTTTGTGTTTTTGCACTCTGACAAAGGCTTCTATCTATGGAATCCATCAACCGGAGTCCACAAACAAATACCTAGATCACCTATGACTATTGGAATCAAGCTTAATATTCTCAATCACAATATTTTAAGGTTTTTCTATGGCTTTGCATATGAACCGTCAACTGATGATTACTTCGTAGTTTTAAGGTCCTATAAATGCTATAATGACTATGATCGGGTATCTAGATTGATTACCTTGGATATTTTCTCATTGAGAGCTAATAAGTAGAAACAAGTTGATGTTGGTTTTCATTTACCTTATATGGTAATTAATACTAATCGTCCTTCCAACTAAAAAAATAATAATAATAAGTTTCTTGATTGTTTTTTAACCGATACATATGTCATATGTTTATTGAAAATGATAGTAGTAGATTGATATACATTTTAAAATATATTAATCTTAGACAGTGAAATTTGAATAATATCACCGTATGTATGATGATAGTGAAATCTTATTTATATTTATATTATGGAGTTGCTTGCTTTAATTATTTTTTACGGTAAACAACATTTCATTAAATGAAAGAAACCTCAAACATTACAACATATATAGTAGGTTATGATAGCTGTTTTTTTATAGTTACATGTTTGTGTTTGTTAATGATGTAACAAATTTGATATACATAGAGAGGATAATTAATGCCAATATGAAGCCTCTCAAACTCAACTAAATCACATGAAGAGAGGTGAGATAACACTTCTTAACACTGATGGATCACATTTATGATTTTATAAACATTAGATTTAGATTTGCACATTGTGCGGTTTGTTCTTGTATTTTTATGTTTTATAAGTTGTGATAGTGTTATATCGTGTGTATAGATGCTTGATATAACATCATCTAAGAATAATTTTGAATTAGTTTTCACATCCAAATTTGTATTCGGTATAATTGATGGTTGTAAGTCATGTGAGGTTCTCATTTTGTAGATATCATAGCAAAAATCTTAGGACCTTCATCTTTGTAATGAATAAATAATTGGTAAATATTTGTAACTATGTCACACCATAAAGTGATTTTGATAATATCACCCCTTTAATTTCATTGGTTGATAAGTTATAACTTTTTTTATATTTAAATTTTTTGAAATTAAAATATGATGTTCTTGCCTTCTCAATGTTAGTCTTAGATTTTGTGTAGGTATGCGAACGACATAAACTTAAATGGTTATTTGATCATTCATTATTCTAAATTAGTTGTCGAAAATTTAATTTTTAATGCAAATATCATTTATTTTACAGGAGGAGGTAATTGTCATTATTCGAAAAAGATACTTATTATTATGATGACGTTGATGATAACACTCTTGTTTTCTGGGTCACAAGGATGCTTACGTTACCATTTGCATGTGCATCATAACCCCCGCCTTCACCACTTATGTCTTGTCCTCCAACATATTTCTTTGTGGTACCTCCTACACCATGAGATGTGTTTGTTTGTACGATTAGAGGCTGGAATATGACTATGACTATTATTGTCTCTGTGGTTATATTCTTAGGTGGATTAAGGTGTTGTGGTAGGAGATATTACCAAAGAAGAGAACATCTTCAAAATGCAAAAGACACAATGTCTGTAATATCTGATATGTGATTCCTCGTTGGTATATGTGTTATCAACACATATAAACATATATTCTTACTAATTTCTTCTCCTATTTGAGAGGACAACCAAATTTATCTTTAGGGTGTTTTAAATTTGGATGTAATTTTATCAAATCATAAAATCATATATCCTTAATTTTGTTGTGCTATTGCTTTCAGTCTTATAATATTTCTTCTAGAATCTTGATATGGATGGATATATTAGGTTCTTAATAACAATTGAATTTTGTTTTTTGTTGTTTGAATAAGAATTTTAACCTAAAAAAAATAAAATCGATGTAGTGTATATCTAAATGTTACATAAGTAGTGTTCTTAATAAACATTGGTTTCCTGACATAAGTAATTTTCAATTTCTTCTATATAACATGACATGTTGACAATAAATAATAAAATTAACTATGACATCATACAAACTACCAGAATTAGTCTTAACAATTTTGTGGTTGCATTTATGAAAAGAGTGACATATACAAAATTAATCTAATGGTCTTTTAACTTATTTTATTGGTTTGTGTTTTTACTAAGTTAGACATATAAGTAGTAGTATTTATTTTTTTTAAAATTTTGTTATGGTATATGATATGTATTTTATAAAAAGGTCTTATATAAAGGAACTTAGATATATAAACGATTAATAACATGAATAAGACTTGACTGTTATGTAATTCTAACAATTAAATAGAGGGGATTCGAAGAATCCTAACCACCGCTAACATTATACAATCAAAAGAGGTAAACTTTGCTTTGTTGCAAACATATTAAATTGCAAAACTCTAAACCTTATATCTCTTTTATTTTTATTGTTCCCAAATAAGTAACATGAATTGTTTGGTTAAAACGACAATCCATGTAGATACGATGTCTAATTATCATTTTATTACTTGGTAAATAATATGACACACTTGTCTAAATTCGACCATCAGTACCCGCCAATAAAAATATCACTGTTAGTGTTATTGGATGTTGTTCTTCTACTTTGTTGAATGTGAGCCTCCAAGTTGCTTTCCATGTGGATTGAACCTGATGAAATATCCTATATTGATGGTCCATCATTATGTCATTATCATTCCCTTTTCTAATTTCCTTCGTATCTATTTTGAAAATGTTTATTTTATGCATTATAGATGGATTATTCAAAACCATTAATCTTTCTCCTTGAAGATTTGTCAACTTACAATAATTCAAAATATATAGTGTTTTTTTAATATCAAAATCATAAATAAGAAATAATAAATTATTTTCTGACAATCATGCACATATAATATAACATCATCAATTTTTGATAATTTAGAGAACATTTTCCTTGGCACCAAGAAAAGTATATTACAATGTAAATTATAGTTACCATATAAATTAGTAGTCATCTTTTCAAAAGACATTTCAATTTACATGAGTTAATATTTTTGTACCATAATCAAAGATTCACAAAGAGCATAACATCAAATATACAACCACTTATATTTCACTTATCAAATTTTATTAAACAAACTTGTACCCACGACAAGGTGAGGCACGAAAAATACATGTAAAACCACATACAGGGGAAGAAAAAAAAACAAATATACCACTAAACTGCCTTATTTTTATTATCATTCATCACTTTAATACTAAGTTAGCAAATTATCTCATTGTGCAACATTATATTTTACCCAAAATATTTAACTTCAAGTGTAATTTTGTTTTCATATAAAAGTTTTGTAACAAAAAAATATAAAAGTTTAATGTCTCATGTTTCATAGTAACTTGACATTGAATTTCCTAAGGTAGTTATCATGTTTTCAAAAGACTTTGATTTTTTTTGTTATTAGTAATCACTCAATGTGGTTGTTTGTGTTCGTTTTAAATTTAGGAAAATTACACCCTCATCCTCTAAGGTTTATGAAAATGATACTAACATCCACTTTAGTTTTAAAACTTATAGTAACCTCCCTTGAGTTTTTCACAAATATACAAACACCTCCCGTGCTACTAACTCTATTATGTTTTTCGTTATTTTTATGTTTTGTTAATGGATGTTTATACACTTCTTGTTTGTATGCTTTTACCATTATGCTGCTAAATTGATTTCTAACGAAAGTTAATTTTGATTTGATTAACCTAATGAAAGATAATTTCAATTAAGAAAATAAGCATCAAAGAAATGGAATTAGCGATTTAAATAAAGAATCAGTGACAGATGAAATTGATGATTAGATCAGTTCTAGCAGAATAATATAATCAATAATCACAGTGCAACATATATAAGGATAAGAGTGAAAGTTAACGATGTGTGAATCCATGTGAAATTAAGAAGGGGAACCTATGGTTTCTTGAATGTTTAGAATACCTTTGATCTGATACACATTTTTCAATTTGAATATAGTTTCTTGAATAGATTCAATCACAGACGTTTGCCCCCATTAACGTACGGTTAGGTGTTAATAACAAGAAAGGTATTTGTCTATTAAAGAAAAACTTGTGGGAGGTTAGTGTAAGTTTTAAAACTAGAGGGGTGAGGGGTGTTAGTCTCATTTTTGTAAACCTCAGGAAAGTTAGTCTAATTTTCCCTTTAAATTTGAATGCACCACATGTGCCAAGTAACATTTTTTCGCAAAAGCTCTAATTGCAAGTAATTTTTCTCCAGATTTTTATGTATCTAGTATAACTAGATTTCCTTTTAAAAGTCATCCATTTATAAAGATAAAATCAAGTATGAGAAATTATGTATGTTAACATTGGTATGAATGAACCATCAAACTATGTTCCATAAAAAATAAAATGTCAAATGTCTTATGGTTATAACTTGAATTAGAATTTTGTATCGTAATTATCATGCTTTCAAAAGACTGTGTGATTTTTTTATGTGATGCGAGAGAGTCGTTTCGTAAATTAATTGATTATGTTTACCTTTTTTTTGGAGTTATAATCACTTTAATATTAAGATACTGGAAAACTTACCATGCAAAAGTCCACCTAGTGTCTTTGTTTGTGTGTGTTTTAAGTTATAAAAATGAAGATTTGAAAGAAAATAAATTTGAAAACTACTTCAAACGAGAAGGTGTTTTGAGTAGCATCTCGAACAAATTATTTTTATAACACGTTTTTTAAAAATAATAATTTCAGTCTAGAAGTCCTAACTCAACTAGAAAATGTCGAAATTACAAGGTCGAATGTTGTGACCCGGATTCGAACCCGGGACCTCACAGTTGTGTGTGAGTTTATTTTCAGTGGATTACCACTTCATCTAAGACCAATAATAATAATAATAATAATAATAATTTCATTATTATAAAGAAACACAAAATAGGTCCCGTGAGCATAGCTCAATTGATAGGACAATGCATTATTATATGCAGGGGTCAGAGTTCGAACATCAGACACCACACTTATTTACTTTATAAGGTGAATTCTTTCCACCAATGTGTTGGCCAAACATTAACCCAATTAATGGAACTTTCCACCATCCACTCGATGGATAAATTAATTTAGATGCCTTCATAAGAATATTTTCTTCCTTCCTTCAAAAAAAAGAATATTTTCTTCATTCAAATGAGCCATTACGAAGGACTTTCTCTAATCCTTTAACTATGGTTGGTTCCAAATATAGATATTAGTACCATCACATATCTTTCATCACAGTCCTCCTCTAACAATTACCTGGGAATTAATAAATACTACTCTAAACATAGCTAGGACCGTTCATATATACTTTAGCCTCGAAGAATCCCTTCTTTGGATAGTATCAAGATTTAAAGACTTTATAAAATAAAGTTATTTCTTTTGGATTTCTTACGCAATCAAGGTTTAATAATTATTTAGATTTTCCTTCTTCATAATGGGGTTTAAATTCATCCAAAACCTTTATTAGTAAACAATTTTCAACATTGCTTGCTTCCCTATCATATCCATACAAAAATTGTAGATGAGTATGAATCCCATACCTCCATGCTTTTTCCTCATTGTGAGGCATTCCAACTTAACCAATTAATTCTTTTACCTTTAGTTTGGTTTAATCCAACCAAAAAGAGTTCATCATTTTTTATTTCTTTCAACCAATTTTTCTATAGATATAGAATCAATATTGTTCTCATACGATATAGAATCTAGTTGCACTTTTTGATTGGTGTAAAAGAGTTGTTTCATTTCATGCACATGCGATATTTAAATCATACTTATGGTTTGGAAGTATTTGAATTCAAGTCACTCTTTCTCGGTGCATCTTGTCGAAAATACATGAAACTTTTCTTCAACTTCATCAAAAACCTAAATACTCCACATGAAACTTTTTTTCATCTTCTTCTATCTTCGTCAAGTTTTGAAAATTAATTTTGCTCCTGTAGAACTTTTTAAATTATGAAACCTAATTCAAATTCAGAATTTTGGGGTAGAAGTGCCAAATAAGCAAAATTTACATGAGCAATTCTTCCATAGTCACAAACACAAATAAATAGTGTTTGGTCACATACACATAAAAGTGTCATTTTTTAAAATACTAAATCATTTCATTATCAATTTCTTTTTCATTATTTAAGAAAATCTTGTAATGTGTGTGTGCGCCCAAACACTACACATTTGTGCTTGTGACTATAATAGAATTTCTCAATTTATATTGAGCATAGTAGCTTGTAAGTAACCCACCAGGTACAATACTGATTTCGAATCCCTCTAATATTTGTGATTTCTAGAAATAGTCACCCTAAAACAAAAACACTTATTCTATTTTTGTAATTTACAATTCTTCATATTTTGGTCATATCATACCATACTTTCAAAAATATTATATTCAAACCTTAAAAATTAGCTTTTCACCCTCATTTTTTAGTTTTCACCTCTTGGACCTATAAGTTCCGTCTTCCACAATCTATAACCCTTCACACCCTCCAAATAACTAATGGAGAAACATTTCATATGTTTAACATCAAGTTTGCCTTTCTTGATATGTGAAATTCCAAAGCCTTGAAAACCTTTAAATTGAAATAATTAATCGGTTTCCCACTTCATACCTCCATAGGTCTCTTGAAGTTTATACATGTTAATGAAGATTTGTTGATCAAGTATGTTATACTCATAATTGCTCTCAAAAGCGTATACTCTCCACATGAAATCCCAAGTCATCCTTCGTGTTCCCTCGTTTATAGTTCTCTCAAAATGTGTTGTAGCACCACTAGCACATGCATGATTTCTTCCACTATTAGAAGTGGATGAGAGGTATATGTATAATTGTTTTATGATGATTACTTTTTTAATATCCAGGATCGTGCTCGAATTCATGGTTACTCGGTTAATCACATGCTACCCATCTAGATCATAGAGGGAAACCAAGAAAATTTAGTGAAGAAAACCATGAAATCTTTCTCTAAATCCATCGCTAAATTTAGTGATTAGGGAATTAGAGGGAATTTTTTTCGTTACTAACTTTTGTCATTGATTTTATTTTTTCTAGTAGTATATGAATTACATTATTATTACGAAAAAATTTAGAGATTAAAATTATATAAAATAAATAAATTGAAGATACTTCAATATCGATAAATTATAATTTCTCTATATATGTCTCCACATTTTAAAATTCTTTTATATTTTTTCGTTTTCAACACACTATAACAAATATGTTTATCTATGCATGTGACTAAACAAATTCCAATATGTCTTTTTGATAGGACTAACAACTCAGTTAGGAAAAGATTAAAAATTTCTCACTCATTGTCCCTCAAATATATATACTTATAGTTTTTACTTACTAAGGTACCAAATCCCTCCACCGCATTAGATTTTATATAGGATTGTTTTCAAACCTCTTCTTACCGCGGGTAGGAACAAAGACCGATCGGTTGGACGGAAGAAGATGCTAATGTCTCTTAAATGATAAAAGAAGGAATTATTAAAAGACACAGAGCTAAAGCAATTTTCAAAGTTCACTATAAAACCGACTTGAGCACCACCTTTCATCAGTTGCTGGATGTATGACAGTATAACATAGCATTGCATCACCACAGATAAATATGGACCCTGGAATATTGCCTTTATATATAACAACTTAGAAAGTGACACTCTTGATAGTCAAGTCAAGTAATGGCAGATAAAGACTTTGAATTTTATGAAGAAGTGATTCCTAGAATATTGTTTAGCATTGGAATCAGAAATGAGAAAGTAGGATCTATTTTAGGGCCTTGTTGCTGAGTTTTAGTTAGAACTTTTTAGATCAGCACCAAAACCCTCCTGGCAAGTAAAATTTCTTATCATTGGTGCTACACTGATTGAAGTTTCTTATATTCTATGTGTTTAGGGGGGTATCCTAGAGATTAGTTTTTTGAAGTATTGAGATTCAAAGTTTCATTTATGGGGTCACTTCTCCCAACTAATACTCTTTCATACGGATTAGTTAAGAATCGTAACTATAACCACATACTTAAAGAACTCAATTATCCGTCAACCGTGTCACACCATCTTAGTCATTGTTTGTACATTTTTTCTTCTCACATTCGTTTAATTTTTGCACGTAACATTTACTTTTCACTAATTCTAATGAAATAGCTACAACAAAAAAAAAGATTTTAGGAATTGTGACCCACCCCATATGTGCCATCACATAAAAGTTCATTGTACTTATATGTCAATTTCACTTTAATGGAATCTATTGGCTCCCAAATTCCACTTCATTCCTTTTTACATCAAGGTGTGACTTTCTTGAGAAGTAAACCATCCTGAAGTTACCCTGAGACTAGAAAGGGTAAAAAAAAATTGCAAGTACACAAAATGACAGTAAATAGAAGCACAAAATTTCGCCACCACTCATTAAGTAGAAACTTTTCTTAGAATAGATAGATGTATTACCTATATTTTAATGAATTAACTTAAGACATAGAGAAAAAGTATAAATCAATAGTCAATTCTAAGGTTAAATAATATACCTCACATTACTACAATTTAAGGTTCCTTTATCGTTAAAATAATGTTTTTAGTATTTGTCAAAATCTCAACTTAAATCTTAAAACATACAAAATCTTTGTAAAATCGTATCAAAATCACAAAAAATTGTGAAATTCATGCAAAATTGTAGGATTTTAAAAGAATTTTGAAGGATTCTATCCATTTTTTTATACGAGTCAATTTTGATTGGTTTGTCAATTGACCTAGTTTGTACTAGTGGCCTGGTTCTATAAATACATAAAAGACTAAATTCTTTTTTATTCTTTCACATCACAGTGCCTGTTATAATGAACTATACCTTAACTAGATTGTCTCTTCCTTTCGGTCCATCACCCTTTAATTGACGATTTCTTCGTGATTTATGATTGCATATAGGATTTGTTTGAGTATTTTGTTAGGCATGTAGTTTTTGCCTTGAAACGTAATAGACACTTTCTCACTTATGATCAAGTATTTTGTGAGACATTTAAGATTTTCCTTTTTAAGTATTTTATCTAGGTTGTTTAGCATTATTATGACAATAAAAGAATATTTCTCATATAGGCTTTGAGTCATTTATGTATAAGTATTTTGTGACTTTACTTTGAGTAATTTATGACTATATGCAATTTAAAACATTGATTATGATTTTACTATTTTCGATTTTGATATTCTCTTTTGACCTGAAATAAAATCCCGATTTTGACAACTTTGCTCTTCAGTACCTTTGGCTATATGTCTGTCTTTTTTTTTTTTTATAAAGGAAAAAAAGAGCAGGGGAGGGCCTGCTCTGCAATGTAATGCAAAGAACTAACAAGTAAGCAACCAACTCTCAATAATGTTTTTCATGTTCCATTTGATTCTTCAATAATGTTTCTTATATATTGTATGTAACAGTATGGTGATTGGTGACCCTCTTCAACATTCAATAATGCATGGCTCAATGATTTGTTCCTTACCTCAACTTTTTGGTCGTTAAGATTTCTGTCATGTAATCATACAGAAAATGAAAATCTTTGCTTCAAAAGCAATTGAAAGTTCACATGTTATGTTCTAAAGAAAATAAATCAATGAAGAGAATGAAGGAAGAACGAAAACCCCACCATCTAAGAATCAGCAGACAAACTGTATGCCTACAACCTAATAAACTTTTTTTTTTCTTTTCATTTCTTTTTAATGAACAAAAGTTTAGACTAACCGGATCAGAAACTTAAGAAAAACTCAAAGACTAATACGAACAAATATACTTACGTATTATCCTACTAACAATTTCTCACATCGATAACGGAGTTCGAACAATGATATTAATCCTTACTGATTAGTAGACTTGTAAATTAAATGGGCTGATCTTAAAGTGCCAACCCAATTTTATTTTATTATTTTTGAAGAAAACCCAAAAAAATTATATTATTATTGTTTTTTGAAATTTACTTTTTAATTCCTCTTCGACGCATCAATTCTAAGTTATTTGTATCACAATTTTAAACCTAATTCTTTGAATTAAAACAACCTAGCTATTAAAATTATATTATTTTCCTTGACAAAAGAAAAATTACATTATTTACAACATACATTTTTTGTAACATGAAGAGAGAGGCATTCAACCTTTATTAGTTGGTGATCTATAATAACACTAGAATATAAAAACTTGTAAGCTATAATGCGACATCTTGATGGAGAGAAGTACCAAAGATTGGTAAATTCTATGATGTACAAGTAAGATTACCATGCACAAATTTTTATCTCTTGCTAGATCAATAAATCCTACTATAATATCTCACTTGATTCAATGATAAAAAAATAAAAAAAAATGTTCATGGTACTAAACCTACTTTACTTATTCTCCATATAACCAGTCACAAAAGAATAGCTCAATGTTAAATTTCCATGCATGTTTATAGTTCAATTGGGAGTAAATGAAAGAAGGTTCTCATAGGGATAGATAGACCAGCTTACTTACTACATATGTAGGGATATTTTGAATTTTAATAAAAAGGAAAATTAAGATTATTGCAAATTTTTATTGATAAAAAACTGTTGCTAGAATTCCATCATCCCTTGAACTAGATCCCACCTTTAAATCTTTATTAATCATTTTGTTTATTAGTTCCTTTGACCTAAAAATAACAGAGTGGACACATGGAATTCTCACAACCTGAATAATGATCGACTATAAAGCAACATTCTGTTGAGAAAATGACAAGAAACCAATAGTCACAAAATCATATCATAAATTCATAAAGCAACTAATTAATCATATGAACTTTAAAATGTTTTTGTACTAAGGAGAAGAATGAGTGGTTGAGGATAATCACTTTACTGATTAAGCTAAGCAACCATTAAGATTCTCCTTAACCGTCCATGCTAACAATAGAAATGGCCATACCTTTGATTGAGATCTATAATCAACATTTCTTTCAATTTTTAGAGACCTACCACATGATGAAAAATATATTTTTCACTTTTATAAAAATAAAAATAAAAATTATGGAAAGTATGAGTGATTATAGAGAACATATTAACTGGACTTACTATCAATGTTTTATATTATCGCGGTTTCAATTAAGTCATTTTCCAAGATATTGCATGAAGGGATGCCAACATACATTCGTAAATGGAGAGAAAATTCCCTCGAAGGTACTGCAATATTGGAACGGGAATCATATTAAGATTTATATAATTAGGAGTTATTCTCTTTAGATATGCATATAGATATGAAGATGCATATAGATATGCATGGATGAAACGAGTGACATAAAGATGTTATGTTGTCGCTTAAAATTAATTTAAGCAGACCTGAATATATTTTGTGGTACTCGTTAAACTCATGAGATATATACAGTGAGATTCACCTTAAAATTTTTGGTAACATACTATGGATTATCCATTGTATTAAATAATACAATGTGAAAAATTTATATTTGTGTGGATTTATTTTCCCCAATGTGGGGGTGTCGTCACTTGCAAAATAATTTAAGTAGACCTGAATAAAATTCACACATGAATTTATATTTACCCAATGTGGGGGCGTTGTCGCTTGAAAACATTTTCAAGTAGACCTGTATAATAATAAATCTAAATGTTGATTTAATTTTCTCCTATGTGGAGGTGGTGTTGATTATAATTTAATTAAGCAAACCTATGATGATATATCATAGATGTTGATTTGATAATATATATGAGATACTGACTGAGAGACGTCTTAGTTAATGTATTATTTGTGATACAACTGTATAGTGAAAAATATTTATACATCGAAGGGGGATGGATTATGTCCAATACAAAAATTGAGAGTGATGGTAACCCAACATAGATTGTGAAAATTTGCAAGGCTATGTTCATATGGGTAAAAACAAGTCGCTTGTCAATTTTTTGAAAGACTATCCATTTTATTTTTGAGAGTTCATCCCTGTGGTGTAGGATAGTGTATGCTACAGCGTTGGAGGTTGAGTTTATAAACTCTTAATAAATCTATAGCTCATATATTTGAGTGGTGTGCTTGACTGTGATGTACACTTGATAATTTACCTATATGAGTGTTAGAGGTGGGGCCGCCTCTATGAAAGCTTGGGCATACTTTCTAGAGCCACTCATGAATTCCAGGCATAGGTGCAAGGCCAAAATGCACCACACCGCGTTGAACAACTTTGGACGAGAGATCAATGTGAGTGATGAAGTCACCGACTCACATACGGAATGAGGTTCATAGAGGTTATAATCTCACCGACATTCTAGTGGGTCAAATTTCATTTGCTCTATGTGCTAGTTCATAGTCCAAAAGACACTAGTGCTTATGCATTGATTTTTCACGCTCTTGGAAACACCTAAAACTTTAAAATAAATTGTGGGGGATTAATACTTTAAAATAAATAATTAACCACTTAAATTGGGGTAGGAGATACTCTCTCGAGTCTTGATTGAGAGAATGTGACTAAATGAATGACAAACATTTCTACTATGGTATCATAGTCGGGGTTAAGAATCGTATTATAGGAATTTGACTCACGACCCATTGATGAGTATTTAAGTTGTTTAAAGTTTGTTGGGAGTCTCACATGCATTTTTCAAATTTTCGAGCAATTTGATGTATAAATGTGCTTGGACGTCCTTGTCATTTGAGCTAACTTTTGTGAGGATATTCAAAGCATATTTAATATGATGTCATGGTATCGGTAAGCTTAGGTAACAATTTTTTTTCTCTCCTCCATCTAAACCTATCAGCCACCTTACCTACCTTCTCATTCAAACTCCACCACCATGCCAAACACTGACCCTTCTTATACCCATCGACTAATCCTTCTCCTACCTCACCTACTCCTCCTTCCCGCTCTTATGATCCCTAATATTATCAACTTCATCAAAGCCACGTTAGATACTGAATAGGGTTACTTGGCCGATGCTCTTTAAAATCCATGTTAGGGCTTATCGTGTTCTTGATCATACAATTCCTCCTTCAAAGAATGATAAGAAGTCGATTTCATGTCTTTGATGTTGTTGTGTTTACAGTGGATTTACGGCACTATCTCTTGCGATCTTCCCAACACAATCATTGAACGTGATTCAACCACCGAACTTGCATGAAACATGTTTTGGTATTTACGTTGGTAATAAAAATTATACGACTCTCTACCTAGGACTCTCTACCTAGTACAAGAATTTTTGGAAGTGAAGATGGTAAAGGATGTTTTTTATGCCCCTTCACGTTTTCAAATTGTTAGACATCTTCACCAAGGACTTCGACTACGAGGATGAATTAAAATATGCATATCATCTTCTATATTTAATTAGCATTTATATTAATTGTAGGAAATAGTCTTTTGATTGAGAGAACATAATTATATCCATGACTTTTGGTAAAATCTCTTGTATATATTGTGACCAAATGAACGACAAACACAAGAGAATTATTTCTACCAGATCATACTGCTCACCCCGCTGGGACCTTTTCCGTTGAGAAAATCACTAAAGTACATCTTATATCTTCTTGTCTTCTTAAATTTAACCCGTAAGCTCTAATTTTAACCTAAAACCTATAGCATAATTTTACCCTAATGCTCACACTAATCTCGTATTTTCATGAACAACCCTGATGCTCACACCTAATCTTCTTATCTTCTTATATATTAAAGTTAACACGTAAGCCCTAATTTTAACCTAAACCCTATTGCATAATTTTACAGTTTTAACCTAATGCTCACACTTAATCTCCTATTTTCATGAACAACCCTAATGCTCACACCTATCTTCTTATATATTAAAGTTAACCCGTAAGTCCTAATTTTAACCTAAACCATATTGCATAATTTTACTGTTTTAACTCTAATGCTCACACCTAATCTCCTATTTTCATGAACAACCCTAATGCTCTCACCTAATCTTCTTATATATCAAAGTTAACCCGTAAGCCCTAATTTTAACTTAAACCCTATTGCATAATTTTACTGTTTTAACCCTAATGCTCACACCTAATCTCCTATTTTCATGAACAACCCTAATGCTCACACCTAATCTCCTATTTTCATGAACAAAGCAAATCGGCATCGCTTTATTTCCCCTATTTCTTCAAAACAAATCGCCCTATTTCTTCAACAAAACAAATCGCCCTATTGGAATAAAAGGGTTTTGAAAGATTATAGCAACATTTTTTTTGTTAATATTACACTTTTCATGAAATTAGAACTAAACTCTCTTTGTTAAATATCTACCACAAAATGCACCAGAATTTTGCAATCTATATAAACAGGTGGAAGAAACATTTCAACAAACAGTTAAAGGGTATCATTTACGGTAAAGGCCAAATATTCGATAAAAGGAAAATTATTTAAATAAAACATTTTACATGTTGAGGTTAAGAATGAGCTATTTTTAGGTACATAATATAACATTAACATATATTTTTTACAAAAGAATGAAGTATCATTTTCTCAAAAAAAAAGAAAAAAAGATGAAGTAACATACCAATAATATAACATTGACATATAATTTTAACAAAAGAATGAAGTAACACACGATTGATAAAAGTTAATATTTTTAAGGTGAATAAGTGTGGTGTCTGAGGTTCGAATTCCAACATCTGCATATATTTGGGACCACATGTTTCATTCTCTTTGATATGCATTGAAATTTGTTTTTGTCTATTACATCTACAATGTAGTAGACAAAAATTTGATATGTTTATTTTTGTCTTTTAACACACTATGTGTTTCTTTTATAAGTAATGTTTACAATAATGTCTTAATATAATATTTATTTTATGATAAATTTAATTTTTTAAACACTAAAGTACAAGGTATATAGTGGATTTTTCAAAGTGGTTACCTTGAAGTTTATTTTGTGCACTAAATTTGTTATGCACTAAAAAGTAAAATATTTGTTTCCCTTGAAGTTTATTTTGTGCTTAGAATGCAAAAGAACAAAAACTAGGGCGTTCAAAATATAAGAAACTAGAAGTATATATTAGTGCAACTTTTTAAAGTTCACTTGCACGCCCTCAAGCATACGAGCCGAAATTAACGAACATAATCAAATTATTTGTGAACTTTAAATGACTTAAATTTGAGCTTAAAAAAGGTTTGTGTCAAACTCGAGTCAAGTTTCGAGTTGAATTAATTTTTATCTAGTCGAGTCGAGCTCAAATAAATTCGATTCGATCATCTCATTTTCAGCGCTAATCATCGGGGACGGGGATAAGGAGAAAAAAATTCTCCATGTTGAAAAATGAGGATGTTGAAAAATGAGGACAAGGGTGAAGGACAATTATTTAAATGGCGTGGTGGGGAGCGGGAAGTAATTCCCACCCCGCCATATTAAAATCCCTAAGCTATGGACAAATTTAACTAATAAAACTCCAGACAAATTCAAATAATACAACTACTTTTTTTTATAAGTATATTAATTTGAATATAAGGGTATTCAAGGATTTTTGAAGAAACTAATATGATCAAAGATTTTTAGTTTTGTAAATCATTTTAGAATTTTATTAATCCTAAGCTTGCATGAAGGTTACAGTTCTAATGTGTTTGGATCCACATTTGGTACCATCCAAAACACGATCATATGACGCTATGATTTGAAGCTTTTGTTAAATATGACATTGATAGTTGTGACATACATGAGTTTGGGGTGCAAAATGTTAAACCAAACCCATATTAAGTTGGTTTGTTACTCACTCTATTTTGAAACTTTTAGATGTGTTGGTCACTTGGTTGGTGGAATTTATTTCTCTTCAAGATTCATGAGGGAGATCTCTTACCAAATGTAACCATAATGGAGTAAAATCATAAAAGGTACCTTCTTATTATCTAAATGATGATGAGTCATCCCCACGTGTTACACTACACATACCTAGTGAGATGGAACTCTTCTTTCTTCAATGTATCACAAGGAAGCAGTAATCAAGTCAATAGCTTCTTTTTCCATTAACATGTTGAGAACAACAAAGTCTAGAAAAAGATTGGTTTTTAGGTTTCTTTATAAAGGGTATATGATTGAAGATGAGATTTACCAATTCAATTTATCAAGAGTTAGCATAGTTTGGTAAGGACATAACATTTAATGTTAAATGGAAAGTTTGTCCCATCACTTTTTAGTGTATAGTATTTGGTTACCACATGTAATTGAGGAAGAATTTTGGATTGATTGGTAAAACAAGAAATAAAGATTAGGCATTTTATAATCCAATTTGTTATGAGTGTATGGAAATGAAAAAAGATGCATAAATTAGATAAAAAGCTTTGTCATGGAAACTATAAAGGCTAATAACACCCCACGTGTAGTTCAACTTTCTTTAGAATTGTTTTTACACTCAAAATATAAAGTAGTTTCTATGATCCCCATGTTTCGTCCATCCCAATCATATGTCATCAAAATGAGAAATACGTTGCTTAAACTCTAATTTGTATACAAGACTCATATGGAAGAACTTCATTTTAAGAAATCATGATATTTGTGTGATTATGTTCATGACATCTGTCTTATTTTATTAGTATCCACTTTTTCATCAACTGGTTAGTCTTAATCTATAGCCACGTAGACATCATTAATAATGTTAGTGTTAATATATAGTTACGTATATATCGTTAATAATATATTTAAAATAGAAAATAAAATTGAATGTAATAGTACGTGTCAATGTTGTGCGTGTATCAGATATAACATATGCCGATGATTATACATGCTTTCAATCGAAATTTTTAGTAGGTCAAACTCATGCATAACTAACTCATTGGGGAGTATTTAAAATAATTTTTTAGGTGATATTACAATGTATCTGTAATTTTTCTTACAATGAACTAATCATGTTCAGTTAACCTTTGACTTGATTGATATGTAATTAATCTATAAAATAAATGCTTAATCTTATCTTTTTATAAATTTTAATGACACCTACTTCATGAAATTAAAGTACCTTAGTTTGAACCTAGGTGAAAGGAAGAAATTGATATTACAAGCAAGCTTTATACTTCTGCTTTATGGGGGAAGAATGATGAATCAGCAAGCAAAAGGAACAAACTTCAAACATTTTATTTAGAAAAAAATTAATCATCCAATAGTTTAACATGGCTGCAGTTATGTTGTTAGCATGTAAAAGATTCTGAATATTATTTAATTACTAAAATGCATTTTTTAAAGGAAATAAATTAATTCTATTCTTGGACTCATGCTAAATCAACACACCAAAGCTTATGCTATCTCTTGTTAACTGCAGCATATACCTGAACCAACTTCCAATTTTAAAGTAATATAATAAACTTTATAATAATTTAATAATGCTAATAGACCAAGAGAATCTTAGTATTATATGGTTAACAATTTTAGGTTAGGTGGTGCATTGTCATTTCCTAGGTAACACAGTAATTCTTATGTAATATTTCAATGAAAAAGAAAAGGCCAAAAGTAAAAGAATATGGATCTCAACAACTAAATTATAGTAGCAGTTTATGTAGCAATGATAGTGGCGAATCTAAACCCTAGTTTAGAAGTTTAAATTTTTGAATTCTTAAACCTCTTGGAATAGTAATGCAAAAAAATAAATAAATCAAAGGATTCGAAATGCAAAATATACAAGGTATATTTTTATTTATTTTTTAAGTTCAAGGGATTTAGTGTATCTCCTCAAAAGTGTTGTCTATACCTCTGTTCTGGATCGACCAAAAAACCAATCCAATGTTGATACGTAAATCAAACGTCCATCAGATTAAGACGCATTGTCTGAAAGAACACGCCAGCGTCAGTGCACCGTACCACAATAGGGCACGCCTCCGTGCATTAATCATCATACACATGTCCTCTAACCGCTCCCTAATCACACGCTCCATATCCCAGAGGCGGTTATTCTCAGACACGCCTATATAAGGGTGACTTAACTTTACCCTCAAGATATGATTCGCTTTTTCCACACTTCTTCTCGTTTCCTATACTGACTTGAGCGTGGAAGTGTTAACGTATCTGCATATACTTTTCGTTCCACTGCGAAAACTCATCACCATTATACCAGAGCGTTTTTCGTCACCGTTGCCTATCATCCATCCTCATCGAACAAATCAACCTCTAACCAACACTTTCGATTAAAAATATATTTGTTGTTTAACATACGTCGATATCTGACACCAAAAGATATAATTATCGGTGTCAGTTTCATGTTTCATGTCTATATGTTAACTGATTAGTAACCGTAGAAATTGTTAGAGTAAAATTGGTCATTAGTTTCATAATTGTAAGTGCTGAAACCATGGATTGATCACACCTAGTAGCTGTCCAGGTTGTCATAGTGAGGTGCTACACTGACACATAAGCCATGCATGTCTGACAGAATGACACTTCACCATCTAGTCTTGTTGTTATGAAAATTCTATCAGTCGGTGGTTAATGGAATTATTATCATTTTCTTTCAAAAAAAAAAAAACTTTTTTTTCTCTCACTTTTCCTTAAACTTTCTCTCTCTTTCCCACTTGGCCTCACTATTAATCTCCTTTTGTCTATAAAGCTGATAACCTCACATCACTGCTTCATCCCTTCAATCTTCAAACCCTTTTAAAATATATTTCTAAAAAGAAATATTAAACTTAGTGATTCCTTTTGCAGTTAGTGGCTTTGCATGTGATCAGGAATCACTTGGTTTAACTTTATAATCTTAATCACTACCAGCCATATATCTTAAACTCCTTTATAATATCACTTTTAATTCTCTATATAGTTGTATAACTCTTCTTACTCTTTTGTATGCTTAAGCATAATCATTTATTTTCCAAAATCAGAATTGTTACTTGATACTTCATACACCAAAATGGGCGAGGAAGCAAAACAGGTAACATCACTTTCTATAGCCATTTTTCTTTTTGAATTCTTTTTGAAATTATTTCTCATTCAATTGAGTTATAATAGAGTCTACATTACATTGTTTACGAGGTGTCAGCTCAGTGATAAAATTTTAATCTTATAATTATTTGGAACAAAGTTTAAATCATGATTTTAAATTGTGGTTAGGCTGCAAACCTTTGTACCATAAAAAAGCAGCTGATGTGGTCTAATGGTTGTGATACCATTGCAGAGACCTCAAAACCTTTTATATTGCGATTGCCAACAATTTAAACAATGGTTCAAAATTCTTTAACGACAGTTGTAAAATGGTCATTAGTGAGTCAACATAAGTTCTTGGACCATGGTACTAATTTGTTTACTTTTATTCTTTTTGATTGAGTATAGGAACAACCAAAGGTTGAGGAGAAGCAAGAGGAAAAGAAAGAAGAAAAGGCAGAAGGAGGAAAAGAAGAGGAAAAGAAGGAGGAAAGCAAAGAGGAAAAGCCAGAAGAAGAGAAAAAGGAAGAGCCTAAACCACCAGAACCATGTGTACTTTTTGTGGATTTGCATTGTGTTGGATGTGCAAAGAAGATTCAAAGATCTATAATGAAAATGAGAGGTACATGTTTGGTTACATTTTTGTCTAGTTTTTTAGTTACCAAATGTCATGCATGCATCATGTGTACTCATTTTCTTTTATGTTTATCTTTTAACAGGAGTTGAGGGAGTAGTTATTGACATGGCTAAAAATGAAGTTACCATAAAAGGTATAGTGGAGCCTCAAGCTATATGCAATACAATTACCAAGAAAACAAAGAGAAGAGCAAACGTTATATCTCCATTGCCTCCAGCAGAAGGAGAACCTGTCCCAGAAGTTGTCAATTCTCAGGTATCACAATTTTTTTCTCTTTTGTTTTCAAAAGATCATATAAAAAAAGGGAAAGCTGGTTTCCTATAAACAATTATAGCATAAGTGTTTATCTATGAAGCATCAACATAGATACCGGACAAGACCCTAATATGCATGTCTCTTGATAATAATTTGAGAAAATGAATTAATCAACTTTAATTTTACATATGTCAATGTCGGACACTGCACATACTATTAATCAGAAGTATTGGTGCTTATCGTATAAGTACTTATATATAAACTATTTTTATAACAAAAATAAAGTCAACTTGTTTTCATATAAACTATCCTCAAGATCGCATGAAAATAAGTTGAAAAGAACTTATGAACATGTCATAAATTATTTTCAATGAGCTCTCAGAAGTAGACTTTATATTGGATTGATAAATTTTAATCAGTCAATCTAAACATGTTCTTAATCCACAATGGGAATTTGTTGGTGTTTCAGGTTAGTGGACCAGAGACAGTGGAACTTAATGTGAATATGCATTGTGAGGCTTGTGCTGAGCAACTCAAGAGAAAGATACTCCAAATGAGAGGTATACTTTGTTTCTTCTTGATTTCAATATAATTGTTGTAATAATTTTACTTCTTATTGAGAAAAGGACATGTAGAGATAAAAGGGGAAGAAATAGACAGTTACTTTCTAAATGATTAAATTCTTCTGTGTCAATTGAAGTTTTTATGATTGTGACAAATTAACTTCCATGAAAAAAGAAAAGGAAATTAGTAATAAAATATTACAAAGGGATCCAATAAAAGGATGAACCATCAATCCTGAATTTGGGCATGTCCATCTTTTCATGTTCTGTATCATCATATTGCCAAGTCAGCATTAATTGATGGTAGACCCTCTTATTGTGGCATTCTTCTGAACAAATAGGTTGGTGATTGTGTAATGTGGGCCCCATGGTCCATGTTCTCTGCATGAGATTGTACCTCAAAAAGTAAGAGAAATAGTAAGGGGAGGGAAAAGGTTGTCATAATCTAATTTTGGCAACAAACACTGATTAAGCATTAAACAACTTTAAACACTTTCACAAATTCAATTGAAAAGGAAACATATTTTTATGAATCATCCATGTCATTCACCTAACAAATTTTCTTTATACACTTTCTTTTTATTCAAGGTGTCTCATTATACATGAATAATACCCTTGTATATATGACTCCTCATAAATCAATTTGTGTTCTTAAGTTCAATTTGGATTAGTTTTTTACTTTAAATAAATATTTAATTCTTCATGCATATACGAATTTAGATTGTCTGCGATTACTATTTCCACACATTCATGCTTTTAAATTGGGTCGAAATCGGAATTGTCTAATCGTGATTCAATAACTCCAAAATCTTGTTAACCACTCAAATGCGTGGAAATCATGCCCCACAAGGCAATCTAAATTATGTATATACATATGTGAAGTAGACAAAAGAGCACCTGAATAATATAGAAAGGTTTTGAACTGTGGCCGCAGTTGTGGATACGCCACAAACCGTTATATTATGAGAAAATATGACCATTATGGTCAGAATTGTGGTTGCGATGTTATTACAGACACCTTTATATTGCATTTCGGACCATAGTTTAAAACCATGGTCATGTCCATTTGACCATGAATCAAATGCTCTTGACAAAATAGTACTAGTATTCAATCAATGCCATATTTATTTGCATTAATTAATGTAAAAACATTATTGATTAATGTAGGAGTTCAAACAGCAGTGACAGAGTTTAGCACAGGGAAAGTAACTGTGACAGGAACAATGGATGCAAACAAGCTAGTGGATTATGTCTATAGAAGAACCAAAAAACAAGCGAAAATAGTTCCTAAACCCGAACCTGAACCAGAAAAGAAAGAAGAAGAAAGCAAAGAAGGTGAAAAACCTGCAGCAGAAGAAGAAGCTAAACCAGAAGAGAATAAGAAAGAAGAAGAGAAACCAACAGAAGAACCAAAGAAAGAAGAAGGGGGTGAGAATAAAGAAGAAAAAGGGGGTGAAGAAAGCAAAGAAGAAACCAAGAAAGAAGAGAGTGGTGCTACTGCTATGGTTAATATTGATGAAGAAGGAATGAAGAGAATGATGTATTATTATCAATATCCTCCACTTTATGTGATTGAACGTACTCCACCACCTCAACTATTCAGTGATGAAAATCCTAATGCATGCATCATTTCATAAAGTCCATCATCATATGAATAATAGAGAGAACAATATGAAATTTTTTTGGAGTTTTGTTGGTGGAATATGGAGAGGAAAAAATGTGTCTAAATGGAATCATCATGTGATGATAATGAGTTGATTAATGATATATCGTTCTGTCTTCTTTTTTTATGTATGTACGATATATTATTATTATTATATACTAGTCATAGATCAATGTTGTACAAATGCACCATAAAAAAAAAAAAAAAAAAAATTGTTGTACAAATGCTTGTGAAATATGAGTATCCTCAAGTTGCATTTCATGGATCTGGATTTGCTGCGGTAATGATACTACGCGCGCGGATTTATTAATTGAACGATTAAAATTACATGTTTACCGATTCAATATTATACGGTCTTGATGATCGATTTTGATCGAACGGTTGAGATCAATAACTAATCATAGCATTCTTTATTTTTGATTTTGTATCATTCAAATACAAACTTAACCTATGTCGAAATTAGCTCAGTAGTGACAAAGGGGTCAATTTCAGCAGGGAATCTATTGTTAATTTAATGTTTATTAATTTCATAGATTGGTTATTGGCATGTGATTTTCAAAATGATGTATTAGATGACTGACAAAATCCATGATTGGAGAAAAATAATAATACTACCTGCCGCTACCACATTCAAGAGCCTCACATGTTTTTGGCTAAATTCACATTAGTACTCACTTCTCTCAAATAAAAAAAATTAGGGTGATAATAAATTTTCAAAAAAATTGATAACTTTCGTCAAAAATAAATAAATTTATGACTTTAATAGGGATGGTGAAATGTAACTGATGTTTCATGCCCTACATATTTTATAGTTTTCCTTTTTTACTTATGTTTAAATGTTTGTGAAGTTTTGTTGGAAATTGAGAGTCAAGAGATAAGGTCTATGAAGCATAGATACTCGTAGTTTTAGACGTATTTTTAAAATAAGTCGGTTTTGAGTGTTTGAAATTGTAAGGAATTTAGTTTATCCATCAAAATATTTTTTATAAAAATCCATCAAAATCAATAAAAGACATAAGTATTGACTTAAATAGTTTTTTGTTGCATCAAAAATAGTAAACCTTCAACTATGGTGCAAATTTGAAAATATGACTAAATTGATTGATATTTTACGATTTAACAAACTAAATTCTTATTTCACAAATTTTAGAAACTATATTCCCTCAAAAAAAAAAAATTAAGAAACTATATATTTTTTGAATCATAAAAGACCTATTTACAGTTATGTCTTTTGTGTCTGATACGGTTCATACAATGATATTCGTACAATAGACATCAGACATTATTAGATTAGACAACATACATATAGACATAGATGCACATCTAAGATGGTCCTCATTATTGTTGAAATGATGAAAAAAATCAACTATGGCGGAAATTTCCTTCGAGGATCCAAGCAAATTTCCTTTGGCTTGGATGATATTTTGAAACACAAACAATGACCATTGAACACCATTAACGAGCTTCATGACCTTCCTTAATTCGTTAAGCTTCATCTTCCTCGCGCAATCATTTTTTCCTTCGTACATTTTCAAGTTCATCTTCCTCTATCCCAAATAGTAACCCTATTTCCATTTTTTCCTAATAAATTAGACTTACTCAACTGATCACTTACTCCTAATTTAAATTTTTAATCAATTTAATTTTTTTTCGCATATCCAATAATATAATCAAGCACCTGGAAATAATGGACATGTCTATTTTCTTAGTCAAAATGTGCACGAGAGGCTAGTAAATGAGAAAAGGGGTAAAAATAAGGTTTAAATCGCACAATTGCAACCACTACTACAAAAATGGGCTTATATAGCGCTTTTTTTTGCTTTAGATAACGCTTTTGAAGCGCTATTGTAAATGGCGCTGGTAAAGGTAATATAGCGCTTTTTTTCTAAATAAAACGCTGGCTAAATCAGGGTTTATATAGCGCTTTATGTCAAAAAGTGCTAGCAAAGGTTTTCCTTAGATAGCGCTTTTAAAAATAAACGCCATCTAAGACAGGTTTTAAAACAACGATTTTGCTTAAAAAGCGCTATGTGTAACAATAGGTTTAGATAACGCTTTATAAAGGGAAAAAAGCGCTAGGAAAAGCATTTTTTTTTTCTTTTCCAGATAGCGTTTTTTATTAATTAAAGTAATATATATATATATATATATAGACCAAACAAAATATATATATAAAGTCAGAAATTTAAAGGGAAATATATATAATTTTGGCACATTATAATTGAGACTATTATTTATCAAATAAAACTTACCATATCATAAAAAATGTATGTATATATAGCATAAAAGTTAGAAATGTATAGCCTCTAATATGGTAACATGGATATCTCTAAGAGTTACAACTAGTTTGTTAACATAAATATCAAAATCTTCTATAGTATCATGCAGTCTTCATCTATCTTCTTGGTATTCTCAACATGCAAGCTTCAACAAAAGGGATTTGAGAGAATGAATTTATGAGAATTAGTGAAGATTTGAGATTCAATGAAGATTGAGGAACAATATGAAGGAAGGGTTCTGCAGAAGGGAAAAGGGGGTTACGATTTGAAAGAAGAGATTCGAGAGAAGGGTTTAGCGATGAGAGAAAGGTTTGGGGAAAAGGGGATCACGATGGGTTTGGAAAAAGGGGGAAAAGGGTATAGCGATAGCGATTTTTTAAGAAAAAAATAACAAAAGATACCTTACCAAGGATCAAACACACGACATGAAGAAATAATAACCAAGTGCTTTACAACTCGGCTAAATAAAATCTGATATCAAATAGCGCTTTTTGGATATTATAACCGCTATATTTGTCGAGCATATAGTAGCGCTTAGGAAGCGCTATTTAAGGTTGATTTGTTTATAGCGTTTTTCATCAAAAGCGCTATATACGATTAATCCTGATTTTTTTTTAAAAAATTTATTATTTTTATTGCATCTATGCTGGCGCTTTTTCTACAAAACGCTATATAAATTTAGTATCATAGGAAGCAGTGACGGATCCAAAAATTTCAATAAGTGGGGTCAATATTGTTTATCTTAAATATTTATACAAAATATATAAATTTATAACTAATAAAATAATTTCTCTCTTAAAAAAAAAATTAATAAAATAATGACATCATTATCATTAAGAAAAATTAGATATTACAAAAAATATTTCATCATATATTAGTCTATATAAATGTTACCATAAATCAGAGATTACCAGATATATCGATGTCTATGAATGTTACAAAACAATAATTCAAAATTTCATATCCATACAATTAGGCATTCGTTTTTTTTCACAAAATTCATAGCAAAGAAACTCCTTTCAACAATTCTCGCCGTCGCATGCAATTGTAATGTTTGAGTATTTTTTGTGCTCGTTTTTAGTAATGCTAACTTCAAAAGTAAATACAATGTTGGATAAAAAATATTTTATAGTTTTGAGAACCTTGCTTGAAAGATTGGTCCTTTCATCTAAATTAGAAAAGTGTTTAAAAAGATCAAATTTCCATCTTTTTTCTAGTAATTTCTAGTATATTTCATCATAAGCAATTTAAAAATAAATTCAATTTAAAAATAAATCCACGTGATACCTGAATTTTCTTTTAACCTTTTGGGAGCATTTTCTTTTTGTTTTAATGAAAAATCCATTTTTAAAAGTTAAAACTTAAATGCCAATGTTTTCCCAATTCACTAATTCACTTTTTATAAATGCAGTAGAAAGTATGAGAGTTACAATACTATTTTAACAAATATAGTTTAAAATTAATTTACAAACATGACATTGCTTTACCTTCAATGTGTTAGTTTGGTTATGTGGGGTCAACATATAATTCAAAGTGGGGTTAAAATGCACAATCATGCTATAATTGGTTAAAATAGAAATCAATGAGTGGGGTCAAGTGACCCCAGTGTGATACACGTGCATCCGTGCCTGATAGGAAGCGCTTTTTTAGAAAAGCACTATCTAAAACCTCCGTGTTTTGATTTATAGCGCTTTCATGTTAAAAGCGCTATTTAAGGGGCGTTATATTTTCTCAATTTTGTAGTAGTAGAGAATCTAAATTGAACAAGGGACAAATTTAAGCTACTGCATTTAAGTTTGAAAATTTTCATAAAATTAAATATTGTTTCATATATGAACTTTGATAACACATTGCACATGCCATAAACACGATTGGGGTGACCCATTTGATGATACTGATCTTTGATTAGTAGGATTTGGATTATTTGCTCCCCTCCTACACTCCTTGCATATTTTATGTCTCTATCTATCTCATCATCGTCTCTTCATTTTTTCCATCACATTCACAAAACCACTGCTACAGTTTTCCCCAGTAGGAGGTGATCCAAATCCCTAGTTGATAATTTAGCTATGATCTCATCACTATTTCGGCTGAACTTAATCAATCCCCTAAATGTCGAATTCAGCAGACACCCTAGCTAAATAACAATATGTTATATCATGTTTTGCAAGACATGTGTTTCCTGTGGTTTTTGTATCTAGGTTTCATCTTGGATCAAATGAAACGACAATTACATGTGCATGGCATTAGTATCGATGGTTAGTACCTAAAGCGTACATTTTGCAGAATAGAAAAATCTTCAAGAAAGCACAATCATCATGTCCTAATGCAATTCTCCTAAGGTTAATTAATCAATTACTTGTCCAAATTCCAAACTCTTATCAATTCAATAGTAATATCTTCTTTCGTAAGGAAAACAACCCACATGGGAGCCAATCTCCAAAACTTTCCCATTCCCAATATGCAATAAATAAATAAATAAAGAAGAATACAATGTACTCACTTTTTATTTACCAACATAGGGTTGCTGACACACCTTTTTGGTCATTCCATGTCACACCACGCACATCCACATAAGATATCAATTTCCTTAATCATAAACAATTAGGGATGACTTAATCATCTTAAATAGGTTCGTAAAACTTAATTAGGTCCCTTTGCAAAACAAAAAAACAATCAGAGCTTTATTTATATCTATTATAGATTTCTTAAGGCATTTTTTTTTTGTTTTAAAAAAGACTAAATTAGTTCATCGAAATTGGCATCCGAGGGAATCGAACCTAATGGACTTGACTGATTTAAAAGTTTGATCTTATATATTAGTATCTTTAAAATAAAAAATCATCCAGTTAAGTATATTGAATGGCAAGTTGAAACACTAACTTAAACAAACAAATTTGCATGATAAAACTTTTCAAAAATTGTATTGATAAATAAAATGATTAAATAGAACTGAATTGACTTTTCAAAAAGTTTAAGCCTTATTTATCTCTTTTTAAAAGAAATGATAAGACTTCCCTCAAAAAAAAATGATAAGACTCTAAAGGCAACATAACCTCATATCATAAAGGAAAAATGTAAAGATAAAGAAAAAGAGAGAATGCTGGGAAAGGTTTCTTTTTAAGAGAATCTAATGAATTTTATGAGACAAACCGTCCATGATCCATATAAGGCAAAATATGTTGAAATGATGATATAAAGACTTTATATAAGGGCTTGGAGATACATCCATAAGGACCAACCAAAAACATATTGATCAACCAAATAAATCAGAATGGCCAACATGCAAATTGTCCCAGCTTACAAGAATAATGTGGAGGCACAATATGTTGAAATGATGGTACCCTTGTATTCTTATGGCTGTGAGAAGAAAATAAAGAAAAGCTTATCCAGTCTTAAAGGTAAATTTAGCATTCATTTAATTTGTTGATAGTTTCAAAGACATGATAATTTGAAATATAAACAGCCACATGATAACTAGCCTAGTGGTGGTTTGTTTTAGTTTGAACTTTGAATCATGTGGTTATTTGTTTGGTAGGTGTTTTATAAGTGCTCCGCTTATATACGGTGCATTTGTATTTTCCTTTTCTTTATCGTGAGTGGTACTGTTGTTAGTACTACTTAACATGAATAATATTGGCTGATTAAAAAAAAAAATCACATGAAATTCGGAATAAGATTTTATCTTTGTGAAATTTTTTAGTAAACTGTTTTTCAACATACACGTAGATATCTAACCATTCATTTCAATATTGGTTTTTCGCTTACATGTTTATGTTCTATATGATTCCATTAAAAGAACAGAAATGTTAAAAGTACAAATTTTGTACTTTGAAAAAAATCTATATAGTGACGGATATTGATTTAGAGATAAAAAATATCAAATTGATTGTTTAATCGGTTGCTAACATTTTTTTTTATTAACTTTTCGGTTTCTATTGAAAACGAGAATTCTAGTAAACCAAAGTTTGAACCTGAGGTAAATACAACCTAATAAAAGTTGTATAAGCATGTGTATAAACTAGGGGTGTACATGGGTTGGGTAAACCATCAAACCCATCCAAAAAAGTGGGTTGGGTTGGGTGATTGGGTGAATATGGTTTTAAAAAAATGAAAAATCCATAAAAAATAATGGGTTTTGGGTAAAACTGGACCCATACCCAATAAACCAACTTACCCAATAATTTTCAAATTTTAATTTCATTTTCATAGGGAGGAAGAAGAATAACAAATGTTTTGATCATAAATTTAGTTTAATTTCTAAAATTAACACAACACATCCTCTATATTGAAAATAAATAAAAAATATTAGAGTTACAAATTATGATGTTGCAATTTATAGTTACTTTGATGCTAAAGCAATTTTACGTCATTCAACTTTAATTTATTTCAAGTATTCGATGATTAAATTTTTTATTTAATATTAAAATTTATTATTTTATGATGCTAAAATATAGTGAAAATAGGTTACGTAATTATTTTAAGAAAATAAAAAGTTGAACATATTAACAAAAAAAAAAAATTGGGTAACCCACTACCCAACTCAAACCAAACCGAAAATTAGTGGGTTTGCCCAAACCCACCCGTTAATTTAACGGGTGAATATTTTATCTAACCTAAACCGGAGTACTCTATATGGTTCGGGTCTTGGGTTTGGCCAAACCCAACCCAAATCGACCCACTTACACCCCTAGTATAAACATGCTTTAATATAAAAGTTGAAAATAGATTATCGGTGCAAATCGCTATAAGATAAGTTGAAATAAATCAACCAAATAATTTTTGTAATGTGTTTTTAACATGATCTTGTATAACTTTTTTCAAGTGACGCACCTCATGTTATTTACGTGGGTTTCTAACTTGAAAGCGTCCGGGTTTTTAGTATTCTCTAAACCATTCTCTATTGATGAGTTCAAAGAAGCTGTTTTTAGTATGCATTCCGACAAATCTCCAGGACCCGACGGACTCAATCCGGGTTTTTATCAATTTTTTTGGGATGATATTGGTGCTGAGATTTTCAGTTCAGCTTGCTCTTGGCTCCAATCTGGTGCTTTCCTGACTCATCTCAATGACACAAACATTGTTCTTGCACCCAAAGGTGATCACCCGGAAACAATTAAAGACCTCCGCCCTATCTCTTTGTGCAACGTCCTCTACAAAATTATCTCTAAAGTCCTTGCTAACCGTCTTCGCCCCTTAATTGGAAACTTGATCTCACCGGAGCAAGCAGCCTTTGTTCCCTCGCGTTCCATCATGGATAACGCCCTCTCTGCCTTTGAAATCCTTCATCATATGCGTTGCAAGCAAAAAGGTAATACGGGTGAAGTAGCATTGAAACTTGATATTTCCAAGGCCTTTGACAGTGTTAGTTGGAGCTACTTGCAAGGGGTTATGCGCAAGATGGGTTTTTGTGATCAATGGATTTCTTGGATGATGATGTGTATTACTTCGGTCGATTACCACATCCTTTTCAATGGGGACCGTATTGGACCACTCACTCCCGCTAGAGGCCTTCGTCAAGGCTGCCCACTCTCACCTTATCTCTACATAATTTGTGCGGAAGGCCTCTCTGCTCTAATCCGTCATAATGAGCTCGCAGGGAATTTACATGGAATACGCGTGTGTCGTGCAGCCCCTCCGGTTAGTCATCTCCTTTTTGCAGACGACAGCTTCCTCTTTTGCCAAGCAACCCCAACCGAAGTAAATTGTCTAAAAGATATTCTCATGTGTTATGAGAATGCTTCAGGCCAAGCTCTAAACTTCGGTAAGTCCGCCATAGCCTTCAGCAAAAACACGGCACCTGACATGATTAATCACATTACAACCTGCCTTGGGGTGACGAGAAGCATAGGCAGTGGTACTTACTTAGGACTCCCTTCCATGGTCGGACGTAGTAAGAAATCTGTCTTTAACTATCTCAAAGACCGTATTTGGAAAAAGTGTCAATCTTGGAGTGCTAAATCTCTGTCGAGAGCAGGTAAAGAGGTGCTCATCAAATCGGTTGCTCAAGCAATTCCTTCATATTGTATGGGAGCTTTTCTCATTCCAACCTCTTTATGTGAAGAAATTGAAAGAACCATGAATTCTTTCTATTGGGGTTCTAAAAAAGATGGCAGTAGGGGTATAAATTGGATGAGATGGAACAAACTATCTCTTCACAAAAGTCATGGTGGACTCGGATTTAGGGATATGGAAGCCTTTAATCTATCCATGCTCGGTAAGCAAGGTTGGAAACTCCTTACAGAACCTAGCTCCTTACTCACTCGCATTCTCAAAGCCAAATATTTCCCTCGACGGGACTTCTTGGATACCAATATTGGTCACAATCCAAGTTATACTTGGAGGAGCATTTGGAGTTCCCGAGACCTTATAAAATCGGGCTATCGATGGAAGATCGGTGATGGTTCCCGCATCAATGTTTGGAACGCTCGTTGGATACGTTCACTCCCTACACTTAAACCCTCCACTATTCCTTCTCCTACTATGGCTGAGTTGTTTGTCAACAATCTGCTTAATCCGGATCTGTCCTCTTGGAACAATGATCTCATCCATTCTATTTTTAACTACCAAGATGCTACAGCAATTCTTTCTATCCCTCTTAGGAACAGAACTATGGTGGATACTTATGTTTGGCAGCACACGGTCGATGGTTCCTACTCCGTTAAATCAGCTTACACGCACTGTATGACACTTGCAGCCAATATGTCGAACGCTGCTGATCCAGACCAGAACTGGAACATTATTTGGAAGCAAAAAGTCCCCCCCAGGGTGCGCTCCTTTCTTTGGCGTGCAGCACATACTTGTCTTCCTACCCGCTCCGAGTTAATCCAAAAAGGTGTCCCTTGTTCCGATACCTGTGTGCATTGTGATGTTCTCGCAGAAACGCATACACATCTCTTCTTTGTGTGTCCTAAGGCTGTTACTTGTTGGGAGCTGCTGCAACTTGACGCAGTCATCCGTGACTTGCTTCC
This sequence comes from Medicago truncatula, assembly GCF_003473485.1. Lineage (NCBI taxonomy): Eukaryota > Viridiplantae > Streptophyta > Magnoliopsida > Fabales > Fabaceae > Medicago > Medicago truncatula. The sequence continues at coordinate 30,608,694 of NC_053046.1, forward strand.
TACTTCGTATGATTTTTCCACTCTTTTATTTAATCTCTTTGACAGGTTGACAACCGAACAACAATCTATGGCGTCAATGGTCTTATGGAGCTTGTGGAAAAATCGTAATTCTAAGTTGTGGGAGAATTCAGATTCAGCCCCCGCCTTCATTGTGCAAAATGCGAATGATTCTCTTAATGAATGGCGTTATATGCAACATCATAAGAATCCGGGACAGCAGGTACATAACACGGTTCTGTGGACAAAGCCACCGCCTCCATTCTTGAAATGCAATGTCGATTGTGCGCTATTCAACAACAACTCAGTGGCAGGCTACGGGTTGTGCATCCGTAACTCAACAGGCCAATTTATAGCCGGTATGTCAAACTTTTCACACTGCTCCCTCATGCCAGTCGAAGCTGAAGCATGGGGTCTTCTAGAGGCTATTAAATTTGTTGTTGCTAACGACATGTCCCATGTGATCTTTGAGTCTGACTGCAAGGCCATTGTTGACATTGTAAACTCCTCTCATTTCCCACAAAACGAGCTGGGAGACATTCTATCTACTTGTAAGGACTTATTATCCATTCATGCTAGCTTTATTGTGAACTTTGTTAGGAGGCAAGCAAATGAGGTTGCTCATTCCATAGCAAGAGCATCCTTGTCTAACCCTAGCCCCCATGTCTTATATGATGTATCTTCTCATTTGTACTCTTTGATATCTAATGAAATGGCCTAAGCTTGCCTTTGCTCAAAAAAAAAAAACTTGAAAGCGTCCATTATTCGGCTCACTGTACATTACTGCTAGTGGGTTGTGTCATGTGTGAACACGGACTATATTGAGCAGTTCCTTTTAGATCATTTAGGTTTGGATTGATGGAGAGTGACAAAATGGAATGGAACGGAGTGGGATGGAACCCACTCCATCCAATGCCATTCATTAAATCAAATTTTCATTCCCCCCAATTTGGGGGTATCCAGTGGAATGGAATACATTAATAATCATAATTTTAAAACTCGGCTCGGACATTGGCTCGGTATGAGTCTCTGGGTCAATGGTTGAACCATTGGGTCATTGGTCGAACCGCATGACTAAACTGGATCAACTCGGATGACTCGCTTGGATAACTCGGTCTTGAGATTAAATTTATATAGATATTTAACCGGATTAAATTGGATTGAATCAGTGACTCAGTCACTTTTTTTTTTTTTGTAGATAGATGAAATGGCAAAGCTATTATGAACTCACACACACAAGTGGAGGTACCGAGGTTCGAACCCCGATCATGGCATCCGGCCTAACAATTTCGGCACTTTGCCAATTCAACTAGAACTTTTGGATGTGACTCAGTCACTTTAAATACGAAAATAATGACACATGTAAAATAAAAATAAATATCCAACAATAATAATTTTATCGGCTAATTGCTCAAATTCGAAACATAGACATAACTCAAAATTTGAGTCATGACCTAGTGTTTGTGAGAATGACCTAGTGGTTTTTGTTGTCTTGGTGGAATGTTTTTTTAAATAAAAAATTACAATGTTTTTTTAATCAAAATATATGAACAATTTGTAGTAAAAGAAGAATTGAAACATACATACATGAAGAGTGTACCACCAGCTTCAATTCTTTTAAAATAAAAACGTGTACCAGATTTTAAAAAAAAATAACGTAAAAAAAAAGGTTGGTGGAATATACCATGGCTTTTGAACCTGAATGTATTGAATATAAAAAATAGAAAGTAGAATTAAACACAAATCTACAAGTGGCGTGTTGGTTAATTCTTAAATTTAATTCCTTTGCCTAGTAGTTGGTCCAGTGTTCAAGTCCCACATGTACCAATTATAAAAAAAAAATAAAGTTAATTTGGATGTGCGGTCAAAGGCTGTTGACTCGCCCGGTTCACACAAATCCATCGGGTCATCGGTTTTTCCCGAATTTGCTCCTCCTCCAATGAAATGGAATGGAATACATTAACATAGATAAACTATGATTTGCAAAGTCAAACTTATTGTGCGAACCGGAAAATTTGTAGGTACTAAAGTAAAAATAAATTTCTAGAGTGTGTTATCTCAAATAGTTATCCATGCCAAACAGTACAACACCTTTTAATATAACATGACATTCAATTTAAACCTCTAATATTGGGTCCAATTTCAATGGTTCATATATATCTACAACTTTTGGTGTTATGATTACTGTGCATTTCTCTCTCTGTAGAAAACTCTCCTACACACATACCCTACCTGCTTAATTTTCCTCTAATATATATTCTTTTAGCTAAATAAATTGGTGTATTTATGACACTTTGGCAGGCATATACTCAGTAAATGTGGACCATTGTCAACAAAAGGTGACGGTATGGGGAATTTGCAATAAATTTGATGTGTTACAAACAGTAAGAAGCAAGAGAAAAGATGCTTGTTTTTGGAACCAACAAGACAATGTTGAATTAGAAGAGATTTCAAAACAACCCTCATCTTCACCAATTTCATTACCAACCTTTCCGCACAAAAATTTCAAACGTTCTTTATCTTTAACTAAGGTTCGGTCTCTAAGTTTGAAGGCATGGAAAAAGGTCTTCACTAGATCATATTCTTTTTAAAAGAAAATGTGAATTTGTGTGGTAGAAAGAAATTAGGCTCAAATATGATTTTAGTCGCTATAAAATATCTATTTTATGTTGGTTTCTAAAAGAAATATGAGTTAGTCTATGCTATAAAAATCAATCATTATTAATTCATTATGCTACATTTGGGTTATACTTGTTTGAGCCAAGTAGTGTTCTCTTGAAGGTACATTTTGTTCTACTTCTTTTATCAATACCATTGTCCTATGTTGTAGTGGACTTATATGGAGATCTATATTATCTCCTACACTTTTCAATATTTTTGTTTCGGATAGGATAATTTGCTAGACACCTGTGGTAGATATTTTATTTTTAGCTTTTCATCTATAGCTAGTGTGTATATCCGCAAAACTGAAAATATTCAACGACTTTTTTAGAAATGAAATATAATCAAAAGTGATGGTTCAAAAGTCAATGTATATGATTAAAAATTTAGTTCGCATACATCAACTTTTCACCTATCATTTCATCCGAGAGGGAATATATAATATATGCTATATATTAATCAACCTTTTTTAGAAGACACTAACGTGAATTATCTTTATATTTGTATGCTTCTAGTGGCAACAGGGAAATATGGACTCATTACATTCCTTTTATGCAGAATCAATCTTTTAGATCCATGAATATCTACCAGCACAAACAAGTCAATAATCTTGGATGGGATCTCTCACCATTTTTCACTTCTGCCAAACCCATGTGTAGGACAAAATCATATTTCAAAAAGAAATTTCTCAAATTAGCCAAATCCAAAACATGCATCTACCAAACCTCATTTTCAAAACTTACAAACCACTCCAGTATTTTTTTTCCCAATTAAATCAAGCCAGCTCATCTCCTCAAAAGCTATATGATTAGACCACACAATTAATGTCATACAAAACGCGATTAGGCTAAAAAAAAATTCTACATTTCCATGATGATAAGTGTATTTTGCACCCAAAATATATAGTCACAATCATGAAGTCAATTAATTGATTTATCATTTATGCCACTAAAAAAGAGAAGTCAATAAACGGTCAAAATTTTGAATTAAGTATTTTAAATATTTAAAATATTAAAATTTGGATCATAACAACCACCAATGTTTGAACTGCGTGAATACATGAAATTTAGTGATATTAGAGAATCAAAATTTAATACAGTGTGTGAATATGAATCTGTCTTTTCAAGCTTCAATATGATCAAATTACAAATTACTATTTGCATCTCATATTATATAATGATTATGGTAAGACTGGTGCTAGTTACATCTAAATTTATTTAAAATTTTACAATAATATCAAAATTGTCCTCTTCATGTAAATTTTTAAAAACTCATCTTTTATGATCATTCTGAACTCTTACCCTCTTTCATCCACAAATCACCATAGATGTGCAACCAATTATCTGAATCAACATCTTTGTTATTGATTTGTACTATATTCATAAAGGTTAGTGAATTTCATGAATTTCATTTTCGATGAGTTTCTATTTGTTTATTGTTTGTTTTGGTATGAGATATGTCTATCAGTCAATTTGATTTTAAGTGAGAGGTTAGTGTAAATTAAGTTTACGTGTATGTATATAAAAAGGGTTAGTGTAGTTTACGTATGTAGGTTAATGTAAATTCAAGTTTACGTATATTCAATCTAGGTTAATGTAAATTCAGTTTACTTACATTCAATCTAGGTTAATGTAAATTAAGTTTACTTATGTTCAATTTAGGTTAATGTAAATTTAGTTTACGTATGTATATAAGAGGTTAGTGTAAATTCAGTTTACTTACGTTCAATCTAGGTTAATGTAAATTAAATTTACTTACGTTCAATCTAGATTAATGTAAATTAAGTTTACTTATGTTCAATCCAGGTTAATGTAAATTCAGTTTACTTACGTTCAATCTAGGTTAATGTAAATTAAGTTTACTTATGTTCAATTTAGGTTAATGTAAATTAAGTTTACTTATGTTCAATTTACGTTAATGTAAATTTAGTTAATTTGAAATTTTTATTTTAGTTAAAGGGTATATTAATCATTCTGGGGTGTAATTTTTTTTTTTTTGACTAGCACCAGTCTTATGGTAATTACCAAGTAAATATAATGCAATTATTATGTGCCTAAAATAATTCACTGTACACACCAGAAAGTGCCACAGTTCTATTCCTTTTTGCCAACCTCTTATACTATATGCTTTATGGGACCATACAATTGAATAAAAGATGCCACAAAGCCAACATAGTCAATAACTTGTAACTACCAAAGTGATCAAATACAAAAAGAATCTTCTTATTTATAGGGCCCGCTTCTTATACCCTTTAGACTCTAAGCTTTCAACACTGAAAACTAAACAGACCTCTAAGCTTGAATCATGATAATGGTGGCGTTTATGACGGAGATATTCATAGAGTACACGGCTGTGCTGACAAGGGCGACTGAGCGCTTCCTTTCACGAAGGGGTATGAGTTTGGATGGTTTAAGAAATAGGAATCTTCGCTTTGGTTCATCATCCTCTTCATCTGATTCAACTTCTTTTCTTGTATACTTTTAATCAATTTTGTAAGAAAAACAAACTGAATTTCTTCTCTCTTTTCCTTCATGTTTTAGGATTACTTATTTATTGCATAATAAATTTGTCATGTGAAGAGAAGTGATGAATGTTGAATTAATATATAGCAGAGAGAGTATTTCTTTGGAGGATTAGGCTTGCATTTGATGTGTAATTGTGACACATATTTTATTATATAGTCAATTTTTCCCTTGCCATGAATTATTCTTCAGTTAAGGTTTGTGTTATGCTCATTAGTTTAATTTTTGTTTAAATGTGATATTGTATAAAATACTATCTTATGTGTTGTTGTCATGTGACTGGAATGTCACTTATTCACTTATTCAAGTCTTAAAAAATAGCCTCTTGTGTAAAAAAACAGGGTAAGATTGATAATGGTGGGATCCCTTCCCGGACCCCGCAAATACGGGTGCTTTAGTGCACCTAATTACCCTTTTATTATTGGAAAACAAAGCATGCTTCATGCAGAGTTTTCAACTTATCCAAAAAAAAACAAATAATCATAATGGACTTTCAAAGTTTATAGACCAATACAAAGGGTTGAATTTGAAGTGTAAGTCTTCATAAATTAAACTTCTTCACTAATTGTATAATTTATCAACATGTCAATTTCTTTGACCTTATCTTTATTATCTTGGCAATACCTCTCTATAAAATCAACCCAAGTTAGTGGGATAAGACTTAATTGTTGTTGTATTATCTCTTTATAAGAAATATACTATTGGAAAGGACATTTCTTTGTTACAGTTCATGTACCTTTGCAGAAAAGTGAAGTATTGAAGATTCAATTATTAACTTATGTCCTAAGCCATGACTTTAATGTTTATCAAGCATGTGAAAACCGAAAATCCATTAATTCAAGTTATTTTCAATAACAGTATATATTGTCCTTGAGAAAATCAAAAACTCATCATGTTAATTTGGTACCACAAAAGTAGCTACCGTTTTATTTCAAGTGAAGGTCCACTAATTCGATTAAGACATATTTAAAGCTCCTTTTATATATCATGTACTAATCTAGGATTTCTCCCCATTTATTGTCATATCATGTAATAATCTAGACAAAAAAAGACCTTACTTTTGAAACTTTCCCCTTCTTTCCCTTGACCAAGGGCTATTGGTGCAACGGTCGAGATCTAAGGAGGCGTTTGTTTGGGAGATAAAAAGTACATTCCTGAGAATAGAGAATGGGAAAAAAACATTACTGTGTTTGGTAAAAAGGAACATAAATGATATATTCATGAATGAATAATACCCGAGAATTTATTCTACCCAAAGTTTAGCTATTTTTATTCCCATGAAAAAGGTTGGGAAAATTGAATTCCCATAAATGATAACCCACGTTCTACTCTTTTTTTGAGCAAAAACCCACGTTCTACTATATAACCAACTAATACCCCTATTTTACCATTTAATCTTCCCACGATGACTAAAAAATGTAGCTAATGATTTTTCTTTTCTTTTTTTTAATTAAAAAACATTTTATATTTTGACAAAAATCCCAAGGGTTTAAAATGGTAAACAAACACTATTTAAAAAATTCCTAGGAATATAATTTTCATTATTGTATTGCTGGGAAAGTTCATTCCAAGGCTTTATTTTTTCATCCATATAACAAACACACCCTAAGTGATTAAAGGAAGGTGATGCAAAAACCAAGTATTTTCTTAATTGTGTTAAGGGGCTGACTCGGAATCATGTCACGGTGTTAAAGGTGGATGGTGGGTGGGTTCAATCACCTAGTGACATTAGAAGGGTAGTGGTGGACTATTTTAAAAATCATGTGAAGATGGAGAGGTGGGAGAGGCCGAAGTTGGATGGGGTCCTGTTTGCTCAAGTATCTATGGATGAGAATGCTAAACTTATACTCCCTCCGGTCCTATTTATAAGAAAAATTTGATTTTTTAGATTCATTGAGTGATTGATGTATTTTGTCTAAAATATAGACCGAATACATCATTTATACAATGAATTCAAAAAAGTCAAATGTTTCTTATAACTAGGACCGGAGGGAGTATTACCATTTACAGGAGAGGAGATTGAAGTTGTTGTGAAAGAGCGATGGTAATAAAAGTTCGGAACCGGATGGTTTTAATTTTGCCTTTTTTAAAAGGTTTTGGTACTTAATGAAGGATGAGGTGAGGATTATGTTTGATCAATTACATGCTAATGAGGTGGTGCCAAGAAGTTTATTAGCTTATTTTGTCGCTTTGATCCCAAAGGTGTCCTCACCGATGATGTTGAAGGACTTTCGTCCAATTTCTCTACTTGGTAGTATTTACAAGTTACTCTCTAAGGTGTTGGCAAAAAGATTAGCCGGTGTAATGAATTCAATTATCTCTTCTTCCCAATCGACATTCATTAAAGGTAGACAATTGGTGGATGGTGTGTTGGTTATTAATGAGGTGGTGGATTAGGCTAAAAAATCTAATCAAGAGGCGTTGATTTTGAAGGTTGATTTCGAAAAAGCATATGATTCGGTTGATTGAGATTTTTTTGAATATATGATGGCAAGAGTGGGTTTGGATCGGAAGTGGATTGGGTGGATGAAACAGTGTGTTTTTGGAGGAAGTATATCAATGCTTGTTAATGGGAGCCCAACAGAGGAAATCAATATTGAAAGAGGTTTAAAACAAGGGGATCTGCTTGCTCCTTTCCTTTTTTTGTTGGTGGCCGAAGGTTTTAGTGGGCTTATGAGGAATGTGGTTAGAAATAATATGTTCGAAGGTCTTCGATTTCATGAGGAGGGATTGGTTTTATCGCACCTTCAATATGCGGATGATACTATTTGTATGGGAAAGGCTACGGTGGAAAATTTGTGGGTATTAAAGGCGCTCTTGAGGGGGTTTGAGATGGCTTCCGGGCTTAAGGTGAATTTTTCCAAAAGTTGCTTGATTGGTATTAATGTAGAGAGAGATTTATGGACATGGCGTGCAATTTTTTGAATTGTAACGAAGGTAATCTTCCCTTTAAATACTTGGGGCTTCCGGTGGGTGCTAAGTCTAGTTGTCTTGCCACGTGGGAACCTTTGTTGGATCATGTCTTGTCAAGGTTGAATGCTTGGGGGAATAAATTTATTAGCGTTGGAGGTAGAATAGTTCTCTTGAATGCGGTCATTAATGAGATTCCTATTTTCTACCTCTCTTTTTTGAAGATGCCAGGAATTGTGTGGAAGAAATTGGTGAGAATCCAAAGAGAAATTCTTTGGAGAGGTGTTGAAGTGGGTCGTAAAATTAACTGGGTGAAGTGGAGGACGGTGTGTCAACTGAAAGGGATGGGCGGTCTTGGAGTGAGGGATATTAGAGTGGTGAATTTAAGTTTGTTGGCTAAGTGGAGGCGGCGGTTGTTAAATGAGGAGAATGTCTTATGAAAGGAGGTGATAGAGGAAAAATATGGCACTAATGTGAGTAATTTGGTGGGAGGAGGTATTGTATCTTGGCCTAGGATTTCTTCTTCTTGGTGGAAGGATATTACTAGTATTGAATGGAGAAGTGGGATGAATTGGTTTAACGACGAGGTGGTTAGAAAGGTGGGTAATGGAGGCAAAACCAAGTTTTCGAAAGATGTTTTGAGGGGTGGGGTGTGTTTCCGGGATAAATACCCTTGGCTTTTTGCCTTGTCTAATCAAAAGGAAGGTACGGTGGCGGATGTTTGGGTGAATGGTGAGATGGGAAGGGAGTGGAGGTTTATGTGGCGGAGGAATTTTTTTGTTTGGGAAGATGATTTATTGAATAGTTTAGTGGAGGATTTGGAGGGCCATGTTTGGTCCCATGAGGAGGATATGTGGATTTGGAAGTTAGAAGAGGATGGGAGGTTTTCGGTTAAATCTATAACTATATGAAGTTTCCTCGAAAAAAAGAAAAAAAAATTATATGGAGTGTTTATTGAATTGACGAGGTTTGGTCGGATTTTTAATGTAAGGAGTTAGTCTCTTTTAGTTAATCATCGACTCTCATAATATTTTTGAGGTCTTGAGGAAAGCATAAAATACTTGTGAGACATATGTATTAGGTTAAGAACAACAACATAAGTGACTAAGATACCATATTCACACTTTATACACTAACACCGCCACCAGACCCTTGACAAATTTGAATCGGATGCAGTCATTGTTGGCATATCTCGATTGTTAGATTGAGATTAGATGGGATCAAAATTCTCTATCGTCAATGTAGTCGGCACATCTCAAACGTTGAGTTAAAATTAGATTTTTCGCTTTTCAAATTTTATTTGATGAAGTTAGAATGAAGGTCAATCAATCTCAAAACAATGATTGATATTTCTACTTCCTATTTTTGAATTTTATTTATTAGTTTACATAATCCAATTCTTTCCCACTTGCATAGATTGACAATGAGAGGTTGACTTAAAATACCAAAGTTCCTTAGAAAGAAAGAAAAAATCACATGTTTTGGCCCGAACAAAATTCTATGACCAAAGCATTTGAATCCAAAACACTATATATTATATTTCACACTCATGACCCACATTAATTATAATTATTTTGTGGACTTATATATATATATATATATATATATATATATATATATATATATATATGGGTTTGCTAGAACACACCCACTAATTTTTATGTGGGAGTGTTTTAGCAAGTTATAACTAAAAAGTTAATAAATACACCTTAAGGTGTATGTTGCTATAACACACCTTCTAAAAAAAGCAAGTGAGTGTGTTCTAGCAAATCCTATAGGCATTTGCTAGAATACACCCGCTTATTTTTTAGAAGGAGTATTTTAACAAGTGAATAACTAAAAGGTGGTTAAATACACCTTAAGGTGTAGCTTTGCTAAAACACTCCCACATAAAAACTAGTGGGTGTGTTCTAGCAAACCCATATATATATATATATATATATATATATATATATATATATATGCACATATATAAATATTAAAAGTAGATAAAGTCTTAGATAGACACAATCTCAAATCAAAATGATTTGGGCACATTAACAAAAAAAAAAATAGGAATAAAATTAAATGATATTAATTGATGTCACTGATTCCTCTTAAAAAGAAAAAAATTGATGTCACTGATTTATTTTTGTTTTAATTTTTTTAATTTTATGTGAGTATGCCTAAATCTTTTTGAGTGGGGTTGAGGCCATATTAAACTTTCACCACCACTAGTAACACCATTTTTAGACACGAGACATGTCAAAGTATCGACAATGACATGTTATGGTGCTGAAGTTATATGATTGCTTGGACGGGCAAAGCATGCTCCTCTATGTATTGAACAATTTGTTTTATATTTTGAATAGGCATTAAGCAATGAGAATCTCATAGACACATTATGATGTGATTAATTAAGTGTTAAACTATGATTATTGATCAGTGTATTTTGTGCCGTGGTGTAAACTATATTGTATTAAAATTCTTTGTCAATGACACAAACTTCAAATGCAATTCCTAGATAGCTGTATTTACAGAATCTGTCTTCTAAGAAAATCATGATAATTTAGGGAACAAAAGATGCAAGTGATATTCTCTGGAAAAAATTTGCTAAAAGTATTTCTACTATCACTAATCATACATGGCTTAAGAAAAATCACTAATGATACATGTACAGGCTCGTTTTTTTTGTATACCTCCACGATATCTATATGGTTTATTCACGTTCATAAATGTAGTTAATTCAACTCACTACAAAATCCATCGAAAAGTACATCAAACCTAAAGGTGTAAGTGCACCCACATCGGTTCAAAAGGTATCGTGTTTTCGATTTTCCAAGAACATTGTGGAGGTTTATTGATATTTTGTAACCTTGTTCTCTAACTTGCCAAAGTTCTCGTCACAGTAATGCTTTAGGTTTGAGCTAGATTAAAATGAAATTCTGAAAAAATATAAATCTAGGGTTCAATTGGACCCATTTTAAAATTGAAAGTAGATGAAACTCGTACATTGAAAGTAAACCAACAATTATATAAACATGTTATCGTAAGAATACCACATCATTTATAATAATAATACTAATAAACCAACCTAGTTCATACATATATCTTATTCATGGAGTTCGAGTAAACATACTGGTTTATAACCTGTTTGAGTTAACTTATGTAGTGTGATGCAACGTGACTTAAGTCGCGTATGTGTAAAATTAAGTAATGTTTGATTTACACATGCGTTAGTTAACTAGCGCAGGAGCATTTTCAATAAGGTTGCAGGGTGCGAGCGAAAAGTGCAGGACGTAGAGCAAAAATCCTATTTGTTCTACTTCTTTTACCAATACCATTGTCCTATGTTATAGTGGACCTATCTGAAGATCTATATATCTCCTACACTTTTCATTATTTTTGTTACGGATACGAAAATGTGCTGGACAAACTGTGGTAAATATTTTATTTTTGGCATTTCATCTATAATACCCATTAGAATTTGTGTCGAATCTAATTTAATCATAAAAAAATAAACTTGTAAGGTGAAAAATTCCTACAAATATATTTTCATTTTATATCTTAGTTAATTTGGAACTCAACACTCTCATCACGCTCATAAGTGCATGTACATGTAGAGTGTGGTCCAATAAAGGGTGACTCAATAAATCTTTCACGATCTTTGATATGATCGTCGTATTTTGGTGGTGCCTCACTCTTTAAAGTCGCATTGCATGGTGAGAGATTTCTTCCACTTGTATACACGTTTTCAAACCATTCTTCATCGAATGTGATGAGACTCTTGATAATATCATAGCCACGTTACATTCGAATTTGGTTTTTATGTTGTCACCTATCTATGCAATTTTGAATCTCATACATTGAATGAATATCTTACACATATAGGTTGTCTATACTCAAAATACCGTACAACCCCTACAACCAGATATTTGGGTTGTTGAATCATGATTAGACAATTTATAAATAGAACGTTGCTATATGGTACGAGAGATTTAATGCACGACTCATGCACGACATGCTCAAAACACACACTTTGTTTGGTGAATGACCTTCTTCTAGTTGGTTTATGGATTTATAAGATAAAGATGAACTAAGATATATAAAATATAATGTAATAAACTAAGATAATATAAAATTGTTGTTGGTAGTAGCACCATCATCTTCCCAGTCAATGTTGCACCGATAAAAGCGTCACAACCCTTAAGATGCTCCAAATTCATGTTTTATTTGGTGAATCAGCTTAGTTAAACATAAATTATCATGAGATCAAGTGCCAAATGCCAAAGCATTACTGTCTGTCAAGATTAACTACTGAGAGGAATAGTTTGTACAATTAGGCACGAAAATTTTGTCGTGCCTTTTATCATTTTCCTTATAAATAAGACTTAAAATATACTATTTGGTAAAAAAAAAGACTTAAAATATACTGTCTAATCTTGATCCAATGGCTAAAACGCGTTTATTGCAGTAACTACAACATAATTCAATTAACATTTAATCCAAATTCAAATAAACGACTCATTTCCAAATTTTCTTTTAGAATTAATTTGATAAACATTAGAATACAAATCTTCCTCTCATAAAAAAAAATACAAATCATCCGATCTTCATCAAACAACGAGTCTTTTTTAACCGTGTGATTCTAGTGTACATTAGGAAATCTGGATTCATTCATGCAGAAGCCATCTTTTAGATCAAAGAATTTCTACCACCAAAAACAAGTCAATTATCCTGAATTGGTTCTCTCGTCATTTCACTTCTGCCAAACCCATGTGTGGACAGAATCATATTTCAAAAAGAATTTACTCAAATTAGCCAAATCCTCCAAACCCACCTGACAGTCCAAAACATGCTTCTCCAAACCTCATGTTCAAAACTTACAAACTACTGCTCCAATATATTTTTTCCCTAATTAAATCAAGCCAGCTCAACTCCTCAAAAGCTATATGATTAGACTACGCAATTAATGTCATACAAAAACGTGATTAATTTCAATAAAATTCTAAATTTTTATGATGATCAAATTTGGATTTTTTTTTAGTCATCAATTGAAATGCAATCAGTATATCGACAATAACCGTTGACTAAAATTGAACAATCTAGATTTCAAATTTAATTTTTTTTTTATATTTAAAACATCATAATTTACGTTAAAATTTAGACTATCATCCAAAAACCACCATTGTGTTGACTGCGTAAAAACTTGCCGAGACAATAGTGAATCATAATCTAATATACCGTGTGTGGATGTCAATACATGCCTTTTGAAGCTTCAATATAGTCAAATAACCTTGTTATTTGAATCCTATATCATATAATGATTATGGTAATTACCAAGTAAAAATCATGCAATTATTATGTGACTAAAAATTTCACTTTAGACACCAGAAAGTGCTACAGTTCTATTCCTTTGTGCCAACCTCTTATGTTATTATGCTTTGTTGGACCAGACAATTCAATAAAAGAAGCCAAACATTGTCAAGAACTTGTAACTACCACCAAAGTGATCAAATACAAAAAGAGTCTTATTATTTATTATTTATAGGACTCTTATCTTATTCCCTTCAGAAGTTCTAAACCTTCAAATCAAAACTAAAAAATAGAAAGAAGAACCTCTAAGCTAGAATCATGATAATGGTGGCGATTATGATGGAGATATTCGGAGAGTACACGGCCGTGCTGACGAGGGCGACAGAGCGCTTCCTTTCACGAAGTGGTATGAGTTTGGATGGTTTTAGAAGTGGGAATCTTCGCTTTGGGTCCTCAATCTCTTCATCTGATTCATCTTCTTTTCTTGTATACTTTTAATCAATTTTGTAAGAAAAAGAAACTGAATTTCTTTTCTTTCTTTTCCTTCATGTTTTAGGATTACTTATTTATTGCATAATAAATTTGTCATGTGAAGAGAAGTGATGAATGTTGAATATATAGCAGAGAGAGTATATTTCTTTGGAGGATTAGGCCTTTGTTAGATTCTTGCATTTGATGTGTAATTATGACACATATTTTATTATATAGTAAATTTTTCCCTTATACCATGAATTATTCTTCAGTTGAGGTTTGTGTTATGATCATTAGTTTATTTTTAAAAAATTTAGAGTTCTTCACATTAGTATTGCAGCCGTAAATGTGGCTCATCGGCCATATTTGTCTGCATTTTGCCGCAATATAAAGGCTTACAACGCAACTGCGATCACAGTTGCTGTTTTGATCTCAGAATCTCTGCATCTCTCAAACTAATGTGTCCCATCTCAGTACCTATATCACCGTTAATTGCACACTTTTCACAAAGTATTCTTCGTTGTTTCGGAGAAAACCATAAAGTTCTTGGTGTATGGATAATGTGCTATGAAAAATAATATATGAATTCAATTAGATAAGAATGTATACAATAAAAATAATAATATTGAAAATTCTATTGTATGGTATTGAAAATTGGACATTATCATGATCTCATCCACTAATTGTATTATTTATCAACATGTCAATTTCTCTAGCCTTATCTTTATTTCCTTGGCATTACCTCTCTACAAGGTCGATCTAACTTAGTGGGATAATACTTGATTGTATTACCTCTATAAGAATTATACTATTGGAAAGGACATTCCCTAATTACAATTCATGTACTATTGCAGAGAAGTGAAGTATTGAAGATTCAATTATTAACTTATGTCCCAATCCATGACTTTAATGTTTATCAAGCATGTGAAAACTAAAAATTCATCGGTATATAGTCTCTCCGTTCCATATTATAAGCAAAAAAAAAAAATTTATGCTTATTAAGAAAACTAAAATATAGTAGTTTGTAACGTAGTTTTTTGTGTAATCTTTAAAATAAGTTTTATAGGAAGATGTAAAAATAATTTTCATTGGTAGTTGATTGTAGAGAAAATAAAAAAAAAAAAAGCAAATTGAATGCACTTTGCATTTAATTTTCCTTTGGAAAAATAATTTTTTAGAAAAACATAATTAAATATGATAAAAGTTAGTCTTTTTTGCTTATAATTTGAAACAAAGAAAATAATTTTTTTGCTTATAAGTTGGGACAAAGGAAGCATATTATTGTCCTTGAGAAAATCAAAAACTCATCATGTTAATTTGGTAGCACAAAAGTAGCTACCATGTTATTATTTCAAGTGAAGGTCAACTTCCTTCAAAAAAGTGAAGGTCAACTAATTCCATTAAGACATTATTTAAAGCTCCTTTTACATATGATGATGTACTAATCTAGGATTTTCCCCCATTTATTGTCATATCATGTAATAATATAGACAAAAAAAAAAAGGCCCTACATTTGAAACTTTCCCCTTCTTTCTCTTAACCAAAGGATATGATAAACATGCATTAGCCATCCAATCATCATCTAAAACTGTTTCCTTTCATTTGATGAAGTATCTTTGTTTTAAAAAAAAAATATAAGATTAATATTAACCATTCGATCATCATCTATAACTATTTGAAAAATCAACTTCAAGAATTATAGGGTGATTTTATTGAATCGACGAAGTTTGACCAGATTTTTAATGTAAGGAGTTGGTCATTTTTACTCGAACATCATACTATTTTTGGAGTCTTGAGGATAGCATAAAATACTTGCAAAACATCTATATTAGGTTAAGAGCAATTTTGTAAGTGACTAAGCCATCATATTTTTACTCAAGATTTATAAAAAAAAAATAAAAAAATAAAAAGTAGGCGGGTCGCTTCACTTATATGTTGTCTCACATTCACATTTTCATCCAATATGAGACTTTCTTATTGACACTTTATACACTAACACCGCCACAGGACCATTGACAAATTTGAATTGGATGCAGTCAAAATATTTTGCCGACACTATTGTTGGCATATCTCGATTTTTAGATTAAGATTAGATGGGATCAAAGTTTTCTATCGTCAATGTAGGCGGCACATCTCAAACGTTGAGTTAGAATCATATGAATCATTTTTCAAATTTTATTTGATAAAGTTAGAATATAAGTCAATCAATCATAAAACAATGACTGATATTTCTAATTACAATTTAGGATATTTTGTCCACATACAGTCCACCCATATCCAAAATTGACAAACCTAGCTATTTTTTATTTTGTTCATTAGTTTACTTAATCCAATTGTTTCCCAGTTGCATAGATTGAGAATGAGAGGTTGACTTAAAATACCAAAGTTCCTTAGAAAAAAAACAATCACATGTTTTGGTCCCGAACAAAATTCTATGACCAAATCATTTGAATCCTAAACATTATATATTCTATTTCATACTCATGACCCACATTATAATTATTTTGTGGACTTGTAGATATACACATTACACAAATATAAATATTAAAAGTATTGAAAACCACTAGTAATAACCATTGTTTGGACACGAGACATGTCAAGTATCGACAGTGACAAGTTATGATGCTAAAATTATATGATTGTTTGGATGGGCAAAGAAAGCTCCTCCATCTATTGAACAAATTGTTTTATATTTTGAATTTGAAAGTAAATGAAATTTGTACGTTGTGGTCAGTAGATAGTATTGTGAAGGTACATGCCCAGAAAGAAGTTGATGAACTACCTGCAAGAAGCATAATGAAGTCTTTGGTTTTGGAAGTCTTTAAGTAAAAGCTAGAGTATAGGAAAATTGCTCCTGAGACCATGATCATCAATAGTTATTGCTATTTTTGGAGTTTGGAGAAGAAAACCATTTGAATTAATAACCCATTTGAATTCCTTTTTTTGGTAGACTTTCTTGCTTCCATGTATCCATCAACATCAGCATTCTTTATAGAAATTTAAGGACTTCACTTACAAAGTCTTGTGCATGACCTATCTTAAAAATAAAGTAAGGTAAATATCATATTACACTACACTACAAGAAAATAGTCATTTTACGACACCTCCTCTGCGACCCTTGCCTTACCGTCGCAGAGTACACCTTTGCGACTGATAGAGTCAACAGTCGCAAGTTTTGTTACTTTTTTTTCAAGGGAGTTCATATCTAAAGCTTTTGCCCGAAATATTTTGTCATTCCCTCTTTCTTAGTTTCATTCTCCCTCCCACGATTCCAAAACCCTAAACCCAATTTTATCCTCCTCCCCCAATCTCACTGTTTCAATTTTAAGCTCACTTTCCCTAATTGAAGCTAAATCTCTATCGCGCTCAATCGAAGCTCACTGTTCTCCGCCTCACTCAATCTCACCATCACCGACCCTTCACTCAATGTGAAACGTTCCTTTTTCCGCCGTTCTCTTTCTCGACCCGTTTTCCAGGTTAGTTTGGTTCATTTTCCAGGTTTATAATTTCTTCTTCTTTTTTTGTTTATTTAAAAATTTATTTTTTTTAATTTTCAGCTTTTCTGGTGATCTGAGTGTTTTTTTATTTTTTTGTGTTAATTTCTTGATTTTTTAATCATGTTTGATTCCTGGACTAAAAGGATCGGATTTGTTTAAGGTAGTAGAGGCTAATGGTGTAGTAAATCTAGCCCAACCAGACCAAAACCATAACTTGTCCAAAATGATAATGGACGATTTCTTCATGTTGTGTACTAAGTTGGAGACTTGGACAAGACCATGAAGTGTGTGTTTGTGTGTTTTAATATATTTGTTATGTCTTTTTTTTGACAAAATAAAAGATATTCATTCATTCATTCAAATTGATAGAGTACATCGATATAATGCAAATTCGCTAAAAACAAAAAGGATGAATATGTGAACAGGCTCACATCATCCATGTTAATAGCATAAAACGGCAAAGTAGAATTGCCTACACATATGACTATATTTAAATCTCCGGAATAACCATGTATCCGGATCTGCAACGTGGATGACGCCAAAGTCATTGATTGGATCTGCACTGGATCGAAGCTGATCTGATAATTTGAACTGATCAAATACCTGAGAGAAACAAGAAAAACAAACAACGTCGCACAAAGACGACGAACAAACCAACGTCGCACGAAGACGACGAAATCACAAAATAAAAAACAGATGTGAAAATCACTTATTTCAATAAAAGGGAAAAGAAAAAACAAGTTAGAGGGGTGATTTTGGATCAAAAATTGACCCTAAATCACCCCTCTTGTTATTTCAAAATATTGAATTCCTCATATATTTGGTATGTCTTGCAGTTTCGTTTGGCATTGGTGTCTTAGCTGACAACATGTTTTTGTTTTTGGAGTAAAATTATATATCTTGGATTTGATTTTGTAGTTTAAACTATGTAATTTATCTATTGTCTTGATTGTTACTTCGGGAAGAATTGTATGAATGAGATTTAGATATTTTTAATTATATAGTTATGTATTTTAAGTTATTATTAATATATTTATTTAAATTGTCAACAAAAATTGCCCCATTGATTTTTTAACGTTTTTTTTTTTTAAAAAAAAAATTAAGCATTTGCGACTGTTGTGAAGGGTCGCAAGCCCATCTAAATAATATTAAAACGCCTGCTTTGCAACAGTGGTAAGGGTAGCAGATATGGTTGCGACGGTTGTTACGACCGTTCCTTGAACTGTCACAAATGGCTGTTGCGACCCCAACATTAATGGTTGTTAGGGAACCGTCGCAAATGTACATTTGCGACCAAATTATTGTAATTTAAATACATTCCCTTTAATTATAATTATTGTAGTTTATTGTAATATGCAAAATTTACGCCAAATTTGAATTACTCTCTTAATAGAACAAATTTTTGTACCATGCATTAATGCTAGTTTTTGTTTTAAGAGGAAATTACACCAACCTCCCTTAAGGTTTCACTTAACAACACAAACACCCCCTTTAGTTTGAAAAGATCACTCTCCTCCCCTCTAGTTTAACATTGTTAGTACCGTCACTTCAAAACTTCACATTACCCTCTCTGATCCCAACCTTTTTGTTCCGGTGGACCGTCCCAAATATCTATAATTCAATTTTTATTCATCTTCTACAAAATAGCAAAACCACCAACACAATAAAGTTGAGAATGAGAAAGAGGAAACAGTAAACGATTACTAGAGAAGGGAGAAATGTATTCGAGAAGATAAAATTCAACCTATAAGAGTGCCAAATTTAAATTTTTCACTTTGCTATTTTGTCATCATGGATCAGACAATTTTTTTAGTCGTGCTATTTAACTTCATTGATTTTTGTTATTTTCCAATTCTTTCTTCTATATATTTTTTTGGGTAACACTTTCTTCTATTTTTGCGGTTGTAATCTGTGTGATGGAACTTAAAACATGTTCTGCATGTCATGGTATATCAAACATATTTGTGGAAAGGAAGAACATAGTTGGCAGAGGAACGGTGCTAGCAACTTTATGGTTGATGGAGGAAGTGCTCCAGTTGAAGAGACAATTAGGGTCTTTAATGATGTTTAACGAAAACAAACGATTATAAACTGGTTTATCGTATTGATATTTAAGTAGGGGAGTTAGTGTCTGGTTAATTAAAATTAAGGAGGGAGAAGGTTGTCGTCTAGTTAAAACAATTTACCATTGTTTTAACCAAATTTGAAATTTGTTACTTTGACTTTTATATGATTTGATTTGCATATTAATTTTCATTGAAGAAGATTGAATGTTCCTTTAACAATTTCATTTCACTAGGCTTTTGGATCGTACTTATTCATTGAATTAGAAAATTATTAAATGCGAATTAGGTCAATAATATGTCACATGTACTATAGAATGAAAGGGGCTTGATTTGTTTATATTGTGTAGACATAGAATGTAGTTTATAGATGTAGATAAAAAATAAAAATAAAAAAACAAGAAAACATGTTTCTATCCGGTTTTGAACAACACATATTGTTCCACGATTCCACCAACCTTGACGGCTCTGACACAACGTCGTTGCACTTTTGAGGTTCTCGTTCCAAGTTATTGTTTTGGGTGAAGTTTAACCTGGGAATGGAAATTTGGTTTTCACCATCTGAAAGTTTCAATTCCCAGGACAGGTGGTGGTTGCCACCGGTTCAGTCCAAACAAAAAAATAATCGGTCTTTATATTTTAATATTTTCTGTCACTTTACTAACTGAACTCCCTTTTGTTAGAAATTACTTTTCAATAACAATCTGATACACCAACATTTGAATAACATTTCACATTCAGTATGTTATATCTCAGTTCAAGTTGTTCATGGTAAAAACCCAGCAAAAGACAAAAAAATAGAATATTCACTTGATATTTTCGGCAATGGCAATATAATTATCACTTTAAAGTTTGGTGTTCTAACACACAAAACAAATCAGATCTCGGGCGGCTATCATTCTAAGTCAAAGAAAAGTAAAGCTTTTACATTTATCTGGAATCAAGTAGTTATAAAGTTGCATCTCAAACATAAATGATGATGATTGGGATGCGAATTTTATCGTTCTAATTTTTTAACCTAAAATTGAAATTATAAATTTTATGAAAATTGAAGTTTTGGTTTTTTTATTATCAAAATGTTGCAATGAATGAAGATTACGAAATTGTAATTTTCTTGTTACATGTGCATCTGTATTACAATTTGCAGAATGGATATAGAAGAGATTATGGAAAATTTTCAAACTGAGCCACCAGAGATTGATTTCGTTGGAGGTGATTTATGCACAGACAAAGATGTACCCAGAACCACATGACAAAAGAATCCATCGATGAAAATGCTTTTGTGTATTATACAAACTATAGGATTGAGTATTTTTAATTAATTCGAAATAATGCAATAGCATAAAATAAAATCGAAATAGTTCAATAATTTTAATGATAATCAGTTAATCAAATATAATCAACAAAATTTCAAGATCAAGTACTCCCGTTATTATTCTTTACATGAAAATAATTCTAATAGCAAATATTTATTTAACAAAAAAAATACCCAGTTCCCCTTAAAAATATATATCCCCGGTTCAAAGTTAATTAAGTAGACCACCTTTATTATTTTTAAAATATGCTAACATTAATAATAGGTAATTAACATGATTATCAATTTTAATGACACCAACAATATGAAGAGAAAAAAAAAAGATTTAAATTCTTATTTTTTTAAATACCACTTATAAGATTGTTCATTGATTGTTCTAAGGTCTCACCCGAAAGGAAATATTCTTAGACTTAAACCACTACTGAGACTATTCAGTGATTGTTCAAACTCCAAGGTCTTACCGGAAAGGAAAGATTCTTAGACATAAATCACTTGTAAGACTGTTCAAACTCGTTGGTCTCGCCGAAAATGAAATATTCTTAGACATAAACCACTTACAAGATTGTTCATTGATTGTTCAAACTCCAAGGTCTCGCCGGAAATAAAATATTTTTTGACCTAAACCACTTGTAAGATTGTTCGTTGAATGCCCAAACTCCAAGGTCTCGCCGGAAATGAAATATTCTTAGACATAAACCACTTGTAATATTGTTCATTGAATGTTCAAACTCCAAGGTCTCTCCAGAAATGAAAGATTCTTAGACCTAAACCACTTCTAAGACTGTTTAGTGATTGTTCAAAATCCAAGGTCTCGCCGAAAAGGAAAGATTTTTAGACCTAAACCAATTATATAATTGTTCAGCAACTGTTCAAACTCTCCGGATGAAAGAATCTTATACCTAGTTTAATTACAAGTCTATTAGTAAGTAATTTTTTTAAGGACATAATTGATCTTCATGTTATTTCAAATGTGATAGTCATTTTAGTAAGTCATTTTAATAAATTAATTAATTAAAGTCACACTTAATAAATGTTAACAAAATTATTTTTATGTCATAGTAAATAGTCCACATAATTTAATTTTATGTGACGTATTATTTATCTTTTTAATAGAATTTTAAAAACTTAATTCCCTCACTAATTTAATTTAATGCTGCAGTATTATAAGGTGCAGACATCAAAAATTAAAGAAGAACAATGTCTACTGCCAGAAAGTTAGGGCTTACAAACAACAAGCACAAGAAAAGTTATCAGGCCCAACGTTTGCTACAAAAAATATATATAAATCAAACAAATGATAAAATGTTATTTAATGATTGGTGGGGTCGGTTTTCATGGTCCACCATGTGACCATCAAAAAGTTTCTCCCCTTACCGGGTCATAAATCTAGGCCATCCAAATAAAGAAGTAATAAATCTATGGTTGTCCTTATACTTTTCCATGAAGGGAAAGAATTTTCCTTTCCCATACTGAACTTCACCATTGTTTTGTAATTACAAGCTCTTGTTAAGGCTAATTTTGATGACAATCCATTTTTCATGAGATAAATTAAGAAAACAAAGAAGAAGAAAAAAGGAACATATTCCACATATCATGTGGTAGAAGTTGGTATGTTGTTGGTGTATGATAGATTTATAAGAAAATGTTCTTGAGTTTACTTTTTATTATCGTTATTCACTTCAACGATACGACTAGACTACGACGCGGGACAACGCAGTAAGAGAGCGGAACGATATAGGTTCAGAAGTGATTTTTCAATTCATAAGAAGGAGATTTGAGTTGTTGAGGAGGTTGTTTCTCTTTTCAATTCGTTTTATTTACCCATTTGACAAATATTGATTTTAAACCTTTCAATTTGTGTAGCTAAAAACTTTAACCGTCATGCACGCGTAAAAATCAATGAGAGGGATTTGAATAGATGGAGAAGATCTTGACTATAAGGATTAAGATTTAATCTTTGTCTGATAAAAATACTCATATTTAATGTCTTGACTCGCCTCAAATATAATCAGCTCAAGTGGAAAGATTTTATGGATAACAAAAAAGAAATATTATTTTAAAAATTTCCTATGCATTTTCATTTTTGTTTTTGTGAAAAGGTATGTTCAATTTTTTAAGAGCACATCTCAGCAAGTTTTTTATTTTATTTTTATTTTTTTATATATTCTCTCAAGTGGAGGTATTTGTATTCCTATTCAACAAGCTAGTAGCCACCCCACCTGCTTTTTCAACAAGTTAAATAAAGTTGACCAATTTAAAAGCTCGAGTTCAAAATCTCTACACAATTCGCCTAAAATAGCGAGTTAAATAAGTCAACCTAAAATTTTACCACCCAGTTTTTTTATTTTATTGGTCAAGACCACCCCAATTTTTATCATCTTAGAATAAGTAATTAGACGCTTGACTATTGATCAATATGTTTTGATTACAATCAACTCAATCAATTTGAAAAATATATCATGTGTGCAGAAGAAAAGGTCCAATCACGAGAGATGTCTTTTGAAATTGGGGTAATATGACCAAAATGTTACTTTTTGGACGGTTTGTGTAACACCCCGTTTTCCCAATATGAAATTTTCTTAAGACATTTATCAGAGTAAGCATCGTAAACAACGGGATATCACATAAACGTAATCCAAAAACAGTTAAATAATGATTTAACCAAATATCTTAAACATCGCAGCGGAAATTATGTCATAGTCATAAAACGTTTTGGCACGCAGGCCTCATCTTAAATCTTAAAAGAAATTAGTTCATAATCATAAACAGCATAAAAGTCACGTAATAGAATGAAGCATGCATAATCATAAAGCCCCATCCCGTTACGTATCAGAGCGACCTAGACGACACGGTGAAGGCAAGGCCACTCACGACGGAAACAACACACTAAGCTCGATCACCTGCACGTTACCCACGGTCGAGGTAACATTCAAACAGAAGGGGTGAGATTTCATAACAGAATAGCGTTAATCAATGCAATTAAGAATCATAAATTAACATCCTAATCAATCTTGATCATAATCATTTTAAACATAATCGTCATTGTATCCTTAATAAGCATTTATCACGTAATCACATAATCAATCATCATCAACAAAGCATAATAGACATGACAATGTGACAATGCTCCTAGACTCCGTATATGCATGTGGTACCAATCGTCATCATAAGTATAAATATACTTTAATCGTGCGGAGGACAAAGCTCCTAATAATTGTGCGGAGGACAAAGCTCCTAATAAAACGTGGTGAGGACTAAGCTCAATGATATGCTATGCATGGACTCTTAACAACAAAACATCGTAATCATGTGCATTCAATAACTTGAAGCGAAACGTCATCATTTTCATTATATTCATAAGTAAACATTGCATACTCAGTTAA
Organism: Medicago truncatula; assembly: GCF_003473485.1. Taxonomy (NCBI): domain Eukaryota; kingdom Viridiplantae; phylum Streptophyta; class Magnoliopsida; order Fabales; family Fabaceae; genus Medicago; species Medicago truncatula. The sequence goes on from NC_053046.1 coordinate 30,632,808, forward strand.
ATAACAGCAGCAGCATAGTCAAGTCACATATCAGCAGGGATATATCAATATATCAACAGCAATTCAATAGAATCATAATCGTTTCATTATATCTCACATATTGCATAATACATTAATCATGCTCAATTAATATCAACATATCTTAATAGCTTTACAGACTGCATTAAACGTTATCATAAGGTTTCATTACCAATTAGGGGTTCACTCCTGATCAAAAGGTGCGACACAGATCGCACAACCACTCAAACAGCTACATTCTGGACTTGCTCGCGAGGCGAGAGTTCTCACTCGCCATGGCGAGTACCACTCAAATTCCCAACTAATGTTGTTTTGGGTTCAATCCTGTCCTAAAATCATTCCTAATCATCTCTAGGTATGTTTAGGCACTTAAAGGCACTCAAGGTCCAACTAAAAAGTTGAAACTACAAAATATGACATGCACTCTGCCTAAGCTCGCGAGGCGAGGAAAGGTTGCTCGCCATGGCGAGTTGCACCAAACAACTCGCGAGGCGAAGGGAAAAGGCTCGCGTGGCGAGCGATGAACTTCATCACTCGCGAGGCGAGGATCATAGCTCGCCGTGGCGAGCGATGAACGTTGCTACGGCCAGGCTTCCTAAAAACACAAAAATTCGTCGATTCACATGGTTCTAAGCTTGGTTTTGATTCCAGAATTCATCCTAAACATATTCTAAGGTTAAAGGACGGTTCTTTCAACAATCTAAACAAGTTTTACCATTTATTCTCAAATTTTAGGGTTTTGACCTAATTCCAAAACTTCTCTAAATCAATCCTAACTTTGTCAACTAATCATCAGAATTACAGAGATTAATGTTACTGAGTTATTAGTCCCACCCTTACCTGGTTATGAAGAAATCGCAGCCCTCTTTGGTCTCTTGCTCCTCTCTAAGCTTTTTCTCCCTTTTTCAAAAGTTTTCACGTACAAAGTGTTTTTTCTAAACCTAGGTCTATTCTTTTATATCTCCTCTTAAAATACTTATCTTATCTCACTTTCTCCCCCAAAACTATCTAAAATATCAAAACAGTCCTCAACTAAATATTTTATATTATTTTCAAATCTTTATTCTATTTATCAATAAAATAATTCTCATAACATAATCAAATCCTCCAAAACTCATAACTTATCACGTCATCAATCAAATCACTAAATTCACCACAAATCATCAAAACATATCAAAATCATGCATATACTATATAATTATAATATAATGGCCTAAACTCGATTAAATAACGATTAAACGAAAGTGGGCGTTGCAGTTTGCATAAGCTTTCTCCCTCTACACACTCTAACCATGGATTTCTTTAGGAACTCTTGAAAGTTATCACAAAACAATGATGCACATGTGACATCAAAATCTTTCATCTAAATATGGAAGACCATAAATCTGACGTAAATTGCAACTACCATATTAATTGCCAATTAACATGCCATAGCTTTCTACCATAGATCTCCACCGTACATATCAATATAAACACAAACCAAGTAGAAACAACCCATCATTCAAACCTCCATAATTTCTCTAAACCATGAGATCTATAGAGTTTGCTCAGTCTAAGAGTTGGAACAATTTCTGGCTGGAAACAGATTCTATGCTAGTGGTGCAAGCTTTCAAGAATTCTGCAATTGTGCCTTGGCAGCTTCGAAACAGGTGGAACAACTGTCAAATTATTATTTCCAACATGAATTTCCTTGCTTCACATATATACAGAGAAGGGAACTCATGTGCTAATGTTTTAGCCAATATAGGTTTAACATTGGATATATATGTATATTATTACTCTTTACCTTTGCAAGTAAGGAGTGATTATGTTAAAAATAGGCTTGGGTGGCCTAGTTTTAGGTTTAATCACTCTTGAAAGGGTTTTTGGTATAGTCCCCCCTTTCCTTTTGTAACAATCTTTTTTCGGCTAATATATTTTAGGAGAGTGAGCTACATGCTTCTCTTCTAGTTTAAAAAAAAAAATTACTCCATGAATAGTTTTAGAAGAAGTTAATAAGAGAGGGCCAGTATTGCAAATGCATAGTGGATAGCCAATTAAAATGATTTTGTTCTGATATTGCCATCTTTGATGCATATAATTATGTATATCATCTATAATAAACCTCTAATCACAATTTAGAGAAACCCTTGCTAAACGTATGCTCTACAACTGTTCACAGACTAAGTTATAACAATAAATAAAACACTAACAACAAACATGTATTTGTATCATAATAGTATGCTTTTGTTTGCATCCCAAACACAGGTGGAATTCACGTTATGTTTCTGATATTAATTCAGGCTATTTATACCGACAATATTGCTTGAATCCACTTCATACAATGAAAGATAAACTGAATTTTAAATGGCTGTACATTTCAATGAATCATGTTGCACAAAGAATTACAACCAAAGAAAAAAACAACAACAATTGAGCTGAGTAAAGATTGTGATCATGACTCTCAAATGAAGTATACACATGCAAGTGCAGTCACTCCATTCAGACCCTATGTTATTTTACCACTTGCATCTGTCTACATAATTGACATAAGTACCTTATCATTGGCGCCATCAACCAAGACCTGTGTGCACTATATTCTCGTCAACACATTCATTCAAACAATGATCTTGGATAAATCAACACAACGGACATTCTTGCATTAGTAAGCATTGATATCATGCCCTTAAGTAGTGTAAAAATAGACAATTAAAGGAATGGCACAATTACATGCAAGAAAAAAAATATATATGAGTTCTTCTGCCAAGACGAAATTCTGCTGCATGGACTCCATAATTAAAATCCAGATTATATATCATTATTGAATAGCAAGTGGAGAAAGCACTTACATAGAAAAAGATGCATTCCTTTATTACAAAATAAGCTGCATGAGAATTTGTAAGCTCATCTGATGAGGGAGACTTCATTACCAGGTAGACAATTCTTCTTAAGCCAAGATCTCAAGACTGGAAAGGCTTGGTAATAGAAAATGAAAACTTCAGCATCTTCAAACTATATAAATGAAGCAACAAAAAATTACTGAAAAAGGATTCATACTCATCCTACATAAGTACTTTTATAGTTGTTTATATCTTGCTACTAATCAAGTATCATAGTGCCAGAAAATCTCTTGTGACAATAATCTTGCAGGTTTTGCTGCACTATGTTTTGTGGAATAATCTCTTGTGATAGTAAGGACCTATTGTGATAGAAAATCACCATTACATACGTGATTGTGTCATCCACTCCGAAGAAAATCACTATTGCATTTCTAACTTTGCAATTTTCATCTAAATGTATTTGTGATTTGTGGCATTATGAAAAGGAAGAGCATCATTCACCAAAAATGAAAAAAATAAATTATTGATGATAGGTAGCAGCAGAAACAAAACTCAAAAAATAGCACTATCAGTGTTAGCCTGAGTTGCAATGGCTATGTGAGTTTCCATTCATATTTATTTTTTTTGTACCATTTAAATGTATTTGTTGCATTATGAATTTTTCGTAACTATACAACACCAATTTTTTTTAACAGAAAAAAGAAGAGCATCATTCACCAAAAAAAATAAATAAAAAGGTGAAGAAACTACTGATCACAAGTAGCAACAGAAACAAAACTCGCAAAATAAAAATATCACCTTTAGGCCTGATTGCATATTTAGTTTTTTGGGTTAATATATAAGCCTTTACCCATGTAATATAGGTCACTTTTGGTTTTGCGCCCTGCAAAAAAAAAAATTTGGATTCGGACCTTGTAAAAATTTTTTGTTTTCGAAAACCCCCTAGACCAACTCTGCATTTTTGCTGATGTGGCATGCTGCGTCGCCCTTTTTGGATGACGTGGCGCGCTGACTGTATAATTTTTTTATTTTTTAATGGGGTACACGTGGCATTTATGATTTTTTTAAAAATAAAAAATACTTAAAAAAACGAAAAAATATTATAAAAAATAAAATAAATTCTGGAAAAATAAAAATATTAATAAAAATGATTAAAAAAACGAAAAAATAATTATGGAAAAATTTAAAAATTCTAGTAAAATCTAGAAAATTTAATAAAAAAATTAATGTATATCGAAATTTTCAATAAAATTATTAAAAAAATCTGAATTAAATTAAAATTATAAAAAAAATCGAAATTCTATAAAAAAAAATTAATATATATGGAAATTCTATTCTTCATGATTTAATGTTATGTTTTTTTTAATTATGAATATACTTTCCAATATTTTGATTTTCTGTATAAAAAATAAAAAAACAAACTTTTTAATTTCGAAAGAAAAATCTGAACTTTCATTTTTAATTCTATTCTTATTAGATTCATAAATTTTGAAATATTTTAAGTTGCTGAATTTTTTATTTTTTTATAAAATAAAACTTCTTAATTTCGGAAAAAAAAATATGAATTTCTTTTATTTTTCCAGAATTTTTAAATTTTTCCTCTATTGAAAATAATATGGAAATGTGAATTTTTACAGATTTTATTTTATTAAATTTTCTATATTATTTTCATTTTACCAGATTTTTTAAATTATTTTTACTAAATTTTCTAGATTTTTTCATTTATCAGATTTTTATTAATTTTTACATAATTATTTTCGTTTTTTTAATCATTTTTATTAATATTTTTATTTTTCTAGAATTTATTTCATATTTTTTCGTTTTTTAAGAATTTTTTTTAAAAAATAATCATTAATGCCACGTGTACCCCATAAAAATAATTATACAGTCAGCGCGCCACGTCATTTAAAATGTGTGACGCAGCATGCCACATCAGCATAAATGCACATTCAGCTGGTCTAGGGGAGTTTTCCAAAACAAAAAAAAAAAATTACAAGACCGAATCAAAAAAAAAAAAATTTACAGGGGACAAAACCAAAAATGACCTATATTACATGAGGATAAAGACCTATTAACCCTAGTTTTTTTCAGCTAAAATGTTTCTTATAGATTATGAATTTTTACCAAGTACATTGCTAATTTGTTAGCTGCAATTTATTTTATACGTATAATTTTCATCAGAAAAACGGAGATCAATAACCAATCAAAAATAAAGTTTCGATGTTTCACAATAAGGCAATATGACTTACATTGGTTGTATCGAATTCCATGAGGTAAAGTGCGTAGTTTCAAAATGTTAGTTCGAAGCAACAGATCAGACTCGTCATCACCATCTATCAGACCTATTAAGCTGAGAAAGGCAAAGGTAATATCACATGTTTATCAATTAAAAAAATAGCAAGAAGCATATAACAATAAACAATAATGTTATTGTTAAACAACTTATGATCAACAACTTGAATGTAGGGGCATAACCTCTATGTTGTGCTTTCCTTCTATAAGTTGTGGATTTCCTTACCATAATCTATTTTGAATTTTGATTCCTCCTGTCATACCACTATCAATTCTTCATAAGTCTCTAACGGATGTTGCTCAGCATGTTGTAGATGGTACAATTTATTTCTAACAAATCTAGGCTATTGACTAATTCTACATGTATGATTTATGCATTCCATTGATGAAGGATGTAATTTAACCCTCACCCTACATGCCACCTTAAAAGAGTAAACATGTCTCCACTATAATAGTTTAGAAATCAGGCATCATCAATATCATTAGGGCTGGAAATGAGTCGAGTCGAACCGAACCTGCCTGAGCTCGGCTCGACTCGATAAGAATTGGTTCGGCTCGAGTTCGACACGAACTATTTTTTCAGCTCGAGTTCGGCTCGTTTAAAGTTCACGAACTGTTCGGTTCGGCTCGTTAGGTTCAGTTCGGTTGCTCAACTCGTCCAAAAAAAATTATAAAAAAAAAAGTTAAATTATAGATCTTTGATATTATATATATATATATATATATATATTTTAAAATTAAATTTTTTTTTTTTTAAGAAACTAAGCAAAATATATTAAAGAAACAACCAGCCCCTCAAGCACAAGGTATGCCTAAGAAAGATGAGAAATGTTAATTACAAAAGAGACTGGCGATAGACAACCAAATAAACATAAACAGAAACAGAAACAGACATTACAGCATAGCCTGAATACAAAGTAAAGGATTGTTCCTCCAAAATGGGTAGTCAAAATCGAACATAATATAATTCGCTTTCAGCCACCAAAACGTTTGAAGTTTAATCCTTTCAAGAAGAGCTTCAAGATGATCAGAATGATTCTGAAAAATTCTCTTGTTTCTATCTTTCCAAATGACGCATAAAACTAAAATCCAGATAATTGTAAAACCTGTCCTAGACTTTTTAGAGAAACCTCCAAGAGCACAAAATTGAGTAGAATGAGAGTATAAATTACCATTCAGAGTTGTAGCAATACCAAGCCACTGAGAAATTAAAAGCCAAAGTCGCTCATAATGATCACAAGTAAAAAACAGATGATCCCTTTCCTCTTCCTTACCACACAAAGTCGCGCAAGCAGTAAGAGTGGGATCAATTACATTTCTTTTACGCAAATTATCTTTTGTAGCAAGTCTATTCAGAAAGAGACGCCAAACAAAAATGTTAACCTTCAACGGAACTGCTTTCAACCATAAAAATTGATTGAATCTTCAGCAATGTTAGAGTCCACCTCCGTCAAATACGAATAAGCCGATTGCACCGAATAGCAATTTGTCGAGTGAAGTTTCCACACCCATCTATCAGAAACATCAACCTGCAAAGCAAAGTTAGCCAACCGCCCCACACACTCCCCCACCAAACCTTCCTCCCACGCAAATAATCTACGCCTCCACCGCCACGCACCCCCTTCAGCCCCCCAACCTAACACAAACATCTCCCTCACCGTAGATAGTTTAAAATTAGACAACTCAAAAAGCCTAGGAAAAGACACAGCTAACGGAACATCATCCAACCACGTATCCTCCCAAAAAAGAGTGTGACACCCATCTCCCACCTTCCGCACAATATTGTCCACCAACCACCTAGAATCCATCAACCCCACACCTGATCGAATTTGGTTTATATGACGCCACCAAATCGATCCCACCCCCTCACAAAACCGCACCCTCCCTCCAACCTCTCCATACTTCGCACTTAACACCGCCTTCCACAGACTCTCCCCATCCTCCAACACTCTCCACACCCATTTTCCCAATAAAGAAATATTAAATTCCTTCAACCGTTTCACCCCCAAACCTCCATTCTCCCTTTTCAAACAAACAGTATCCCATTTGATCCAAGACAATTTCCTCACATCCTCACTACCACCCCAAAAGAAATTAATAAATAAAGAGTCAAGAGTAGAAATGATACCTGAGGGAGCTTTGAAAAAGGAAAGAAAATAAACCGGAATGGACGACAGAACAGACTTAAGAAAAATCAACCGACCACCCATAGATAAATTCTTACATTTCCACCCAGATAAACAATTACGAATCCTCTCAACAAGGGGCTGCCAAAATTGAAGTTTCCGTGGATCACCACCAATAGGCAAGCCTAAATAAAGAAACGGAATTCGTCCGTGTTTACATTGCATAACCACGGCTGCCTCATGAAGCCAATAATCATTTACATTCACACCAAAAAGCATACTCTTATGGAAGTTAACCTTCAACCCGGAGATAGATTCAAATAAAAACAGAACAGCCTTCAAAGCCCGGACATTTGCCCAAGACTTAACTCCTACTAGTAAAGTATTGTAACGCCCCAATTTTATTTAATTATTTTTAGTTATTTAAAGTCCTTTATATGATTTTTAAATCATTTATGTTGATTTGTGGTGTGGTGTATTTTATTAAAATGACTATTTTATTATTTAATAGAATAAGTGAGAAATAGGATTTAATTGGAGTTTGGGGGTTATACGAGAATTAAGTAAACTTAGGGGGAGTAAAGTGAATATTGGGAGATTATATTTATTAAAGAATTAGAAAATAGAAGTGGGGGAAGCAGTTTTTACGTACAACAGAGAAAAGGGAGAAAAGTCAAGAAAAGGGAAGAGAACCAAGAAGGGCTGCGATTTCGATTATCTAAGGTAAGGGTGAGGCTAACTTACATTAATTTTAGTGTATATGATTCTGATTATGTTTTAACAAAAGTTATGAATAAATTTGGAGAATTGGGAATTAGGGTTATGATGAAAATTGATGATTAAATGATGGAATTAGGGTGAATTGATGTAGAAATGATGAACAGACCTTAAATGTTTCATATATTGATGTTTAGAATTAGTTTTAAGGTTAGAACAATGGGTTTGGGTGAATTTTTGAGAAAAACTGTAACCTGGCCGTACTGTTATTCATCGCTCGCCTCCCGAGTGATGAACCTCGCCATAGCGAGTGATGAAGACCATCGCTCGCCTCGCGAGCAGGAGTTACTCGCCTCGCGAGTTGCACCTCGCAGCTCGCCATGGCGAACAAGTTTACTCGCCGTAGCGAGTGTGGGCAGAGGGCTTGCAAGATTCTGTGTTTTTGAGCTGTGAGTTTAACCTTGGGTGTTTATGAGGGCCTGAACATGTACCTTAATGATTAGGCAAAGTTTTAGAATGAGATTGAACTTGGAATGGTGCCAGAATGGAATGGTGAGTATTTTACCCTAACTCGCCATGGCGAGTAGAGCCTCTCGCCTCGCGAGTTGTCCTATTTCAGAAGCCTTGTTTAGGATTTTGCGATCTTTTGTCGCACGTGATGATATGGGTAGACCCTTGAGGTAGGAGAGAAGTTATTCTTGATTATACGGAGATTCAGAGAGGATGTCTGTAATGTTTAATGACGTCGACTTAGGTTGATGAACAAATGAGGAGATAGTTATATATTATGAAAGATGTTGATATGAGTCCTACTCGTTGTATATGATGGTTATTATTGTTGTTGTCTCGCTGCTTATTATTATATGTTGTTGTTGAATTGAATATGATTTGCTGCTGATTGTTGGTTTATGCATAAATGCATTCAATTGGATTATACAAGATGTTGGTTCAGGTTGTAAGGTTGCAAGTTGTCGTTCTAAGTAACGGAGTCATAGGTTGTTGATGTTGACCAAGTTGGGGAGTAAGTCATAAGTTATTATGCACAGTCGTTGTCGTTGTTGTTGCCTATGTTGTCGTTGTCGTAGTTGAGTTGTATGTTGATATACACAAGTCGAGTCCTTTCATGATTAGGAAACCGCTGAGGGCTCATGCCCTGGAATGCTCGTCATTCAACTGTTGAGGGCTTATGCCCTGGAATGCCTTGTCATTCAAATTGTTGAGGGCTCATGCCCTGGAATGTTAATCATTCAACCGTTGAGGGCTTATGCCTTGGAATTGCCTTGTCATTCAATCTGTTGAGGGCTCATGCCCTGGAATGTTCATCATTCAAATTGTTGGGGGCTTATGCCCCGGAATGCTTAGTCATTCAATGTGTTGAAAATAGTACCACGCCGTCGTTGTCGTTGATGTAGTGGATGATGTTGTCGTTGTCGTTGATGGTGATATTGTCGTTGTTGTAGGTTGTGTTGTGGTCGTTGTTGTTGATGGAGATATTGTTGTTGTGGTCGAGTTGTTGTTGTCGTTGTTGGTTGATTTAGTAAGAGTTATTAAAGTTGAAGAAGTATGAATATTATTGTGGGAATATATGTTGCTTATTACGTTATTTAATTAAGTTGATGATTTATATATCTATTATTATTGTTTGTGAATCTCACCCCTTCTGCTTGGAATTGTTGCCCTTCGTATGGGTAACTTGCAGGTATTGAAGCTTATTAGAAGTGGTGGCTCAAAGTGTCTAGGGCTCTGATACGTATGGGATGGGATTTTCTTATTGTTTTTCATTCCTATGTATCAATTTTGAATATTGCTGACGTAGCCCTATGGTTGTTGAATTTATGTTGATAAGGCTTTTATGCCAAAGATTTAATTATGGAGATTTAAACTGTTGCTGTTGTTGTTTTGATGCAAATTTTCCGCTGCAAATTTAATGATGACTTTGAAGGACGTTTATTAAATTGATTTTATATTCTATTTAAGAAATTTTGAAAATGAAGTGTGACATACCCGTTTGGGAATTACTCTGATGCATGTTTTATTAATTAATTGACTTTTGGGAAACGGGGTGTTACAAGTATCATCTACAAACTGCAAGTGAGAAACCAGCACATTAGCTTGTGCCCCAATAGCATATGGAGTGAACAACCAAGTCGTTACCAACGCAGACATCATCACATTTGAACCTTCAGCTGCTAAAAGGAACAAAAACGGAGAAAGCGGATCCCCTTGACGGAGACCCCTTTCGAGATTAAACTCATCAGTCGGACACCCATTAACTAACACAAATGCCGTCGCCGTAGTAATACATTCCATAATCCAAGACCGCCAAACACACGGAAAATTCATCTTAATCATAACCTCATCAATGTAGCCCCAATCAACAGAATCATAAGCTTTTTCAAAATCCACTTTAAACATGAGTAACTCTTTCTTTTTTACCTTTGCATCATCGACTAATTCATTTGCAATCAAAATACCATCAAGAATTTGTCTACCCTTAATAAACGCAGACTGAGAATCAGACACCACATTACCTATCACCCTTCTCAAACGATTAGCCAATACCTTTGATAAAATTTTGTACACACTACTCACCAAAGATATTGGCCTAAAATCAGCCACACGCTGAGGAGATTCCACCTTAGGAATTAAAGCAATAAAAGTGGAATTAAGACCTTTAGTTAACTTACCATTGCGATGAAACTCCGCAAAAAAATTCAGCACATCAATCTTCAAAACCTCCCAAAAGTCTTTGAAGAAACCCAAATTAACACCATCTGGTCCGGGGCATTTAAAGCTATCGCAATCCCACACGGCTGCTTTAATTTCTTCTAACAAAAAGGGCTTAATAAGATCAGCCCCCTCCACTGGTGATAAAGACTTGAACAACAAACCTCCTATGTTCGGTCGTTCATGTTGAGACCTCTTAAAATGATTTTGAAAGTGTTGAAAAATTGTTTGGCGCACAGGTTCCACGCCTTCAATAGTGACACCATCAGCAGACAAAGAAATTAAAGAATTAGATCTCTTCCATGAGGACATAATGCCATGGAAAAACTTGGAATTAGCATCACCTTCCTTCTACCAATTAACTCTTGATTTTTTCCAATGCATACTAGCCTGAAGTTTTGAAAGAGCCATAATGTCAACCGCTAACAAGTGAAGCTCTTCCACCTCTTGAGCACCCAACGTGCTAGTTTCCCCCTTAGCATCCAAAACCTCCAACCGATCCTTAGCACCCTTAATCTTACTATCAATGTTACAAGTATGATTCAGATGCCAATAATAGACATAAATTATATAAAGTTCCCACAAGCATGCATATAATAGACATAAATTATATAAAGTTAAAGGTTACATAAATACGAAGAAAAATATCTGATACAAGTAACAGAGACAAAAAAATCCAACAAAATTCAATTAGCTGTGAACAAAATTCATAATATTCTTTTACTTTTAAACTCCAATTGCTCTTCCCTTCAAGACAAAATTGTATTCAATCACATTTGCCACATTTGAATTAAATTTTTTTTAAAAACTAACTCAAATTGATTTATATATATATATATATTCGATAATCGAGTCATCTCATGAACCTAACGAGTCGAACTATATGTACGTAGCTCAAGTTAAGCTCATTTAATTAACGAACTTAATTTTCAGCTCAAGTCCAGCTGTTAGGTTCATGAATCAAGTTCAACGGATTAAATATCGAGTCGAATGTCGAACTATAATCGAGTTTGTTCGGTTCATTGTCAGCCCTAAATATCATCAATATCAATATATATATATATATATATATATATATATATATATATATATATATATATATATATAATTCAAATATAGACATAAAGAGGTAGATCCTTTCCCATGGTTGCGGAAGACGAAGTCGTGTAAATTTTTATATGAAAGATTAGTTTGAAATATACGTGATTTGAATATGTTGAAGTTGTTAGATTAGATGATGAACTTTTTAATAGGTCATTGAACTTAATAGCTAGTGAACTCAATTAAATTATTTAGAAGAACTCGAATTCATTTATTGCATGACCATTCTTAGTGATTTTTTTAGAGGATCTTTTTTAATAATGTTGTTATTTTCTTAGATCTCGACGAGTTGTTGTTTAATCAAGGGTTCTTCAAATGATTATTTGAAGAACCAAGGAGTATAATATTGTAAATACAATTATTTAATTGAAAGACGTAATTGAAAGAAAGAATACTACACGAAAATCATATAATATATATTACTACATTAAATATAACTTTAATAACTTAAATATTTTCACAAAAGCTCAGTTGATACGGACAATGCATAAAATATGTAAGGTTCGGGGTATGAACCCCCAGCCACCACAAAAAAAAAAGGTTTGAGCACCCCCTGCAAGTTGGAAAGTTTAAACTTTAAAATTCATAATTGTTAAAATAATCCATCTTTATTTAATAAAACATAACTCATTTATTCAATTTAAAACAATCTTTCATTCTTTACTCTTATTTTTTGGTACAATTGTCTATTTACTTTTTATTTTATTTTTTTTTGTAAAGGGGGATTCAACTCTCTTTTTTTTGTCAAATAAAAAATCCCTTTTAGTCCCGTGAGCATAGCTCAGTTGGTAAGATAATGCATTATCATATGCAAGGTGTAACACCCCGTTTTCCCAACATAAAAATTTCATAAAAATAATCAGAGTATTCACATAAACGGAATGTCACATTCTTTTCTTAAAATCATAAACTGAATAAATAACTATTTATCCTTTAAAATTCAATAACAAAATCTTTAATACTTCGCAGCGGAATTTATTCAATAACTAAACAGTCTTTGTCACGAAGGCCTCTTCATAAATGTCTCATAAAAATCCAATCTAAAAACATAGTCATAAATCTTCAAAAACAATACTTAAAGAATAGAAAAACAATAATAAAGTTCTCATCCTGTTACGTATCAGAGCACCTAAGACACACGAGAGAGAAAGCTCACACGACATCAACTATTCTTGGTTACCTGCAAGTTACTCATACGAAGAGCAACATTTTCAAGCAGAAGGGGTGAGATTTCACAAAACAATAATATTAAGCATATAATTCAATAATTATATTTAACAACCTAAAATCATCATAATATTCATCATAGACAATAATATATCATATATCACATCTTTAATAGTTCATATAAAGAATCACAGCTTCAACAACTTGGCAACTTAAACATCTTTGACTCGACAAATGCGACTCCAACTTGACTATGCAACTTAGACCTCTTATATGCATGTGATACCAATCCAGGGCATCAAGCCCCCAACGTATTTGAGCGTAAATAGGCTCCCAGGGCATCAAACCCTCAACTTATTTGAGCGTAAAAAGGCTCCCAGGGCATCAAGCTCTCAACTTAATTGAGCAAAGGCTCCAGGGCATCAAGCCCCCAACAATGAAATGCTAATGCATGGACTCGACCTCTTAACATCTTAAATCGACAACCTCTTATATAATCCAATAATTTCGAACTTCATCATCTTAATCAACTTAGACCGACTCATGCAGCTTAGTTAAATAACAACAGCAACACAACAGTATACAAAAACAACATGACATAATAATATCAAATGCAAGTCAACAACGTCTCAATTATTCACATATAATTCAAGTAATGCATATACAATTATATCACAATATAACAACATCAAATAATAATCATCTTAAAACATCATATATACATATAACACTTCATCAATCATGGACAATATCGTATTCACAACATATACATACATATACTAATTCATCAATCATAAACAACATCATACTCGTAAACATATACATTCATATACTAATTCATCAATCATATTCAATTTTCACTGTTACCTACGTGCAGTAATTTGACTATAACTCAAGTTCTATAAATCCTTTTGAAATCAAACCAACAGCATTAGAAAGCTAACATTCATACCTACAACTTTCGTGTTTACACCTAAGACCAATTCTGTACCAATCAATACCAGTTTTTATTTCAAATTCGGACAAAGTTGTGCTGAAATTCATAAAAATTCACTGTGACATACGTGCATTAATTTGACCATAACTCAAGTTCTATAAATCGTTTTGACGTCAGACCAACGGCCTTAGAAAGCTAACATCCATACCTACAACTTTTGTGTTTACACCTAAGACCAATTCTTGACCTATCAATACCAGATTTCATTTCAAATTCGGGGCAGAGATGAAAAGAAAAATCAGAAAAAGTAACCTATATTATTCAACTTTACTTTCATTCAAAATCATCACTCTGAACCCTAATTCTCAAATTCTCAAAAACTAAACCTACAACATGTTAAATACAATTTTCAGAATCATAGACTCAAGATTATTGAATGTTAGTCCCACCCTTACCTTAAGAAATCGATTGCAAGGTTCTCTTTTCGTTCCTCCTCTTCTCTAGGTTTTCTCCCTTTTTCTCCAAAAGCTGGTTGTACGTGCGTAATGTTTTCTAAACCTAGGTCTCTCCTATTTATATATCTCCATTTATCTTATCTTATTTCTCTATCTCCCCCCAAACTCTCTAAAATCTCACAACAACCCCTAAACTCAATATTCTATTCTAATATATATATATATATATATATATATATATTTCTACACTAAATATATATATTTCACTAATAAATATCAACATATAACTTAACAAAATATCACTCATCTAATTTCCAAAACAACCCCCACAACTTAATCTTATTTTATTTTCAAATCCTATTCCATTAAATAATAAAATAATCCACTTAATAAATCACATAATCATATAAATATATCCTAAACTTATTAAAACAATCAAATAAATCAAATAATTCAAAGAGGGCGTTACACAAGGGTCGGGGTTCGAACCCCGAACACTCCACTTATTCATCTTATAAGGTGAATTCTAGCCACTAGGCTACCTGACAAAAAAAAAAAAAATCTATTTTAAAACATGTAACATATTTTTTATATACAAAAGAGGACCTCAACAATCTTTTAAAACATATAACATATAATATAAACGATAAAATATGCTTAAAAAACATGATATCATAAAAATATTTAATTGTATAAACGCTATTTTTTAGGTAAAAAAAAAACTATATTCTTAATTAAATTAAAATATATTTCATCACTCTTCTTGATTATAAGTATATTTTCTTATGTAATGATCTTTTTTACATTACTATGTATCATGAGTTTTATTTTAACTTTTTTTTTTTTGACTCAGTCGTTTGATTCAATTCGATTTAATACTTATACATCTGTTTATAGAAGTCGAGTCATTCAATTTAGTTGTGGAGTTCAATCAATGACCTAGTTGTTCGATCAATTATCTTGTACTTTGTTTGAGTTGATAATCGTTTCAGATTTTAAAATACTAGTTGGAACTATATTCAACAAATAACAAGTTCATAGTCATTCAAACTAACCAATGATAAAATGTACTTATAAGAAAATTAAGCTCCATCATTATTTATGGCCCACCCTAAATTTATTTCCTGGCTCCGGCACTGAATAGATTGATCCTTTAAGTTATTTTTGTCATAAATCCTTTAAATTTGTAAACGTTTTCGATTTAATCTTTCTGCCACCTCATCGTTTTTGTTGTCACATATTCCTCCTTTAAATTTAATGCACGAATTCTAACAAAAAAAATCCTACATTTGACTTATCAACTTAGCATTTCCCTAATAATAAATGGGCATTGTTGGTGTCCAGAAGTCTCAATTTAATCGATAAAAATATCGACCGCGGTTCAAACTCTAACTCCCCGACTTATATGTGATGTAAATTTTCAATGATTATTGTCACTTCATCTATCTTTTTTTATGAGTGATCTACAAAATACATTTGCTAACGTTCTTTAAACCACAAAGTCTGCTTCTCGAGTCCAATTCATCTAAAAGTGTTTTTTTATTAAAATAAAATAAAAAAAGTTAAAAGAAAGTAAATGAAAAGACAAGCACGAGGAAAAGAGAGAGCAAATACACACGAAAAACACAACAAACAAACAAACAAACACACTCACACACTTTGGTTTGGTTTTTGGTTTTGCTCTTTCTTTCTTCTCTCTCTTTTCCCCATTATATATATACCTAAGAATTGAGATTGAGATAGAAGAAGAATAGATCAATTCAAAATCCACAATTTTTTTTTTCTTTCATGTTTCCCTAACCCTATTTTTCCATTTTCACCGATCAATCTCTAACCCCTCTACTCCTTCTTCACAAATCCTCCTTTTCCTTCATAGCCCACAATTTTTTTTCTGTGAAAGTTTTCGACTTTATTGTTTTTGAAGATGAGTGGTAGTGGGTTTAAGGCTTCAATTCCAAACAGTGTGAAGAAAACGATCCAGAATATCAAAGAGATCACAGGGAATCATAGTGATGAAGATATCTATGCAATGCTTAAAGAATGTTCTATGGATCCCAATGAAACCACTCAGAAGCTTCTCCTTCAGGGTATAATCACTTTTCTCTGCTAATTTAGTTTACCCTTTTGTTTGATCTTGATCTTAATGCTTGTTTCTTTGTGATCCATGTGTTTTCTCAAAAGGGTTTCTTTTGGTTTGGTTTGAATTTGATTTTGTTACCCTTTTTTCTTAGTAGGGCCTTTGAATGATTATGTTTGCTATAATGACTCCTTTTGGTTAGGCTTAGATGGAATGTTTTTAATACCCATTTTGGTTTTTTAGACTTTTTGTGGCTTGGTTTAATTAAAGTTTAGTTTTTTAGATGAAATTATGAATTTATGAGAGTGTCTACTTTCATACACTGGTTGAAACAGTTTTGTTAGGGTTTGATGGAAATTGTTTTTAGTACCCCTTTTGGTTTCAGAGAGCCTTTCTGTAGTTTGGTTCAATTAAAGTTTAGTTTTTTGGATGAAATTATGAGTGTATGAGAGTTGGATTAATTTAGGTTATGGACTTGGCTCATTGTCTCAGAATGGTTCATTGTTTCATTCATGTTTAGCTTCCATATTTTGATTGTTTATTTATTTGTATACATAACTTGAGCTGCTTTACACTTGAGGTGCTTACTCAGCGGTTAGAGCTTAGCCTTTTAACCTCAAGGTACTGAGTTCGAATTCCCTCAGGGATGGTTGTAAAATGGTGATTAGTGTCACTTTAATTAGTAAAAAATACCCGAGCTGCTTTTGTTTTTAAGCCTTCTCTGTCACTGAATCTCCGTGTTCATTTGATATATGGTTTTGCTTGATGCTCTTATGATTGCATGGAGTTTAGTTTGTTGGTTCATTTATTAAACTAGGTCAAGTTTTTCCTTTTCTGCATGCATGTCTGAAATTTATTAAATAATGAGGAAAAATTCAAAGTTAATAGTGGCATAGCACATAGAGTATAATCGATCAGTTTGGTTTGATTTTAGGGAGAAAAAACTCAAACCGGTAAAAAATGGCAGTTCGGTTCAATTGGGTCAGTTGTTTTCCAAAGTTAACAAACCTGTTTTAAAAAATGTAATGTTGGCAACTATGAACACAACACAACTAAGAGTGGCGGTGGGGAGCACAACAGGGGACTGAGGTGGCCGCTGAACCAGAGGGTTTGCAGTTTGCACAATGCAAACAGATATAGCGTTGCAACCAAGGACACACCCTGTGGTGTACGCAACGCCGTTTGTAGGTAACGGTGGTGCCATCTGATAGTACATGCACATTGTCTGGACTGCAAGTGAAACCCTAGATTTGATATTCAAGAATATATATGTTCTGCAGATTTTCAAAATAGTAACCAAGTGATAACAGATCATTGTAAGTAGAATAAAAAATGGGATTTTATTTTTATTTTTATTTCATTCGAGTATCGGGTGATCAGTTTTGAATGTCATGAACCTATATCCTAACCAATAGAGGTTGCGATGGCTCAAGTTTGACCCCAACATGAATAAAATTTGAACTAACTTGATTGGTTAGGAACTAACTTTCTTTTTCTTTTTAAGGGTAAAGTTGTTGTCACATGCTGGAAACAGCCTCTTGTGTAAAAAACAAGGTAAGGCTGCGTACAATACACCAGAATGGTGGGACCCATTCCCGGACCCTGCGTATGTGGGATCTTTAATGCACCGGGCTGCCCTTTTAACTTAATTGGTTCGAAACTGATTTTCTGGTTGAACCAAACCAACTTAAACCCTGAATATAATATAACAGAGGAAAGCTACAGTAACAAAAAAAAAAGAGTGGAATGAAAGGATTTAAAAATTTAACAGGACGCGTAGTTGATAAGTAGTTACTTGAAAAAAGTGATCAAGGTTAACTAATTTATCTTAATAATAGCAGTTGAAACTAAAATCATATTTAACATAGTAATTACAGATACAGATGACTGATAATAATGAGGCATGAATAGGAAGAGAGACAGATCTTTTGAAAAAGAAGAACAAGTGCCAAGACAACTGCTTTACAAAGCTGCATCTTACCTTATCTTATAGGTTGAAGGAAATAGAATTGCATGAATAACAAATTTTCCTAGTTAGATGCTGTAGTGAATGAAGAGTCGGAGGCTAGAGCAAATTTATTGAGAAACCTTAATTTGGATCAACGAAGTAAGATGCTATGTTTGTTGCTTGGAGAAGTAGTTTTTGATCTTTAAATATTTTGTGTGTTGATGGACGATAATTGCAGTCTACACGCCACAACAGTGAAGTGCTCTGCAACAGGCATTTAGAAGTGGCCAATGGCAATGCTACTATGCTGTTACCTGTAGTAGTATCCTTGAGATTTTCTGATATTGTAAAAAGCATTTGATTCCGATGGAATAATCTATTGGTGGATGAAGTTTGAAGTTCTATTGTGCACCAAATGTTTTGTCACAGTTTTCTCCGAATCATGCTAGTTTTGTTCTTTTTTCTAATTGGGTGAATTTAAATCAACGGGTTTTTGTTCCAAACTATTATTTGTCAGTTTTAACTCTTATGCATTGTTAATTTTACATTATTTGAGTGGCCTTAGATGTGTGTTCAGATGCTCTATGGTAATCATTTTCATTATCTTTAATCGCTCTCCTTTTTCATTATCTTTTAAGTTGTCATCATATTTGCGCATAAGGATCCATTATACTGACATTTTGAGCAGCTTGAGCATTGTATTATCAGTTTCTGGGTCGTTGGTTTAATATTTCATTCTTCTCTTTTTGAAGCCCATGATTCATGAATGATTTCTATGGGCTCATTGGTTCTGAACTTTTAATTTAAACTCTAAATGAATTTATGCCTTATTCTCTATTTTATTCTCCTTACAGCATTGATTTCTAAACATAATTTACTTGTTTTACAGACACATTCCATGAGGTCAAAAGAAAGAAAGACAGAAAAAAGGAGGTAAAATATTTTCTGTAATTTGCAAGTGATGAACTTCAATAGTGTAAAATAAATTGGCTCTCTCAGTTGATTACCCATTTTTTTCTATTGTTCTTTTTGTTGGCTAAATTTTTATACTTAACTATAGAGATTATGCTGGAATTTTGTGTCTACGAGTTCTAAGAAGTCGTCCCATTTGCTTGGTTATATGACATGGCTTTTAGCATCAACTTATTTTCAAAATTTGTGCTAATCTCTCAACATAGTTTCCTAATTGGGTTCTTGTTTCTCTTTTCATTTGTTAATGATTTTGCAGATTCTCAACAACAGAGAACATGTGGAACCACGTGGGAGACCTGGCACTCACGGACGGGGGCCTAGGGGTGGTCGGGGAAATTTTTCACCTCACGGTAACGAACTGTTCTGAAATACAACATATTTGACTGTTTGATTGTTTATCTGTTTATTCATTCATTTTCCCCCTGTTTAATAAGTCCCCTCTTTTGTTGGTTAAACTTGTCTTTTCCCCTCTTATTACTTTAACTAAGATATTATGTTGCCTAGTCGAAGTGCCTAATTTATTTATGGACCTTCTCTCAGATACTACTGGAAGAAAAGCTTCTGTGACAGGGAAAGATAGTGGAGCTCTTCTACCCTCTGAGAAAGTTGCGCCGCATTTATCAGCTTCTCAAGAGATAGTATATAAAGGGAAAAGTTCTGGAACAAGGTGAATGCTATATTATGTAATTTGTGTTAGTCTCTGTTTGGATATGAAAAAATCAGTTAAGTGCTTATAGCATAAGAGCTTACCATGTAAGTGCTTATGTATAAGTTCTTTTTCTGACAAGATTAAAATAAAGTCAACTATTTTCAATAAGCTACACACTGTTTTCATAAGCTATCATGGATAGCTTTTGTATATAAGCTGAAAACATTTTATGGGTATGCCATAAGTTGTTTCCATAAGCTCTCTCAATCAGTCTCACAAGTGCTTTTGCCAATAGATAAACTCAAATGATTCAATCCAAACAGGCTCTAAGTACCATTGTTCTCTTCTATCTTTTATGTTACCTGTAATATGAATTTAAGTCCTTCTGCATGTTGTTTAACGTTCTCTATCTTTTTCAGCTCTGCACCCATTATTGCTAATGGTCCCACAAACATGGCTTCTGGAACTATTAGTGGTGTGGGTCCTTCCCCTTCATCTGCTGGAAACGGAGACATAATGGTTCAATCTTCTGGCAATAATAATAACAATGATGTGCATAGTGCTTCACCTTCCGATAAATCAAATCAAGTTGCAACAGATGCTTCTGGAACTGGGCCGGCATCGTCATCGGCTGTTCACTTCTCTTCTTCTGATCCAGTATTGGTTCCATCTGATAATTCATGGTTTCCTGGTGCTGCTGGTGCAATTAGGCGCGAAGTGGGAAGTCAGCACTCTCTTGGGGAATCAAATGCTGTTACTTCAGCCAAGAACAAATTAACTGCGGGTTAGAATGTTTGACATTATCTTACATTTATAATTTATTTTGTTTTGAAGTTTTACAATGTAATTAACAAATGTATTTCTCCACAAACACTATATGGCAGCTTCTGAGACCGGCAGCTCTGCTGTGCAAGGAAAGATTCAAGATAAATCCCAGGGAGTGGCAAAGAATCATGGCAACGAGATACCCTCTCCATCAACACCAGTAACTCATGGAAGCCCTTCAGTTAGTCGCCCTTCTTCTAATTATAATAACCGGTCGCAACAACAAGTTGGCTCTCAGAAAGGTAATTTTCTGCAACTCGACAAGGACAATTGTGTCCTCTATCACCTGGTGTTACTTATTTCCTCGCACATACTACCTTTTCATGACACTGATACAGATGTGTCGGGCATGAATATGTTGTGTCTTATTTTCATTCTTTTGCCGCTGTTTGTGTCCCTCCCCTCCTCTTTTTGTCAAACTTTTGTGTACATGAGCAGGTTCTTTTTCAGTAATAAGTATTTTGTGAATAATGAAGAGATAAACTTTCATACAGAAGGATTAATTGTTGAACAGCTTTTCTCCATCAATATTTCCTCTTAACATATATGTTTTTATTTTTCGTTTTCATTATAGAAGATTAATTACACACACACACACACTTGAGGAGTGATCAAATTATACCAGTGTAACACTTGGGTAATGTTTCATCGCTTAATAACTTTTTATTGGATACATATTTTATAAAATCCGTCACTGGATTGAATGTTTATAGCATGTTGATCATCTCTGTTGATTTTTATTTCAGTTTCATTATCTTTTAAAAGACATTGATTTAATTTTTTATTTTTTTTTTGGTTTTTGATATTGCACCACACCGCTTGGTTGTTGCTTTGCTGTTATATAAGTTTCATCATGATATTATAATGGCTTAGTTGCATATATATATATAAAGATTTCCCATAACTTGCACAAGATTTATAATTAGTTTCTGTTTTCAACAGTTGGTTCTAATAAGGAATGGAAACCGAAGCCAACCAATACATCTAATCAGAATTCTGGACCTGTTATTGTATCAGAAGCTCCTCCTGTTTCAGCTGAAGTGACTAGGCAGTTACAGTCCGTGTCAAGTGCCCTTGACACTGAAGAAGCAGCTTCAAAACTGCAGAAGAAGCTGGAGGATTTTCATATTCCACAGCGTCAACATGTTATACTTCCAAATCATATCATAGTACCTGATTCTGAGAAGAACAAGTTTTGCTTTGGAAGTTTGGGAGTCAATTTTGGAGTTAATACAACAATCGATGTTAGTGGCCCAGATAGTGAAAAGAGCTCCACACCACTTTCTGAAACATCTCAGGATATTGAAGAAACTGTGGAGGAGCAGCACTCGAGGTTTGTAATGTTCAACTACATGCTTTGAGAATCTAGTTTGTGTAAATGCCTTTTACAGTTTCTTTAGAAAAAACACTTCTTTTGAAAAACAATAACTTTTAAGAGTTTCAATCCATTTGTTGCAACTTCTAAAAGAATTGGGAATCTGATTTTTTTTATCGAAACTGGTTAAAATGGAAAGCATTGATTAGGTCCTCTTGAAAATTAAATTTGATAGATGATGATATATTTATTTGTATTTTTTATGAAAAAAAGTGATTTTCATCATGGTAAACAAACAAAAAATAGCTTATGCTTTTCGTGAAAATCTCTAAAATATCATGACTAAATTATTTAATGCCAAAATCACTTTGTTTTATAATCTTTAACTTATATTTTCGATTCCCATTTCATACAGCATATATCTTGTGTTCTATACCATTGTTTTGTGAAATACATTTTACTTAATTCCTTGTGTTTTTCATTTTGTCCTGATAAATCACGTCTCTTAACTCAACAGTCAAAATGGTGTGGTTACGTCTGAGGTGGGAGACTATCCTGACCACCCACAATCACCCAGCAACGTACCTGTGAATTTAGAATCGAGTGAGGTTGATGGGTCATCCAGTGCTATTCAGGAGTTTAATGAGTCTAAGCAAGACACTGCTTTGCCGCCCGAAGGTCATCAATACCCGGGCATGCATGTTTCTCCAAACTACGGTTTTGGTTTTGTGCCCCCAATGTCGGGTACTCAGCTCACATCATTTGACAATTCTGAGTCTCAGACACGTGATGTTTCTCGGCTTCCAAGCTTTATTGTGAGCCCTGCCACTTGTATCGTTTTTGTTTGTTTAGTTTATTATGCATTTTTGTTGCTTAAGTATGTTTGTTATCTTACTATAGGTCCAACCACAAGTGGATCCTAGTTATTATGCCCAATTTTACCGGCCAGGTGCTGATAGTGATGGTCGTGTTTCTCCTTTTGCTTCTGCTGGGGCTACCACCAAGTACAACAGCAATGTTGCGGTGCTGCCTACACCAAATTCTCAAACTCCTCAAGAGGTTTGCATCTATACTATATAATGTTTCGTTTCAAAGTTGAAAAATCTATCAGGTGCATTTACTTTTTGATTTCTAATCATGGATTTTTATTGTGAATATTGGCAGCATAGTTTGATTTCTTTGAATTTGATACAAATTACAAAGAATGTTATTTCTGAAAGGATATCTTGTGTAGGTTTAGCAATGGTTGAAATTAGTGTGCACCTCTATTTGACTCATTTGGGTTTTCTAGGATGTTCTTATACTAAGCCACACATTTACTTGTTTCTTTCCGTAATTTAAATTCATTTTTGCATGTGTTAAATTTGTCGTAGGCAAAGGGATGAAGTTGGGAATATTTTTAATAGTGGAAAAAATTGATAATGTGATGTAGGCCCTGGACTATAGCAAAATGCAAGAGTGACATGGAAATTCTTGCAAACTGTCACTTTAAAATTCCGTGTTAGGTGGAATTGATCATAGACTTAGGAGTGAAATTGGAAGTGAGGAAGAGTCTTTCATGAATCTCCACTAAGCTTGAGCTTTTTGGAGCTTTGGTGCTTGACAGTTGACACTGTATTTGAGCAATGCCATTAGGTGTGACCTCACCCCATTAACTACCAAGACCCCTAAAATCTTGAACTCCTCTCGTGTATTATCGTAGACTGTAAAGTAGTCTAGATAGAGTCAATCTAAGCATTATGTTTTGCAGCCCAAAGGGCTCTTATAATTATATAATGCCATTGATCAACCCCCACTTGACCTGACAACTTGAGCTTTGCCCTTTGGGGGAGTTATTTCCGCAACAAAATGCACTATAGATTAGAGATAGACAGTTGATGAATGAAATCACTTATCATGGGAAGCTATGGTACACACAAAATGGTGCTTCCATTTAGGGGTGTAAACAAGCTGAGTTGAAGCACATACTAGTTTGAGTTTTACTTGTGAAAAAAAGCTGAGTTGAGCTTGGCTCATTTATATAAATGAACCTAACTAAAAATTTGCTTTAGTTATTCTAGATTATTACTTTTTTTATAGTCCAGCAAACAAAAAATTCATAAAATCTTGACTACTACAAAAAGAAACTTCAATATTAATTTTAAAACTCAAATGTCTCAATGAAGTTTTACATATCTTCATAATATAAATAACAACGGCTAGTAAAATAATCATATTCAATTTATTGGTTAAATAGCCTCCTTCAAAATGTTTTCCATATCAATCTATTTTGCGCCTTAGGAGTCCTTTTTTTGTCTTGAACTAAGTCAGAACCGAGTTAAGATCTTCTCCATTTATTATTCTCTCCATTTCATTCATTTGGAGAGATATAGAGACAAAAATTTCGAAAAACTTACAAGTAATTAATGATGGTGGGACCCACTTAATAGTAGGACCCACTATCTATTTTCTGTGTCTATCTCTCTCCAAATTGCATACTCCATTTATTATACCAAATGGAGAGGATCTTTACCCGTCAGAACCTTAGTAATTAGTATATAGGTTTATATAATCGAACTACTATTCACAAGCTCATAGTGTTGAGCTTGTAAGGCTTGAGCTAGACTTATTTAAATATTCGAGCTTAATCCCAAGCTTGAGTCTATCTATTTGATTAACCAAGCTTGATCAAGCATTTAACGTCCGAGAAGATCATGAATAGCTGGACTCAGTTATACCCATACTTCCATTACTCTTAGATGTTTCAGTAGGTGTATATAATTATTGTACTCTCGTTCAACTTTTTTTTTTCCTCTCTCTCTCTCTCTCTCTAAATGTAGTATCTCTAAGCAAATGCCCTTGATGGTAATGTTTTTCTTGAACTAAAATTGTAATCATTTTGGGAATCATGTGAGGAAGAGACTCGATCATTAAATAACTTTTATGTTTTATATAGTTTTTTAACACCAGGTTGGAACAAGACATGAGTTTTCAAAAAATTTATGCCATTATATGTTTATTTGCAGGGAGGTATTTTGTCCAACGCAGGTCAAACACCAATTGCGACTCAAGCAGCAGGACTAATGCAAAGCTCAATACCTGTTACGCAGCAGCCCCTCCCTGTCTATCGGCCGGGGGTTCAATTATCTCATTACCCTCCAAACTACATTCCTTATGGTCACTATTTTTCACCATTTTATGTCCAACCTCCAGCAATGCACCAATATTTGGGTAATGGTGCATTTCCTCAACAACCTCAGGCCAGCACTGTATATCCACCTCCCCCAGCTGTGGCAGCCCCAGGAATGAAATATCCTCTTCCACCATTCAAACCTGGAACAAATGCAGCAAACCCTGCACACCTTGTTATGCCAAACACTTTTGGAATATATGGTTCCTCTCCAGCTGGTTATAATCATAACTCTGCAACAACTGCCGGGAATTCAGCCTCTAACGAGGATCTTGGTTCTTCTCAATTCAAGGAAAATAATGTATACATCAGTGGACAGCAGGTTTGTATTGTTTGTTCCTTTCGACTCTAGTAGGGGTGTAACAGATCAGTTTAATTTGGGTTTCAGAAGAGAAAACCCAAGCTAAACCAAACTGATTTAACATTTTTTAAAATTAAGAAACTTGGTTTTAGATCACTGGTATGGTTCTTGCACTCACTCCAAGTGTCTCCAGTTTGCTAATTTGGTTAAAAAATTTAATGACCATTTATTTAAGGGTCTTGTTAACGAGTGCCCCGGGAACACTCTTTAAGCATTCCAAAAGGAGAAATTATTCTTTAAATGTTTCAATTTCCAATGCATTGATTACAAAAAAAAGTTACCTTTTAAAGGTCTTAAAAAGTGCCCCGGGGGCACTCGTTAACATTTCCCTTATTTTAATGGTCAAACAAAAACCATATTCACTGATTCACTTGTTGGAGTTCAATTAAATTTAGCAGATTTAACTCCTGCTCCTTCATGACAGTTACAAAAAAGCCCACACCGTAACTTCTTTCCTTTATTTTCCTGTCTATTTTTGGTAGCAGAAAAGTTATGTCTGATGATAATTATTTCATTTATTTCCGCTGCAGAGCGAAGGTTCAGCAGTGTGGGTGGCTGCACCTGGCCGAGACATGAATAACTTGCCCACCAGTTCATTCTACAACCTTCCACCTCAAGGTCAGCACATGACTTTCGCCCCAACTCAGGCTGGCCACGGCCCTTTTACAAGCATCTATCACCCTGCACAAGCAGTGACAGCTGCAACAGTCCATCCGCTGTTACAGCAATCTCAGACAATGGCAGGAGCAGTTGATATGGTAGGACAAGGTGGAAATGTTTATCAGCAACCTCAACATGCACAGATGAATTGGCCAAGCAATTACTAGGCTGCTTATATTAGATAATCGAGTCTTATTTTTTGGGAAATCCAAAATATAGTTGGATTTCCATGATGAAAGATGTGGCGATTGGCTACGTTTTGAGTGTAAAAAGTTGGAAAATTTGCCATTATAATCTTCTGATTGCTTGGGGAGGACACATGTAACCGATATTGACAATTGAAGTTAGACAAGGTAGAAACATATGCAGGCCTTTTCTTTTGTTTTTTTTATTCCTGCTATTTTGTGTTTTTTTTTTAGCATTAATACCTTTTCATACCTTTTTTTTAGCATCCATTCCACATTTCTCGTCATGGCTTACAGGTTAAAACATGGGAACACTTGTGATGTTGACTCTAATTGTCGATCCCTGGAATTTCATTTGTTTCTTGGGTTTTTTTATTCCAAATGTTAGTTTCTGAGAATGTTTGATATCATGTTATGAGATTGAATTCTTAGTTGGAAGTTACATTTCAATTTCATCCTTTAGCCATTGTTTTCATTGTATCATTAATGTACTAGGATCTACAATTTATTTTATTTTTTTGGCTATGAATTGAGCATCACTTGTGTGTTACTGCAAAGATTAATTCATGGAATCGGGTAGATTCATATAGGCGACAACACACAATCAAGAATAATATAACGTTGGCTGCCTGCTTCTCCTTTGTGTAGATGTTGAGAGTTGTTTCAACAAATGGCGAGTTACAAACTAACGATACAGAGTTTGCACAATTTCTGCCCTTGCGAATTGTCTTATTATACCAATAATTTGATTGTGGTTTGCATGCAATGTTGACATACTTGTAACGTGTGACGTCATACTCTAAAATTGGACAAGCTAAAATATTGATGTTTAGATTTTGACTGATTTTATTAAGGTACATGAAAGTATCTAGTATTGTGGTAGTAATACATTGGAACGTGAGAATATTATGTTTTGGGGACTTATCTGAAACAAGCAAGCCCTTATTCATTAGAGAAATGTCTTTATTTGTTAAGTCATAGACGAGGTTTTAAATAGTAGTCGTGGTCATAGTCATGTTCATAGTCGCGTAACAATCTTTGATATTATGAAGAATTATAGTTGAATTCGATCGATACAATCTCAGTCGTAGGAAGAATCATAGCTAAATTCGATCAATACAGTTGTAGTCAACAAAAGCATAATTCGACCAAACCTTTATTTAAAAATCATGACAATAAACAATAGCATTCACGCCAGCCACCAATACACATAACGCTGGTATCCTTGGAGCTTCTGCCATAGATTATTAGCACCAACCACCCGTATAAATTTCACTATTTCAGTAAGGTGGTAAAAGGCACATGTCACGAGACAATTGTGAATTGTATTCAAAGTCCATATATCTAAATGAGCTATGATTGTGTAGAATCTAAGAGGTTAAACCTACGACGATGTCAATGTTTGCTGAGACATTATTGGTTAGACTGAATTCACTGTAGTAGCTTCAACTGCTCCATTTAAAAAAGGAAACTGCCAGAGCATTCAGTTCAGTCTGTACATGTTGATTTAGATTTTAAAATAGGGATTTATGCAAGATTTTTAGACATGGGGAAAGAGAAAGCGCAACAATGTTTCTGAAGCTGTGTAGTACCTAAAAAGGATGATGATGCTCCAGAGAGACCAGTTAGGACCCTTTTAGGATGGAAGGACAAGAATGAAATTGTTAATGATGATGTTGAAGTTAAGGAGAATGGAAATGGTGCTTCACCGTTTTTTACGAATAAAGAGAAAGTTTTGGTTATAAGTACGATGTCGTGTCTAATGTTTGCATTTTTGTTTCATCCTTTCCTTTATATCTAATCCTAGCAGCAATGCAAACCATATTTGTCAAACCCTAATCTTAATTTTTTAGCTCCAAATCGTTCTGGCCGTTAGATCTCTATCTTTGGGTGCCACTATTATATCAGCCATTGATCTTATATGTTGACTTGCACACATCACAACAATCAGTTCAAATTTAAAATTTAAATCCCACATTGAAAAACGATGACAATTACTGTTATACACACTACTCAATACAGATTTAAAAACGTGTTCCTATGTTCACCCCTTTCTCTTTCGCTCTCTGCAACAGATTTTACTTTTTCTCGCTTTCTCTCTTCACCTGTAACACCCCGTTTTCCCAACATTAAAATTTCGCATAAATAATCAGAGTTTTTCAACATAAACGGAATGTCACATTCTTTCCTTAAAATCCTAAACTGAATAAATAACAATTTATCATTTAAAAATTCAAATACAAGATCTTTAATACTTCGCAGCGGAATTTATTCAATAGCTAAAACAGTCTTTGGCACGAAGGCCTCTTCGTAAATGTCGCATAAAAATCTAATCTAAAAACATAGTCATAAATCTTCAGAAACAATACGTAAGGAATAGAAAAGCAATAACAAAGTTCTCATCCCGTTACGTATCAGAGCACCTAAGACACACGAGAAGGAAAGCTCACACGACATCAACTATTCTTGGTTACCTGTTAGTTGCCCATGGTGGGCAAACAGAAGGGGTGAGATTTCACAAAAAATAATATTAAGCATATAATTCATCAATTACATTTAACAACATAAGCATCATCAATCATATTTAACAACTCATAGACAACATCATGTAATCATCATAATATTCATCATAGATAATAATATATCATAATTCACTTCTTTAATAGTTCATATAAAGAATCACAGCTTTAAACAATTTCATGATTTAACAACTTAACAACTCGACAACTTGATAACTTGACAACTTGACAACTTAACCTCTTGACTATGCAACTTAATCTTCTAATCATGCATGTGGTACCAATCTTTGAGCGTAAATAGGCTCCAGGGCATCAAGCCCTCAACTTTATTTGAGCGTAAAAAGGCTCCCAGGGCATCAAGCCCTCAACTTAATTGAGCAAAGGCTCCAGGGCATCAAGCCCCCAACAATGAAATGCTAATGCATGGACTCGACCTCGTAATATCTTAAATCGACAACCTCTTATATAATCCAATAATTTGGAACTTCATCATCTTAATCAACTTAGACCGACTCATACAGCTTAGTTAAATAACAACAGCATCACAACAGTATACAAAAACAGCATGACATAATAATATCAAATGCAAGTCAACAACGTCTCAATTATTCACATATAATTCAAGTAATGCATATACAATTATATCACAATATAACAACATCAAATAATAATCAACATCTTAAAACATCATATATACATATAACACTTCATCAATCATGGACAATATCGTATTCACAACATATACATTCATATACTAGTTGATCCATCATATTCAATTATTCACTCTGACCTACGTGCAGTAATTTGAGTATAAATCAAGTTCTATAAATCATTTTGAAGTCAAACCAACGGCATTAGAAAGCTAACATTTATACCTACAACTTTCGTGTTTACACCTAAGACCAATTCTGTACCAATCAATACCAGTTTTCATTTCAAATTCGGACAAAGTTGTGCTGAAATTCATAAAAATTCACTAAGACCTCCGTGCAGTAATTTGACCATAACTCATAAACCAAAAATCATTTTCAAGTCAAACCGACGCCACTGTAAAGCTAACGCAATTATCTACAACTTTCATGTTTACACCAAAGGCTAATTCAAAACAGAAACGTGTGGAAAAGACGCAAGAACATGAAACAGGACATGCTGTCAGAGAGCAACTCGGGAAAAAACACACTTTTCACCCCAAAATCCCAATTTTAACTTCCCTATGCCCAAATTTGATCCCAAAGTTTGTCTAAACATTTATATACATCAAAAGAGACTCAAAACCATATAAAACTTGACCAAAAATATTATTTTAGAAAATCATCAATTAACCACTTTTAACCCTAATTCCCAAATTCTCAAAAACGAAAACCTACAACATGTTAAATCCAATTTTCAGAATCAATGACTTAAGATTATTGAATGTTAGTCCCACCCTTACCTTATAGATGAAAATCGCAGCACTCCTAGGTCTTCCCCCTCCTCTCGGCTTTCTCTCCCTTTTCTCCAAAATTGATCGTACGTTATGTTTTTTCTAAACTAGGTTTCTCCTATTTATAACCCTTTTTCTATTTTATCTTATTTCTCTTTCTCCCCCAAAACTCTCTAAAATCTCATAACAAACTCTCAACTCAATCTTATTTCTATTTTCAAATCTTAATTTATTAAATAACAACATAAGCCACTTAATAAATCACATAATCAAATAAATATATTTTAAACTCTTCTTAATAAATTTTAGACTCAATTAAATAATTAAATAAATCTAATAATTCAAAGAGGGCGTTACAACTCCACCCCCTTAAAAGAATTTCGTCCTCGAAATTCAAAGCACACAAGAAAGGAATTCAATTATTGCCTAAACATCTTAAACCAAACATAGCCAAATAGAAACTTCAAACAAAACATGTAAGCCACATCAAAGTTAGTCAATCAAACATGATCACATAATAAACATAACAATTAGTCAGAAAACACAACAACAATCAAGACAACATAAGACAGTATTTCAACTGTCACGCGACTTGACACGACTCAACTACTTGGCCGGATGGACCGACCTGCTCTGATACCAATTGTAACACCCCGTTTTCCCAACATTAAAATTTCGCATAAATAATCAGAGTTTTTCAACATAAACGGAATGTCACATTCTTTCCTTAAAATCCTAAACTGAATAAATAACAATTTATCATTTAAAAATTCAAATACAAGATCTTTAATACTTCGCAGCGGAATTTATTCAATAGCTAAAACAGTCTTTGGCACGAAGGCCTCTTCGTAAATGTCGCATAAAAATCTAATCTAAAAACATAGTCATAAATCTTCAGAAACAATACGTAAGGAATAGAAAAGCAATAACAAAGTTCTCATCCCGTTACGTATCAGAGCACCTAAGACACACGAGAAGGAAAGCTCACACGACATCAACTATTCTTGGTTACCTGTTAGTTGCCCATGGTGGGCAAACAGAAGGGGTGAGATTTCACAAAAAATAATATTAAGCATATAATTCATCAATTACATTTAACAACATAAGCATCATCAATCATATTTAACAACTCATAGACAACATCATGTAATCATCATAATATTCATCATAGATAATAATATATCATAATTCACTTCTTTAATAGTTCATATAAAGAATCACAGCTTTAAACAATTTCATGATTTAACAACTTAACAACTCGACAACTTGATAACTTGACAACTTAACCTCTTGACTATGCAACTTAATCTTCTAATCATGCATGTGGTACCAATCTTTGAGCGTAAATAGGCTCCAGGGCATCAAGCCCTCAACTTTATTTGAGCGTAAAAAGGCTCCCAGGGCATCAAGCCCTCAACTTAATTGAGCAAAGGCTCCAGGGCATCAAGCCCCCAACAATGAAATGCTAATGCATGGACTCGACCTCGTAATATCTTAAATCGACAACCTCTTATATAATCCAATAATTTGGAACTTCATCATCTTAATCAACTTAGACCGACTCATACAGCTTAGTTAAATAAGAACAGCATCACAACAGTATACAAAAACAGCATGACATAATAATATCAAATGCAAGTCAACAACGTCTCAATTATTCACATATAATTCAAGTAATGCATATACAATTATATCACAATATAACAACATCAAATAATAATCAACATCTTAAAACATCATATATACATATAACACTTCATCAATCATGGACAATATCGTATTCACAACATATACATTCATATACTAGTTGATCCATCATATTCAATTATTCACTCTGACCTACGTGCAGTAATTTGAGTATAAATCAAGTTCTATAAATCATTTTGAAGTCAAACCAACGGCATTTGAAAGCTAACATTTATACCTACAACTTTCGTGTTTACACCTAAGACCAATTCTGTACCAATCAATACCAGTTTTCATTTCAAATTCGGACAAAGTTGTGCTGAAATTCATAAAAATTCACTAAGACCTCCGTGCAGTAATTTGACCATAACTCATAAACCAAAAATCATTTTCAAGTCAAACCGACGCCACTGTAAAGCTAACGCAATTATCTACAACTTTCATGTTTACACCAAAGGCTAATTCAAAACAGAAACGTGTGGAAAAGACGCAAGAACATGAAACAGGACATGCTGTCAGAGAGCAACTCGGGAAAAAACACACTTTTCACCCCAAAATCCCAATTTTAACTTCCCTATGCCCAAATTTGATCCCAAAGTTTGTCTAAACATTTATATACATCAAAAGAGACTCAAAACCATATAAAACTTGACCAAAAATATTATTTTAGAAAATCATCAATTAACCACTTTTAACCCTAATTCCCAAATTCTCAAAAACGAAAACCTACAACATGTTAAATCCAATTTTCAGAATCAATGACTTAAGATTATTGAATGTTAGTCCCACCCTTACCTTATAGATGAAAATCGCAGCACTCCTAGGTCTTCCCCCTCCTCTCGGCTTTCTCTCCCTTTTCTCCAAAATTGATCGTACGTTATGTTTTTTCTAAACTAGGTTTCTCCTATTTATAACCCTTTTTCTATTTTATCTTATTTCTCTTTCTCCCCCAAAACTCTCTAAAATCTCATAACAAACTCTCAACTCAATCTTATTTCTATTTTCAAATCTTAATTTATTAAATAACAACATAAGCCACTTAATAAATCACATAATCAAATAAATATATTTTAAACTCTTCTTAATAAATTTTAGACTCAATTAAATAATTAAATAAATCTAATAATTCAAAGAGGGCGTTACAACTCCACCCCCCTTAAAAGAATTTCGTCCTCGAAATTCAAAGCACACAAGAAAGGAATTCAATTATTGCCTAAACATCTTAAACCAAACATAGCCAAATAGAAACTTCAAACAAAACATGTAAGCCACATCAAAGTTAGTCAATCAAACATGATCACATAATAAACATAACAATTAGTCAGAAAACACAACAACAATCAAGACAACATAAGACAGTATTTCAACTGTCACGCGACTTGACACGACTCAACTACTTGGCCGGATGGACCGACCTGCTCTGATACCAATTGTAACACCCCGTTTTCCCAACATTAAAATTTCGCATAAATAATCAGAGTTTTTCAACATAAACGGAATGTCACATTCTTTCCTTAAAATCCTAAACTGAATAAATAACAATTTATCATTTAAAAATTCAAATACAAGATCTTTAATACTTCGCAGCGGAATTTATTCAATAGCTAAAACAGTCTTTGGCACGAAGGCCTCTTCGTAAATGTCGCATAAAAATCTAATCTAAAAACATAGTCATAAATCTTCAGAAACAATACGTAAGGAATAGAAAAGCAATAACAAAGTTCTCATCCCGTTACGTATCAGAGCACCTAAGACACACGAGAAGGAAAGCTCACACGACATCAACTATTCTTGGTTACCTGTTAGTTGCCCATGGTGGGCAAACAGAAGGGGTGAGATTTCACAAAAAATAATATTAAGCATATAATTCATCAATTACATTTAACAACATAAGCATCATCAATCATATTTAACAACTCATAGACAACATCATGTAATCATCATAATATTCATCATAGATAATAATATATCATAATTCACTTCTTTAATAGTTCATATAAAGAATCACAGCTTTAAACAATTTCATGATTTAACAACTTAACAACTCGACAACTTGATAACTTGACAACTTAACCTCTTGACTATGCAACTTAATCTTCTAATCATGCATGTGGTACCAATCTTTGAGCGTAAATAGGCTCCAGGGCATCAAGCCCTCAACTTTATTTGAGCGTAAAAAGGCTCCCAGGGCATCAAGCCCTCAACTTAATTGAGCAAAGGCTCCTGGGCATCAAGCCCCCAACAATGAAATGCTAATGCATGGACTCGACCTCGTAATATCTTAAATCGACAACCTCTTATATAATCCAATAATTTGGAACTTCATCATCTTAATCAACTTAGACCGACTCATACAGCTTAGTTAAATAAGAACAGCATCACAACAGTATACAAAAACAGCATGACATAATAATATCAAATGCAAGTCAACAACGTCTCAATTATTCACATATAATTCAAGTAATGCATATACAATTATATCACAATATAACAACATCAAATAATAATCAACATCTTAAAACATCATATATACATATAACACTTCATCAATCATGGACAATATCGTATTCACAACATATACATTCATATACTAGTTGATCCATCATATTCAATTATTCACTCTGACCTACGTGCAGTAATTTGAGTATAAATCAAGTTCTATAAATCATTTTGAAGTCAAACCAACGGCATTTGAAAGCTAACATTTATACCTACAACTTTCGTGTTTACACCTAAGACCAATTCTGTACCAATCAATACCAGTTTTCATTTCAAATTCGGACAAAGTTGTGCTGAAATTCATAAAAATTCACTAAGACCTCCGTGCAGTAATTTGACCATAACTCATAAACCAAAAATCATTTTCAAGTCAAACCGACGCCACTGTAAAGCTAACACAATTATCTACAACTTTCATGTTTACACCAAAGGCTAATTCAAAACAGAAACGTGTGGAAAAGACGCAAGAACATGAAACAGGACATGCTGTCAGAGAGCAACTCGGGAAAAAACACACTTTTCACCCCAAAATCCCAATTTTAACTTCCCTATGCCCAAATTTGATCCCAAAGTTTGTCTAAACATTTATATACATCAAAAGAGACTCAAAACCATATAAAACTTGACCAAAAATATTATTTTAGAAAATCATCAATTAACCACTTTTAACCCTAATTCCCAAATTCTCAAAAACGAAAACCTACAACATGTTAAATCCAATTTTCAGAATCAATGACTTAAGATTATTGAATGTTAGTCCCACCCTTACCTTATAGATGAAAATCGCAGCACTCCTAGGTCTTCCCCCTCCTCTCGGCTTTCTCTCCCTTTTCTCCAAAATTGATAGTACGTTATGTTTTTTCTAAACTAGGTTTCTCCTATTTATAACCCTTTTTCTATTTTATCTTATTTCTCTTTCTCCCCCAAAACTCTCTAAAATCTCATAACAAACTCTCAACTCAATCTTATTTCTATTTTCAAATCTTAATTTATTAAATAACAACATAAGCCACTTAATAAATCACATAATCAAATAAATATATTTTAAACTCTTCTTAATAAATTTTAGACTCAATTAAATAATTAAATAAATCTAATAATTCAAAGAGGGCGTTACATCACCCGTCTCTCTCCCTATCTCACGAATCAGAAATCAACCACAGTCTTCCCCATCTCACCATCTTCTCTATGTCGTTGAGTGACCATAAAATTTTGATTCGAAAGCGTCTGGGCCGGCGAATTCAGCAGTGAATTTTCTCCTCCAGCAACCTCTCTAGGTCTCTCCGTCCTCCAAGTCTGTTGACACTATTTCAATCATTGACTTCTACTCCAACCCGATACTTTTTCTCTTTGATAAACTGTTATGAATCAATTTTATTTTTTTTTAGGCTTAAACCCACTTTTCACCCTCTAAATTTGCAAAAGTAGCAATTTTGGCCCCCTATTAAAAAAAATGGCAAAAATGACCCCCCATATTTACCCCCTTTTGCAAAAGCTTAATTTTGACTAGGTCAACGCTTATGTGTCACATCACTTAAGTGATTAGGATGCCAACTGTGTATTTTTTAATTAAAAAATAAATCAAAGTGCCACAAAATCATTTACATAATTAAATAAATAAAAAAATAAAAAGGAAGGGTCACGTGAGATTTAGTTGTTTCCCATTTGCCAAAGTATTGTCTTCTTCATCAATGAATCCCTTCTTCTAGATCTCCATAACCATTAATTGTTGCTGCAGGAACAACTTTCCAACAAACAGAAGCAGAAGCATCACCCTATGATAATTAAACCAAATGAATTTAAACATAAAAATTCCACACTCCTTGTTCTAATTTCATTTTTTTCGCAGATCCATTCTCTAATCATCTTATAACTTCAAACACAAAAATTCAACCCATCAAATCTCATATATGTTCTCTTCATTCAAATCGATTTCAGATTTTCACTTCGTTTTCCAATCACACTTCAATTTCGTTTCGTACATAATCACTGTTGTTTTTAATGTTTCAATTCATCCAAATCGATTCCACTTATTTTTCCAGTTTTTTTATCTATTTAATTTTTTCAATTGAAGGTTGTATTTCAAGGTTTTGGGAACACCAGATATGTTTTGTATGCTGGGTATGGGTTGGATGGTTCTCATGAGTTTGAAGATTTGAGTGTTAATGAGAATGATTTTTTTTTAGGACCAAACAATTGATGATGATAAATTGTTTTTCAGATCTAGATTTTGAGGAAGAACACATAATCATGAAGATCAAAGTTTTGGGGAAGAACACATGAAAAATTGATGAAATGATAATTGATGAGAGCTTGCACGTGCCTTCTCTATTTTTCTTCCAATTTTTTTTTTTTTTTTAATTTCGTTTTATTAACTTGTGGAATTTCCAATTAAATTTTTTTTTTTAAAATACACAGGTGGCATGCCACATATGGTTGACTGGGTCAAAATTGAGCTTTTGTAAAATGGGGTAAACATGGGGGTCACTTTTGCCATTTTTTTTAATAGGGGACCAAAATTGCTACTTTTGCAAACTTAGAGGGTGAAAAGTAGGTTTAAGCCTTTTTTTTATTATCTCTGCCTTTGAGTTTTTGAAAAAATCAATATTTCATGAAAATTTGTTTGTTCAGAATCTAAATGTGACAATTAGTTTTCAAAGGTTGCTGGATATTGGAATTGGTGTTTATTTTATGTCTTTTTTTGGTTCACAGGACATCAATTTAAAGGAGCTCGTGTGGAGCCTGAATTCCACTTGCTGTGTATAAGAGATGTGATGCTCTACTTTCCTTAAGGTTTAAAATTGTTGGCATTAGTTACACCTTCTATTAGATATTTGATCAAATGCATTATTGAATCTTACTTTCACCAATTATCTTTTATTTCGATTTTCTTGAATGATCTCCTTGCTATTTTTCTTCTTTACATTCTGTTTATTTATCTGTCAACTATAAACAAGAAGAAATGTTGTTGTTGTTCAACTTATTATGTCATTTCATAAGTGACTTAATGGCATAATTATTTATTGAATAGCTTCTTGACTTAATCTATACTCTAATATTGTATATGTGATACGTTTTTATGGTGTTAATTAGTATATATGCGATACTTTTTTATGGGAAGTATATATGTGATACTTTTTTCTTTGAACAAAGTATATATGTGTTTCTTAATTGCATTTTTTTTTTTGTTGGTATCTTTGTATATTTCCTTCATTAAAGCAAGGATGCTATATGTGAAAGACATTGATTCTTTCCTTGTCATTTATATATTTTTGTTCAATTTTGGTTGATGACAATTTTGTCCTACTATTGTGTTTCATTGTTGATAAACAAAATTGGTTTAAAAAAATCTAACGGGGAAGAAGAGGTTACTTTAATGATGTTGATATCCAGTTAGTATTGATATTAGAATGGTAGTATCTTGCAATTCTATATTTCTACACAAGTTTCAGAATTCAGTTTTGATCTTCGTCCTGTTTTTGAATTGGATTTCTTTCTAATTTGCTATTTTCTCTTATATTCATTGTTGCAAATCGAATGCCTTAGTTTTGTTTGTTGTGTTTTAAATGTGTACAAAGATCATAAGTGTACAGATCTACAAGCATCAACTCCTTTATAAAAACCTCAATTGAGATATCTCATTGTATACATTCTATTACCAACACATCTAGCATGTTTCCACTAGACTTTTGTTTGGAGGAAAATGTCTTTCCTCTAGGCCAATCGATAGCTTTTTAATATTTGCTGTTACTGATAAGGTCCTTTGGCAATTGTTAAGAATGCACACATAATGCAACCTGATATTAGTTGCATTTAATATTTTATTTGACTTTGGAATGTTGAGTGCACTTGAATAAAGGAATAACGACTTTGGAATGTAAGCCAACTGACATTTTCTTTCAAGCATGCTCTCCATACTCAGTTTTAAAACATTATAACCTAAGCCACAAACTAAATAATGCTTTGTTTCATGTGTGTTGATCGAGTCCAATACATGACTGCATCTTCCCAATTTTCTTTGATATATGTCGATCTAATGTGTAAAATTTTATCCTTTAAATTCAATTATGCATCCTGACGGACATGTTACTAAACCTTCCACTTTCTCTTAACAGATGAAGATGCGCAAGTTAGAAGCAGCTGCACAGTATCAAAGAAAAGGACCAGACAAAGGAGAAGCAAAGAATTAGTTGAATCCGACTGAACAAGTAAATGAGTCACATGGCTTAATGGCATCTGTTATGTACCTTTCTACATTAGTAATTGAAGAGAATTCATTATTATAGCAAAGAATCTGTTATGTCATTTTCCATCAAAAATATATTAAAAACCAAAAGAGAGGGGGAACAAAACTAAAACCCTCAATACATCAAGAAAATCTATAGTTAGTCATACCTAGCCTATTTCTATTGAATTCTGAACCAATTTGGCTAGGAACATGATCCCACCAGGCATGAGTTTGTAAAGAGATTCCAATGTTGGCTAATGTATCAGCACAACAATTTCCTTCTCTATACACATGAGTGACAAAAAAATTCATTGAAGAAGCCTTGATCTTGCAATTTTTCCATTTGTTTCTTATTTGCCAAGGAACTATCTTAGATGATTTGAAAGCTAAAGTAACCAACACTGAGTCTGTTTCTAACCAGAGGTTGTTCCATCCCTTTTGAGCTGCTATTTCAATTACTATCATAGCCCCTTGAAGTTCAGCAGTTAGAGAGTTTGTAATGCCTAAGTTGAAAGCAAATGCACCAATGAAATCAGCATTTGAATCCCTGAAGATCCCCTCACAAGCTGAAGGACCAGGATTGCCATTAGATGCTCCATCAATGTTACATTTAAGCCAATGCATTATGGGAGGTTGCCACAGAACTTCTTTGATGATTG
This sequence comes from Medicago truncatula, assembly GCF_003473485.1. Classification (NCBI taxonomy): domain Eukaryota; kingdom Viridiplantae; phylum Streptophyta; class Magnoliopsida; order Fabales; family Fabaceae; genus Medicago; species Medicago truncatula. The sequence continues at coordinate 30,672,342 of NC_053046.1, forward strand.
GAGCATTGCCAAAATTCATTTTAACTGAGAAGGCCCTTAGGATCACAAAATCTATCATGGTAGAGTTTGCTTTAAGATTAGAGCAGTTGCCCGATAGAGATGTGCCAGCAATAATGAGATTGATAGCTGATCTGACATGCAAATTTTTTTCAGTAAATCTTCTTTTATTCCTGCAATACCAGATAACATTCAAACAGTAGGTTATGGCTGCAAGGACAATCAATTTGCAGAGGTGTGACCAGCCTCTATTGCATATTTCCACTATATCCAAGATTGAAGAGAAGTTGCAATGGATTTTTGTAATTGAACTCAACCAGTTCCAAATACTTCTGGCAAAGGTGCAATCTATGAATAAATGATACAATGTTTCCTCAGATCTGTTGCAAAGGCTACACATAGATGGGAAATGACATCCTCTAACTGCAAGATTGTCATCTGTTGGTAGTTTATTCAGCAAGCATCTCCATAGCATCAAAGTTTTTGAAGGAGGGATACTCTGATTCCAAATAAGCTTGGCCCAAGATATATTGTTGTTTGATGGAGAGTGATACAGATAAGCATCCTTAAATGCTAGCTCTCCATTTTGAGTAAGTTTCCAAACAAGTCTGTCTTCCTTCTCAGTCAAAGGAATAGTAACTTTGTTTAGGATTGTATGAAGGTTTGGAAATATTTGAAGCACACAATCAGGAACATACCATTCATGGTTTACTATGAACTTATCCACTGTTGAAGTTAAAGAGTTATGCAGATTTTCAGGGATTTGCAAAGCTTCCACCAATGGCTCACCACACCAATTGTCCATCCAAAAGTTGATATCTTTCCCATTGCCAAGGTTCCAGAAAGAGTTAATTTGAATGATCGATCTATACTACACACACTATATTGTATATTTAGCTAGGGTTATTTTTGAGTTAGCATTATAATGATGCGACACTTTTAGAAAAGCTTTTCTTAAACAAGAAATATACTTATGTGTCACCTCTAAAAAAACCTTTTCATCCTTTCTTGGTACTTGCCACCATTTTTTATTCTATTTCTTTAAATAATTAAATCTTAAATTCATGAGTTATACTCCATTCTAAAAATTTAATATCTAATGAAAACTGCCGAGCAATGCCACAAAACCATCATTATTTAGTATTTTCTATTAGGAAAAAAAGAAGTTGAAAAAACACAACTTTTCGCCATCATTTGTTAGTAATAGCTAATAGAAAAGAAAAAAAAAAAACTTTTGAAGTTGAAGATATTGGTATATTGATGTCTTGATTAATGGATGTAGCAGCTCTTAAACATAAACTTATTATACTAATACCAATCATTTTAGCTAATAGAAAAGAAAAAGTTGAAGATATTGGTACATTGATGTCTTGATTAATGGTAATGTAGCAGCTCTTAAACATAAACTATTATACTAATACCAATCTTTTTTTTTTAGGAAATATACTAACGCCAATCTTTTCAGCTCCATTTTTTCCACTCCTTAATTTCCCATCTTGGTTGTTACAATATTTCCATTAACATTGCTTCCTAAATAGCCACTTACAAATAAATATAGAGAATAAAATATAGCAAACATAAATAAATTATATATGGGCTTTTAGCCTTTATAATAAAAAAATTATATATTTTTTTCAAAATAGAAATTATATATGACTTTATTTTATATTTGTAATTAGTAGTGTGTGTGTGTGTAGAAGTTCAAGAAATATAACCAAGTGAATGCCATTAAAACCACATTATTTTTTAAGTTACAAAAGTAAAAATGACATTTATTTGCATAATTGTATTGTTGGATCATATGCAAGACTACACTCAAAGCAAGATCATCAAATAAGTAAATCCTTTTTCTATGTTAATTGTACGTTTAAAGGCAACTTTTGTATTATGTTTTCGAATTTGTAATTTTTGTTCATTTTTAAGATAGAATCGGCAAAGAAGTAATGAGAGGTTGCTTCTCATGTTAAAAGTTTGATATATAGATAAAAAAAAAAATTTGATAATTCCCTAAAAAAAGTTGATAATATCTAAATAAAATTCACTATTTTATTCTTAAAGATAAAATTAGATTAACATAGAAGGAAAACAACAAAAGTATGAGGGGTAGAAGTAAAACCCAAAGAAAAAGGAAACTAACAGAAGTTTAAAAACATATAAACATATATTGCAAAAGAACTTATGGCCTAAACTGCCCCCAAACTATTCAACGCTTCTATTGATTTTTGTATAAAAGTGAATGACACAATATATAGATCAAAAAAAACTTTTATCTAAGTCTTTATATTCTATAATCACTTGACGAGCACAAATTCTAAAATTATTATTTCCAATTAAAAAAAGTTTAGGAAATTTTTTAATCAAATCAGTGCAACGGGTTATATACCTAGTATTTAATATGATTAAAACTTAAACAGTTGTAATCATAACACCTGTCAACATAGGGGAAGCCCTAGCTCTTTTCCATGCTTTACAATGAATAAGTGACATGTGGTTTGAGAAACGTAGATTTTGTAGTCGATTCAAAAATTACACCAGATGCTATCTTATCGAACAGAGTGGATGTTACTGAGTTCGGCCAAATAATTGCAGCATGTCAGAATACTTTGTCCTCCTCTTTCACAAACTCTAGTCTGGAGTTTAATCGGCGATAAGTTAACGTGGTATAAGTAGCTCTTGCTTGTGAAGCCAGTGATTCAGCTAGTCTCATTGTTCATTTTGATATATCCGATTATATTGCTACTCTTATTATGAATGAAATGCTATAAGTAGCTTTTGTAATAATAAAAAAAAACACTCCACTTTATTTGAAAGTCACTCTTTAATTTATTATAGAGAACATTTTTTTTAGGGAATTATTATAGAGAACATAAAATATTTGTCAAAAAATTAGGACCAACAAGTGGTATGTGGGGTCCAATTTAAAATGGAACTATTAAGAAATGACAATTGAACAACAAAAAATGGGTTAAATAATTGTATAACTATATTCTCTTTTCCTTTTGCTAATACTTATTCGAATAGAATATATTTATTGAAAGTTACATTTTCCATAACCTCAAACTTTTTTTGTCAAACTAATATTGGTTCAATTACTAATCATGTGACTCATCCTCCTCTCAAAATAATAAATTTAGAAGGTTGTTAATATGTATTGGTTAAATACTTGTTGTGAAGTAAATTTATAGGAGCTTTGTTGTTTGATCTAGTGGTAATACATGCTGGATAGGAAATGAAATATGTGTAAGGGTCACTGGTTCAGTTCCTGCCCAAGACACATTTTGAAAAATGTTTTTAATAAATTGGCCGACCGAAATTGAAAAAATAAAGAAAAGCATGTGCACGGTTTCGAATTGCAACATTCATTTTCATGCAGCACATTTTATGCAGGCAGAAGGAACAATTCAGTAATGGTGTTGGTTATAGTTGGATTGACGACCTTAAAGCTCATTGTGCAAAACATGTATTGAATCCAACCTTTTTACTCTACAATTTAGTGATGGATTTTTCTATTGTCACAAAATTTGTGTTTATTATAAGAGTGTTACTTTTCCCACCCTATGACTTTCCTCGCGCACCCTATTTTTTCCCAAAATACCCCTAATCCGGATTATATAATCTGGAAACAGACCGGAATATATAATCCGGAATGTTTTGTGGTTTTTGGAACTTCATCATGCTGATGGATGATGATGTAAGTTATGAATAGATGGATCCAGATTATACAATCGGAACAATTTAGAGAATTCCCGGATTATAAAATCCGAAAGGTGTAAATCATCCCGTTGAAAGTCAACAAAAGGGGGTGGTGAATGATGGTTTCGGATTATATAATCTGGAATCTCATAAATCTGTCCGGAATTTATAATCCGGTATGCATGAGAGGCAGAAACCATCTGTTTTTGATGAGCCTCTGTTTTGGCGCATTTTGCTTGCTTCCAAACAGACATATCATGCCGCTGACATGTTCTAACAGTAAATCGAAGTTATAATCATCAACAAAATATAATTTTGCAAACATAACATTAATCAAATGTAATTAAAAATGAATAATAAGATTACATAACATTCAAAATTATCCAAGTGTTACATAATTCAAAAGCATCCAAAATATTCAAACATTAAAAGTAAAATACAATCAATCCCTAATAACTACACCCCAGCACCTCTACCACCACCCCTGCCACCACCTCTGCCACCCTCGGTAGCTCCCCAACGACGGTAAAAGTAATAGTCTTATTATAATTGGTTCTTGACATTTTCCAATAGGTGACTGATAGAATGATGCTTAATGCTGGCAATATCTACCCCCACAACACCCCAAACACCAAGGAAGCATACTACTATAGAATGATCTTTGAGAGGTTCTTCCCTCAGGCAAGTTAATCAATCAACACTTCTTAATTTGTTGTAACCATATAAGGTGTGTTTGGTGTTTGACACGTGATGGTGACATATATGATTACATTCAATCACTTTTATATTCTTAAATCATTACTGGTGTTTACGTGTCGGTATCAGTTTGTATTTGGTGTTTGTGTTTGTGTTGATGCTTCATAGACCATAAGACAACATAATTTAACAAGGGTTAATACAAATATTGATGTTTTTTTTATATTGTTTTGCAGAACTCGGCAAGGCTAACTGTTCCTGGAGGACCAACTGTTGCATGTAGCACAGCAAAAGCTGTTGAGTGGGATGCTTCTTGGTCCAAGAACCTTGATCCTTCTGGTAGAGCAGCACTGGAAGTTCATGATTCAGCTAGTGAGAACCAGAAAACCTTGGTCAACCAAACTGTAGAATTTGAGAAGATTATACCACTGGAAGCTTCTCCTATTGAGGTTGCCATTCAGAGCTAGGTTGAGCTGCGGCAAGAAGCAACTGTGCTAGAACGAAGATAATAATTAACATGAATGAAGAATTTGCCTGCTGTATTATTTTATCTGGGGCAATGAAATGATGCTATATAATATAATTAAGGCTTTAAATAAGTATTGCATCTTGTATCATTTTGAATTCTGTAATTTGAACTGTTATCTTAATCGATTTGGTTTCAAAGCAATGTGTTGCCTATATACAAATTGCATTAAGTTTTATTTATTGGACCAGTTGCAACTTTTGTTGTCACACCGAGCTGGCTTAAATTTGTTGATGCCCACATGAAAATTATAATTTAATTTATCCAATACCTTTACCTTGGCTGGCATGTGCCTGTAATATCCTAGGTGATTTGCGCACCAGAGATAAAATCATGCAACATTGACTTGTTTGTGGTTTTCTGAGTTTCCAGACAATGTTTCACAGCACTTGTACCGAGATAATGTTATGAAACAATAGACGAGTTTTGAACAAGACCGAGAATTCTTTAATGAAATAAGTTGAAGTAGAAAACGGCTAAGCAAAGATTGCAGAAAGTAAAAGCTTGAAAGCACAAAGATTATCGAGGTTTGGAGAAACTGTCTCTTATATCCTCACTGAGGTCGATCCCATCACTATGATCAAGCTGAATGCAACAACAGTTTGTACAAGACTTTCTAGGAAAGGAAAATCTCAACCCCCTCAGTTGTACTCTCTATTTTCTCTCTTGATCAAAATGATTCTATGAAATGTCACACCTCTGTCATTTCACAAGGATATATTAGCTTATATACTACCCCATTAGGAAGTAGTAACAAGCTAGTTATAACAAAAATATCCAATTAACTTGACCAACAAGCTGATCAGACCTAACTAATTATCTAACTCAGAAGATCCACTGGAACAAGCTGATAATATACAAATTGAAAACAAGAAACAATTGTAGACAACCTCAGGTAATGAAAATGCCACTAATGGAATATCAACTAGGCAAGTCCTTTTTCCAATTTGAGCTCATCACAAGTTGTCACAATTCATCCTGAAACTACTATTTGTTACATTAATCAATAGCTACTATGCCTTTTGAGGAATTTGCACTGTAGTGGTATAATTTACTCTTCACATTAATTAATCAAGCAACAAAGAAACTTTTTTTTTTTTTATCATATAGTACATATACAACTTCACAGTTATTAAATGAAGCAACTACTCTTAGGAATACCTAATGATAAAAAAGCCGTGTAAAATACTTCATTAGGAATATGTTGTGTGAATTCATTAGGCATATACTATTGATTAATCAGTAACTTCAAAAAAAAGTTTCTTTGTGAAGTTGTATATATACTATATGATTAATCATTAACTTCAACATATATACTACTGATTAATCATCAAGCCGTGTAAAATACCTAGTTCACAGTTATCATATAGTATTATGTTGTGTGAATTAAAGCCGTGTAAAATACCTAATGAATTAATCAATAGAATAAAGCAACATAGAGTAGTTAATTCCAAGTATCAGGCAAACCAGGAAGACACCAATGGCTACAATCAGCTGAGAGATCAGGGTAAGCTCTCTGCTGGGAACTCAATTCACCACTGTAAATGGAAGGGTGTCCATCTTTCCTCATTTCTGATAACATTGTGATGTCAAGAAGTTATGCAGGATCGTGCATTTCTCGAATCACCATATCAACTACTCTCATTTGTTGATCAGTGTATGTTTCTCCTCCTCCAAAGTCTGTTGTTGTGCCACTGATTGGTGCTGTTTCACCATAGCAATTCTTTGTTGTCATTACACTTGTTTCTCTACCAACAGCTGAATTCCATTCATTTTCGCTACATATAAATATCAGCGTTCTTTGTACCAAAAAAAAAAAAAAAATATCAGCGTTCAGTGCAACCAAATCTTAGTATAACTTTTGTTTGAAAAACATACACACTAGCTTAACCAAATATTAATGTAATTAAGTCATTTTACATTATTACTGTCAAATTTGAAAAACACTAATTGCTGTTTTAGTTATTAGGCCCTGTTTGAATAAACAGTTTAATCATGCCCTTATAGCCCAAGTACTTATCATATGTGCTTATGTATAAGTTATTTCTATAGCAAAATACAAAAAAAAAAAAAAAAAAGGAAACTGTTTTCATATAACCTATAAACTTTTTCAATCATAAGCTAACCTGAAAAGCTCATGCAAATAAGCTGTGAAAACAACTTATGGGCATGTCATAAGTTGTTTTCATAAGCTCTCCCAACATTCTCATGAGTGTTTATCCCAGTAAATAAATGAATCCAAACGCCCTTATTACATATCAATGCTTGTATTCTAAAAAAGCTAAAGAAGCTATTTTTAGCTAAGGTCAGTGCCTCAGTGAGTTAATGCCACAAGTAAAGAAGCAAGTGTTTTCTTTATACTCAATTGGGATGAATCTTTCATTCAGTATTATATAATTGAACATCTTCATGTGTGACGTTGCCACCTTGGCTCATTAGATTAAGACATAGTTTTGATAATTATATTTTTTTTGGTAAGAATCTCGTATTGATGCTAGTAAAAAATGTAACTTAATTGCCTAGAAATTTATTCAGCATACTTCTTTTCTAACCAATTTATTTACTATACTTGTTTATACTAAAAAATCATTAAAAAATATTTTCCCTAGCTAGGCTGACATATTTTCTTGTAAGCTTTGCATATTGAAGTGCGGATTCATAATTCTGTGACAAGATGGCACCAACAAACAAGCCAACAAATTTCAACCTCAGAAATAGAATAATCAAATTGCAACAAGATATGGGCATACTTGCCAAAGATAGTCAAAAGAAAGGTCCCACTACCAGATCTAGAAGCAACTCATCCGATGAATGCAAATGGAAAAAAATATGAAAATTTAAAGGGAAAAGGTTAATTTGGCATCTTGCCTCAAGTGTCTGATTAAATTATAACTTGTTAGATTTAACCATTTTTAAATGACTAAATATTGACTGCCCTATTTTCAGGTTATTAATAATCAATAATAGCTTAGTCAAAAAAAATAAAATTATAGCTTTTCTTAATGACATTTATTTTAGAACAGAGAGAGTATATAAAAGATCATAATTGGCACAAAATAGAGAGACATAGAAGAGTCCTTACTCGTAATGTGTGGGAGAAATTACCTGAAATAACACATGGGTTCTACTTCAGTCAATATTGGCATCCACCCTATTAGCCCATGTTTTCATACCTCTTTCCAAAGCTACCAATCGATCCATATCAGGGTAAAAATTCCCTCCTAATTCTACATAATCCCATCTGCACTCAATTAATCAACAAATCAGCCCAAAAAATTAATTTTTTTTCAAAACTCAATTATTTAAGTACAAATTCAAAATGTCATTCTCTTACCGTGTTTTCTTGAATAAGCTTAAAAAAGAGAAGATACTATACTTGCCTACCCTTGAAGTGATCCTTGATGACTCCACCAATGTCCTGTGTTGAACACCAACACATCAACATTCTTCCATGTGTCACCATTCTTATCTGCCTCATCAAGCCTTAAATTTTTTTTTCCCTTGGACCACATCCACATCTACTAAATAAGGAGTTCTATGAAATGAAATGTTCACACCATAGTCCTGCATATATCATATCATATCCAATTTTAACATCACTAAAATGTTTTTCTTGTTTGCATAGTCAACATTCTACAGGATAAATAATAGAAATGATGTATGCAGTATGTAACTAAGTATCGAAATTCAAGAAAATATTTTTGGTCCCCTCATATGCAAACCATTTAATTGGATCTATCTAATGATTCAATTGACACCGTCTTACAAAAACTTTTTCAACTTCTTTGTCTTATACCAAAAATATATGACCCTACCTCTATGTGAATTTAATCTAATGATTCAATTGACACCGACTATTTTATTGCTGGAAATTTGCAAGTTATTAGCTCTTATCTACCTCTTCCTTTTGAACCAAAATCTAAATCTTACCAAAAAAAACTTGGGTGGTGGCATTATGGTTTAAATCTTACTAGCAATAGAAACAGTGTGAAATGCCAAATGGGGTATTGGTATTTGGTAGTTATCAACAAAGTATTTTATTTTATCTATACCTATGAAGCACCTACGTAAACACGCTCACACGGACACGACACCCATACATGACAATGGCAATAATTTAAGAAAATGGTATAATTAAATGTAATCACAGGTGTTAGTATCAGAGACACTAGCACTGGTAAGACACGCAACTGCAATCAAGGCCGCATCAGATACATTTGACCGCAATTCTTCCAAATATATCAATGATCAAAGCCACAATTTAAAACTTTTTGTTAGCAATCTACTTAAAGCTCAGGAATTTTTTCTATACTCACCAAGAATGTGAAAGTGGAGAGAGGATCTCCCCTAACCAATTCTGTCTCCACACGAGGTGCTGCAGCAGATATCATATAAATCAAAGACTGCCATTGGTTCCTTCCTAACGAATCACCAACAAACATCACATTTTTTCCTTTCATCTTCATCAGAAACTCAACTCCGTTGAACCTACAGATTACACAAACACCACAAAATAAACATCATTCAAATTATAATAAGCAACCACACATAAGTGCCTCAGATGACCTTGATATTCTTTGAAAGCTAAAAATTTAGACTATTTGGATAAACCTCTTAAAAAACGCTGTAGCATAAAAGCTTATCATATAAGTGCTCATGTATAAGCTATTTTTATGATAAAAATAACATCAAGTTAAACTATTTTCGTGTAACCTATAGGCTTTTCCCTAAGATATCTTAGAGAGCTTGAAAATAGCTTTCGAACATGTCTCACTAAAAGCGTGTACAACACCAACACGGCCCATGTTGTTACACTCAACTATTCTATTTTCTCAAATTACTACTAGGGTCAATAAGTCCAGGTCGTGTTCAGTGTCTATGTCCAAAGTCTAAAGTGTTTATGTCAGCAGTCAGCAGATAAGCCTCAATAATCCAATCCAAATGGACCTTAAACTTCAATCAAAGTTTTCAATTTTTCCACTAAATAGTTGAACCCAATAGAGCATATTGAATAAAAACTTCACTCACATGAGAGAAACAAAAAAACAAGCTACAAAAAGAAACATTTTTCCCATAATCTATATGAAGGTTATGAATCAAACATTTACAATACCTGAATGAGAATTTGGTTCTTCTTTATCTTCAGAAACACGAACTGAAACATCAACAAATCCACTTGGTTTACCAGATTTCTTCTTCCTTAACTGATAGCTTCCAACTTCTTCACTCCCTTGCCTTAAACCCTCATCATTCAGCAACCCTTTAGCAAGAAACTCTTTGAGAAGAACAGTAGCTGATCCATGAAGTTTCTCTGTAAAGAAAAAAGGGTCTCTGCTATAAACTTCAACATTCAATGCAAGATCATGAAAATTTGGATCAGAGTTATCAACTTGAATGGAAAACTTTGTTCTCCAAAGAGGGTTTGTGTTGGTTGAAGCATCAACTTTGGTTATGTATTTGTTGGTTGGATCAACCCAACCAATAGCATACCATTGACGTTTCCATAGTGAATGTGATGCTCTTACTCCTCGAGCTGATATTAAGCATATTTCAACCCATATTTTCACCATAGAGAGTATAGAAAACAATGGTTTTGATAGAATGTTTAAAGGTAAATGTTGTGTTTGTGTTAATGCAAAAAGTGATAAAGTGTAATGGTTTTGCAGTATTTCAATGACCACTTTACACATGTGAGAAAATATGGTTTTAGTCCTACAAACATGTCTCTTTTGATTTTAGTCCCTCTAGATAAATTTTATAGTTTTTATTCTCTTCAAAAATATTTTGGTTTTAGTCCTAGGGATTATTTTCAAAAATTAAATATTTTTGCAGGGATCTTTTTAAGAAACAAAATATTTTGCAGGAACCAAAAACTATAAAATAGGTTCAATCATCATGTGTCACGTATGTAAATCATCACAAAAATGGGGTCAGGGATTATTTTAAAAAACAAAAAATTTTGCAGGGACCAAAAACTATAAAAAAAATTACAGGAACTAAAACCAAAACGAGACATATTTGCAGGGACTAAAACCATATTTTAGCCAATTCTTTATAAGGGGTGGGTACCTTTTGACTTTTGTCAACATCATGTGTGTGTTTGATTAAGCTTTGGATAGAATTGATTCTCTCATAATTGATTATAACATAATTGATTTGAGAGAATTGATTTATGTTTGGATACAATAATGTAGATTTGATTAAACAAACTAAATTGACATAGTTAAATGTGTATGTTGATCAATAATAAATTTAGATGTATTATTTAATTTAATAAATAATTTTTATATATTAATTTAAAAAATAATAAATATGATCATTAAACCACTAGTTAAATAATGGCCAGAAAAAAAAATCACAAGAAAATTAGCGTTCATACTACTGGACTATACGACTCGTTTTATTCAACACGGTTGCCCAACAAAAATTATAGACACATCAAAAATTCATGTTGGGCAATACATAATTTGTGAAAGGCAAAAGAAGGAAATAAGAATTGATGAAGGGTAATGTTGGAAAGTAATGAGCTCTAATAACCAAAGTATAAAATTAAATGTAGAATTGATTCTACCAAACTCAAAAGTTAGGATTTCTAGCTTCAAAGAAAATTGCTTTTGGACAAGAGAATTGTTTTTGAAAAGCCAAAACAAACATGTGTGAAATTACTTTTTTTCACTTTTGAAGATGTAGAAGTGCTTCTAGACTAACAAGAAGCTAAACCAAACAAGCACGGGTACCCTTTGGCTTTTGATGATGTGTTTATTATTATCCACAACATTTAGAACACAAGCAAGAGAAACACAATACAACCAATATCAATTACTGTGTTCTTTCCAAAATAGTCTAGGCAAAAATCAGGCTGAGAACATGAAATCTTCATCACAACATATTATTACTCATGTAAAGTTCACAAAACTATTGAGCATGAAAATGTCCAACCAACACAAAATGTTGCCTTAGATTTGTCATATCTACAACCTCCTATGCACAACAGAGAGTCCAAATTCTGAATTCCATCTTGTTCCATATGATGTATGTCACAAGATGGTAAAGACCCAACAATAGTATCATTCATCAACATTTGATAAGCACTTTATCAATATACTCATCAATATCATCATATACTCTAGTGTTGCATCTATAGATAAAAACGAGTGAAAGAAGAAATATGTTTCAAACAATCTTAAAAATTCTATTTCGTCCCTCATAATGTGCTGTTGATTAGTCTCTTTGTCAAAATTTGATCAAATTTTGACATTTTAGTAGATGGCATGTCCGATGAAAGTTGGCGCCTTCTTAATAGCTAAAGAATAATAATAATAACTAGGGGGTATATATAACATTTGATGTTTTTTGCTACTTTGTATTTTGATCATAGTTTAGGAATTCACCATTTCATTAATCATTATAGTTTCGTTTTGGTACTTTGTATTTTATATTTGGTATATTATAAAAAGGAATGTTAACTAGTGCCCTTAGCAAGACCTTATTATGAATTAGCCAATGTTAAAGATACTCTTGAAGTTGACAATCAGTGACGGAATCAGGATTTTTGATTATTGGGGGCATCATATATAAAAATTTGTAGCATTAATAATTGTCCTCTAGAATTTTTCATATTATTGAAACTTTGAATGGTTTTCTCATTTTCAATATCAATAAAAGTATATTTCTTTATATAAATAATCGAACAATCATTTAACCGATCATCTCACATTCGATTATGTATCCGGTTCTTGATAATATTCATATTATCAATAAAGAATTTGAGATATATGATGATATATGTGAGCCAAGAGAGAAATGATTTTTAATAAATGTGGGTCAAGATGTTAAAATATCAATTATTGATATATTATACTACTAAAAAAAAGTTTTTGAAAATTTTGTGTAGCACAAGCCCACACATACACAAACATACATCCCCCTGTTGACAATGTTTATGTTATCCGTCTGAAATTGTCAATAATAAAATAACTCTTGATTTCCATATTTATTCTATGTACACGAAATATTTGTCCAAAGTTTGACTCTGGAGTGTAGTAGAAAGGCAGAGTTTCGTTGATAGACTATTAGTTTTTATGGTTCAGTTACCTGACTCATGCTTATTGGCCAGAGACCAGAAGTACTATTTCCTCAAGCTATTAAAATTTCATTTCATACCAAAATTTAGAAATGCCACTTGAAAGTTGTCAAATATTGAAATAACTACTGCTTTTGAACAGATATATTTGAGACGTGTTTGACTTATGTAGAAGTGCATTTGTTTAAGCTTTTTTCTTGAAAATCTACCAATTTAAAAAATAAAAAAAAAAATTACTTTTTGAAGTTTATTGAATGTTTAATTGCTGATTATGTTTAGTAATTATTTCGAGTAGTTTATAGAGAAAAGCTATAATTGTAACTATTTAAAATAAGAAGTGTTTTTTTCTCTTCTAATAATTGTAGTCAAATGAAAATTAGGTTTTGATTCACATAAAATCTCTGAAAATTAAATCATTTTTGTTATACAAGTCATTTTTGTTATCCATAAGTATGGATAGTATGATACACATTCCCGTCTTATTGGATAAATATGATATTCGTGTCAGCCCTATATCTTTGTAATTATTCAATATATGGATAACCCGTGAGTATTAAGGTATCCACGAGTATTCACGAATATCCATGAATTTTTGAAAAACTTCAACTTTTAAACATCCCTACATAATCTATTCAAATTTCATAAATCATATCTAATCCATACAAAATTCATGATTCTTATATAACCCATACAAATTTTTGAAGTAAAAGAAAAGTATAAAAACATCCAAATAAACGTCTAAATTTCATATGCATTCCTCATACCTGATAATAATCTTAATAGTAATAATATATCTTAGGTTTATTCTTAACCTTCAAAATCGTGGCTTCCATGAGTAGGAAATGGTCAAGTTGTCTTGCTCTTTCTCAAGTCCAATCATCTCCCTACTTCTTCATTTTCTCGTTCCTTTCTCTTGAGTGTTGGTTTTGTGAACTTTGACGGACAGGTGAGATTATGAGAAATTTTGAGTTAGAGTTGAAAAATTCAGTGATAGGAGAAAGAAAGGCCTTTACTTGGAGGTGAATTTGGTGTGAGAAAATTTGTAATATCATCTATGGGAAGGTTATTCAATTCACGAGGAACTTTCATGATTAAATGAGGTAAAAGAGAGAAATACATATTTGTTTAGACGAAAAGCTAATCGAGGTAAAGGAACCTCTCTATTTTTATATATTTTTCCATAAAAATGAAGTGATATTTATGTTTATAATTGCTTCGTATCTGCATACGTGTTCAAGAATCGTAGTTGCCAAGATGAGTAAATGCTTACGTATGTAAAGTCATATTCTTGAGAATAATGAGTTACATATGTTGATGATATATTTGAGATATTGCATACGATTAGAAATGTTTATGCATATACGGGGAATCCTATGATCATGCATTTCGTAGTCACATGGTCACCAGAGATGAGTCACGGGGTGCACACCGGAGAGGTGGCACGGGGTCTGTATTCCAAAATGGAACCACCTTATCCAATGTGGATCATTGAGTTTGATAGATGAGTAAGATACCCATCTCCTTAGTGGCGATGTCACAACTATCTACGGAGCGATATTAATTCGGAATCACGTGCATCAACATATAAACATTGCATTAGGAATCGATTCTTAATGAGTTTTATTATGAGCACTATTTTCATACTTGTTTTTGTACGTGAGTTAGAATGAGATCTCTAATTCACGTATAATGTTTATTTCATTTATGCATCTTGCTCTGCTTTTGTATATCTGTTATTTTTGAATTGGTGACCCGTTCAATTGATGTATGGGTTATATGCCATTAGATTATGATGATTTCGAAGGAATCCGAGATACAACAATGAAAGATGATGACTTCACCTTCACGGATGAGTGAATTATTTCACCTTGGGGGTTTAACTCAACCTCAAGATGGGTCACATTTATGGGTAACGTACTCGAGACCACTCACGTAGTTGGTAAGAAGAAAGACTTCAGGATGATGTTAGTGGTGGGTCCAGTACCCAACTTTATGTATTATAAAGTTAAACATCGGCTTAGGAGTCCTTTTAATTTTGGGCAACACTTTTGTCTTTTGATATAAAATTCTCCTTGTGCGTAGAGATGTAACTGTGTCTTGTAAATTATTTAGTTGTCATGCAAATCTCTGTATAACTCAGACCTTCATTTTCAAAATGAACCTTTAATATATTTTGTGAATAAAAATTATCACTAATGTTTAAAAAGGTTTTCCAATTTTTTTAGTTGATATGACTTTAGTGTTAAAATTTGAGGTGTTGCATCAATTTCACAAAGAAATCCTAAATATTGTCAAATGTCAAAATTAGAAACTGTACTGTCCTTGCAAGAGAAAAAATTGCCTTCAACATTAGAGACTAAATGTAGGTATTAAACCTTTTGCTTTCTGCTAAATTGAAAGTCAATTAGTTCTGTTTACGGTGGGAGACCTCTTTAGATCTCCTATCGTAGAAGACTTGATTTTTTTTTTTTTTATTGTTTGTAAAATGGATGGCAACCATTAGATGTATTTAATATTTTTTGAAGATCATAGTATTATCATACCCTCATAACACTAGATTTTTTAGACCATATTATAATCCTTCTCTCTCCCTCCATGTCCGCTTACTTGTCCACCAACAACAGCAACCTCTCAAATATGTGTTCTTATTAATCTTCAATTATTGTTCTTTTTAATCTTCTGGAAACGATTGTGCAACTATACCGACCTGCGGTGCCTCAACGTGGAAGTACCGTTTATCATTTGATGTTATTCAAACTTTTGAATGATTGTTCAAACTTGACTAATTGAAATGGCAGAAAATTCCAAAAATTTGAAATTCCATGAAATTCCAGAAGTATGTTTATCATTAACGGTACTTGCCTCAACCGTCCACCATCATAGATGTTGTTCAAACTTGTTTAATTCCAGAAAATTGAAAAATTATATAGCTCACCCATAAACCTTCACAATAGTAAATTATTCATTTGTATGATTTGAATCACGATTATTACGATGAAGATGGCTGTTTGAACATATCTTGTTAAACCTGATTTTCTTCAGATCTGGAATATTCATCCAATTATTTTGTTTTGTGTAATTTATCCGTCCATCCTTCTTTGTTGAAGAAAAAAGTACAGTGGTGAGTGGTTGAAAGTTGAAACAGGTTGTTGGGAGTAAAGGAAGAAGATGACGAAGAAATGTTTTAAGTGATGGGTAGTGGAGAAAGTGTGAAAAAAATTCTAGTGTGGAGGGATTACAGTAAGATCAATGTTCTTCATCAATCTAATGGTGACAAATGTCATTTTTGTGATAAAAAAAATAAAAAAAATCAATCTTCTCCTACCGGAAACGGCGCCCTGTTTAAAATGTGATCATGTTTTTACACACTCCACCATGACAGCCTCCGTATGTGAGTTCTGTAGATTTCTATTTGTTTTGAACATCTATGTATGCTTTTTTATGCTTCTATTTGTTTTGAACAGCTATGTATCTTGGTCACTTATTGATCTATGGAATTTAATTTGGCTTTTTCAAAAAATCTTTAGGTGTATGTTAAATGGGCTAACCTGCTTTGTATGATAAGGGTGCTTTTTGTAATGACTATTCATCCACCTCAATGTCTCAATTTTCGGTAAACGCTTTTTGTTCATCAAATTATATTGATGTGGTTGGATATGAATTGGTGTCATATTAACATGTATCTTTCATATTTGTAAGCTGTAGAAAAGAGGAATTCATTTATTGGTAAGAGCTCATATATCTTTCATGGTATCTGCAGTACATTCGAACAATTGAACATGTTTAGTACAAATTTTATTGCAGGAGCAATTGAATCAATAGTTTTAACATATACATTCAACAATATAAGTGCAGATTTAACCCATGTTGAAAAAATTTTGTTCTTTGCAGATTTAGTTATAACATATTCATATGAATTAAGTATTTTAAGTGAAAGTTTTCTTCTTTTTTGGACTGATTGTATAGAAAAGGAATGCTTTAAAGAAAGAAAATGATCAAGAAGAGATGAAAGGTTTAAAACAGGAATCTTTTTAATGGAATGGAAAAACCCACCACAAATGCAGTTGGACAGCAATGCTTCAAAGCAAGGCGTCATCCATTATTTATGGAGATTGTTTATATAGAGATATGTCTCCGGAAGTTGAAAAGTGTTTTTTACTTTATGTTAGGCTGCATTTGCATTCCTTTCTAACTGTAAAATGCTTAATTTAATTAAAAAAAGAAAAAAACAAATAGCTTTAAGTCTTACTTATACAAGAGTAGTTTAAGCCTGACCGAATCATCTACACGGTAGATCCTGTGACAACCCATTATATAAACATGACGTTAGTCAATTTACCCCCTCCGTCAAAAAATTTCTGTTAGTAAACATGACGTTTTGCAAATATTCCCCTGAAGTTTTGCACTTATGTGCAAAATGCCCCCAAACTTAAAAATTTATATTATTTTATTCTTAAAAACAAACAATTAATAGTTAAATATTAAAGCTAACTATTAATTTTGAAGTTTGGGAAAACTAAATACATATATACATCAAAATAGGGAAAAATGTGTATTTTTAAAGTGACAATAATGGTTATTTCTAATAGACAAATTATTATTTTTAGAGGTTTATAAACAAATTAATAATCAGATTTAAATTTATATTTTTTCCTTCACCATCTTAGTCTTTTAACTCCTCCAACTCCTTCAACAATTTGCTCAAACCATTTAAACTACACAACCCTCAATATTAATCCACAAATCATCTCATTATTGTCACTTTAAAAAATACATATTTTCCCCCATTTTGGAGCATATTTTGATGTATATATGTATTTAGTTTTCCCAAACTCCAAACTTAATAGTTAGTTTTAATATTTAACTATTAATTGTTTGTTTTTAAGAAAAAAATAATATAAATTTTTAAGTTTGGGGGGCATTTTGCACATAAGTGCAAAACTTCAGGGGGTATTTGCAAAACGTCATGTTCACTAACAGAAAAATTTGACGGAGGGGGTAAATTGACTAACGTTGTGAAATTTCAGGGGCGTAATTGAAGTTTTGTTAATTTCAAGGGGTAATTGATGAAACTTATAATTTCATGGGGGAAATTGACTATTTACTCATTATTGATTCTTTAACATTTTTTTTTCTTTTTTTCAAAATAATTATCACTTTACAATATCAATGCAACATTTATTACTACCTCCGATCCTATTTACAAGAGACAATTTACTTTTTAGATACATTGAATAATTTATGTATTTGGTTTAGGTTCTTGACGAGATACATACATTATTCAATGTATCTAAAAAGTCAACTGTCTCTTGTAAATAGGACCGGAGGGAGTATTTTTTTTCACTATTATACCCTTATTTATTGAATTTTATTCAATTTAACTACTCCACTAACTACAATTAATAAAGGTCTTTTAGTAAATGCTATTAATTTTATCATTGAAATCAACATAATTAATCATTTTCTTAATAACCTTAAATAAACCTTAAACGACTAATATTGTGAGATTAAGAAAGTAAAACTATCACCTATGTAAAGCTATCATCTACTAGCTTGTTTGGATGTGCGGTGGAAGCAGCTTTCTCGCATCCCAAGGCAAAAATTGCCGTGATTTGGAAAAGCTACTATATGTAACTTCAGTATAAATGTGGTTTCTACCGTGATTTTGTCTTGATGTGGAAATTGTACCGTAGAGCCAAACACAAACTAAGAGAATTGGAGTACAAATTTCTATCCTGTACAACGTCATAATCACAGCTGCAGAAAATTTTTCGAGTACCGTGCCACAGTATTTGACGACCCACTACTCTGATTATCTCATTGCCAAGTTAAACCTAATCAATAGCCAAACTAAATGGGCCACCCCTTATAAAAATTTCTAAGCAATTAAAATAATCAACTTAATCCCACAGCAAACCATTAGGGATGAACAGTTCTCCCCCAATAGGACTAAAGACATGTGTTTGGATTTTGATATTAATCCTCATTTCTTTGAAGTTTGTATATGTTTTTGCACAGACTTTATTGAAATATGTTAACTAAGTTGTTACACTTGGAAGCTTGGATTTGGATGCTTTTCTTGATTGTCATGCCTTTTTTTTTTGCTTTTTGCTCAGATAGTGAAACATCTTATATCCTGAATTACAAACCAAATGGTTTGCTAAGAGGGAACAGTTTGAAGTGTGGCCATCATATGTTAAAAGGGAACTTTGGAGACCTTTAGTTTTCGAAATTAATGCATGTACAATTATAGAAATGTGGTGTCGACCTCTTCAAAAAAAGAAATTTGGTGTTGATAATTTGGAGGTCTCTAATCTACTCGATGATTTTGAAGTAGTTCTTCAATTAAAATAAGTTATAACCAAGTCTCTAAACTTATTACTTCTTAGATAAACTGATAATATTAATTAGAATTTTGTTTAGATTAGATATTTGTTATTATTTTTCCAAACAAAATTCTAATTAATATTATCAGTTTACTTGAGAAGTATAAAGATAGATAATTTAGTAAATATTATATACAAATTAATTATACTATTGATATTTTTTTAAAGAGAATTATACTATTGATTTTTTTTTAAGAGATGTGAAAGGTACAAAAGGGGCTTTTGTATATGGGGACAGAGGGGGTAATAGCTCATAACTAGGTAATGGGACTTCGTAGAAGACTCCCTATACCTAGCGGGGAGTTGCAATAAGTGTTATCTTGTCACAGCGTGTAATTGGAACTATTATTTCAAACATTCAACAACACTCTCTCAAAAAAAATCCAGATTTAAGATTAAGAACTAAAATTGTCCATTAACAGCAATAGAGTCGAAGTAATGTTTCCTCCGTCATCACCGACCTAAATTAGGCCTTTTGAAAGGATAGTTAAAAAATGTTTTGATGTTTTAGTGTCCAAGTTGAATACTGGTGGTTAAATAAGACAATCTACATTAACATTGAGATCAAGAAGCTACGTGATGTAAAACGAAATGCTACACCGCATCACAGAGAAACAAAGTTGTAGGAGTAAGGTTGTAGATGGTTATAAACCATCCTCAAAGAGACAACTTTACAACTAGAAAGCCCAATTCATTTCAAAGGAAATGATTGACAATTAGAAAAACAAGTTTGAGCTGAGGAGCATATTTATGTAACTTCGTAATGACCAACTACTAATGAAAGTTCCTTCCACATTAAGATAATGTGCAATATATTGAACCTGGATCCTGCCAATATAAAAAAGCACGTCATTGACCTAAAATTAGAAACAACAAAAATAAACACCAATAAGTAATTTCATATAACTAAAAAGTAAAAAGAGTACAAGTATTCTCCATTATCAGCAAAAGAGTTTTGTAATGTTACACCCATCATCATTGATCTAAAATTTGATTGCAAAGAATGTCTTTTGAAAGAATATTTAGAACAAGTTTTGATGTGCTGAATTTAACACCAAGTCCTAGTGTGTTGCTTATTTCAGACACCCTTTTGAAAAATTGAAAATACAAGTGCTAAATTAAGAACATAGAGATGTGTTTTTCAAGCCAACACAATTAATAAACTAAGCAACATTTTGCTGTCATAACCAACACGATCCACACAAATGAAATCAGGAGATCAGCTGGAAAAGCAAATCCTTCATGTTTTAATTTTAAATATTTAAACAACCATATTTAAAAGAATACGTAAAATTCTGCAAGATCTTTCAATAAAAGCATGTTGACATCGGCAACTTTGAAAGGGTGGCGCTTGTGAGAGACCAAGCATAAAAATGAAATTCTTACACAAGCATAAAAAAAAAAGTATCTTTTAAAATAAGACTAATCATTTTAGAATCAATCTAGAGGCTAGGTGGATTCAAATGAAGAATCCAAAAATCAATTTAAGTCTTCAAAATCACTTTTTGACATTAATTTATACTGATTAAAATTTCCCTTAAGATTAAAACCAACTAAAGTGTAACAAACATTAATCTCTCAAGCAAGAGTGTGTAATTTTCCTTACGAATATATTATTTGTTAATATCACGGTTGTACCTTCACATGATTCCTTCAACGCAGACTTGAGATCTTTTTGACCTGAAATCACAAGAGAGTAATTTTCCATATTATTACAACCGCAAATTTAAAGATAAATAAATTGCACCATCAAACATCTGAATTATACAAGAATTGCATAGAAAACGTATTATTATAACAAGTATAAGATATTCAACCTAGTATAATATGGTTAAATACTTTCTGAAATATAATTTAAAAGTTAAAAAATATACAAAGTATAAACCACCAACCAAAATTTATGTTCATTAGAGTTTGACGAAATAAAAGAGAAACAAAAAGAAATTATACAAGTAGAGATAAAAAAATGATAGCTATATGTAAAGTGAATATATAAGTAAAAGATTGATTGATTTAGTCAGTGGTACCTCCTCGTCTCCTAAATATCCTCCACTCTTCCAACCAGATTCTTTGATTTCCTACACAAATAAAAAATACAAACAATTAAGTATTTAGAAAAGTAATAAATAAGTTAAATCAGATGAGAATAGACCAATTTCAAATCACTCATCATAATTTAATATATCTAATAATAATATAATCACAATTCATACATATTTTCATACATTCCTTTCTATCTAGTTAGCGGAAACATCAAATCGGCAAGGGCACCACAATTTCAACTTGCCACAAAATCCCAAAACTTAACTTTTTTATTTAAAAAACCAAATAGACAAGAAGACTAAAAGTAGCCTAAAGCATAACTATGCTCGATGCAAAAATTTTACCTTTCGTGCTAATCTTTCGGCCTCCCTAACAGTCCCTCTCCAAAGCAAAACATTCTCACATGGTGCCGGATACACCGGTAGCTTCTTGCCTGAAAAATAAAATACTTGTACTAATTATTTCCTATGACACTTTTGTTCTTTAAAATTGCAAAGAAAAGGCAGAGAGCATACACTCCTCACCTGTATGTCTCTCTATCATTTCAAGTTGTCCCGCTTCATATGGGTTCACAAAAGAAATGGCAGCATTAACATGACCAGTCCATCCCACACGATGCATATAATCCTGTAGATCACAAGGTCAGGAACTAATTAAAGCCAGCTGTGAACTTTTAATTAGTTTTATTGTTGATATTTATTTTAGTATAATGTGTTAGTATCTTTACGAGTTATGATAGGATTGCATTCCTATTTTGATCATATCTCATGTATATAAATAGTTGGTTTTCAACCTTTTCAATCAATGAAAAATATTCATATTCAAAAATTATTAATATGCCAAAACACGTCAACAAAAGTATAAAAGCATTATATAGCACATCTTACATTGGGATCTCTAGGTATGTTGTAGTTAATCACCATATCTACCGCTGGAATATCTAGTCCCCTCCTAGCTGCTTCACTACAAAGGAGAATATTGAACTTTCCAGACTTGAACGCATTCAGGGCTCCTAGTTTCTTTGCCTATAAAAAAAAGTTATCATATAAAGAATTAGGCATATTTCTTGTTGGTGGTTTAGAAGAAATTACAATTATAACACAGGACTTTTAGTACAGTTACCTGGCTCATATAACTAATAATTGGGATGGCTCTGAAATCAAGATTCTTAAGAATTAAAGCCAGAAGAAACGCTGAACCACAAGTCTGAGTGAATACCGTTGATTTTCTTCCAGTCATTTCAGTGAGAATGTATACAAGGTAGCAATCCTATGCAAGAAGCATGCAATTGATGAACACAATCAGTGAAAGCATAAATAATAATAGTTTCTTATTCACAAAATCTTATTCGGTATTAAACTAAATAAAAAACTTCTACTTTTCTAAATCTATTGTATTTGTGTCATGTATCCTCGATTGTATTATTGTATATCTCTGGCCAAGTACAAAGCAAACAGTAGTTATATTCTAATTATGCCAACTTATGAGAATTTCACATCTACATGGGTAACATCTACATCTACATAGGTAACACTTGGAACAGAGGCAAACTGGAACTCAATCTGTTCTACTAATTTTAATAAACATCAAACAAAGCTCATTCTAATTTGTTCTCTTCTAACAAACCACCATAGTAACCATCCACTCATAAATTTTTCTGTAGTATCACATCCTTGACAGCCTCACCAAGACACATTTATAAAGTATAACTCACTTTAGGTAAAAGAATAATATAGAACAATTTCATTTGAAGCAGGACACTAAAACATGTGTTAAAAACCTTAAAAAAAAAACTGACTCGACATCTCTTATCTCTTATCTCTTCTCTTATTAATAAAGTTTAACCCGTCTCGCTATACTTAACCTAATTTTAACCTAATTTTTCCCTCCACACTTTTTACATTTAATGTTTATCTAAATTCAAATTATGTTCCTAATTTTATGTTATTTTTTTGGAAAGAAATTACCCCGCCCTATATAACTCTGCTTGCAATTTAATCCTTCTTACTATCATGTCGCCCGCCCTAACCAGTTGCAATTATAAAGTCAAATAATAATTTACCTAATTGAAACAGTTAACTTAATTTCATCCACATCTATAGCCTAATATGTTTCCTTCAATGATTTTTTGCCATATTTTATGCGCCCCTCCCTAGTTATTCTAAAATCAAATCAGATTTCCCAACCATAATTTTTCATAATATAATTGCATTAAAGATGGTACATTTTCATTAACGTTGAATAAGCTTTGTGAATATCACGTGTAATTTGGAGTATTTTCTGTTAATTGTTGACTCTGCATGCCATTGATTGATTTAAATTACAGAAAGTTTTCCTGCATGATAAAGGAGTTTGGTTCTCATGTGCCCCCTTAAAACGATGGGAATATACACCAATTAACGTAAATTGTGGAGAATGTTGGGATTTAAATTTCAATGATAATCGCATTTATTGTTCATTCCAATTAAAAGATCAAAATCTGTGCCGGGTCGATGTCATGTTACAATATCAAGGTCGATGTCATGGACATAATATGATATGGTACAGTACCAATGTCTATGATAATTAATATTATGAATTTAATTAGAACAATTATGACATTCAACTAAACTATTTTGTTACATGTTACTGCCAAATATTACTTTCGCACGGGTCGATGGTCTAGTTTCAAAGAATTTTCCCTTCAACAAGGGTAGTATGAAATAGCCTTTAAACAGCCTCTGTTGGGTTAAAATCCAATAGTAAGAAATTCAACAGTTTTTGGACAAAGGAGAAGACAAACCTTAAGCATTGCTGGCATAAAGCAACTCTGCTGCAGCTGTGTGACCACAGTAGAATATTTGGAAGATACATCAATCTATACAGAATAAAAAAATATCGTGAATATAAGTAAAATACAGCTCCTTCCGGTAAAAGATGCTTAAAATTACACTTCCTTCTGGATGAAATAATATGTTACACTACAGTCTATCTTAATGTACATAAACCAACTGGTTAGCAAACCACCTAAGCGCATTTTTAAAAATTTCATTTTCTAAATCCCCTAACTTCCATTTTATCTGCTTAGGAATAAAGTTCAAAACTAACTTCGACAATAGTAATTAAAATTGTCCATATTGGACTGTTGTATTTTTCAAATAGTCCAAGAGAAGGCATTAAAACCAACTAAGTGTAACAAATATTAATCTTCCAGGGCGGGGGAGGGGGTAATTTTCCTTATGAATATGGTATTTGTAAAGATTAGGTTGTACCTTTAGAGGGTTCCTTAAAGACAATCTTTGGATCATATGGACCTGAAATCACAAGAGTACAGACAAATGTAAATTTGAAGATAAAGAAATTACGGAGTCATGAATTGTATGGAAAATGAATTACAATAACAAAATATATGATATTCAACCAAGAATAATATGATTAAATACTCTGAGCTTGAGAGGCTTTATCAAATTTCGTTATAAATAATAGAAATAGGTTGACTCGGTAATAGTAACAACAATGGTTGTATAAACCTACATATTTACCTTCTCTGTCATTGTAGATGAAAAAAGAAAAGTTCTCCGCTCACTAGGAATTATTGATAAAATATCATTTAGTTGTTGTTCCTCGAACTGGTCATTCAACAGCAGATCTGCCTCATGTATGACCTACTCAAAATGCAAGGTAGTAAAACTTTGACTAAACACCAGATATATGAAATTGTAGAAAACAAGGTATATTAAATATTTCATTTTGTAATGTAAAAATGAAACAACACAACATAGAAATGTAATCGTACCAGGTATTTTAATCTAGCAAGAGAAAATCCTTGGGTTAGTCTTAAGTGATAAAAGACTTGTCGAAGGGTTCCAACCTTGAAGAGTAAGAAATAAACAATTAGAAGGAGAAGCAGCAGTAGTAAGTTGAAATAATAAAATTTCAACAAAGTAAAACTTACAATAAGATGAGGTTGCTGTAAAATCTGGTTGGTTTGATCTATGATGTCGTTCGCTTCAACAAGCTATAAAAAATAGATGATTGTATTAGTAACCAGTGACATAAAATTCATGATTTAAGGAAAAAGTATAAGAACTCACGGTAGCACACTTGACACCAAATTGAGAACCTAGAACTTGAAAATACTCAGCAATACGAAAAACAAGGTCCCTGGTTAAAGAAAATGGTTAGTTAAATAAATATGAGTGATAAGATAAATGATTATGATCGGGTATCTATGTATCTAAGAAGTACCTTGAGGGAGACAGTACACAAGCAAAGGACGTGTTTAGGTTGGGTCCGGCTTCTAAGAGGGCCTGCAATATAGGAAGAACAAAAGCCCCGGCCTTACCAGAACGCGGTGGTGAAATTCCGATCACATCATCTTTTCCTGTCAGAAATTGAATTAATGCAAAGGAACGCTAATGATAATAAACATGGAAAATTTGAGTTTAAAAATCAGATTACATCTAACCCACCTTGTAGAGCAAGGGGAATCACTTCTGTCTGAATCTTAAGTGGACTATACCAACGCATTTTTTCACAAGCTTCCACCAATTGAACAGATAAGCCCAAATCCGTAAATGATTTCATTTCTTCTGACCTATGAATAAAAATCAAAACCAATTCAATAAATAACTAAAACATACATGATTATTTTTTAAAACAAAAAACATACATGATTATTGAAAACTGGAGAAGGAAAATCCGAACAAGTTTATGGCGGGCGACAAACAATTGCTGCTGCGTTTTCTGGGCGAGCGAGCGAGACTCAATCTTCTATTGTGTATCCCTATCGCAGCCTAAGTCGTGTTTTGGTTATGTAGCAACGTATTCTTGATATATATCTCCTTTTTATAACAATATTTTAATTTAAAACACCTCTTATTTAAATTAATGTCTATTAAAAATACAATCTTACCCTTTCTCAATTTTTTGACACTCGTCAAAATAATATCCTTTTGGTCTTTTGCTACAACTTCCCCCCTTATTTTTCTCTCTTAAAAACAAATTAAAACAAATTCAACCATAAAACACGCTAGTTTAATCTTTTTTAATGAACAAACAAACTTAATATTAATCTCAATACAAACAAATTTAGGTACCGTTTGGCCAAACTTTTTTTTTTTTTTATCTAAAAGCTACTTTAAAATAAAGTTAAAACTGTTTGGTTTCTTTAGTTTTTTAGTTCTAAAGTTATTTTTAAGTTAAAAGTTGTTTGGCAAAATATAGTACAAAATTTTTAAATTTATTATTTTTTTGGTGGTGTCCGATGTTTGAACCCGCGACCTTGCATATATTTATACATTGTCTATATCAACTGAGCTAAACTAGATAATAGTTTTTTTTTCTTTCAATTATACTGTATAACAAATTTTGTTATAAGAATATCATATTTTTTGTGTTTAAAATAAGAATTTATATTATATGGTATTATATTTGTTACATTGCTGGTGTCATTGAAAAAGATATGTTAAGTTTTTTTAATAAGAAAAAGATATGCATAGTTTATTACAATATAAATGTGTAAAATATATATAAGTATAATTTTTTTAGGCATCTATACTTGTACTTTTAATTAAAATCAAAATTTTATAAAAATAATAATTGTACGCATTACGCAACACTAAAAAAATTATACGCATTAGCGTAACAAAAAAAACAGACATACGGACATAAAATAACTCTAAACACTAGTGTGTGTGTGTGTGTGTTTGTGAGGTTGAAGAAAGGGAATAAAAATATTTGGTGTCATTCAATGACAGCATGAATAAAAATATTTGTGAGGTTGTGATAATTAAACGATATTAAAATTAAATATATAAGTGATAAAAAGATAATAAAATTCCTTCAAAAATATATAATAAAATTAAATTGATCCTCCATTAAAAAAAAATTATATGGACCAGTTAAAAAAAATGGAAGAAAGAAACAAATTGAAAAATAATATTTATTTTCAAAAAAAAAAATTGAAAAATAATATTAAAAAATAAAAGAAAAGGTTGCCTGCGTGAGTTGAAGAGAGGTGTTTGTGAAATAAATTACGGATAAGTAGTTTTTTGAAGTACCATTAAACAACTTTTTTTGTTAAAGCTCATTTCATTCAATTTTATGCATTCTAAAAAAAATATTTTTTTCGAATGTATTTTATTGATATTGTGTTTGACCTAACTTTTCCTTAAAAATATAGAGAAGCTGGGCCAAACGGTACCTTAATCTTAATCTTAGGTACCGTTTGGCCAGGCTTTTTTTCGGTCTAAAAGCTACTTTAAAACAAAGTTAAAATAAAGGTCTTTAAGAAAAAGGCTAAAGTTGTTTGGTTTCTTTATTTTTTTTTAGTTCTATAGTTATTTTTGAGTTAAAAGCTGTTTGACAAAACATTGTAAAAAACTTTGAATTTATTATTTTTTTGGTGGTGTCTGGGGTTCGAACCCGGGACCTTGCATATATTTATGCATTGTCTATAAATAAAAAACTTTGAATTCATTATGAATTAACATAATAAATAAAAAAATGTCTAAAATATTTTTTGAAGGGAAAAAATGTTTAAAATATAAAAGATATATTTTTACCAATACTATATTTACTCAACGACGTTTATTTTGTGTAACATGAATATATTGCTTTCTTCGTCACGCTCAATCATATATTCAAAGATAACATCTATAATATGTATATGTGTGTGTGTATATATAATGAGAATAATTGGTTTTTTCTTTTCCAATTATATAATATTATATTATATAATTTAGTGTTGGTCAAAAAGATAAGAATTTATATTATATAATATTATATTTGTTACATTGCTGGTGTCATTGAAAAAGATATGTTTAGTTTTTTTAATAAGAAAAAGATATGCATAGTTTGTTACAATACAAATGTGTAAATTATATATAAGTATAATTTTTTTAGGCAACTACACTTGTACTTTTAATTAAAATCAAAATTTTATAAAAATAATTATACGCATTACACAACACTAACAAAAATTATACGCATTAACATAACAAAAAAAAACAGAAAGAGGAACATAAAGTATTACTCTAAACGCTAATGTGTGTGTGTATTTCCGTGGTTGAAGAAAGGGAATAAAAATATTCGGTGTCATTCATTGACATCGTGAATACAAATATTTGTGAGGTTGTGATGATCAAAAGATATTGAAATTAATATATAAGTGATAAAAAGATAATAAAATTTCTTAAAAAAATAGATAATAAACTTAAATGGAACCTCATTAAAAAATTAAATGGACCGGTTAAAAAAAAAATGGAAGAAAAAAGCACATTGAAAAAATAAAACAAAAGGTTGCCGGCGGGAGTTGAAGAGAGGTGCTTGTGAAATAAATTGCGGAGAAATAGTTTTTTGAAGTAGCATTCAACAACTTTTGGTTAAAGCTCATTCCATTCAATTTTATGCATTCCAAAAAAAGTATTTTTTTTCGAAGGTACTTTATTGATATTGTGTTTGGCCTAGCTTCTCCTTAAAAACGTAGAAAAGCTGAAAAAAAGCCGAGCCAAACGGTACCTTAATCAAAAGAAATCTTACCCCTTCTCTAAATATGAAACTTAATGTCTACCAAAAATACAATCTTACCCCTTCTTAATTTTTTGACACGTCATCAAGATAATATCTTTTTGTCTTTTGCTTCAACTTCCCTCTATTTTTCTCTCTTAGAAACAAATTAAAACAAATTCAACCGATAAAACACACTAATTTAATGATTTTTAATGAACAAACAAACTTAATCTTAATCCTAATCAAATCAATTTTTTTTTTTTTATAATTCAACTTCTAAATATTTAAAAACAATTTATAATATGTTTCTCTCCCTCTCCCTCATATAAGATACTAAAAAGATTAGAGTATTCAGAAAGCCAACTGTGCATGGGGCATAGGATGGATAATACTTAGGTGACATTAGTGATATTACCAACCACAATGTTACAAGTGTGCAAAACAACAAAAAAATCTAGCGAAAGAAAAAGAAGAAAGCCACATGTGACATTGTGGTTGGCCAATGTCACCAATGTCACCAACCACAATGTCACCCAAGTGCTACCCGACATAGGATAATATCATCCCTCTTTAAATAAAATTGTTTCTAGTAGCTATATATCAAGACTTTTTCTATTCACACCCCATATATTTTTTATTACACCCAAATTTTCTTAATTTTTTTTTATAATAACAAAATTGTCCTTTTATATAAAATTTTCTTAAAACCTGATTTTATTCATTGTCACTAAGTTTCATTCTTTTTTTTTTTCTAGAAACGATCAATCAATCTGATGTTCAATCGATCTTTATGGAAGATTAAATAGTGAATTAAAACATCTTTCATTAATACTTGATTGCATATAATTAAAAGTGAATTTCTTATTCTTTTTCAATAAAGTTAGTTTTCAACTTTTTCTTCTTGTTCAATGTTAACTTAAATTAAACAGATTCACGAATCTACTTAAACTGAATTTATATGTACATACTTAAAACAAGATTATGTAGACTTAAACCCAGTTTACATAATCTAATCAAACTTGAGTTTAAACATACACTCTTAAATTCATTTTATATGACGTTCTTAAACTAAATTTTACATGTGGAATTGGCTGTGTAGGTTACCAAATTTGAAAAACAAAATGTAACTGTTCTTTTCTTTCTTATTAAAAAACAACCGCATGCACTGGAGATAATATCCATGGGGGAGTGGATATTTTATGGTTGGGGATTAACAAGTCATTCTTCCATTTTCAAAACTGCCTTCTAAAGCACTCAACATCCCATTCCCACATAACCCAATTAAAAGATGGTTATAATAAAAACGTGGAAAGGCAAAGGAAGAAAGAAGAAGACATGATGGAAATGGTTGAGAAAAAGGCCATTTGAAACTACTATTGGCCTTTGGTAACTATCTATGTTAGTCTAATTTTCCACCAATTTAATTAACTGTTATTTTTAATTCAAAGAAAATGTCATTGTTGTCTCATGTCTCCTTTAATAATGTTACTATTATCTCATTTGTTTATTTGCTCTATTTATCAATAATAGAAAGAAGAAGAAACAAATGAAAAGGAAAAGGGATATAGATGAGCGCCCGGCAACAAAGAGGAGGGGTCAGGAAAATTTAGAGAAAGAAAAATAGAGTAGATAGGTTGTGACGGAAACAATGCATTGAGTAAATGGTGGGTATACGGTGGCCATCTACCAAGTAGGTCACGACGGCAATCAAAACAGAGTTACGAGTTTGGCAATTTCCTTCATGAAGGAGACAACACATTTCATCTTTGTCTTTGTGTAGCATTTTCATGAACGTAACTGAGTGACTCATGTTTTAATCACTACCATGAATTCTTATTTTAGTACTAAGTTAAAAATGTTCTTTCTATCATACTTTCTATGATTCTATGTAATTAAAATCTAAATTCCCTTCATAGTGGAGGACCTTATATTTTTTTTATTTCACTACACATCAAAATTCAAATTCATTTCTTTAATTTTACTTCCAATTTGTAATTTTGAAAATAATGTAGTTAGAACATTTCATTTTCTAACTGCATTGTGTTTTTATACAGTTTAAACTTCAACTAATCTTTCATAAACTCCTTACAATATCTAAAATATTTTACAACCAATCTTTTAAGAGATTATCAGGTTAATTTCACGTTAATGATGCGATTATTGTCCATATTATTTTCATTCAATTTCACATTTTACATATTTCGCACTGTTTCGACGATCAAGAAGAAACAAATCCAACACTAACAATTGTTGTTGAACTATCCTATTGCATGCTTTCCTTTCCTCTTCCTCTTTTTTTATTTGATTTTAGATTCAATATGCATTGATTAGCTCTTAGGTGATTATATTGATCAATTGTTTGTTCAACAGTTTTCCTTCTTCAATTTTTGTCATTGGTTCTGGCTATTATTAAATTTTCATGTGAGTTGCTGGTTTTGATTTTTAAACCTCATTCATTTTTTTCTTATACTCAGATTGATATTCCATCGTTTTTTTTCAAAAACTTGAAATAATATCTTCTTTTTAACAAATCTTTGTATTTGTAGATGAAGTTTCGTGTTTATAGAATGTGGATGCAAAAAGCAACATCTTAATAGTGAATTTTTGTTGTACAGTATTCATTATCCTACAACACTAACAGCCTCATTATACTACAATTTTCATGTTTGTATACTATGGGTGTGTTTGTTATATGGATGAAAAAATAAAGCCTTGGAATGAACTTTCCCAGCAATACAATAATGAAAATTATATTCCTAGGAATTTTTTAAATAGTGTTTGTTTACCATTTTAAACCCTTGGAATTTTTGTCAAAATATAAAATGTTTTTTAATTAAAAAAAAGAAAAGAAAAATCATTAGCTACATTTTTTAGTCATCGTGGGAAGATTAAATGGTAAAATAGGGGTATTAGTTGGTTATATAGTAGAACGTGGGTTTTTGCTCAAAAAAAGAGTAGAACGTGGGTTATCATTTATGGGAATTCAATTTTTCCAACATTTTTCATGGGAATAAAAATAGCTAAACTTTAGGTAGAATAAATTCCCGGATATTATTCATTTCTGGATATATCATTTATGTTCCTTTTTACCAAACACAGTAATGTTTTTTTCCCATTCTCTATTCCCAGGAATGTACTTTTTATCTCCCAAACAAACGCCTCCTATATAATTTTTTGAAGTTAACACTTGCTCCATATTTTTTTAATTATATTTCGATGAATTTTATTTTGTTTTGGATCTACAAAATACATTTAGAATGAATGAATGCACCCAGAGGACCGTTGATACACTTCTTATTAAATGATACAATGTTTGCTTCTTAGTAGTTTTCAATTTGTTTAAATACATTTCAAATACTTTTTTTATTACTTTTTTTAATCTTATTTGAAGCTTATTTGTTTTTATATTGGTTGTTCTCTTTTCTTTTAAAAAAGGCCGAATTTGACATGTTTTTGTTTAATTCCTCTTTTTTATATTTGATATAAAAACGGTAACGACCTATGATTATTGGAAAATTTGTGATCATATCAGATGTACAGAGAACAAATTTTTTAAAGAAATCTATGTTTTGTGAGTGGTGACACGAGTGGTGACACTTCATTAAATTAGTTAGGGGAACAACTTCTATTTCTAATTAGTATCATGCAGATAATCCCGCCACAAATAAGACGGGGACAAAAGAAGAGGAAATACAGGCACTATGAGAAAGATAAAAATAAAATAAAGAGAATGATTAAAATGATTTGATGTAAATAGGAATTCAGCTGTTAGTTGATATGAATATTCCTTCACTTCATGGTTCTTAAAAAATATGAGTAATGATATTTATCGATTCTCATTCAACTTTTTTTATAACAAAAACAGTATAAAAAGAAAGAGTAAAAACACAATAAGAGCATGAGAGAGAGCAATGGTGTGCGTGTGAGAGAGAAATCCTAAAATCTATTTTAAAATGATTGTACAATTATAATTTTTCAAAAAACACACCGGTTACCTCATAACCTCTTCAAATATTACTCTTTCTACATGGTGTTAAATAATTATATTTGTGTAGTTTTTTCTACATTACTCTCTCTTGTTTAGAGAATATTTTACCCTTTCAAGATTTCAACCAATCAAAATGCAATATACAAATGTAACATTAAATGTCAAATAAATGACTCGTTCTTTTTTTCTTTTTAAATAAAATAATTAAGTTTAATCCTAATGTAACTTTTAATTTTTATTTAATTATATTTGGGTATACAATCTTAATTAATTTACACTATAGGGTTTGTAACAATTAAAATTTCACATCAAATTCAACTCATCTTTCATAAATTATGTTCCCGTCCAAAACCTAGAACAACGTAACACAGTTCCTTCTTCATTCTTCTTCTTCCCATCTTGATTGATTGTTCAATTGTCACCGTTTCCAATCATCGTGAGAATCGCTGTCGCTCGTTTGATTTCAGACATCATGAGAATCGCAGTTATTTCCAAAATCACATCAGGTATCACCAACTTATATTTCTTATTGATTTGATTTACACTATCGTGAGAATCCTATCGTTGCTAATCTAGGCCTAGATTACAAATTGAATCCTAGTTTCTTGATCTGAAATCTATCGTGAGAATCCTATAGTGCTATTTCAAAATATTTAGGGGCTAAATTGAATGGTTGTTACAAATTCGCATGCCATTACCAACATATCAATCCACTCACTTTGATCAAATCCAACAGAACTCGATTACTATAGAGCCATGTTATATTATTTTACAATTTCGATTACTATAATGCATTGTCATCTTGCATTATGATTTTGATAACCATATTTCTTGCAGCTTTCATGTGATATGTGACATTTGCAGGAAGAATGTCAGTCTCAATGTAAATACTCAGTTGAGATCTTTCAAAATGTTTTCCTTTAAAATCATCTGGCTTTAATTCAATGCACATCTGGTCTCTTAGCTTAATGTATTATTCTTCAACAAATGTCTAAGGAGTTAATACTAGTTTAGTTGTGTTGGATGAGTCTTCTAATTTAAAATCTTCAATTTAGAGGCACATGCAAGAAGTTAAAGCCTACTAATTGTTCCCTTGTTGTAAAGTGAGAGTCATCGGATTGAGTGAATGATGTGACGAGAATGGTTGAACTGATGATGCAAAGGCGTATATATTGACTCTGCATCATTGATTCAAGCTCTCTGATGTGTGGACTTTAATGGAATATACAAATGGTCTTTCTTTTGGTTTATTAGTCTACCAATCATTTTTAAAATGTGAGGTTCAGACACATTTTCGTCATGATCATAATGAAACCATGAATTTCTCTTGTTGTTGTTGTTTGAAGCTATGTTGTCAATTGGGCGCTATAGGCAGCAGCGGAGCCCTTCATGGGCTGGGGTGGGCCACGGCCCACCTGGAAAAATTAAAAAATCAACGATTATAGGTGTATTTTACGAGATTTTATGCAATTTTGTGTTGGTTTTATGTTTTGGTTGATCCAAATTCCTGCAAAGTGGTGTAGTGGCCCACCCGAAAATTTAAATAATTCAATTATAGATCTAATTTGCGAGACTTTGTCCTTCTTGGTTTAAATAATTCAATTATTGATTTCAGATCAAAAAACTAGGATTCAATTTGTAATCTAGGCCTAGATTAGCAACGATAGGATTCTCACGATAGTGTAAATCAAATCAATAAGAAATATAAGTCGTGATACCTGATGTGATTTTGGAAACAACGGCGATTCTCACGATGTCTGAAATCAAACGAGCGGCAACGATTCTCACGATAATTGGAAACATTGGCAATTGAACAATCGATCAAGATGGGAAGAAGAAGAATGAAGAAGAAACTACAGGTTATGTCTGTTCTAGGTTATGGACTGGAACAAAATTTATGAACCATGGGTTGAATTTGATGTGAAATTTTAATTGTTACAAGCCCTATAGTGTAAATTAATTAAGATTGTATACCCAAATATAATTAAATAAAAATTAAAAGTTACCTTAGGATTAAAATTGATTATTTTATTTAAAAAGAAAAAAATGAATCATTTATTTGACATTTAATGTTACATTTGTATATTGCATTTTGATTGGTTGAAATCTTGAAAGGGTAAAATACCCTCTAAACAAGAGAGGGTAATCTAGTTCTCACATGTTATAGACCCCTAACTAATTTAAATACAAAACAGCCCCCTATGTTTTGATTCTTTGGCAGTTTTGGACCCCCAGTCCATTGTTGACTCGGTCAACGCTGATGTGGCATCCTAAGTGAGGTGTCTCGTGTCAATTTTCTGTTTTGTTTTTTGCCTTGGGGGTCCAAAACTGCCAAAGAATCAAAACATAGGGGGCTGTTTTGTATTTAAATTAGTTAGAGGTCCATAACCGCAACTTTTGGAAAGATAAGAGTCTAAAAGTGCAATTAAGCCTAATTTATATAAAGAAACTCAAATAAATACATACATACATCAACGCAATAGAAAAAGCGGACAAACGGGCACGGGAGTGTCCGTCTGGACGATAGTACAAGATTAAGGCTCTGTTTGGTAAAAATAGCTTTTAGCTGATAAGCTAGCTGATAGCTTTTAGTTGATAAGCTAGCTGATAGCTTTGAGCTGATAAGCTAACTGAATTGTTTGGTAAAAATAGCGGTTCAACTAGCTGATAAATGTAAAATGACATAAAGGGTATTCTTAATTCATAATAAAAATTATATCATTAATTTAAGTATTTGTAATTTTGTAAACTAATTTTTCTTTAAAAAAATACTTTAAATTTATTAATTTAATATATCCTATGTATTATAAATTAAATTAAATTTTATTCACTAAAATTTTATCTTATATTTATTATCATTTAAGTGTTTCTACTTTATAAAGAAAATAACATTTACCTCAAAAAAAAAAAAAGGTAGCACTAGTAGAGTAATACTAATAACAGAGAATAAAGAAAATAACACTTACCTCAAAAAAATAAAAAATAAAAAATAAAAAGTAACACTAATAGAATAATAGTATTTTGTTTCGTAAAAAAAAAAAACGAAGGTATATATTTAAAAAAAAAAAAGGCCATCTGATATATATACAAAAATTGGAATAAAGGGATAGTAGTCTTTATTACGTAGCTTATTATAAAAATTATAATGGATAAAAATACAATTTAAATGAAATAATAAGGGTAAAATTGGAAGAAAAAGTGAGAAGCTATAAGCTCAAACGCTATTTGGAATAGCTTTTAAAAAATAGCTTATAAGCTCGTGAAATAAGCTATAAGCTCATGGTAAAAAAGTGTTACCAAACAGAGCTTTTTTGTCAAACGAGCTTATAAACTATAAGCTAAAAGCTAAAAGCTCTTTTTTTTTTGTTTTCCCAAACAGACCCTAAGTAGATTATCTTTTTACTCAGTTCTTATTTCCGTGACCCACTACATTGTCCAACTGCGTGAAACCAGAACCAGAACACATTTTCAGGCGAGAGATGGGAGAGGGAGAGAGAATGGTGGAACCAGAAACAACATCATCATCAACAATAACATTAACAACAACAACAACAACAACATGGAAACAAAACCAAACACTCCAAACATTATCAGAAAAACTAACAAACGGAAACCTTAACACAAAAATCGAAGCTGCAAGAGAAATTCGAAGAATGGTTCGAAAATCATCGAAGACACGCTCCAAACTTGCTGATTCTGGTGTTATTCAACCACTCATCTTCATGCTCTCTTCTTCCAATATTGAGGCTCGTGAATCCTCTCTTCTCGCTCTTCTCAACCTGGCTGTTCGCAACGAACGGTAAAAAGATCTCTTCTTTTTCATTTTTTTTTTCATCCGGGTTTTGATTTTCCTGGTTGGGTATTGTTTGGATTGTGTTTTCTTTGTGCAATGGGAAATGGATTGCTTTAAATTTATGATTTTCCGATGAAGATGCTGATTTTGTTCTGTTTGTTTATCACATTGATTTTGACTTTGTTGGGGAATTTATGGAATGATGAGATTTGAGTTAAAGGAATATGTCGTACTTAAATTGGTTTTTGGAAGGAACGGTTTTTTGAATTGTTTATATGGTTGTTGTGTTTGGATTCACAAAACAACCATATAATTGAGATGCAAAAATATATTTTTTTGCATTTTTTCTGTTCAAGTAATGCGAAAAATACTGGAATTTGTTGTTGAGTAGATATTGATATTTTTCATTA
Source organism: Medicago truncatula (assembly GCF_003473485.1). NCBI lineage: Eukaryota > Viridiplantae > Streptophyta > Magnoliopsida > Fabales > Fabaceae > Medicago > Medicago truncatula. The sequence continues at coordinate 30,709,448 of NC_053046.1, forward strand.
TAATTGAGATGTATCTGTCTTGAGATTTTTTTAGTGATTTTTGGTTTCTAAATGATTTTTCTTTTTAAGAAGCACATTTGCATTTGGCTACCCTTTCTTAATTTTATTATTACGTTGATGTTCATTTTTTATTTTGTGGATTTTTTACTCCTAACAATATTAGCTATACTTCCTGTATGATCCTATGCTGTTCCACTTCCAACAACACAATGGTATTTCTGATTTAACTTTCATGATTTCAATTTATTATTAGTAGTAAGTAGTGAGCATGATTAAACAGAAAAAATTAACTACACTACCTGTTATTTCCTGAAATGTAGAAGACGGTCTGGGATTGTTGAAATCATGTAGGAGTGTGTTGAGGCTCAATCTGCCTCAGTGGCAGGATGCATTGACTCTCTAAAGCTAGTGTTAGTGTTTCAATCGACGGATTCAGAGTTTAGAGTGTCTAGGCTAGAAATTAACTCATGTGACGTTTGGTACCCCTTTGTTTACATGCCTCCTCCAAGGCGACATTGTTACCTGTCATGCGTACTACATGATCTGCTCACGATTATTGTGATGGATTGGAAAATTTTGTTACTTCTCAAGCCAACATCTATCTGACTTGTGTACTCTTTATTGGGAGAGTATCCGATAGAATCAGTGACGAGATGGTTGTCTCATTCGCCACCATTGACCCTTGAACTTGCTGACCCACTCTTGCTACATAACTTTTGCCCTTGCTACTGTCTGAAGTTTCTCGGTGCTGTTGAACTGTGATAGAGCCCTCTGTTGCCCATCAGTCTCTGCTATTTAGACCTTGTCTTCTACAGTTAGGGCTTGTTATTCAAAATGGGATTTTGAATGAAGACAAATACGTGGGAGTGACTGTTCTATAAATTTTGGTTGATTTAGTCCTTCTCACATTCATTTGGACACTTATTGTTTACGTCATCATCCAACATGTCATGTCATAGAGAGCGTTAGCATCGAACTAACTGGATCTAAGGCATGAACTAATTGACCAATGAAATACACTCAGCGTTGTTGATGATAGATGGCCAAAAATCCATCATATAAACATGCCATTACGGCCTATGGTGTCGGCATGGTTGGGCATCCTTTCACAAATTGCCTTGTCGAAAAAGCCGCCACGGCTGAGTACACTTTTAAGGGTATTTGACCAAAATAATTTTTGCTTACTCAATCAGTTTACAACATCAAATTAAAAATTTAAGAATTAATAGGTTTCCATAGTTATCTTTTTAACCCAAGTTAGTAAAATTCCTAACTAGGGTATTTGTACAAATTGTCTCCTTACTTCTTCCTCGGCTTCCCAAAGTCAAGATCCTTCATAAGTTCATCCTCCTTTCTCCCTCCAAGTTTCAAGCAAGGGTCATCAATTGTGAAGTTACAAATCCTTCATTAATTTAAAAATTCCATATCAAGTCCTAGATTCTCCATTCCATGTAAAAGTCCTAGCGTCAATATTTCTCAATAGCCTGCTAAAGCTATTGCAGAGTGGCCTCAATATTCGATACATTCACTGCTATGGACTGTTTTTTATGTAGTGGGAGAGCAGCTGCTACCCTGTATAATTGCCAGCACTTTCATCAGCTTTTTTTCAAATGGAGAAGTTCCATGTTGATGCGCCCTTTTTTGTGGATTATTCTTTGGGTATATTTTGCAATATTTCCATTTTTTTACACAAGCAAACTCGTGTTTATGATTCAAAACTGGATACACCGTTCAGCTTGTTATTTGAGACCTAAAACACAACAAAGGCTGAACACCTCCCACTTTCCACCCACTGACCCAGCCATCTGACTGCATTTCCAGTCAATCCACCGCATTCTAGCAATGTTTCCTAGTTCTTACCAAGCCTTTTTTTATTTATCACAGCACAACCCTCCTTTGGTCTCTGTTCTATCTAAAGCTTGGTGTCCAACATATGTGTTTTATTATCCATTGCTTTCTGAAGTGGGATCTTAACCATAAGTCTCTAATTGATACTAGTGTACTTATATAGTGGCTTCCACATTCAAAAGGGTAACTTAGGTAGAAGCCAATATTTTTTAGATCTTTTCAATGCTGAGCAACTTGATGTTTGAGAATAAGAAACCTATCTGTAATGTCTTCATGGCTTGGTTTGATTTTCCAATCAGAAAGTGTCATGAACCATCGCTAAATAAACGATGATTTTTGTATTCTGGAATGCTGGAATTGTTGAACCTAAAATTACTTTATTTGCATGTCATCAAGTTGATGCACAGGGAATAACTACTCACTAATCTGATTTTTTAGCTTTATCATTTTGATTTTTTAGCAATTTTATGTTCAGGGCAAGAGACCACTTATTCATCCTTTACTTTCTTCATTCCCTTTATAATTAGGTTGAGTGGATTTTTACTCCTAATTAGTATTAGTAACCAAAACAAGATTTAGGGTGTAATTGATGAATATTAAACGTTGGGGTGGCTGATTTATTTTGCTTGTGAGTCTGTCTAATTCTTGTGTTGGACTATTTTTTCCAATGGCTTGTTGTCAAACAGAAGATCTTAGTGATGTTAATGTTTTTCATGCTCATTTGTATTCTTTCTTGATGTGCATAAATATTGGTTTTATGGTGATACTGTATTGACGATGGAGAATACCGGTTGTTAGTTATTGATCCACTATGATCATTGATATGCATGCTTCTACTTATATTTGACGGCCATTTTGTCTGATTTGATGATGACTCAGGCCACCTTTTTGGGGTTTGTCATGTCTCGGAAATTATTTTTCTGCTTTAACTCTAAAAATGCATTTTTCCTGCATACATGAAGTACCTGTACCGGGTATGCGCGCAGTACCAGTATCTCTAACGTACCCAACCGTACCCATTTTTACTTGATTAATTTGCGGCAGTTAATACAGCAAAAACATACTGGCTGTGGAAAAATAGCAGAAATTATTTTGATTTTTTATTGTATTTCAACTCTCTCTTGCTTTTGATGAAATCTGTGGAGATGGTTGTAAGAAAAAAGTAAATCTCTGAAACATAATGATGAAAGTGTGGCTAAATACATCATTAAAATACAAACAATATTACACTATTTTTTATTATAATTGAATTTTTTTCCTTGGCATGTTTTTACAACAACGGTAGTTATTCACTAAAAAAATAATAATCATTTTGATATTTTACATTAATGTACCTGTACCTTCGTTTTTTAAATTTTTCCGTATTTCGTACCGGTACTCGTTGTAACGAATATCGAGGCCTAACTCATCCGTACAAAACCGGCTTGTACGGTGAGGAGTGCCTCCTCTTTATAAACTTTTCTCAAGATTCCTATCTATCTGATGTGGGACTAAATCCCACCCGAGAGTTGGCCGCTAACACTCGTACCTCTGCTTCATAGGACTTTAAAAGTAGGTGAAGCATTTTGCACTATTTTTAATTTATTGTTTTGCAACTCTTTTTTTTTATACTAGCGGGAAGACGACATTGATGTGCCCGTTTGTCTGCTTTTCTGTTGCACTTCATGATATGTATGTTGTCCACACTTATCTAAATTTCAGCTTCAAATAACTTTGTTGTTAAGGGGAAAATTGTATGGAAACATTGTACAGAAAAATGCCTGACCAAAATTTGTAGTTACTTTTAGAGTTCCTTTTATATCAAGGGATATATTACTTTGTGATTTTATGTTTTGGGTCCTTCTTGTCATTCTTTACTTTTCTAAGTTATGTTTCTCTTCAATAAAGTTTTCTGTTTATGACATTGTGGAACTTGCATTTGTTAGAAACAAGGTCCAAATAGTGACAGCTGGTGCAGTGCCTCCTCTGGTAGAGCTCCTCAAGATGCAATCTAACGGTATACGAGAATTGGCTACAGCTGCAATCTTGACACTCTCATCTGCTGCACCCAACAAGCCCATTATTGCTGCTTCCGGAGCTGCTCCTCTCCTTGTTCAGATTCTCAAATCTGGAAGTGTTCAAGGCAAAGTTGATACTGTTACAACCCTCCACAATCTCTCCTATAGCACCGTGAATCCCATTGAACTTCTTGATGCCAGCGCTGTTTCCCCTCTTATCAACCTCCTTAAAGACTGTAAGAAGTATTCAAATTTTGCAGAAAAAGCTACATCGCTCCTTGAAATCCTTTCCAACTCTGAAGAGGGACGAATTGCGATCTCACTTACAGAAGGTGGAATTTTAACACTAGTAGAGACAGTTGAAGATGGATCGCTTGTCAGCACAGAATATGCTGTTGGAGCATTGCTATCGTTATGTCTGAGCTGCCGGGATAAGTATCGGGAACTGATTCTTAAAGAAGGAGCAATTCCGGGCCTGTTACGGCTGACAGTAGAGGGCACAGTTGAAGCTCAAGATAGAGCTCGCATGCTTCTGGATTTACTCAGAGATTCTCCTAAAGAAAAAAGACTAGACTCCTCAGTTTTGGAGAAAATTGTTTACGACATGGCTGAAAGGCTAGATAGAGTATCGGTAGATAAAGCTGCGGAAACATCCAAATGATTGTTGCAAGATATGGTTCAAAGGAGTATGGAAAACACAGCATGAACTGCATATTGCATGGAGCTGTATCTTGCCCTACTCTATGATTCACTCTACTTGATAAGTCGTGCTTTTTTTGCTCAACAAGAAGCTGTGCACATATGAGTTTCAACTTGTATATATGTGGTTTTTCTCTCTCTGACTCTGTTTTTTCTTTGGGCCAGTTAGTGTTTAAGCTAGATAACCATTCAAATGGTGTCTAATGATGTTTACCAGTCTAACTTGGGGTTGGTCTGTTGATTTTTCATGACCTCATAATTACACTGTATATCTCAGCCAGGATAGTGCACATATAAAAGAGTATGCAGTTGCATGTACTAAACCCCACCTTCCCTCCCGAATTGAGTTATGATTTTGTCAAGGTTTTAATTAGACATGAATTTCCCGGCCTAAAGCAATCAACAATCTCAAGTATTTTGAATCATTGAGTAAAAAAAAGTATTTAAAATCAATTTGACAATTATTATGATTCTAATAATTTTATTCACTGCGATTGCTTTCAATGGATTGGACTGAGAAGTACCCTTGCTCCCTCATTTTTTAATAAGATCGGAAGATTAGATTTGCCAAGAAAATTAGTAATATCTTTTATTCTCTATTATTATGTGCAATTATCCTAGTTCCCTCAAAGTATATGCAAATCTGATTGACAGAATAATTTGGCAGCTTATAACGAAATGTACAATTGACAACAAAGGCATTCATTTGGTGAGCTGAGAAAAACTATTCACATGGCAAGGGTGACACTATTTAAATTACAGTTATACAAAGGTAAACTCTAATTTTTTTTTTTAGGTTAATACAAACTACTCTATAGTCGGAGACGTAAGTGAAATTGGCCGAACCTTGTCACCATACATCGCATGTTCATCGTTGTTCTAATTATAACATCGATTACTTATAACTATTTTATATTTAAGGACTAGGAAGAAGAGTGATCTAAAAGCGACATATATTTCGGTTTGACATTTTCTCCGATGACAATTTAGAATAAAATAAAACTGCACTTTATTATCAAAATAAATATATAAATAAAATTGCACTACAAAAATCAGGATTCTTCTGTAAAATCGAAGAGATCAAAGGAGGGTGATTTTATTTTATTTTTTTAATTTTATTTTTTGTGTATTGCATATGGCAATCAGTTTAATTCACATAATGTATACTTCCTTCGTTGTCAATTACTAGTGTGCAACTCGTGCGCGGACGCACATGTTAATTTAATTTTTGATTTACAACAGTACCACACACGCGTATGACATCAAATACGCATGTTGGCCAGTGTGTACAACACACACACGACATACATTACGACACGTGTCGGCCAGCGCATACAACACACACCACATCGGCCCGCGCGTAGAGACGCACACGAATCGGGCAGCACGACACGCGCTGGCCCGCGTGTACGTACACACACGTAGTGGGCAGCACAACACGCATCGCCCCCACTCATACAGGCGCACACGCGTTGGGCATCACAAACAGTATATGCACGCGTTAAATCATGCGTTTTTCGATACTGGAGACACGTCGATGAGTGTTCAACACCAACACGTGAACACACGAACCGATTTATCGTGTACCTACATATCAATTGGTATTCGTTTTCAACAAACCGCATATGCATCCTTTGCCAAAATCAAACGCACGTCAACTACCATTCAGTATCAACAATTGCACCCAAATATTTACCAGCGCATATATCAACAACAAAAATATGATTTAAAAAAATAACGATGATAGAATAGGTCATGAGTGGCTAGAGAACACACCTAGGAAACCCACATACTTACACTTGCCAAATAATTCATTAGGCAAAGTCATTTATAGGGCTCCCACATATATTTAGGTCTGGTCATTTATAAGAGACCCACATATATTAACTATTCTATCATATTTTAATACTATATAGATTCAACACAATCAGGTTACCTAGCTGAAAGCATTTTGTTGTTCGAGTCCTCTTGGGAGAATTGTGGTGTACTAAAGCTATTCACAGGGGTTTTGATTTTTTGTTTTTATCCCATCCAGATTTTGTTTTTATCCCATCCAGATAAGTGAAATCACTTGTTTTTCACATGCAAAAATTCTTATAACATCTAAATGTCAGTTTGTTCATGGTAAAGGTTGTAAAGGGTGTGTGATAAGGTTATGGTTGAAACATAATAAGAGAAAAGACCATATATACACAAAAAAAAAAACCATGATTTATAGAATCACATAATTTCTTGTGAGAAGGAACAATCATATCTGGCAAGTTTCGTTACTTTATTTGTCATAACAAATATTAGGACGTCTAAAGTCTCTTCAAAAAATTCTTGAACCATTGTGCTGAGAGCTTTTGATATCTTTTCAAGTTATTGTTGTAATCTACGAAGTTCATTCCCAAACCTCACTGTGTACCCCTTCACCCCATTCAATATTGTCTAGTAATGACCACACAAAATATCCTTTTACATTTACGCCGATCCTTATATATTCACAAAAAACAAAACAAAATAGAAAGTATTAAGATGTGTATTGAAGCATATGCACAGAGGATACGAGAGATGGTCATGATAATAATTAATTCTGTCAATGTCGTTAAGTGCTGGATCATTTATACCTGCAAATCAAGTTAATTATGTGAGACAAAATTTCTTGTACATGTACCAAGTACTAACACATACATACTAGAAGATTATTAATATCCACATATGCATTACTAGAAGGTAAGTCCATTATCCATATGCTTGTATATGATATGTGTGTGTGATGCACCTAAGCAAAAGCAAATAAGTAGTTCACACATTCATAGATTTACTTTGCAATATTTATCGAGGATTGTTGTAATTTACCATTTTCGGTAACATAAATCAATGGACTGTTGTACTTTTCCTTAATGTAGATCAATAGTATAAAACCAATCTGAAGCAGCCTGCAGATATATATAACCATGGAGGTTTCATATTTTTATTTTACCAGAATGATAAAACTTCATTTGATTTGGTCACACTTGTACGTACCTGTGGACCTATGGATATCCCGTTACGCTCAGCTTCCATCACAAAAAATGAGAGATGTCATCGTCAAATTCAACATATATTTAAATTATTAGTTAAAATTAATTATGATTTAAGTGATGAATAAAGGTGTGTTTACTTGTAAGATTGGCAAGGGAATCTGTGAGATAGCAAGGTATAGTAGTGTTTAAATTAGGTTCATTGGCTGCATATCTAGATTTGTCCAACCAAGGATCGCATATGCTGTCAATGGTGTCATAAACCTGCAATTGAGATTTCAATTGAAAATTTTCAGCTCTTAAGGTGCTTTGTGCACACGCGCCCACATATTTTTATCATAAACTCCAAATCAATGTACAAAATAAAGAAATAGAGGAAAAAAGGCTTTATTTAACATGCACCACCACCACAATGGGCTCTACCATCAATTTTCTCTTATTGACTTAATTGCATTTTTGGACCCCTATCTTTTCAAAAGTTGCGGTTATGGACCCATAACTAATTTAAATAAAAATCAGCCCCCTATATTTTGATTCTTTGGCAGTTTTGGACCCCCAGTCCATTGTTGACTCGGTCAACGCTGATGTGGCATCTAAGTGAGTGCCACATGTCAATATTTTTTTTGTTTTTTTTGCCTTGGGGTCCAAAACTGCCAAAGAATCAAAACATAGGGGGTTGTTTTGTATTTAAATTAGTTAGGGGTCCATAACCGCAACTTTTGGAAAGATAGGGGTCCAAAAGTGCAATTAAGCCTATCTTATTTTTTGAATTTTATTGTTAACCCCCGTCCTTTTTTTAAATCTCTTGTAACCAACCATCTCCACCATAGATCATTGTGGTTTATCACCTACAGAATTCACACTTGCAATACCTTACTCGAATTGAGCAGGGTGTGTATGATTATTTTAAACCTTTATAACATATTTTTTAAATAAAATTACAATATATCCAAGGGTAAACACATGATATTCGTTGCAGCTATGCTTTATAGTACGAAGCTATACAAACGAAAAACTACGAAACTCATACATGTTTCGCAAGGTGGGAGAATTTTATAATTCCGGATTGGATGGAATAAAGGCAGTACGGTGGTGGTATAAATTGGCTGCCACGTGTCTCATAAGTTCTAACTCAACGGATAAAAATATCGAAATTGTTAGGTCAAACGTCATGATCAGAGTTCGAACCTCGGTGTGTGGGTGTGTGAGTTTACGATAACTTTGTCATCTCTTCTATCTAAAAAAAATAAAATTGGCTGCCACATAATGAATTTGTTTTCGCTTCGCACTAAAAATGACAACATTCATTAGTAAATCATGCTCCATTTGTCCACAAGTCATAGCTCAACGGATAAAATGTTGAAATTGTTAGGCCAGACGCCATTATTGGGGTTCGAACCCCAGTACCTCCACGCCATGACTGAGGTTCGAACCCCGGTACCTCCACTTGTGTGTGAGTTTATAATGATTTTGTCATTTCGTCTATCTACCAAAAACAAATCATGTTCCATTTGTTTTTCATTTTTTTTTATAGAGAAATGATATTTGTACAATCACTTTGTAATAATTTTTTGACAACTTTCTTTTTCATAGTAACATTATACTTTTATTCTTTCTCTTCCTTTTTCTCTCTCCATTGATTTTGACCAATAAAAAGAAAGAAAAAAGAAGTTGTCACATAAGTTGTCTCACATGGTTGTTCAAACATCACCACTCTTTTTTATATAATCAAGTGATGTTAAGGTCGTAATTTCGTACTAGCAAAAATCGTCGTCTTTCTGCCATTTTTACTACGCTAACGTTTGAAAATTATATACGGTATTTTTTTTTATGAAATTTTGATTTTGATTAAAAGGAAAAATATAAATGTTTTTTGCTTCCAAATTAACTGTTATGCATATTGTTGATATTGGCTTCAAATTTGTGGTCTGGAAGAACAGAGAAATCGTGACACGATTTTGGCATCGTGGCACGATTTCAAGTGGCCATGAGCTAGTTTGCAGGACGCCAAATCGTGGCACGATCTTGGGAAATCGTGACACGATTCAGAAACTTGCTCGTTAAGTATCACTGATAAGGATTGCATAAAAGGATTGTAAATAGTTTCTGAAGAACATTTTTATTATCCGTGAATTTCTTAAGAATTCAATACAATATTGATGTATATAGCACATATAATTGATTAGATATGTTATATAGTTCTTTCAAGAACTCGTTTTTTTAATATTTATGCATCCTATAAATAGAGATCAATGTAACATAACTGTGCGTAACAAGAGAATAATATTATCATCTTTGTTCTCTCTCTTTCTCCACTTCTCTTTAATCTTGTTCTTCTTCTAATAGTTTCACAACACTAATCATGATTGTCGATTTTAATGACACCAACAACATAACAAAAAATATAATCTAAATTTTTATTTTTTTAACGACACCAACAACAATCTTTATTATAGAGCGTGAGTTAAGTCACGTTGACCTGTAATGAGCGTGAGTTAACTCACGTTAAAGTTCAATGTGATTTAAGTCATGCCGGATATAAAACCTACATGACTTAAATCATGTGAGGTATATTCTTTAGTTTTCATGTGAATTAACAATTTTGTATGGGAGGAGCAATTTTCTTTATATTTTGGTTTGAGTAATGATAAGTAGACAGTTATTCTTTATATTACTCTCTAAAATTTGAGATAAAAACAGGTATAAGCGTTTACCAATTTTATTCTTTTGGTTTTACCATGCCTACACGGAGAAGTACAAACGCAAACGCTATAAATAAAAAAATAAAAAAACAAAACCACAGAGCTATTGTTTAACAATCAAAATCGTACTCTATTTCCCGCTCAAACTTTCAGCCCCGCTCAATCACAAACAAACTTTCAAAATCGAAAATGGAGCAAGAAACAGCGAAGAACCAGAAATCAAGAACAGTTCGGAAAAAATCGGAAACCAACACGGACGGCGGCGGCAACGCTTCTGCACTTCCAAAGAAACGGCGGAGTTCAGAACGCACCTGCGTTCACAAAGTAGCAGTACCAATCGATTACATCTCAACAAAAGACGAAGCACTTTACGGAACACTCTCCAGTCCTCTTCACAACGGTACCATGGCTAAAACATTTCCATTCACTCTCGATCAATTTCAACAAGTATCGATCGCGTGTCTCGAACGAAACGAGTCCGTTCTAGTGTCTGCTCACACATCAGCCGGAAAGACTGCTATTGCTGAATACGCTATAGCAATGTCTTTGAGAGATAAAAGAAAGGTTCTCTACACTTCACCTCTAAAATCTTTGAATAATCAGAAATACAGTGAATTGAGACAGGAATTTACAGATGTAGGGTTGATAACCGGTGATATAACAATTTATCCTTCGGAGGCGAAATGTTTGATTATGACTACAGAAATTCTTCGGGGAATGTTGTATCGTGGATCTGAAGTTTTGAATGAAGTTGACTGGGTAATTTTTGATGAGATACATTGCATGAAAGATGGTGAAAGAGGCGTGGTTTGGGAAGAAAGCATTATCCTCTTACCACCTACAGTTAAAATGGTTTTTCTTTCGGCTACTTTGTCGAATGCTCTAGAGTTTGCGGAGTGGATTTCTACTTTACGTAAACAACCTTGTCATGTGATATGCACCAATTTTCGCCCGACGCCTATACAGCATTATGTTTTTCCTATTGGAGGTAGGAGATTGTACCCGATTGTTGATGAGAATGAGGAGTTTATGGGTGATAATTTTGTCATGGCCGAAAATACTTTTCTTAAGCAGAAACTCGGTGAAGGGAATAAGGGAGACATGTTCAAAATTGTTAAGGTCTGTTAATTTTACCCTTCTAGTTGTTTTTTTGTGGAACTAGTTGTATCTTGTTCATTTTGATGGGTATTTTGGTCAATACATCTTTCATTTACTCTGGATTTTGTTGAAAATTGAAATCATATATTAGGAAGCAATTAGTATTGCTGAAATGTGTAAAGACGCCAAAGCTTTGAGGCAATGTGCAATGTTTGATATACTTTGGTGCGTTTGATTTCGAGAGCAGTGTAATTCTTGCACTTTTGAGGATATCTAGTATCTACAAATAAGCAGATGCTTTTGGATATGAATAGGCACTAGGCACATGTAAAGCTAATGACATTTTTAAAAGTGTTCTTTGCTCATATTTTGGACGAATCAGGTAGTTTTATTACACTGATGATGTTTATTATTCATCGGTGTGCACTTTTATTTTCTCTATTTTATGAAGAATCACGTAGTTTTATGTTTATTTTGGTTGGTATATTTTTTAATTTACAGATGATCATGGAAAAGAAATTCCAACCTATTATTGTCTTTAGCTTCAGTAAGAAAGAGTGCGAGCACAATTTAAAATCTATATCTAAACTTGACTTCAATACCCAAGAGGAAAAGGAAAGAGTGCTGGATATTTTTGAGATGGCAGTGCTGACTCTGAATGAAGAAGATCGGAGCTTATGTGCTATAAAGGAGGTGTTGCCACATCTTCAGCGAGGAATTGGTATCCATCATTCCGGTCTTCTTCCTGTCATCAAAGAATTGGTTGAGCTTCTTTTTCAGGAAGGTCTGGTAAAGGCCCTCTTTGCTACCGAGACAGTAAGATTTTGTCAAGTTTTTTTTATTTTTTTTTAAATTGTTGATAATATATTTTTTGAAGGATTCTTAGATGCGCTTTTCTACAGTTTGCAATGGGTTTAAATATGCCGGCAAAGACTGTCGTGTTCTCTTCTGTTAAGAAGTGGGATGGACATGAACACCGTTATATTAGATCTGGTGAATATATACAGGTGAGTGATGCTTTATTTTTTTGGTGATGGTGGTTGAAGTGTTTCTCATTCTATCGAGGTATCACTATTCTTACCCACAATTAATGATATGTACTTTAGATGAGTGGAAGGGCAGGGCGTCGTGGCAAAGATGAGCATGGGATTTGTATCATAATGATTGATGAGCAGGTGAGTGTATTGCTAGTCATTTTTGTTTTCTGTACTTTTGATGCAGCATAATGAAATATAATACACCCATGCTTCTTCTGTCGACCGTTTTCCAAATAGTATATGTTAATAGTCACCCTCCTTTCTTAAGTTTAACCAGATAATTTAGAAATGTCAATTTGGTATTTATTTTGACAAATGGATTTGATATATGATTTAATGTATTTCCTTTAAAAAGTATCCATACCATTAATGCTTTGATGAATGAATACTGTTGATCAGATGATGATTCAATACATTTAAGATTTAGTTTATTTCAGAATCAACTTGCAAAAAGTGTTCGAAACAAAATTTAAGAATAAGGTGGTGAATTTGAAAGTGATCACATAGAACTGCGTCGGAAGAAATAGGAAACACTTATTAAAAGTGGAACTTTGTTTAGCTATCGATATATTTTTTGAAATGGGATTGCCAAATCGAAGGGAAAAAAGTAGTGTAAAAATGTTTATCTCCCAGTCTCAGGAAAAACAAGAGTCCAAGGCATCGTTCTTACTCTCAATTTTTTCTCCACTTATCGAACACCCTCTTTAGTATTTTATCCTATTCTTTATATGAACTATCTACTATTCGTACTAACTGTCAATATAACTGTTACTGGGCTGTTATAATTTCTAATTAAATTCTGATACCTGGGCCAAGTACCAAACATCTTCTCAGAAAGTAATCATCTAATAACGAATTTAAATAAACCAAGCCAATGGGGTTTGATTTCTTATCGTTTTGAAGTTTAAATCTTTGACTAGAGACAAGTTAAATAGCTTATTTTTTGTTTTAATATTATTCTATTGAAATGAGATGGAACATGATAATAGTTAGTTTTGGGTAAGGTATTTTAACTCTTTCAAGATTATGATAAAACCTATGAACAAGGAGATATTCTGTTCGATTAGCAATAGCATGTAATTGTTTTTTTTTTATCCTTCTGTTTTCCCTTCACGTGCTTATGAACAGAACCTGTAAATTAGGCTTTCAAAAGCATTTTTTTAGTAATATATTGTACATGTATTTGTGCATGTGCTTGAAAATTCTGTTGCTTATACTTTATATAATAAATAAATTTTGTTGGTTTGTTGTTTGTTTCTTTGGATGGGAATTCACACGGTATGGCTACAAAAGTTAGCTGCTTTATATTTTGTTCACATTCTATTCTTAGTTATATTAGTATGTCAAAGTCTCTTGTTTGACTTTGGATGGGAAACTAAAACGAATTGATTTTGCACAGATGAACAAGAATAACCTCGAAGACATCGTTCTGGGTAAACCCGCTCCTTTAGTTAGTACATTCAGGCTTCGCTACCATTCCATTTTAAATTTGATGAGCCGTGCAGACGGCCAGTTCAGTGCCGAACACCTTATAAGCAATTCATTTCATCAATTTCAATATGAAAAGGTTTGTATCCAACCATTTCCTTCAAAACCTTATTTGTATTTAGTGCACTGTGATGTTTAACTTGTGAGCTCGTTACTCAATTCAGACCTTACCTGAGATGAAAAAAAGGGTGTCTATGCTGGAGCAGAAATTAGCCTTGCTTGATGCTGCAGAGAAGGTAATCTTTATCCCTGGGCCGTCTGTTTTGTTAATTATATTTTCTGTGGATTTTTATATATTGATATTTGATTTACTATTTTCTATTATTCATTATTTGTGTAGGCTGAAGTATCGGAATATCATAAGCTGAAATTGAAATTAGCTGAGCTTCAGAGGAAAATGTCAAAAAAAATTAGACCTGATAATATTCTTCCCTTTCTTTGCCCTGGTCGACTGGTAAGTGATAGTTATCAATTATCATTGGAATTAAGTATGAATTTTCTTTTGCGTCTCTAATTAATCCTGAGCATTAGCATGCAAATGAGTTTATGTAATCGTAAATCCATCCGTATGTGTGTGTATTAAATTTCAATTATTTTGTACACATTTTTTCATATCTATTTTTAGTTTCTACTGTGTTTAATTTGTCTTCTGTTTTTTTTTTTTTTTTTTTTTTTTTTTTAACTTACATCAAACATCACTGAAATAGACGGTTTTCTTGCAGATTAAAGTAAGAGAACGTGGAACAGATTGGGGCTGGGGTGTTGTAGTCGATGTTGTTCAGGAACCTGTTGATGATTATATAGTCGACACTTTACTTCATTGTTCACCTGGTTCAAACGAAAACAGTTTACAACTAAAACCATGTCCACCCTTCCCTGGAGAGAAAGGTGAAATGCATGTGGTAAGCTGCCATTTTGACCGTCATGCTACTTCAGGGCTTTGTTTTGTCGCTCACTTCACTTTACTTATCCAAAAAACTGTTGCATTCTCTTGACTGCTTCCATTTGCAACAGGTCCCTGTTCAATTAACATTAATCTATGCCCTTAGTCAAGTAAAGATCTCTCTACCTCATGATATCCGGCCCTTGAAAGCTCGGCAAGATATACTCCTTGGTGTTCAGGAGATATGTGATCGTTTTCCTCAAGGTCTTCCAACGATTAACCCTGCACAGGTAAAATTTTCCACACTCAGCTATCATCAATTGTGGCATGTTCACTACTTTTGGTATCAAAATTAAGGGGTGGCCGTTCTAGGCTCTTTAATGTTTCGCATGATAATGGAGACACAATTTTTATGTAAACTATATGGCAAAAGCTGTAGCAAATTTATTGGTCTCCAACATTGTATCTTCCCAGTATTTGGGCATGTTTTAAAGTTTGCATTGCATAGTGAAAGCCTTGAACTGCCTTTCTGCATCATATTTTTTCCTCTTCATCAATGTTAATCTTTTAACTTCTCTATCTCATTGTCTTACTTTTTAGCGAAGAAGATTATTTTAGACATTCTCATAGCTGAGTTTTAGTGAGATCATAAACAGAGTTGCACCATTATTTATGTATTATTCCATTCCAGGACAATGTTTTAAAAGATTCAGAGATAGTTGAACTTGTCAAAGAAATGGAAAATTTAGAGAAGAAGTTGTTAGATCATCCTATGCATAAGGTTTGTTAAAATGAATCTGGTCCATATTCTCTATATATTTGTGATGTTGTTGGTCTTTGGTTTGAATGTTTCCACAACACTTTGCTGTAAGTTAGATTCAAGATGTGGAAAAGAATAATATTACGCACTTTCAGAGGAAAGCTGATCTGAATCATGAAATTCAACAACTGAAGGAAAAAATGCAGTACTCCCAGGTATTGACTATGCCGAGGCCTCGTTATTTACTACATCTAACTATTAAGCTAATTAGGAGTTGGAGTTTGGAACTGAATGGGAGCCAAGACAGCATGTGTTGTGCTATGCATTAAATATATTCCTATGTGAACAACTTTAACATTTGATGGAAGGCTAATATGATAATCATATCAATGAGTCAGACCATGACAAATGTTCGAGTGCACCATACATGAATGTGGACAATGAATATCTGTACTCCTTAATTTATTTTTCTAAAATGTTGTATGATTCCATGATTGTTTTGATGGACTTACTAGTTATTGGGGAAAATTATCAATGTTTCAGCTGCAAAAATTTCGGGAAGAACTTAAAAATCGCTCGCAGGTCTTAAAGGAGCTTGGTCATATTGATGCTGATAGTGTAGTTCAATTGAAAGGAAAGGCAGCTTGCTTGATTGACATGGACGATGTACTCCTTGTCACCGAATTATTGTTTAATGGTGAATCAATATGCGTTTGTTGGTTGTTTTTTCTGTATGGTTTGCAGTTTGTGTTACATAATCTGATTTTTTTTCTTTTATTCATTTTCCCTTCCCCATTAGGCACTTTTAATCATCTTGATCATCATCAAGTTACTGCCCTTGCAAGTTGTTTTATGCCAATAGATAAATCATCTAAGAAGATACAGCCGACATCACTGCTTGAGAGACCTCTACAACAGCTTCAAGACAGTGCAAGAAGGATAGCAGAGGTGTTCTATCATTTAACTTGATATTTCTTGTGAATTTGTGAATTAAACTATAAATGGGATTACTCTATGGTTACAGATAGAGTGCAAATACAGATTGCGGGTAAATGTGAACAAGTATGTCAAATCAACAGAAAGGCCAGTCATTATGGATGCAATACACTCTTGGTCAAAGGTTCGTAATATCATGTTTTTTACTTGAATACCTACTTCGCTCTTAAGTTGTTTGCTTGATTTGTTGGTTGAAGTTTCTATTACTGGATGAGTTGTTATTCATATTCCTGGGTTGACTAGTTCAAAACTAGAAATTACATAGATTGCTATTTGAAACATGAGAAACCTCTGGAGTAATTTAGTAGTACATAGTTTGCTGGTTAGCTGTTTCGATTGGAAGTTGGGGATTGTAGCTGGTCATCTTGCTGATTTAGTCAAAGGAAAATAAAGAATAGACGGGAAATTTAGCATTTCTTTTAAGTTGGAATACAAGTTTGAGAAGAGTTAGCTTAAGGAAATTTAGTATTTGACATCCCAGGTAGAAGAAGATAAAAGGCTTGAGGGTAATTAGATATTTTCTTATATTATTCAACTGTCATACTAAAATCATCCCTTGAGCATGCCTTGATATATAATAAATAGAAAAAATTGAATTATCAAAATTTGTGAAATGTAGTCATTTGCGTTGGTTACCATGGTTGTTAGTTACTTGTAAGGAATCAAAGCTCATGCTTAGAAGATAAATAACAACTTAAAGCGCGCATGCATATACGCTGGCATGTCACTGAAATTTCCTATAATCATATACACTTTATGCACCTAAACTCACACACGGTTTGTCACTCTTGATTCATTTCCGAGAAGTCTTCAAAGTAGACTCCTCTGTGTTGATTGTGATACTAAATCTCATTTTAGATTTCATAGACACATGTAGGCATCCTAACGCAGCATTATGCATCCTTCAATGAGTGGGTGAAAATGAGCGGTTATTTACTAGTTTGTATTTTGTTTCTTATTTTCTCCCAGGGATCAAGTTTTGCTGATGTTACTCAAATGACTGACATCTTTGAGGGGAGTATCATTACGGCTGCTAGAAGGCTTGTTGGGTTTTTGAATCAGGTAACCACATGGTTTCATTTTGGATGGTTGAATTTCCTTGTAATTTCAAGTTGCAAAATGCAATTGCAAATACACCCTTCTATGAATATAAAGTGGAAAAGAGCTAGCGTAGGTTGTTGATTTGTACTAGTGTTTCGGGATTCAGAGAAAAGCTGAATAGAAACCATAGATCCGAATTATTATCCCTTGATAATCTGAGCTCTACAAGTATTACTGTATATGATTGATTTTTGGCATTGCAGTTACATTGCTGATTATAGCTGACAGCTGTAACTGAAGTAAGTTACTGATTATAATTAGTTATAGCTGTTTGACCTAAGTAAGCTAAAGGACATAAGAGAAAATAGAAGATATTGCAAAGTAAACTATTGAGAGATCATATCCTTATAATTTGGGTGGTTTGGTTAAACATGACTCATTAAAAGTGATATTCTTAACATTTACAATTTGTTAGATTTTATAATTTTACGGTATTTGAGGTGTTGTTTAATTGCTAAATTAGAGTGTATGGATTAAAGTAGCCATTGTTTGTGTTTCAGTAATTATGTTTACCATCGGAAAATTCTTCGTTTTTCCTCCATGTTAGAAGTTATCTCTATAAGACCTGTTTTAGGTCAAATTAATTGTTTGGTGAAAACATGTATATAATTCTGTTTACATGAGTGTTTAGAGTTTGTGATCGACCGTCTTTGACTCTTTCCAGTTGCGTGCTGGTGCCGAGGCAGTTGGAGAAAATGACTTGGCGAAGAAATTTACAGCAGCGAGTGAAAGCATTCGACGGGGTATTATTTTTACAGATTCTCTGTATCTGTGACTTGTTCTCCTGCAGAGCAGCATAAAAATGTCAAATTTTGCTTAACATTTCAAATTTTTGCTTGCTCCACTTCAGACAACTATGCACTTCTCTAATATTTGTATGGAGTAACTAGGACACGAAATTAAGTATCGCAATGAGATATTTCTTCTATTTTGTCAATTGCCACAAAAAAGAGAAGCAACAATAAAGTTTTATTACTTAACAACAATCCCCCACCATCAATTTATTCCTTTCTACCATTTTAATGTCAACTTGGATTTTAACCATTGCTTTTGTTTTGGTATAGCGTAATAATTAAACAACTAGGTTACCTTCATTCGTACTACCTATTTACTAGGTTTGTGTATCTTCAAATGCTACTCAACCCAACTTGGTTTTACTTAGAGGAGGCTGCATGCAAAGTTAGGTGGTCATAACGTAATTGTCATGGCTTGTCATTGTGTGAACTGAACTTTTGTTGTCCCAAAATAACTTCAAATTGTTTATTTATTCGGTACTCCATCTATCTCATTTTAATTGTTGTTTTTGAGTAGTTGAGTAGTGTGCGGTTTTTAAAAAAATAATTAGTTCGATTGATTTTAATGGTAAAATTAGTATGATTTAATAAAGAGCATTGCTACGTAGTGCTAGAAACAATAGCTAGACAATCACACGAATCATGGAGTAGTGGTGTTATAATTTCAAAATACATTAAAGCTAAAATAATTTGCAATCTCATGAAGGATCCTAAGGCGCTTATTAATTCGTTGTTTCTCGTCATTAGTTTTGCCGCACCATAAAACTTTTTCCTTTAATAAAATACATTTATTAATTGTAGTTTGTGGACTAGTTAAATGAAGTGGAATTCAATACATTCGAGTATATTAGTGGGGAAAAAAATAAATATGGAATTGATATTTTAAAGTGATAATTATTTTATTAAAGTGACAATTAAAATAAGACGAAGGGGTTATTTATCTCTTAGTAATTAGTAAAAAATGATTGTAAAAAAACATATATTATTGACAAAGCAATGATAAATAAACACAATTTTCTAACACCCTTCAAAACAAAATAAAAATCTAATACAGTACACACATCCTTATTTATTAATTGAGTAAATAGTCAATTATCCCTGAAATTGTAAGTTTTGTTAATTACCCCCTTGAAATTAACAAAACGTCAATTACCTCCCTAAAATTGCACAACGTTAATCAATTTACCCCCTCCGTCAAATTCTTCTGTCAGTGAAATGGGTTAATTATAAACAAAATTAATGGATGGGATTAAACTTTCTCATCATGGGAAATTATATTATTATATATTATATATTTAAAAAAGTCGCAACAATTACCAAGTAAAAGATCTCAACCATTCAAATAAAAAACTATTAAATTGATGGATGTGATTAAACTTTCTCATCATGGGAAAGAACTTCCCATTCCCATATTAAACCTCACCGCCTATTTTGCTTTCTTCAGAAAACATGTTTGTTGCTATTTCAATTGTAGCAAAATCAAATTCCAATGACTCTGAGTTTTTAAATTCAAGCAAAACTACATCGCCGTTCACAGAATAGCCTTTTCAAATTAATATTCATAGCCAAAACTATATATTATATACTAAAACACAGGCATTGATTAAGCTAAATATTATAGATGATGGGTTTATTGACATTACGGTTTTCTCTGTGACTGGCCCTGCGTCTCTTCTTCGCTTTTATCAATAATAAACAGCAGCTGGTGGACAAAAGCACGGCGAAAACCAAAACATTGATGAGTAGTGTTTTTCATTTTTTTTTCTTTTTCGTCCACAGTTAATTGCCGAAGGAACTTCGGTAGTTAACTGCAGCCAATTTCAAACTTCGATAGTTAACTGCCGCAAAGACATTTTTTCGCCTTTTACATGTGTTTTTCAGCCCTATCGTATGTGTGTCTCGATTAAAAATTTCTAATTAATCAATTTGCATATAAATTTCTAATTAGATCATATTTTCATCAATGGAATTAGTCTTTGGTAGTCCGAGTAGTGTTTGTCATTTGTTTTTAAATCTTTTTTTTATTTTTTATCAAGTAGTCTAGTGGTTAGAGAAATTCACCTTTTAAGATGAATAAGTGGGGTGTTCGGGGTTTGAACCCCGGCCCTGATAAGTGCTAGGAAGTGTTAAATTCATGATATATTTTAGGCACTTTTGTTACTTGTTTTGCAAGTTATTGAAGGAAAAGTCGAGAGATAAGTGATTATTGCCCTTTTACGCTTTATCTATCTTACTTCACCCATTTGCGCAGGATTTGAACTCAAGACATCAACCAAAGAGCAAAAATGAAGAAAAGTACAAAAAGGCTGAAAAATGAAGATCACTCGCCTCCAACTCGCCATGACGAGCTTCAAAGGCGAGCAATTCGAGTAAGCATCAAAGATCCTTCGCCACCAACTCGCAATGGCGAGTGGAAGGCGAGCAAACTCGCCATGGCGAACGTGTCTACTCGCGAGGCGAGTGAGGGCGGTTTAACTCTTCACAGATGACGTGGCACAAACCCAATGGTGAAGGAACCTCAACTCGCCATGGCGAATGAAGGAGCTCGCGAGGCGAGTGGATGCAGAATCAGAATTCTATAAATAGCCCACTCAACCATTTCATTGATATACTTAGTTTATCTTAGTTTTTTCATACTTTTCATTTGGTAATATTCTTAGAGAGAGAGAGATAGGGCCTGTGCTTCATAGAGTGAGAGTGATAGAAAGTGGATTCTTCATCTTTTGTTGAGAAATCACAAGTTGTAATGAATCTTTCTTCTTCAATTCATTCTTGCAAGGCTTCCATGACAATGAGTAGCTAAATTTCCTTTGTTGGGATTAGAGGTACTTGATCTTAGCTTAAACATGTAATCTTTTGATCTATAAATATATGGTTCTAACATTTGATTTGATATTGATGTTATTCTTTCACTTTAATGTTTATCTTTGATTTAATTGTGATTGAGAAATACTTTTGAATCTAGGTTTAGAATAACCATCTATCAAAACATAGGTTCTAGACATGGAATCGATGTTTTGATAATCACCTTGTGTATCCAACCCTAAAGCTTTCTTATCATTCAATAGATTGAGAAATCATCGATTGAACGATAAGATCGACTCTTGAATCATTCAATAGTTTGAGACATCGATAATTGAATGATACAATTGATTTCACAATATTGTTTGAACATGAATGATGTTGTCGAGGGATACGTGATAATATCAAAGAAAAGCTAGAATCCATGTATGGTCATTAGGTTATGTGTGACGCTTGATCAAGAAATTCTAATCCTAATAAGTTTTACGCCCTATTACTCTCGACTTTCAATTTTATATTTGCTTACTAAAACAAACAAACAAATTATCTTTTAACTTAGAATGATATTTGGTGTTGAACGGTCCGCGATATCGCACTAGTCCCTAAGGAGACGATACAAATACTTACAATTGTTTGATGCAAAAATACTACATCAGGCCCCTGCACAAATTATGAATTATTCCTTACCAAATGAGTTAAGCTCACGAGGACCATTTTTTCTCAAATCTTATACTACTATTATGCTAACATGAAAAACATAATTAATATTATATATTTTTTATTTAAATCGGCACACATGTTCGGCCTACACTTCAATACTTCATTATAGCATAAATATCAGTCGGAAGGCGAAGTAAAGATAATTTAAAAAGAAAAGAAAATTTAAAGGCGGAAATCATAAAACATTGTGTGTTCATTATTTAAAAGACTAGACAAAAGAGGGGTCTAAATTGAGGGTTTACTCGTTAATGATATTCTTTTCAATCACCACATCCATTTTAATCTTCAAAAATGACAATTTTTTGGTTTGACATCAACAATATAAAATACAATTACACATTTACACTACAAAATCAGGTTTCTCTTAGCCTTAAAATCGAAGAGATCAAAGGAGGGGATGATGATTCCTTGTGTTGGGACTTGGAATATTAATTCAGTATAAAATGTTAAACTCTTTCAATTGTTTATTTGACATAATTCCACTCCTACTTTGGTCAATTAGTTTCGATCACAACAAGCCTAAAGATCTGGCACACTCCATCATAAGGATTAGCAAAATGTTGTATCTATTGTGTTTTCTCACAAGGATCTGACACACACACATTTAACAGTAATGATGTTGTCATGCAAGATGCATGTAACTAAATGACACACTGATAACATTTCTTTGTGATGTAGGAGTCTTTGGCAGATTGTGAATTCTAAAAAGTGAGATGCCAAATAACTGATATAGGAGGCCCTGGCATATTTAATCTGTCATAGTTTTTCTTGTATGAGGACTGTGATCTAATAGTTATATAACAAATTTCATACAACACGAAACGTCGAGGCAAAAACTAAATAAAGACTATGCGGACAGGATGAAGCTTATACTCTACAATCTTTTCAGCTATTACCCTTACCTTAGTTAAAGGATTTGGGAATAACTGATCTGGACTGACCGATATGAAATGAACTGCCGAGATTCAATTGTGTGTGAAACTTCTGAGATCCACATTGCGTATACAAAGCCTCTAGGATTGTAGATTGATGACTGAGATTCGCTATTGGTGAATTCACGACTGCAGCCAAGCCAATCTTAGGCCCTTGTAACTAAAGTTGAGGATTACATAAATAGTTTAATTCAGTGGCACAAAAATAAGTTATGTGGAATCAACTTAATTAAATAAAAATTAAAGAGTTAAGAAAAAAATTAAAACTGAAAAGTCAACAAAACATAGATAAAAACCAAATTTTTGTTGGAAGAGAAGGCAAATTAAAACAAACACTAAGGTAGGTGCCTCCTTTAGTGATACTTTGATGAGAATGGAACTTCACATTGGTTGGAAAATGATAGAACAGTAAACCAGTAAAAACAGAACTGTAATCAAATCTTCACTTATAAAAAGAAAATGATACTTTCATGAGACAGATGACATTAACAGATGCACAAGAAACAGATGATTCTACCTCAGTAACATAATCTAATAATGACGTAAAATTAAACATCCTTGCTCAATGACACAAATAGTTAGAAACACATCCTAGCACAAGATGCTCAAGATCCAAAGTGAAACCCAGAAAAAAGCCTATTAAATACTTTTTCCTCCAAAAGGAAGAAGGTTTTCTTTATGAATTGCTATCTTACAAAGACTCCTCTCTGTTATAACACCCGAGTCCTCAATTATTTGGGTATTTAAATCAATCCAAGCTAATTCGCCGTCTTTCTTTATGAACAACATATCTCCCTTCTTTCCTGCTCCGATAGGACACTCAAGGCAAGGAAAGGGCCCTACAATAAAGATCTTAGTCCATGATTCCTTTACACCGAGTTCTCCCAAAATTGAAATGTGAAATGTACCTGTCTCTATATAACTTATTATGAAAGCAATAGACCCATTTAATAGGACCAACTGTATCATCCCCAAAAAATATTCAAAACAACCGTTTATGTTGGAGACAGGGGGTATGGGTGTTGTAAGGAAAATCTCGTTGCTCCAGTCAAATGACAACATATATCTTTCATAATAACGTGTTTCACCATAACACATCCAGTGTGAGAGTCCATCGATGTACAATTGTTCCCGTTCACAACTCTTATGCTTATTATGCACGCCGACATCAAGTTTTCTCCAACAGTTTCTTCTTACACTATATATCTCCCATAAATAGGAGTCAACTTCTTTATTAACTTCTCCATAATAATTTCTTTTTGAAACTTTTCCATGACATATCACTTTATAGTCGTCTCGAATACTGTCATAACCAAATCCACGATGATCAACAAAAAGATACCAATTAGGTCCAGAATCAAAAGGGCTAGGAGGAATAAGTTTAGATTCCTTAGTAGATGGATTCCATAATATAAAATTCCTGTTGGGTGCACAAACCAGATAAAGAGTTCCATGGACACTACCTGAATCTAAAAGCCTAAAACCAGAATCATATCTGGCTTGACCTAGATATGCCGGCGCTATTTTGATATTCGGCCAATCTAATTTGACCTTATTCTCAAACCTCGAACCGGAAACAGAATACAACTCAAATGTTTCTTCGAAAGGATGACAGCCATAAGAAGGACAAAATGTTTGGTGTAGGAGGAGAGAGGTATTATCATAATAAGAATGATCCTTTGTTACGAAATGATAGCGGTACATGGTCATGAAATAAGGGTTATCTAATAAAAGGGACCATGATTTATGTACACAACCAAAACGCTTCAATGGTTTTATAGGTAATTTGGAAAGAATAGAGAAGGAAAGATCATTAGGAATATGTGATTGGCTTCTTCTTACCTTACAATTTTGTTTATTTGACTTTGACGAGAACGCAGCCACACATCTCTCCATTCTTCTGTTCTTCAATCAGGTGCAGTGCTGGTTTCGTGGGAAGGGAAGAAGAGTTAGGGTTTTCAGATTCACGTTAGGGTTTTAGTTAAAGTCAAAAGGATTAAAATATTTTTTTTTTATTTTTTTTTATAACTTATTCTCCCACATATGGGGGCCAGAATTAATTTCGTCAACAACTATTTCCCATGGAAAATCACTTTATAGTCGTTAAAATCATAACCGAATTCACTATGGTCAAGCAAAACATGCCAATTAGGTCCAAAATCAAAAGGGTTGGGAGGAATGAGCTTAAATTCCTTAGTGGCTGGATTCCATAATATATAATATTCCTTTCAAATGGACAAAGAAGATAAAGAATTTTGTTGACACTACCGAAATCTAAAATATTAAAGCAAGAATCATACCCCCAGTACTAATATATCGAATCTAATTTAATATTTGACCCTTTTCTCAAATCTCTCATCAAAAATAGAATATAACTAAAATGTATCATCAGTAAGATAACCATCCCAAGATGAAAATGTTTGATGTTTTCAATTGATTGGACCTTTTCGCCACTGTCGGTCGGTGACCAATTTTTTTAGTATATGGTATCTTGCATGTCATCTTCTCTCGGACAACATACATAGTGACCATTAACATTAAATTACTCTAAAAAAAAATTATTTCTATAAATTACCTTGAGACAAATTAATTATATTTTTTATAAGTTTCATTTAGTGATAGATGATTTTTTAAAAATAAATAAATATTAGTGAGAGCTAATCTTATTGAAGACACTATCTGCCGAGAGTTTAAGGCCCTATTTGGATTGAGCTTATTTTGAGCTTATGAAAAAAAGTTTATGCAAATAAATAAGTTTTTATCTTAATTTATAAATTCTCACTAACGAAAATTGTACCTTCATAAATTGTTTTTTCATAAACTACATTAGCATGCTTATAAATAATACATAAAGACATATTTATTTGCATAAGCAATCATTGTATATACATACATGGTTACACCAGGAGAAGTCTGCTGCACGAGGGAAAATATGGATGCATCCCTAAATAAATCATTGAAACAAAACAATACTACAACTTTTGGGCAAGTAGAAGAAATCTTGTCTCATACCGAACTTGATCAGTCTGATATGCTTGATTTATTAGAGAGGCTAAGATGATTGTGGATGAAGGAAATAAACAATTAAGGGTGCCTTCCATGGAGTTATGCGAATTGAAGGGATCCCTATCCCTATTTTATTTTTTTGGGATCTCTATCCCTACTTCTGGTGTAAGAGACAAAAAAAAAGAAAAAAAAAGAGAATGTTTTTAGAAGATCAATCAATCATAACATTTGAGATTTGGTGCAAGTCTTTTAGACCTACACCTCGAGTCATATATATATATATATATATATATATATATATATATATATATATATATATCATGGAAAATGTATTTAAATTTATTTTCGCATATATAAATAAATAAAATCTACAATTGACACATTCGACTATTTAATTTTTTTTTTTATATATAGGAGAAAAATATTACATTAATACTGTTAATTTTCATTTTATATATATCACATGATCCGTGCAAAAACACATGTATTTTATTAATTGTTGAAAAACGTAGTAGAACTTGTAGTATCATTTAAAAAGAGATCATATTAGTTGCAAGAAGAAAAAAAAGGTCTCTTACAATAGGAGATTTAAAGTGGTCTCCCACCCTAAATGGCACAATATATCATCTAGTAAAAAAATATATAGAGAGATTTGATATGATTTCCAACTTTTCAACACTTTTTATAAAAGAACTTTACAACTCTTATTGTGTATATTTTGCTTTCGTAAGGAAAAATTTAGCTGTATATATATTTTGTTTTTTTTTTAGGGATGTATATATATTTTGTTGTTGAACACTTATAAGTTTTCCACATAAATTACATTACGTATGAAATTGCGGGAAATTCTCACTTCTCAACACTTCAAAGTTGATATAAAATTACTCCTCTAGTCATTATTATAAAAAAAAAAAAAAAAAAAAAAAAAAAGCAAAACTTAAATGGTCATTATTTTTTACTTAAATTTTAAACAAAAGCTCACTAGTACTTTAGAACTATTAATATAATCCAAAAATATTAATACAAGTATTTAAAAATGTATTTGCAAATTCATAAAATTAAAAAACTAATATTTACTCAAAAAATTCAAGAACTAACATAATTCAAATCTCATAATTTCAAAGACAAGTTTCAATCTCTCAAAAAGATAAAAGACAGCAATGGTCTGTTACACTCTTTTGGGTTTTTGCAAAAAAAAAAATTAGTTTGTTGGTCACATAATGTTAAAAATTATCATTATGTTCATAATTCGTTAGATTACAATAATTGCCTTCAATTCTCTAAAAAATATATATAATTACCAAGAATAATACAAAAAAAAAGTATATCTCTCATCACACACCTTTTAAATTGACATGGCAACCAATATAAAAGACATTCACATCTATATATTAAAAACTCTATGTTTAAAGTATATCTACTTGGGGTGGGAGGAGGGAGGACGAGCGTGGGTGTAGAGACGTCGTTTGTTTATGTGATGAGGAAGTGAGAGAGTGCTTTGTTTTATTACATAACATTGTTTTGTACACTCATGTTTATGACAGGTGGAAATGGTTGTTAGATCTTATTCAAGGTTATTCTGTGTGTGGGGCTTATCAATTCCTCATGTACACGAAAGTACCTTTAGATAGGGAACGCTTTCATGATGTTTGGCACAATCATATCCCTTTGAAGGTCTCCTTGTTTGCATGACGTCTTCTCCGTAATCGTCTTCCTACCAAAGACAATTTGTAACGTCGGGGAGTTATCAATGAGGACCTCAATCAGTGTCCGACATGTTGCGGTTCCCATGAGACACCCAAGCATCTCTTTTTAGTATGTGCCTCTTTGGGGAGCGTGTGGCCTCTTCTTTGGTAGTGGTTACAGATTACATCAGTTTCCCCCTTGTTTGATACATGATCACTTTTATCAGTTCTGCTACATGGCGGGTATTCCGCAATCATCTCATTCATTCTTAAAGGTTATTTGGTTCACTTGTGTCTGGATCATATGAAAGGAAAGAAACAAATGAGTCTTCAACAACAAGACATCTGATCATTTCATCATCCTAGACAAAGTAAAGCTTGTTTTATTTTTGTGGCTTAAGACTCATTTGCCATCTTTCGCTTTTGCTTATTATGATTGGTGGTGACACCCTCTACTTTGTATGGGTGTCGTTATTTAGCCCCTTCATCAATTTATTTTCTTATTTGGTGGCGCTTGCGTAATAGGCACCGGTGAAATTGTATCTCTTTTTTTTGTGTTTCTTCGTTGCACACCTTGTGCGCAGTGAAGCATATTTGAGTTATTAATAAATTTCATTTTGGCTTGTTAAAAAAAAGTTACCTTTAAAATAAAATATATTTTAACTATATCTAAAAACTTGTATTCATCACAAACTCAATTTACATTATGTACGTAAATTAAACCTACGAATTGCATGTAAACATACGAAAATTTTATTAAATTTATGTAGCTTATGGAAACTCATTTTGTGTACAAAGAATACATAAACTTTGATTATATAATGTGAATTAAGTGAACTCTATTTTCTAAGGAAGCTCAATTCACTTAAGCAAGCTTAGTTTATTTAACAAAATCTATTTTAATATCACATTAAATTTTAATTAAATTGGATTTAACTGAAATTTTAATTAAGTGAATAGAAATTGTCTATTATCATGACTTTAGTGCTTATATTATTACACCCATGTGTCCCTTTTCCCCACGTCATACCTTTGTCTCCTTCATGCCTCCCCACCTCATCATCCAAGGTGCGTATTGCACCCAAATCTTCTTCTATCTCAATCTCACACTTTCTTCTCTTCCTTAATCAATAATTTCTTAATCTCAAACACTACTTAATTAATTAATTAACAAAAACCTCTATTATTGAGTTGACAAATGAAACACAACACATACATAAACTTTTTGTCACTGTGACACACACACACACACAAACGTTGGTGTCAGTGATTTCCCTTTCACTTGATTCCTCATTTGCATAGATCCCAAGATTATCAGGTTAGTTTCCATTTCTACACTCAGATCTTGCAATTTAGCCAAAAGGGTATTTCCTAGATCTTCGAAATTTCATTACTTGCCTACATCTTAATAATCATAAAAATCGAAACTTTATACCTCTAATTACTATTTTAATCCATTTTAGCTTAAAGGGTATCTTTAATTTTTCATTTTTATGCAGGTTATAAATCTTGGGGTTGATTTAATAGTGATTAAGAATGTTGGGTCGGTCTGCATTTTCTAGACCTGGAGGTTTCAGACCAGAGAATTTAGGTCAGAATACTATGGCCATGATTGGGAATGTTTGTTTTTCCGTGTTTGTTGTTGGCGTTTTGGTTTTCACTATTATGGCTGCTACTTATGAACCTGAAGATCCTTTGTTTCATCCTTCAACTAAGATTACAACATTGTTCACTTCTAAGTCCAATGCTACTTTTAAGTCTGATAACAGTGTTGTGAAAACTGGTGAGGATTTTATGGCTACTAATGAGTCTGTGTTTGGCTCTATTCTTAATATGACTGATGTTGATAACTCGGTTAGCGGCGAGACTAATGAGGCTGAGGTGACTCAGTGTGAGGGGAATTCAGGTCCTATTGATTGTAAGAACCCTGAGGTTTTTCATTTGATGATGAGGGCTACTATTGAGAAGTTTAAGGATGTTCATTTTTATAAATTTGGGAAACCTGTTCCGGGTTCGAATGATAGTACCTGTGATATGGCATGGAGGTATAGGCCGAAGGATGGGAAGGCTGCGGCGTTTTATAAGGATTATAGGAGGTTTGTGATTGAAAAGTATGAGAATTGTACGTTTAGTGTTGTTAGTATGGGGGATTATCATACTGGTATGAATGCGAGGAAGAGGAAGAAGAATCAGAAGGCTGGACTAGAGAAGACATCCTCGAATCTGGATCAGGTGAATGCGTTGCCGGTTGTTGGAGAATTTGTGAATGACAGCCTCCCTGTAGTTGAGTCGGAAAGTTCATTTAGTCAAGGTAAGTACTTGGTTTATGTGGGTGGTGGAGATAGGTGTAAGAGCATGAATCATTTCTTGTGGAGTTTCTTGTGTGCTCTAGGAGAAGCTCAGTACCTAAACCGAACATTGGTTATGGATTTGAGCATATGTCTGTCTTCGATTTACACTTCATCGAAGCAGGATGAGGAAGGCAAAGATTTTAGGTTTTACTTTGATTTTGAGCATTTGAAGGAGGCGGCGTCTGTGTTGGACAAGGATCAGTTTTGGGCAGATTGGAGTAAGTGGCAACAAAAAGATGGGATGAATCTTCATCTGGTGGAGGATTACAGGGTCACACCAATGAAACTTATAGACGTGAAAGATGCTTTAATCATGAGAAAGTTTGGAGATGTCGAGCCTGATAACTATTGGTATAGAGTCTGTGAAGGAGAGACAGAATCTGTTGTTCAAAGGCCATGGCATTTGATATGGAAATCGAGGCGGTTGATGGAAATAGTGTCTGCAATCGCTTCAAGGTTAAACTGGGATTATGACTCAGTTCATGTTGTGAGAGGAGAAAAGGCGAGGAACAAAGAGCTTTGGCCAAATCTTGATGCACATACCTCCCCCGATGCACTTCTCTCAACCTTACGGGACAAGGTTGACGAAGGAAGAAACCTCTACATTGCTACAAATGAACCTGATGCATCTTTCTTTGATCCTCTGAAGGATAAGTATTCAACACATTTTCTCGACGAGTATAAGGAACTTTGGGATGAGACTAGTGAATGGTACTCTGAGACAACAAAACTCAATAACGGCGTTCCAGTAGAATTTGATGGTTACATGAGAGTATCCATTGATACAGAAGTGTTCTTGAGAGGTAAGAAGCAACTTGAAACTTTCAATGATTTGACCAGTGATTGCAAGGATGGTATCAATACATGTAATGTTGCTGAAAACTAAATTTGTGTAAGATTCGAAATTCCAATGTTTCATACATTGAGAAAACATACTCACTTGTACTTTTAGTTCTTATGTGTTGCATTTGAGTTTTAGTAACCTTTAGTTGTGGCAGTGAGGAGTAAAATCATTTAGTTTTGTATTGTAAGAGTAGTGTTGCACCTTGGAGGTTTTGGTGTTCTTAATTAATATTTGTTTTATGCTTAAATCTCATGTATCTAATTATTGGCTGAAACAAAATTGCTTTATTTATTATTATTTTTAATGATGCTTTATTTAGTTTAATTTTCATAAGTTGATTTAGTTTTCTGCTTCTTCACACCAATTCACTCTAAGTTTTATGCAACCATAATAGCCATTTCAGTTGTTACATGTTGGGGGTGTTGGCTACGCTATTTTTGGTATTTGATTGTGTTTCTCATGCTGAGATAGCAGTTTGTTCAAATAGAGCCGCTAAAACCACTGTTTGTCAACACTTTGTACTCCCTCCGCTCATTATATGTGTCCCTTTTACAATATCTATGTCTCGGATTATTTGTCCCTTCAGAATATCAATGCAACATTTTATTAATTCTTTTCACTAATATACCTATATATATTGTATTTCAACTCACCTAACTACTATTTTTATGGTTTTTTAAACTCAAATCCGGCTTAAGTACCGACTAAACTTGGGGTCCAATCCCACTGTTTACTAGCGGGGGCCCACTTGAAGCCAGGAGCAAAACCTTGTATAGACTGACACAAGACAGGAATTGTTGGCACTAGGGAGATTCGAACCTAAGATTTAGACATGAGCACGCTTCTGAGTTCCAAGCCTTCACCACCGGGCTTTCACTAACTAATTAAATCATTATTCTAGAAACGTGCAAAACTCAAATGAGACAAGCAGGGTACTAAACAACAGCAATTTGTCCAACACTACATCAAATCATATCTGACTACTATAAATCACTTTGTAATATTAGTTCCTAAAATATCTTGACGAATATCAGTGCAATAAGATGTGATTGGATTGGCTGCATATGTAAACC
This sequence comes from Medicago truncatula, assembly GCF_003473485.1. NCBI lineage: Eukaryota > Viridiplantae > Streptophyta > Magnoliopsida > Fabales > Fabaceae > Medicago > Medicago truncatula. The sequence continues at coordinate 30,741,269 of NC_053046.1, forward strand.
ATTTTTTACACAGACAATGCATTATTTGTAAAGAAATAGTTGTAGAAAAGGGGTGATTTACCTTTGAGAGTTAAACTGAACAAACATCGTCTCCAATACTTTCCATTTAGTTATTAGCTGGAAAAGAAAACAATGAGAAGGGCACAATGGGTCTATAAAGGATTTTGCATCTACAAAGTATACCTTATATATATAATCAAACCTTCCCTCTTTTTCATAACTCTTTGCCACTCACACTTACTTTACAACCAAAAACAATTCAGAAGAATGGGTGATTTACAGATTCAACAAGAATCCATGTTGATCCCTCACACTCACAACAACTCTGTCAAACGCCGTTCACCACCATCATCATCATCTGCTCACCAACCATCATCCAAGAAGCATTCTTTTGACGCAAGCAATCTCATGCGTAATGGCTTCTCTGCCATTACACTTCCTTTCAGTCTCCGTGGGAATGCTCTTAGCCGCTGTGTCTCTGATCCATGCACCTTGCCGAATCAATCCATGCCGGTAAAAGGGCCGTCAACTGCTTTGCAGCCTCTGCCTCCGATCAGTAGATGTATATATGAAGTTATTGATCCTTATAAGGTTAAAGAAGCAGTTTCTTGTTATTTGAACTCTGCTGAAAAAACTACACCTGAATCTGATTCATTGGTATGTGTTGGATTATTATGAAACTTGTGTTTCTTGCTAAAAAAGTAATCTTTTTTTTATTTGGGATCATGGGTTTTGGTTGTTTTTTTGTAGAGGCTTAAAAGGATGAAGGATCGGTTAAAAGAAATGAAGAAAGTGTGGGATGAAGTTATGGAAAACGAGGAAGAAAATGAAAAAGAACACCAAGAAGAAGAGCCCTCTCCTGATGCTGAAGATGAAAAAGATGAAAAAGAACAAGAACGAGAAGAAGAACACTCTCTTGACTCTTTTGTTGCTGATGATGAAAAAGTCATATCTCAGGTACATGTCTTGAATATTCAGCTGTGATTGTCTTTTCTATTGTAATCTTCAATCTATTTGGTTCTTTAATTGGTACTTACAAGTTATGCTCATAAATTTATAAGTTTTTTCTTATTTTTATGTATATCCTAGTTGTGCTTTCTTAATTACGTAGGATCCAGGGGTTATGGGAAGGTATTGAATTTGATCATAGTTGCATTTGTAATCATAATTTGTGTGCAAAAATTTTAACAATTCAATTATGTAGGATCTGGGATTTATGGGAAGTAATTGAATGTTTCCTTGGTTATTCACATAATTTCTCTTCTGGGGTTAAGCAATAGTCATATACGTTAATGCTAGTAAGTAGAAAAGTTTTTCTTCACAGATCACAGAAAGTAGTGGTTTGTTCAAATTCGGATACGCTGCAGTACTATAGCCGATATTTGGTGACATTTTGTACTAAATCGCATATCATTTATGTTTTTGTAGGATGAATCGGGAAATGATTATGAAGAAGCTGTTAGTGTGGAGTGGGTTGATAAGAGTTTAAACCTTACTTTCAAGTGTCCATGTGGCAAGGGATATGAGGTTCTAATCTGTGCAAACAATTGTTACTACAAGTTGGTGTAAAAGAATCAAAATGTTTTAATTGATTCCTTCTAATTTGGGGATGGATCACTTTTGTTTTCATTTGTAGCAGCTTTTGGTTGTCACTAGAAGAACCAATGTATATATTTGAACATCACTTGCATTTGAAATGAATGAAAGTTGTTTTTGTACCATCTATTAGTGTAATAATCTTTTCTGTTTTCTGTTTCCATATCTGTCTAAAATAGTGTCATTAATGGATTGTTTCAATGCCTTGTGAAGTATGTATTACTAGTGCCTTCAGACAATTGACTGCATAGTTGGATTAATTTGACAACTATATATATGTGGTGGCTATGGTTTCTAAGTGTTTAATAATCAAAGGGTCCTATATGGATTTTTTAGGGCTAAACAACTTAGAAGACCTATATAATACAATAACCTTGTTGATTCTTAGGTAAATATCACAAGGGCCAATTTATACAAATTATTTAGTGTTTGAGCGAGCAGTTGCATATGTAATTTTAAATGAAATTTATATTGAATTAAAATTATATACGAACTGATTTATCTTTTGATGTTTTTACAAGAGAATTTGTTCTGAAATTTAGTTTAAAATGAACTAAGTTACTATTTTTTATCATCAAACAAAGATATTTGGAGGGATATTATACTCTGAAGTGGGATATTATACGTGTCATTAGTTTTAATTTTAGACCAGCTGAATAATACAAATAGAACACTGATTATAAGTGGAATAAAAAGTACAAGTAACCAATAAAATATTTGAATTCATAAATAAATAGTATTAACACAAGTAATATGTAATTAACTTTCATAGAGTAGCACTACTTAAACAAATTCATAAATTATAAAAATGTCAAAGCCAATGGATTGGCAGCCTAAGGTTGGTTCTCCTCATGCTATTGTTCTTTATGATGATTGCAATGTTACTCTAAAAAGTATCATTTTTCCCTCAGACAGGAAAACAATCCTTCCATCATTGTTTTAGATTCTTGATGTAAAAAATGCTTACTCTGGCCAATACCTAATGACTGCTAGAGCACACCACTCTCACTTTTTCATCCTTTCATTGCCATTGTTTTTTTGTATTATTAATTTTGAAGCTGTGATTGCTAATCACTTTGTAGAAAGTTTAGTTCTTCACAACAAAATGCTCCTTTTATGAGGTTTGGGTGGTATCGGTATTAATCCGCCTATAACAGCCGATTTCTAACTCTGACTCTCAAAAGTGAAACCAGATTATTTTTGCTCTTCCAACTTCCACCCTGGACTCTACTATTTCTCTCTTCTAAGCCATGTATGGCATATACAAAATTCAGGTAAGAAAAATGGAACAAAATCCTCTATTTCACCCAGCTTTTGATTTTATCACTCGAACAAAAGTAGATTTTGGTTTGGCCTTCGAAACGGCAACTTGATGCTGGTTTCTACCGACTTTGTCATCAGTATATGGTTTGATCTCAAAAGTTCCTCTGGTGAACCCTCTGGAAACCTGAAGAATTGGAAACAGCTAATTATTGCTCAGAAATGCAGGACTTGAAGATTATGAGCCTTAGAGAAATATTAATTCATATATGATATATCAATCAATTTCATAGTATGTTTTATCAATCAAAAATCAATTTTATATAGGCTTTATAATAATGAATATTATAAGACAAAAACCAACACCAGTAAAAAAAATTCCAACTACTCACTACAAGCTGTGTCTGTTTTGATAAAGATTGTATTTCGAGCATTTTCCTTTGCATATTACAATTGTTTTCTGCTTGTTCTCAGATTTTCAAAACATTATATCATTTTAATGTTAAAGGATTAATTCAGTAGCATTTAACTTGTAAATGTAATTCTATAAGGGTTCACAATCAGTATTAGTATTGGACCCCCAAATGTAATTCTGTGGTAATATTAATTTTGGATGTTGTTATGCCCAACATTAATTTTGGGTTGAAATTTATTCAATTGTTACTTCTAAACAAAAGTAATTTCGACATCTCTTCACTCATTATACCCAAAATTACTTCTGAATGAACATTTTTGTTTATAAACTCATTCTTTCAAAATTAAAATTATTCCAAAGTGAACTGTTACAAAATATATTCTACCAGAAATATACTATAGCATCACTATGGAGAAAGGAGCTGAAGTAATGCCACAACCACAATTTTATGGAAGCAATTTTGATAAATGAGAATGGATAAAAAAGTTAAAAAAGCATATGGTACAAAATTAAAGTAACTAGATTTAATAAATATATATATTAGAATAACAGCATAAGCATAATCATCAAAGAGAAATATGTGTTGATCAGTTATACCTTTAAGAGAATCCAGACTTTGAGAGAACTGCTCAATATTCCAAGTTTTGTCTTTTTCCCTGAAGTCAAGTACGTGCACATATGATGGTCAACCCTCAGAATAAATTTTGGCCAGGACTTAGGCTTTTGAGGTTCTCCCTTATGGTTCATTGTTGCCTGGAATAAGAATAAAAACAAACAAGAAATCAAACTCACGAAATTGCCTCAAAAATTACGAAAATGAAGCGAATAAACACTGTTATGATATAAGAAAATGAGCTATCAACAACATTGAGAAACAAAGGAAGAAACATTTATTGTGGTAGGTAATATGCACTATAGCAAACTTAAAATGAGAGCCTAAACTTCATCTTACAGAACACAAAACTTTAATGAAAGTTTTTTTTTTTCGCCTCATGATCTTATTGCCAAAACAAAATTCTGAGATAGAAAGTGTCTACTTACAAGAATACGACAAATTTGCTGTTCAATTTTGAAGAAGGAAGTCTCTAAAGCTTCAACCCTGCCTGTGGCATGGCAACAGTCACATGGTTCACTAACCATGAATGTCACACTTGGTCGAACCTGTCAAATATTGGTAAAACATTTGTAATTTATTGTGACAAGTCCTACTAAAATTGATTGAGTGATATGCCAACAATCAACCAGAATGCAACTTAAATAACAGTAGTTCAAGCATTATTCTTTTCAATCTATAGATATTTTCGTTTGTCATTGTAGTGTGTTTGAGGTAAGAAAAGCATAGAGGACGATGGCATAAAATAACAAGTTAAAGAGTCAAAAGTGGAAATATTTTGTTGTAATTAATACATTTGTGCCCTTAAGGCACAAGTTAAAGAGTCAAAAGTGGAAATATTTTGTTGTAATTAATACATTTGAATTTAATTTTCCAACTTTTAATTAATTAAATGCACAAAATTTAAGAAACAATTTCTACTTTTGGGTTGCTTAACATGTGCCCTAAGGGCACAAGTTAACATGACCCAATAACATAAAATGAAGTAAAATTAGAACACCATTTCAGAAGATATGCTTGAATAAAACAATTGGAAGTTTATATAGGAAAAGAAGAGAAGAAAACTCACTACGATTCATATAAACAACAACCTATTTCCACATTTGTGTCCATTTTTTCCATTTCAACAAAGCTAAATGTAAGCTTAGTGGTTATGGAAAATTGCTGTTCACACATGTTATAGGGCTGAAAAACACCAGTAAAATACCCCCTCTGCAGTTAACTGCCGAGGAAAAATAAAACCGGCTGCAGTTAAGTGCCGAGGAAAACCTCGGCAGTTAACTACCGAGAAAAATGAAAACCCAGAATTATCATCATCATCATACATGTATGCTCTGGAACCTACTCTACTCCGGCGCCGATGATGAATCATAACTCAGAAGGTTGCTTTGACATTGATTTTTGCAGATCAAAGCTATCTTCCTTTAACTATCCATCACATTCTATTAGCCATAGCGTAAGTATTGTTTAATCAAGTAATTAATTAAGTCATAAGTACCATTAGAAGTTAATTAATAATGATTTGATTTGTTATTAGCGGGTTTCGTCATCTTCACTTGACGTAGGAGTGGTGCCAGACGGAAACACCATGTCAGAGATATCACACAATTTCAGATCGGAATCGATGGTTTAAAGGGATGTGAATAGTAACCAAGGGGTGCAAGGAGCAACACAATTATGTGGAATGGATCGTGAAGCGAGGGTTATGAGGTACAGAGAGAAGAGGAAGAACTGAAAATTCGAGAAGACTATTCTGGGTTTTCATTTTCCTCGGTAGTTAACTGCCGAGGTTTTCCTCAGCAGTTAACTGCAGCCGGTTTTATTTTTCCTCGGCAGTTAACTGCAGAGGGGGTATTTTGGTATTTTACTGGTGTTTTTCATCCCTATAACATGCGTGAACAGCAGTTTTCGTGGTTATGTTAATGCAACATACTGTTTCATGAACTAACACATAGCTAATATATCCACAGCAAACAACAAACATACCCTCTTTCGTGTTATTTCCATGAGTCCATGTCTTGACAATTCAGAGACCTTCACCACAGATCTGTCTCTCTCAATGGCTTTCTTGACTTCTTCATAGACCAATCTTTTATTTGCTGATTAAGAAGAATGAAAAAAATTCAATAAATAACAATAGTAATAACTTTTAAGTCTGATTCTGATAACATCAAGGGATGTACCATTTCAGATTGGCATAAAAAAAATATGAACAATTTTGTCCCTAGGATATATACCATCGCATCAACTTATATTTACAACATTCAGAAGATTGTTTATATCGATGCTAGAATACTTAATCAGTAACATCTCTCAGTCCCTACCTTTTCATTAAGGATAGTTTTCTTTGGGTAAAATCATCATATCATGTCAAGAAATCTAAACTAGGTGGAAATACATAAACACATAAAAGGAAGAGGCTTAAAAGGTTCTGTTTCACGCTTTCTCTGCAAAAATTTATTTATATTTGCACTTCAGCCTTTGTAGAAGCCCTTCCCAGTTTTTATTCGACACTAAAGATGTTTCAAACAGGCAAGATAATTCACAACCATATAAACCATTTACACAAACAAGTTGTAGATCTCTATTACCTTCGTCTGTCATATCAATGAAATCTACCACAATGATGCCACCAATATCTCGTAGTCGCAACTCCCTTGCAATCTGTAACACATTAGTATCATTAACGAGCTTGAACTACATGATTCTGATGAATTATTCTTTCAGGACAAAACAAACCATGAACGTTGTATAATTTTATTTTTAAGATATATAAAACAGAAATAGAATTGATCGTCAACAATGAAATATAACTTCTTATCATACAAGATTGTCAAAATACAAATAATCTCAGAATTTGGCCTAGATAACTCAACCCAGAAGCTAGCTCAACAGATGAGAATTGCCTAATCATTACACAAAGTATGGACTACTCTGACCATATATTTGTCAATGTGGGATAAGGTAGTTCAAATCGAGATCCTACCTAGGACTGGTAAGGAGTCTCAAGATCATAATTGTGAGATCATAATATGAATTGTAAAATCCTATAAAAAAAATATTCTATCATAGCAGTACCCCCACATGCAAGAACCCTCTAAGCTTGAAGCATGGATAATACACAGGGGACAGGTCTACTTTTATGAACACCAAAACTCAACCTCGTCTAAGAAGAATGGAGATATTCAGACTTGAATCTTGATCACTTGGTCAAAGGCTTATAATAGCACGCCAATGATCAACTCTCCTAAAACCAATGATGTTAGGTGAAAACTCATGAATGACTTGGGCATTAACGAAGAGTGTCTCGTGAGCTTCCTTCTGTGAGTGAGACCCAAGACCACTTAACAATTTCCAATTCCTACAAACGTACACTTGCAAAGCCCCTTTCCTAATGGGATGGGTCCCACTTTCAAAGCCCCTTTAACTTTAGTATTATTCTAATCTGCTAGTAGGAACCCTGTTTAACAATCTTTTGCTTATTGATCCTTATAGATCAGTACATTGATGAAATTCACATTCTGTTGGAAATCTGCCTTTATTGTGATCCTCCCTTAGTCGCCTAATTGCGACATTTGAGTTGCCTCGTGTTGGCTTTGAGGGGGTGGATTTAGTCCCACATTGGTTAGATAGGACTCTTGATAAGAGTTTATAAAGAGGAGGCACTTCTCACCTTACAAGCCGGTTTTGTAAGGATGAGTTAGGCCACAAATTTCTATACACTCCCTCCTAAAAATCCTGACTATCTCTTTACAAGCAAAAAATGAGACAAATTCGATTGCATGTAGTAAAGAACTTTAAATGAGATATTGTTGAATTTCAATAAACTGCTACTGGAACCTAAATGACCAACTGCATTAACACATTCACACTTTAACTACTTAATCCAAAATGAAATCATTAATCACTCTAAACCAACAGAGTAATACAAATAGGATTTAAGTTATATTCGGTGTCAGTATGAAACATACTTAACTTCAATAGAACACTGACACTACATATTACTCGAGCGTTGTTGCAAGTAAGATATCTTATTTTGACACGGAGTAATACAAATAGGATTTAAGTTAAATTCGGTGTCAGTATGAAACATACTTAACTTCAATAGAACGCTGACACTACATATTACTCAAGAGCGTTGTTGCAAGTGAGATATCTTATTTTGACACGGAGTTTCTTAAACTAGATAGTGTATAAAAATTATGCTGATACTAAACTAAATTTTAACTCCAAATTTAATATTGCATTTCTTAAATTATAATGAAGAATAAACAGTTTTTTCATGAAAATAAATATAATAGTTATTATCTGCATAAGTAAAAAATATGCCAAGTTTATTTATTAAAGCCTAAGTGATGAACAAATATATTATAATAAAGACTGCAACATCAACCAACCTGTTTTGCAGCTGCAAGATTGACATCTAGAATAGCTTTCTCCTTGGAAGTATCATGATCAAGCATCCCATGTCCTCCATTTACATCAATAGAAACTAACGCCTCAGTTTGCTCGATGATTAGAGAACCTCCATTAGCAAGTGGAACCCTAAAAAGTGATCCAAATAAAAATAAAAATAAATAAAAACTTGCATGTAACAAATTTTACTATCAAGTTTCCTATAAAGCAAGATACCAGTAGACATTTTATATAAGAATATCAGCAAACAGACTACTATAAAGACATGGATAATACACAATATAAGCAAGAGATGGAAGATTAAGAACAAAAGAAGCAACAAAATCTACCTTTTGCTGAGGATATTGTCAAGCTCTCCTTCAATGTTGTATTCATCGAAAAGGGGAACCTTCTTATTATATAGTTCAACTCGATCACAAAGATCAGGGGCAATGTCCTGAAGGTAATTCGTCACCTGAAAATTAAATAAAAATATTGAAATTATCGAACAGAAGTGATGTCAGTTTGTACTTTGTACACTAAATTTTAAATTTGTCGCTGATATAATATTTGTAGTTGCAAAAAAATAATTATTACAGTTCATATCGTATTTTTCATACATATCAATGTTTTAGAAAACAGACCGAACTGGCTGGTTCAACCGAGAGCCAGCAAGTTTTTTGGTTGGTCCCACTTAAACTACAGTCTGATTGTTGAACCACAGTTGGTTGATCCGGGTTTTTATTTTTTTACAGTTTTTATTTTTTTACCTTTTTAATCATTTATTCATCAGGATCAACTATGATTTAACTAATTGAATCATTATCAGTAGGTCTCACCAGTTCGATTTTTAAAACTGTTAAGTATAGGGTTTGAGCATGTGTTTATAAGTGGGGCCGTCCTCACCTCACAAGCCGGTTTTGTGGGGCTGGGTTGGGCCCAAACCATAACTTCTAAGATGGTATCAGAGCCTATCCAAGATCCATGGGCCACATGCTATTAGGTTCCGCTATCGGGCCACTCGGGTCACACTCTAGATGTCCAGTTCTGGGTGTGAGGGGTGTGTGTAAAGAGTCCCAAATTGGAAATGATATGGCCAGAACAAGTGTTTATAAGTGGGTGCAGTCCTCACGAGTCAGTTTTGTGGGGTTGTGTTAGGTCCAACCACAAATTCTAAAGAAAAAACATTGCTACAACAAAACTGAATCAGCATGCTAATATAGGAATAAAGTTGAAATCTTGTACTTGTCTAAGATAAGATTCTGCAGGCTTTGGGTGGCATTTTCTAACAGAAAGTGGTAAACCGATGTGTGACAGGCTATCCTACAGTCGGGTTCAATACCACTTGTCAAAGTGAATTAAATACCTTACTGTTTTTGCTAACCTCTCTATGAGGGGAACAAAAGCCAATGTTGTTCACATATGGAAACAAAAATTCTCCAGTTTTAATATTTCAACTTAGACTTCTACAATTAAGTTACACATACCTCATGAAATGTCCTTGGGGAGTCGACCACCATTTTCTTAACCTGAAGCATATCATATAAACTGTAATCAGAAGATATTATACCACAGGTTTCTTCTATAATTTAATTAGATATTGCTAAGTTAAACATCCTAGAGTTCATTGGAGTGAACTAAAATTAATAACAGAACCAACATTTTCATTGAAATAATCTTGGACCACTGAGAGAGTTTGACCCATTGCCCTGTGCAAAATAGCAGGAACAGCTCCTTCCACCCTTTCATCAGCAGCAAGAGCAGAAGACTTTGCATTTTCCATAATGTTTTTCCAAGTCGAAAGCAAACCTTCCAAGTCTTTCTGCAGTTCCTCAAAAGAATGACCAGCAGCAACAGTTCTTACGGTGAGGCCAAAACCCTCTGGCTGCAATGTCTTTGCTATAACTTTCAACCTTGTGCGCTCGGCACCAGAAATCTTTTTGGAGACTCCAATTTTATCACAACGTGTAGTCAAAACCTACAGGTCAGCAAGTCTAATTTAGATGAAACACCATATAGATGATTTATGAGAAAGAACAGGAACATACACAATCCAACTTTGCGCAAGTTGCAGGCATAAATACCACATACCCAGAATCTACTTCTTAGTATAGGAAAAGCAGTCAGAGTGGGACCCTTCGTACCAAGACCCTCTTTAACAACTTGGACAACTATTTTGGTTCCGCTACGAACTTGGATCCATTTATTTTCTCCCATTTCTCTCTTTGTATCTTTTGTTGGCAGAATATGAAAATTGATAGACCCATTCATGCCTAAAGAAAGAGAACCGTTATTCATTTTTCCTTCTGTATGAACATCAGCTCCCTCAACATCATCCTCAAAGTCAGCTTCTACTTCATCATCAACCACACTACCATTCACATTTTCCTTAAGAACTTCTGAAAGACAAAAATCATCATCTGTTTCATGTTCATCATAGTCATTGTGTACAGATTTCAAACAATCATCCTCAGAATGTATGTCACGTATTCCACCAGGAATGTCAGTAGCACGAGACATGTGATCATTTTTTCCCTTAAGAACAATTTCTTGTTTCTTTGTCCTTCGACGAAATGGAGGGAATATAAATGGTTCCTTGTATGGCTTAATGTCCATAAGAGAGGGTCTAGAATTGCCAATATCAACAAGAGCTCCTCCCATAGAAGGAACAAGCTTTGTGATTTCCCCCACATATACACTATCGCTTTGCACATTAGTCTTCACTGGTTCCAATAATAATTCAACCAGTTTTTCATCCTCCAGAACTGCAATTCTTTGCATGGTACATATGGATGAGTTTATAAGTATAATGGTGGAAACAGGGTCTTTTAAAATTGTATTACTGCTCTCTTCAGGTAACAACTCTTCTGAATCTACCGACTTCATGGATGAGTTTATAAGTATAATGGTGGAAACGGGGTCTTTTAAAATTGCATTACTGCTCTCTTCAGGTAACAACTCTTCTGAATCTACCAACTTCACCTGTTCTTTCACAATGTCATTAGTTTTAGATTCATTTGATTCTGTTTTATCCTCGGAGATAACTGAACGCAGTGAATGCAGTAACCAGGGTTCCTCAACAGGCTGGTAATTCTCAGAAAGAACGTTAATAGGATGTGAATCCTTATTACTCAAAATCGCCATGTCCTCACTGTCAAAAAATAATTGATCTTCCAAAATGAGTGTCTCGGTCTTCAGGAAATCATTTTCAAGGAGACTCATATTCCTTCGTTCATCTGTCAAACCACTGTTTGAGTGTTCAGAAACATAGGAAAACATATTTCTGGAGTAGTGTAAAAATATCAAATAATACCTTTGACTGGAAAAAAAATAGAGGGCTGCTTTAGAAGATACGTTTCCTCAGTGCAGGGGTTCCATGCATGAGCTGAAGAAATATGGAAATTGGACCTAATCCATAAATCCCTCACCACAATTTCATTATCTGCTAGAGCTGTGAGAGGTACTGAAAGAGAAAATGCTGGTCCAGGCTTCCAAATAATGTCACTTGAGGACCTTGATTTTTCCTTAATGAAATAGTTATATTTAAAGTTCAAGCCAAAAGCAATCTGCAAGGAAAATAACAACCGAGTCACTTGTATTGATTTTTTTTTTTTTTGACGTTTATACGGTATTTCAAGAATATTGAAGCTTTCATATAATAATCTAAACTTTAATGAAAGGAGCACTATGATTTGGCAGATGCATAATTTTGTAGCAACAAGCCTCCTATCATTTACCATAGAATACATACTACAGTGTTGCGGATTTCCTTCCGGAGATAAAAAAAGCTTTAGACGCACAACTCTTCTATAACATGGGAGATTTCTTTATATCATTGACAATGTATTGTAGGTTTGCTTTATATGTTTCACTTGGTGTACAAAACCCTATTCAAAACTCAGCTCAGTACAACTAGATAAATATACAGACAGCCCAGTGATATTACCTGAGATTCAGCTTTCCAAATATTAGTGTGCTCCGTAGGAGACATTAGTACAGCCATGTTGGGTTTCCAGCAGCCTAACACAGCAGGGTCCCCAGTTATGTACAGGAGATGACCATCTTCTAAATCAGCTTCTACAGTCCAAATAATCTTGCATAGATCATCAACACTGGTGGTTGAATTTCCTAATAAATAAGGCAGGCCAGATTCATCATTCATTCTAAACAAGAGCAAATTTCATTAAGAAAGCATGGTAAGGAACACTAACGCCAAAAGGAAAACTTGCATCTGTACAGAACTCATACTACTAAAAGATGCCTTATTTGATAGTGAATGAAATTGCAGAATTAAAAAGTAACCTTGCCTCATAGAATAATGAAGAGAATTAAAAAAAAAATTAACGATTAATGTAGCTAACACCATGAAGAAAGTCGTTGCAGTTTTAGTTGCAGCATTTAGCTGTGCAATAGAATTAAACTAAAATAAGTCGACTTCCTGCTTCATTTAGTTAAAAAATGAAGAAATTGTTCACAATTCATAATGTCAGTTCGAATCATTCAAAAAATTGAAAGAAGTAATAAGTGGCATGTTGCATTGCTTGTTATGAACATATCAATGGAATCTTATTAAATTATTAATCCATCAGGGTAATACTTTAATTTTCTTTAACTACAGAGGACAAGATATAAAAATGTAATTTTATCCGTACAAGAACAAAATACAACTCTTGAGTTGCTGAGTTTCGGTCCTTTATTCATGTAATAAACCAAGCTCGAATCAGATTCTGCTGAAATACAACTGGAAGTTGCATATTTGGATGTTAATTCTTGAACAACTCCGTTGTGATAAGGATCCAGCAAAACAAGTTAAAGCATGAAATATTTAGGCTATAGAAAAGAGATAGTCGTGTAACTAAAAAATGAAGTCATAAACAAATAAACCAACAAGAGCTTACAAAAAGATGTCTGAATTACCTTTCTGCGTTGTTGTGAATGAAGCTAATCTTCTAACTGATTTATGGTTCTTCAGACAGCACATGAATCTATATTCTCCATGTAGTGGTGCATGATGGAATATATGCCTGTCCCAATATTTTAATACATAAGTGCAATCAAGACAAACAAAACGAGAGAAACAATTAACACTAAAAAGAATGTGCATATCATATTTCAACTATAAAATCATAATAAAAATCAATGTCCTATCTTCAATCATCCCATCAATACATATTTTGTGATTAATGTAAGCTACACGTCTAGCAAATGGGTCAAAATAAGGACCGATCAGTACAACAACTAACTACTATTTGCTCCAATTAGTGAAAAATAATAAGCGTTATGGTACAATTGTGTTCTCGATGGTGACTGTGAGCAAGAATCTTGCCTTGTTTCATATATCAATTCAAGAATTTCACATTGAACAAAAAATAACTGAAGGTGTTTAGAATCCAAAAGCTTCAGCTAAGTTAGATTAGATTTTGTTCATAAAATGAAATATCTAGTTAAGCTAATCATTTGGCTATAAGACTCATTTCTATCAACTAAACCACGAAACCTCTCTAAAAATTTATCAATTACAGATTTTTGCATACTTTAATGCCAACGTTAATAAAAATATTCGACGACTAAGTGAACGCGGCGCGCTAGGGTTGAACTCGAAAACCTTGAAAATCTTAACAAAATCCCTTCAAATCTTCATCATACAACAAAAATGAGGGAAGTGCCAATCATTCACAATCCACAATACAAACCCTTACTGCCACTATATCATGAAACATAGTACAGCATAATTTCACCCTCTCTACCAAACAACAATTACAACAAAATTCAAAAAACCCTTTTTATCAAAACAAAATGGTGAAAAGGAACAATTTTTCCGTCTAAATTAAAAAATTAAAAACATCATAGCCAAAAAATAATAAAAAGTACAAAAGGCACATGCAATGAATTAGGTATACATTTTTTTCATGGTGGTACAATAACCCAGATGAAAAAATGGCAATAAGAAATTGAGAATGAGAGAAACAAAACAAACCTCTTTGGTGAAAGTGTGTAAGGATTAGAGAAGGGTGTGAAAAGGTGATGAGGGTGGTGCAAAAAACCAACTTCAGCAATAAACTCCATTAACATGAAGACAACAATGGAATTTGACACGAGTTCATGAGTTTGTGTTAGCACAAAGAGTGGAGTGTGTGAAGAAATGAAGAGGTTTGGATAAAATATAGGGATCCGGATTCAATAACTTTTAGGGTGGGAAAAGTTATGTGACTTTGTTCAATATCCACCATTGGTTTAATCTCTTGGTTCAGATTTTGACACATGTTTCAACTTTTTTGTAGTATTTGTCGTCTTCTTCCTCCTCTCAACATGTTGTTAATTGTCGTTCCGCTATCGACCTCTTCTTCTATCGTTTGGATTTTCTGCAGTGTTTTATATGAAAATGGAGGTTTAAGATTTTGATTAAAAAGGGTGGCGCTCGACAACCAGGACGGTGGGTGTGTGGCGGTCGACGACAAGTTGAAGGTCGGTGGTTCTTGGAAGCGGCGATGGATCTGTTGAGGAACGGATTTTAACACAAAAATGGATCGGACATATGTCAAAATATCCACCATGTGATTAATCTAAGGATGGAAATCAAGGCAAAGTCACATGACTCTTCCCGTCCTAAAGTTATGGAATCCGGATCCAAAATATGATAGGAGGTCGTGACACGAGAGGCAACCACAAGATAACGATTTTTAGGCTACTTAGAATATTTTCTCCGTCTCATTTTAATCCTCGTTCTTAAGAAAATGATTAGTTGAATTAATTTTAAAAGTAAAATTAAAATAGTTTATCAGAATATTTTTATTAATTGTAGTTATTAAAGTAGTTAAGTGAAGATCTCGTGAGTATAGCTCAGTGGAACATTTGTCTCATGCATGAATTTTACAATAAAGTATAAGTAGTATATTTAAGATCAAATATTTTCATGGGTTCTTTAAGTTTCATGTTTGTTTTAGATATGTCCTTTAAGTTTTCAAAGTTTCAGATAAGTCCTTTAAGTTTCAAATTTGTTTCAGATAGGTCCCTTCTATTAAATCAACTTTGGCTTAACGGAGGTTGATAGAAATGACCTATATGAAACAAACTCGAAACTTAAAGGACTTATCCGAAACAAACTCCAAACTTAAAAAACATATCTGAAACCTTAAAAACTTAAAGGATCTATCTAAAACAAATATGAAACTTAAAAGACCTGGAAGGTGTTTGGCCTATATTCAACTTAAACTACTAATTAAAGTATTTTGAATTGATAATTTAGATTAAAAATATCATTAATACTATTTTGATTAAAAATGTCAATCACCAACTTTTTTTTTCGATTCACATCGATCACCAACTTTAAAAATGTAATTAATATTATTTTGATTCTTTACTTTCAATAGTTAACAATTTTAGAACTACCTCTCAAAAAAAAAAAAAAAACTTTAGAACTAATTGAAAAACAATTTAAAAACTAAGGAAAACTGATGGGTAAAAGGTGATAGATAATGATATAGTACAAATGAATAAAGTAAAAGGTGGTGAGACATAATACCATTCTTGATAGTTAGATAATGATAGTTAGTTGTTGATTATCAAGAATTGTATTTTTGAGGACCGAAACTCAGCAACTCAAGAATTGTATTATCAAGAACAAAAAACTTTTACACAAAAAACATAATACAATTCTTGAGTTGCTGAGTTTCGGTCCTTTATTCATGAGATAAACCAAACTCAAATCAGATTCTACTGAAATACAACTGGAAGTTGCATATTTAGATGTTAAATCGTGAACAATTCACTTGTTTGATAAGGATCCAGCAAAACAAGTTAAAGCATGAAATATTTAGGTTATGGAAAAGAGATAGCCATATAACTAAAAAATGAAGTCATAAACAAATAAATGAACAAGAGCTTACAAAAAGATGTTTGAATTACCTTTTTGCGTTGTTGTGAATGAAGCTAATCTTCTAACTGATTTATGGTTCTTCAAACAACACATGAATCTATATTCTCCGTGTAGTGGTGCATGATGGAATATATGCATGTCCCAATATTTTAACAGATAAGTGCAATAAAGACAAACAAAATGAGAGAAACAATTAGCACTAAAAAGAATGTGCATATCATATTTCAAATATAAAATCATAATAAAAATCAATGTCATATCTTCAACCATCCCATCAATACATATCGTGATTAATGTAAGCTACATGTCTAAGCAAATGGGTCAAAATAACGACCGATCAGTACAACAACTAACTACTATTTGCTACAATTAGTGAAGAATAATAAGCGTTATGGTACAATTGTGTTCTCGGTGGTGACTGTGAGCAAGAATCTTGCCTTGTTTCATATATCAATTCAATAGTTACACATTGAACAAACAATAACTGAAGGTGTTTAGAATTCAAAAGCTTCAGCTAGGTTAGATTAGATTTTGTTCATAAAATGAAATAACTAGTTAAGCTAATCATTTGGCTATAAGACTCAATTTCTATCAACTAAACCACAAAACCTCTCTTAAAATCTATCTATTACAGATTTTTGCATACTTTAATGTCAACGTTAATAAAAATATTCGACGACTAAGTGAACGCGGCGCGCTAGGGTTGAACTCGAAACTAAGTGTGTAAGGATCAGAGAAGGGTGTAAAAAGGTGATGAGCTCCAGCCACTAGGCTACTAGACAAAAAAAAAAATTAATATAGAGAGAGAGAGAGAGAGAGAGAGAGAGAGGGAGGGAGGGAGCATTATTTAAATGTGTGTTTGATTTGTTAAAAAAACTGATGAGAGTTTTGGAAATTAAGCCAGACAACCGTGAGATTTTGTTTGGGTTATCGGCTTTAGGGGAACAAGGTTTTCTTCTACTAGGATTTAAGGATGTTTTTCCAATTTTGAGTGACATTCTTGTTATCCTTGTGAGAGTTTGGTTTTCTAATCGTTTGTTCTATTCCATTGATATTGTGTGGTTTATTCCATCTTGATCACTTTGTGTTGTCTCAATATGATGAGTGTGAATAGGGATGGTGATGACAACAACAAGTGCCTGAAAATGAGTCTTGGATTTTATTAAGCAGATGTTGTGAAACTCTGCATTATCGTGGTGTATGATAGATGATTTTAATGGCATTATGCACATGTAGAGAAAGACATGACCAGGAGACCTCAATGGCTAATGAACAAATTCAAAAAAGTTCTCCATGAGGCTGGGTTGCTTGATATTAATTCGGAAGGCTATAATTCACATTGTTCAAAAGTTTAGCCACTAATAGAGTTGTTGATGAACGACTAGACAGAGCAACATCAAACAAAGATTACTACCAATTGTTCCTAAATGGTCAATTAGAAAATTTGGTTACTCTCGCCTCATATCAATATTCAATTCTACTTCATCATGTTCCTTGCACACGGCCTAGAATGACTTGTCACAAGTTTAAGTTCTAAAATGCATGGAGAGTTGATCCCAACTTGAACGAGGTAGTGAAACAACAGTGGCATGATAATCTTGATCGCAATATAACCCCCTCAGTTGGAAGGATGTGACGAGGATTTGGTGGTACATTGGAATAAAACTCATTGTAACAAGTTGAAGACGTATATTGAGGAATGTCGTGCGGAGCTAAATTGGGATAGTAGTACAAATGATGTTGGTCATTGTAATTCTTTGCACAAGAAAATGTCACGTCTCTTAGTCCAAGAGGATTTGTATTGGGAGCAACGAGTGAATACGAGTTGGTATCAAGATGGAGATTTGAATACAAAATTCATTCATACTTCATCCACTGTTACCAGAAAAGTTAACAAGATATCCTCTTTGGAAGATGCAAGTATGGTACAAGTCACGAATAAAGCGCAAATGGCCAATGGGATCAATCAAAATAGAAGGTTGCCTTGATGCAAGGGTGAAAACCCTAACATAACATGTTTCCCTAGCAAAAAATTTCAAATAATATTATAGGTTTGATTTTTCTCTTTACTAGCAATATATCTAGGTTGTGCGTTGAAGCGTGTTTGTTTGTTTGAATTTGAATATCATATTACGATTTGAAAAATTAATTATATGTTGCACTAATTTATAATTAATATAACAATAATTACTCTTATTAATGTATAGTTGTTATATTATAATTGATTTTATTTTGTGAAATATATTACTAAAACACTAATTTTAAATAATTTTTTATCGACAAACATTTGTCCCCGTAAAATAATAGAAATAATTTGTACAATATTTTTTTATGTATCAATAACAAATTTGTGCCCCTCCTCAATAGGGGTGATTCTGGGTCAAAAAATGATTTAAACTACCCCTGCTCAAAGAGTGAAATAGAGAGAATTTTGAGAGAATGTGGAGTTTCTCTCACTAAAAAAACTAGGGCCAACTAATGCATGTAAATTATTAAGAATATTTTTTGATGAAATTTTCATCATTATTTATTACGTAGCAATAACAAATATTTTTCATTGGTTTTATATATATATATATATATATATATATATATATATATATATATATATATATTAATGGAATTTGTGACTCTTTTTTGTTCTTTTACGGATCAGCTTGATGATGTTCTTTTGTTGTTACTTCTTCATTTGTTCTTTTATAATTTTATCTTGGACGTTTCAATATTCTACTCCCTTTTTTTCAGTTTATTTTTTTTAAGTTATATTCTTTGATATTTGTACCTTATTTTAATGTTTCTTTTTGCAAATTACATTCTTCTATATATTTTTTTAAAGAAACATTCTTATATTTGTTACGTTATTTTAATACAACTTTTATTTTTTATTTTTTTACCTTTTATTTTTGTATAAAGTAGTGGTTATTTTTTATTTTTGTATAAAGTAGCGGTAGTAAAATATTATACATCGTTTTATATTTTATATATTAACATTTATATTGATAAGTTTCATTTATATATAATTTAATTATATAAGTTTTAGTGGATTAGTGGAATATCAAGATCGTAATTGATGATTTGATTTGAGTCGACGAGCTATAGTGCAACTCTTATGCTCTGCGTATTATATGTTATTCAAATGCTTTGTCAAAGATAATTAAGTTGACATGTTTTTTTTAAGGAAAGTTACCATATATTTATGTTGGGAAATGCTCATGTACACGAAACATGTTGTCGTGCAAATCCCACGAACAATTGCTATACTGTTGTATTTGATTTGATTTAAAATGACTAAGGACCAATTTAATTATGTCGTGTCTTTTAAGCCAAGAACTATTTATATAAAATCATGGTTGCATGTTATCTGACGTCTTCTTTCTTCTATAATTTTGTCGGTATTGACTTTGAAGCGACCTACATAACAAGGAAGAAAAAAAATACAGGATGCATGACTTGTGTAATCATGACCAAGGAGAATAAATTTCCAAGTTGTTCTCTTTGATATACTTTTAAGTAAATTATTTAACAAATTCACTTGTTGAAAAGTCAAAATAGCTTTATATCACCACTTCGTTGGATTTGCATGAATAATTTGTCGTGCCAAATAGCATTTCCCATTTATGTTTATGTATTATGTGAGGTTATAATTATGAAATGATAAAAATGTATATTAGTTTTAAAATCTTTCTCCTCCTCATATGAATAAAAAATATAAGTAATTAAAATATGGGGAAATATCTCTTTTCGTCCCTGTAATATTAACGAATTCTGATTTTAGTCCCTGTAAAAAAAAGGATTTAGATTATGTCCTTGTAATTTCATATTCTTCTACTTTTGGTCCCTCCTTTCATCACGTCAGCAGAATCTGCATAAATTACGTCCCTGTAATTTCAGATTCCTCCTAGTTTTGGTCCCTGTAATTTCAAATTCCTACATTTTTTGTCCCTCATTTTACGTGTCATGTATGCAAATTTTACTGACGTGGTGGAATAAGGGACCAAAAGTGGAAGAATCTGAAATTACAAGGACAAAATCTAAATCTTTTTTTTTACAGGACTAAAACTGGAATTCGCTAATATTACAGGGACGAAAAGAGATATTAACCCTTAAAATATTTATCCTCCCCTTTTCTCATAACATTGAAAAATATATATATATAAAAAAAAAAATAAACAAAATTGAATTTTAGTTACTGAACTGAGCCGAACTGTTCCGAACTGAATGGAACTGTTCGAATCGAACTGAACTGTTTTGAACTGAACCTAACTGTTTCAGTTCAGTTTCAGAATTGTAAGTAATAGTTCAGTTTGGTTCGGTTCAATTCAACAGTTCAGTTCGATTTTTTTTCCCACCCAAAAAATGACCTCAACAACAAAAGAACTATGGGAAGGACTATCTCAAACATATGATGATATGTTTGAGGATAGAAGGATTTATAATGTTGCTACTTCATCGGAAGTCACCAATCACCTCATCCATACGTTGGATCAGAAAGGTGAATTATTCTACTTTTCTAACTTTTTCAAATGATTTAACATTTGTCTCAAAGACAACATCGTTCTTCGTAACAAAGTCTTCTTTTGAGCATTGTCCAGAAGAAGCGTGAAGGAAGGAAGAAAATGCAACAAAAAGACCATCTAATTTTAGGTTTAGATATATTATTGGTCACTATAAATATTTTTACTTTTTCTTTTAGTTCCCATAAATTTTTATTAACCCCATCATTTCTCATCCTTTTGTGCATTTTTTTTGGATTAATAGTGTTTTTCACAACTGTAATATATGTCATTTTCGATTTTCGTCCCTATAAATTTTTCGGTTTGGTTTTCATCCTCGTAAAAAAAAAAATTTCGGAAAACACCCTTCACCCATCCAACTCAGCACATTCGCTTATGTGGCGCTGACTTGGTTTTTTTTTTATTTATATCTTAAATTTATATTATAAAATTTAATTTTTGAAAATAAAAACTTGCAAAAATTAGAAAAATATTTTATAAAATTTTGGAAAAAAAAATTGAATATTTTTCTAAATTTGTATCCAGATTTTTAAAAAATAAAAAATTTTCCATAATTTTTTTTTTGTAGAAAAAATTTTCAAAAAAAATTCCGATTATATTTTTAAATTTTGAAAATTAAATTCCAGAATATTTTATTTCTATTTTTTTAATTTGAAAAAAAAATTATAGTTTTTTCTGATTTTTAAAATTTTAGAAAAAAAAAATTGGTAATAATTGTTTTTTCAGAAAAAAAAACCTATTAAATTCCACAAATTTTAAATATCTTCATAATTTCGTAAAAAAACTAATTTTTCAAATTTCGAAAAAAAATTCAAAGTTTTTTTTGAAAAAAATCTAAATATTTTTTGGATTTTTTTAAAAATAAAATCTTATGTGGAAATGTTTTTTTCCATGTGACCAATTAAAAAAAATGAAGAAAAAAAAATGCCAACTCAGCGCTACATAAGCAAATCTGCTGAGTTGGATGGGGAAGGGGGGTTTCCCGAATTTTTTTTTATGAGGACGAAAACTGAAACACCCTGTTTTCCCAACATAAAAATTTCATTTAATTAATCAGAGTAATTCACATAAACGGAATGTCACACTTGTTTTCTTAAAATCATAAACGGAATAATTAACTAATTATCCTTCAAAATTCAATAACATAATATTTAATACTTCGTAGCGGAATTTATTCAAACATCTAAAATAGTCTTGGCACGAAGGCCTCATCGAAACATCTCATAAAAATTCAATTAACAACTTAATCATGTAAATTCATAAGCAATGCGTAAGGAATAGAAAAGCATGCAACAAAGTTTCCATCTCGTTACGTATCAGAGCACCTAAAGACACACGTGAGAGATAATCCACTCACGACAGCAATCTAACAACAACTTAAACTCGATCACTTGCAAGTTACTCATACGAAGAGCAACATTTCCAAGCAGAAGGGGTGAGATTTCACAAACAATAATATTAAGCATATAATCCATCAAATGCATTTAACAACTTAAACTTCATCTATTAGTAATAATAATTTTTCATGTAATACTTCTTTAATAACTTAACCAACTTCTAATCATCATTAACTTCATACTCATCACATTATAAACATCATCATATAGCACATAATAACCAAATCATAACTAACATATATCATCACATCATAAATATCATCTTTTAACACACAACATAATCATCGTCTCACAATAACATAAACGACATAATATAATCATCATCTCATATTAACTTAAACAACACAACATAATCATCACTTAATAATAATAATAATCATATACAACACAACATAATCATCACTTAATAATATTAATCATATACAGCACAACATAATCATCACTTAATAATAATAATCATATACAACACAACATAATCATCTCCTCATAATCACATAAACAACACAACATAATCATCATCTCATAATAACATAAACAACAATATAATCATCTCCTCATAATCACATAAACAACACAACATACTCATCTCCTCATAATCACATAAACAACACAACATACTCATTAATATTCCATGATTTGTCATCATCGACAACTTCAACCTGACAACACAGCTACGTGAAAGTACACCACCTCTTATAATACGACAACGTAAGAGTACACCACCCCTTATAGAACAACAACGTACGAGTACACCACCTCTTATAAACAACAACGTAAGAGTACACCACCTCTCACAAAACACCTGAACATAAACAGTCACCAACATCAGCTTCAACTACGACTTTAACAACTTAGACAACATCAACAACTTAAGACTCCAATACTTTGGAAAGACAACTTACAACTTTACAACTTAGACCAACACCTGCAACTTAATCAATACTCAACATCAACAGGAGCAACACAAGCAATTCACAACATAACAATATTAATGAAAAGCATCAATCAATTTAAACATTATACATTTCCACATAAGGCATATAATTATTTCACATAACCAACAACAGCAACATAGGCAGTATATAAAACAGCTCATGATATAACAATATCAAATGCAAATCAACAACATCTCAAACATCATACGTAATTCATGTAATGCATATACAAATACATCACCTTATTATCAACATCAAATCATATTATAACAACTTCACAAATCATCATTAATATAGTATTCATCCTCCATTCCTACCCCAAGGATCAACTCATAACATAGGTTAAATACTCTTAAACATCTTAATTGAACTCATACTACTTCTAGTTTTGAGGTTTGAAATTATCCCATAAGTTTTGGATTAACTTAGAAATGGTTATGCTGAATTTTCATAAGATTTCACTAAGACCTCCTTGGAGTATTTTCATAATATCTCAAACACCAAAAATCATTTTCAAGTCAAACTAAAGCCACCGGAAAGCTAACACAATTATCTACAACTTTCATGTTTACACCAAAGGCCAATTCAAAACAGAAACGTGTGAAAAAGACGCAAGAACGCGAAACAGGGGATGTTGTCAAAGTGCAGCTCGCGAGGCGAGTAGGTTTACTCGCTGTAGCGAGTTGCGACGGACAAATCTACGGGAACAGACCAGTTTTCACTCCAAAAGCCCCAATTTCATCAACTCAAATCTCAAATTTGATAGGAAACTCAACCTATGTTTATTCTACAGCCTGAACTTCAATTCTTATGTTAATTCATTGGTTTACCTACTCTTTAACAATCAATTCCAAACCAAAACCTAATTTCTCTAATCATCAAAATTACCACCTACATCATGTTAAATCCAGTTTTCAGAATTAAATTACTTAGAATTAGAGAAAGTTAGTCTCATCATTACCTTAGTATTGATGATCGGTGGTCTCTCTCCCTCTTGGTTCTCCTCTTATCTTGTTTTCTCCCTTTTCTCAAAAACTGGTTGTACGTGAAAATAATTCTAAACCTAGTTTCTCCTATTTATCACTTCCCATCTATTTTATCTTATTTCCTTTAATTCCACAAAACTCTCTAAATTCACAAAACATCCTTTATCTCAATATTTATTCTATTTTCAAATCTTATTCTATTAAATACTAAAATAAGCCACTTAATAAATCACATAATCATATAAATATATTCTAAACCTATTAAAACAATCAAATAAATCAAATAATTCAAAGAGGGCGTTATAAAAACCAAACCGAAAATTTTATAGGATCGAAAACCGGAAATGACTTATATTACAGGGCCCTATGAAAAACACTATTAACCTTTTTTTTTTGTCTTTTTCATGTGATTGTCATTTTCACCAAGTGTTAAACGCAAGAATATTCTTTTTTTTAGGGAAAGCACAAGAATATTCATTAGGCTTGTGCCTTTTTCACCATATCATCTACTCATGCGGCCTTTTTTTTTTCTTTTGAAAATATCCTCTTTTCGGATTTTAGTATCCGAGACAGATTGTTAGATATTTTCGGATTTTAGAATCCGAAAGAAAACGGACTACATTTTCTGTGTTGTATTTGATATAAAAGGTCTCTCCTGACCGTCGTAGAATCCCAACATAAAACTGCAAAACAATTGCAGGGATTCTATGAACGGTCAGCAGTGACCATAACATCATAAAAACCCCTAAAAAAACTAAAGAAAAAAAAAATTTAAGAAAAAGTAATAAATGATGGGAAGTGAAAAATGAATGAATTTGTTGAAGCATGCAAAAATATTTATAACCTTAAACCATCAAGGTCTCTTTCGCCTTAGAAAGGAAACAACCCTTACATTTACATTTATTTTATGTTTTTGTCATTTATATTTATGTCATCAAAATAATTTAAATTATCGTCTCTTTAAGAATATGGGCAAAGCATATTTTGGATTATATAATCCAAAAAACCTAACAATTTGTTTCACAAAGGGTGATTTTGGATAAAAAAAAGTAGGGTGCGTGAGAAACTGCTAGGGTGGTAAAAGTAATAGTCTACTCATTATCCATTCAATGTATTATTTGATCATTAGAGGACTGCCATCACTTGAGATGCAAGCCTCCTTCCATTGGGCCAATTTTGCGTTCACTTCTACTTGCACCATAGTGTTGTAACTTCTAACTCGAGGTTCCAACCTTCATCCAGATTTTCAACAAATCATACAACTTGTCAAAGAACAATCACTTACCAACAAAAAAGTTTTTAACATTTGAATAAATGTAAAAAAAATTGAAACAAAACAATAAAAGATTAATTAATCTAAGTTAAAGAAAAATAGGCATTCCATACACTCAAGGATCATATTAAATTGGAGATAAATAATGGTAATAAACAACATTTATGTGGCTTATTAGAGAGTTATAACTTGGATTAAGATAAGATTGTTAATTTCGAGATTCAAAGGTAAACTTTCTAGAGAGGGATAAAGAATACTTGTTCCTCAAAGTGCTCAATTGTACTAAGCCAGATTGTTGAGAACACTATATACTCTACTTCCATTGAATTTTTTGAAGAGGCATGGAGAATACTTGGTCAGGTTATTTAGATGACTAGACTTTATACTTCTTCTAATGGTTGCAACTTGAGGTCAGAGAACAATACTCATTGTTATTGTAAAATAATAGATTAAGTCATTTGAGTGAACAAAGATAAATCTCTCTTTAAGAGAGGACTAAAGGTAGCAACTAGTTTGAGTTTTGAACTAATCTAAATTAAGTTGTGTAATTTTGTCTCCATCTCCACCTATTTATTGCTCAAAAAAACGTTCAAATTGTAAAGTCTGACAAAACGCACTTCAAACCCTATGCACTTTTCATGTGTTTTCTTACATCTTTGGCAAAGGGTTGTAAAGATTCTAAAATTGGAAATATGACAACAATGTCTTGTACCTTCAATGGTCATATTTGATATACATTAAATGTTTAAAAAAACAATTTGGTCCACGCTAACTTTGATCTTATGATGCTTTCGATTTACGCACAAATTAATGTATTATCATCTCATTGGTTCATTACTGTACTTCGTTATCATTCCATTTTTATTATAAAAACAAACTTTATTATTCAATAATATTATATTTTTGTGTTGGGTTTTCCCCTATCTATCAAGAAAGGTTATAAAAGAAATAAAGTATAATGAAAGGTTGGTAAATATTATTCATGTTAGATCTTTCATATATTGATCTCGAGGGACAAACACAACACATGGTTATATGTAAAAGACTTTTTATAACGATATTAATTTAATAAAGGAGATCTTGCATCTCTTTAAGTGCTAAAAAAAATCTTTATAATTTGATATAAAAATTTAATGTTTGTAAAAAAAAAAAAAGAAATAATATGTTTGAAATTCTTAAGTTTGTTTATGTTATGATCTTCTTTATTTCTTTGTTTTGTTTTTTAAATGGTGTAATTGCCGGTAAACCCCTTTTCTCATCCTTTTCAAATAATTTTCTTTATTATACACTTCTTTTATCATATATTGTTGATATTCCTGTCATTGTGTTTTACATCACAGGAGACTATTATTCTTGTCATTACGATAAACAATGTGATGAAGATTGTCCCTTTCCTTTCAAAGGTTATTGTGTTGAGCAACATTGTTTATGCAAAAGATGGTTACAATAAGTTTGTAATTATCGCTCCTAATAAGCCTATAATTTCAACTTAAACATCTTAAAGGTGTAAAACTTATGATACATTCACATTTCAATTTACATTGCTTTGATATTCCAAATAGTTATAGGGTCTCTAAAGCATATACATTATATTATATTTCAACTTAAACATCTTAATGGTGTAAAACTTATGATGCATTCACATTTCAATTTATATTGCTTTGATATTCTAAATATTTTGAGGGTCTCTAAAGCATATACATTATACTCCCTCCGGTCCTTATTATAAGAAAAAGTTGATTTTTTAGATTCATAGAATAATTAATGTATCTTATTGTAAATATATACTAGATACATCACTTACACAATGAACCAAAAAATCAATTGTTTCTTATAATAAGGATCGGAGGGAGTATTATTCATGTTATTTCACATGTGTTTACTTTTAGTTATGCCTATCTACATCAACAAATATGATAGAAACCTGCAAAGGTCAAATGAGGGAAAATAAGAATAAATTAAATCATAATTTTAGGGTCCATCTGACTCAATGATGGAGGAGAAAAGAGATATTTGAATAGAGAGAAGAGAAGGGGAGAAACTTAAATTACATACGTATTTTGGTTATCAATAATTATAGTTCAGTTCAGTCCGGAACAATTTAATTTGATTTAGAACAATTCGGTTCAATTCGAAATACAAACAGTTCAGTTATTTTAAATTTAACAAACATTTCAATTTAGTTTGATTTAATTTTCATCCCAAACTAAACCATGCCCACGCTTAGTCATTGCACACATTTTATAATTTTAGTTTAGTGGTTTTAAAACAAACTCTTAAGATAATGGTCCATGGGTGTGGGTATGACCTTCATACAAAAAGAAAAGTATAACACCCTCCCTCACAATCGTATCGCATAACTTATTTTTTCAATATAGGATTTTAAAATCAAGAAAATAGTCCTTGAGCAACAATGGATAAAATTACATGATTTTAAAATGGATCTAGCTAACGAGTGTATATGGGACACTTTTTAAATAATTCACATTAAAAAATTATTTTTTAAAAAAGTTAAATACTACAATTTCTGATGTACGAAATATATATTTTCATAAAATCTTATTAATTTATAGTGTTTAAAGAGTGTATTGGAGATATTCGTTAACATTTTTCTCTTGAAATTTAGATAAAGCTCGAATTGTATTTTAGCTATCAATGTAATTTTAAACAGCAAAAAATTAAAAAATTAAAGATGTTTTGGATTTGTAAAAAAGATAAAAAGATTAATAATGTTTTAATCATGGATTCGTTTTTTACATATTTGTTTTTCTTTCTAAAAATGATTTTTTTGAAGTATTTCGTTTTATTGTTTTATTTTTTTTAAAGATATTTTAGTTTTTTTTTTGACAAGAAAAAGATATTTTAGTTTTTGACAAGATTTTAAAAGTATTTTAATAGAGAAGTTTTAGATGAGAAATTGGTTGAATATATAATTTGTCATAAAAAATCATTCTAAGTATTTCATTTTTTTGCTACAACCTTTTTTAGATAATAAATTTTTTAAAACTGTTTAAAATGAAAATATATTTTGAGTAACCAAACAATTGAGCTCAAATAGTTAATGAACTTCACCAAATGACGAGCTATTTAAGAGAATCTGAGTTCGATTATATGATGAAACAATTATTGGTCAGATTTTACTTACCTTTAGATCGAACTTTAAATTACTAGAACCTCAATCGTAGGATGAATTAGATTAATTAGTTGAACTCAATTATCTTCTAAATAAAAGTTTTTTAGATTCTATGATCGACACCAATCAACTTAATTGATTTCACTTAATCAAACCCGCTCTCTCTAACGAAGTTAGTTTTTATACATTTATTTGATAATTTTTTTGGAGTTTGTGCTTTTAACATTCTAGTTATTTCCATGCATTTATCAGCCAACCCAACGATAACTTGGTGCTATTTTTGGAACGAAATTGAATACATCACCCTTCTTATCGTAACTTTATAATTTTCATATTCTCTAATCATCTTTGTTTTTGGAGTTTTTTTTTTTTAAGCAAAAGAGTGCAAAACAAATGCAACACCCTAAGTAGAATAAAATAAAAATAAGAAATACATAAAACAAGGGGACATAAAACTTGATCCAGACAAAAAAACAACTCCAAAGGGTAAATAAACATCATAAAACTTAAATCCAAATCTAAATTCATAACAAACAACTACACACCGTGCAATCTGGCAGACCCGATTACAGATTCAAAACCAAATTGCAAAGAAGACGATGTGTGCGCTGAAATGCAACGAATACAGATTATGATAACAATGGGTGAACGTTTGTTTTTAGAGTTATACTTTCCCCACCATTAAAAATTAAAATACAACGACCTGTTTTTCTTTATCATTAACTCTCATCTGTTCTGTGGTCAAGCCCGCTAGATTGTTTGGGCATTGGCTAACTTGTGTTTTTTCTGTTTTCTCCGTTTTAGTTATTTTCTGACATCTTGTAATTTGTTAGTGGTCTCCTAAACACACCTTATGCTTGGAAACTGCTGATTGTTGTGGTAATATAATTCCATTTTGACTTCTTAAAAAAAAAAAACTCTCATGTGTTCTCTCATGTTTGATGTTTAATGATTCACATTTAACTTAAAATAAAAAAAATTAAAAGGATTTTCTATAGAAAATGTTATTTTCGCTATAGCAAGGGCTTGAGTGCAACTCTTAAATTTGATATTTTTTAAAAATAAATTTTAATACCACCTGAGCTTTATATTTAGCAGTCCACTAAACACAAATTACAAGTCAGTACTATAATGCCACATCTACTTGACACATTATTATGTTATTGTTAGGGATAAAACTGAGGGTTCCCTGTAATATAAGGACAAAAACTTCATTTAAACCTTTAAATTAAATAGACACATAAATGAAAAAAAGTTGAAAAGAAGAAAAAAATAATTTTATTATTATTGAAAATAGGGGTGAGAATAGGCCAGACCATCCGTCAGGGATCTATGGCCCGGTCTACTTAAAGCTCGGCTCGACCTAACTCGTTTATTAAACAGGTTAGACTTAAGATTTTTAAAAAGCTCATTAATTTAAGGCTTAATTTCACTTTTGGTCATTGTGTTTTGGCCTACTCACGAAATTGGTCATGCCCTTTTAAAACAGAACAAAACGGTCCTTGAATTATCATTTTTGCTGCATTTTTCGTCCTACCTCCTATTTTCAAACTCCAGAAACGCAGAGAAATGATAGTTTTAGGCGGTTTTAGACCTACCCATATGCTCAACCATGAAATCAACAAGGATAAAAAAACATGTGGGCACAAGGAATCTATTCTATTCAGCTCACTAACCAAAAAAATTCTAATTTGAAACATATCTTAGAAATTAGGATTTTTTTGGTTAGTGTGTTGAATAAAGTGGATTCTTTGTACCCACATGCTTTATTCCTTATTTATTTCATGGTTGAGCATATGAGGTATGTCTAAAACTGTCATTTCTCTACGTTTTTGGAGAATAAAATGGGGGGTAGGACGAAAAATGCAACAAAAATGATAATTGAAGGACCATTTTGTTCTGTTTTAAAAGGGCAGGACCAGTTTCGTGAGTAGACCAAAACACGAGGACCAAAGGTGTAATTAAGCCTTAATTTAAATAGGCTAGAGTAAGGCTTATAGAAAAGCATACTAGGCCTATCTAGCCGGCTCATATATGTGTAATTATATATACTACAGTATACAATACACACATATCAACTCTACAAAATGGATGTGATAGCTCTACCAAATTTTATCGTGTGTGTATATATATATATATATATATATATATATATATATATATATATATATATATATATATAAAGTAGGGGAAAAATTGATGTACATGCCTTACAAAATTTTATTGACCTATTAACCTTTTAAAACAATATATGTTTATTAACCTTTTTTATAAACAGGTTAATTTATTATAAATTAGCTTTTAAACAGGCTAGCAGGCCATATCAAGCTTAAAATAAAGCCTTTGATAGGCTAATAGGCAGTAGGGATGGCAATGGGCATCCAATGGGTAGGGTACTATAATGTCCATCCCCATACCCGCATTTTTAAAAATTACCCGTACCCGTGTCCGTACCCTCGTGGGCAACAACTTTAGTGCCCTTCCCCATACCTTATGGGTATCTAAGTGCCCATACCCGCACCCATTACCCACACTTTAACTATGAAAAGATAATAAAAACATCACAATTGAAATAAAACTATGGTCAAAATATTTTAAAATTAACTTATAAAATAATATGAATTGTAGTATTTAGTCCAATTAAAAACATTTAAAATATCTCTAAAATATTGTACACCAGCAGGATGGAGTTGTTATTGTATTAAGCAGTTTTTTGGTTTAGATTTTAGTTTAGGCTTAAATAGCTAAATAAATTATTTAACTATACACTAAAAATAAATAAATTAGTTATGATATTAAATAAATATGTATATGCGGGGTGCGGGGCTGGGCAGTATAGTATCCTTATCCGTGCCCATATCCATTAAAATTCGTGGGTATTACCCGGACCCGTCCCCAGATCCATGATAGCGGGATTTTACCCTACCCATTGTGGATATTTTATGCGGGTATCCATTGGGCCTGGGTCCAATTGCCATCCCTAATAGGCAGGGAGGGATCTCTTCAAGGCCTAGTGTGGCAAGTGCCACACCAGCCTAGGTCATTTTCTTGCTTTTTTTTCCAATTTTTTTTAGCTGTTTAATGTTTATACACGTGTCTATATTTTTTTACTAATATAATTTGTACGCAATTGTGACTTGCTTTTAAAAAAAAAGCGCAACACGTTCACCCGTCTTTATGCAAGGTATCATGCTAGAACATTTTATTCATCTCCTGTAACCTATATAGAAATAGATGTTCTTAAAATAATTAGTAACGATATAGTTTTAGTTCATTTTTAACAAATGGAAAATAGATTATTTTCTTTGTAATTTTGATTGCTACAACTATTTTTTAATATAACTTCTTATTAAATTTAGAATTATTTAATTATTTGAATTTGACAATTTTTTTTTGCCCCTGTAACATTTTGAGTCCAAATCCGCACCTGCTAATAGGTCAAACTTAAACTTTAATTTTTTCAATTAGATCTGACATATTTAAGCAAAGCCCGACTCATTCTCATCCCTAATTGAAAATATTGATCTATGTCTATTTTTGAGTATGTATTTAAATAATTTGAGTTTATAGTAACCAAACACGATTTACCTCATGTTGGTCAATAATACATAGTG
Source organism: Medicago truncatula (assembly GCF_003473485.1). Lineage (NCBI taxonomy): Eukaryota > Viridiplantae > Streptophyta > Magnoliopsida > Fabales > Fabaceae > Medicago > Medicago truncatula. The sequence goes on from NC_053046.1 coordinate 30,773,276, forward strand.
AAAGACCAAATAATCAATCAATAGTAATTAGTTAAAGGGAAATATTAACAAATATTTTTAGAGCACTCTTTAAAAATTTTAAAATAGTAATATTTTATGAAAATATGCGCATTCAATGCATTGGAAATTGAAAGTTTAATTTTTTAAATAAATACATTTAAAAAACTTATTTCTTTAAAATCCTTAAAGAATATCCTCCCAAGAGCACTCGTTAACAAAAACCCTCGATTAAAATAGTTGTAACATAACCGTGATTTTAATGCTTTTGTTATGGGATGGACCAAGAAAAAGCAAAAAGTTCAGCAAGAAAAAGACATGGCCCCACTCATTAACTATTTTGGTTGCACTTTTTATCAACTTTACTTACATAATGTGACATGTCACATTACCAACACATACACATCAAACAACAAACTCCATAATTTGCATTATTCTTCTCATCTCACACCTACACCAACCCTCCCATATCTAATCTATAATCTAACTATTTTCTATCCAATCCATCTCAACATAAACACACAGAAGAGAGATAAACAAAGAAGAACAATAGGGTCAGTGTTTCTTCTCTAGGGTTCTTATTTATACTTTCAGTTTCTGTAGTAATAAAAAAATATATAATTTATAAAGTTTCTTAAAAAAGTAATAACACCCTTTTCCTCCTTATAGATCTTGTACTCTCTTTCATTTTTCGTACAAATACACACGTGTTCTTATTTATTTATGTTTTAAATATTTGTTTTGAAGTTTATGTGTTTTTTTTTTTTTTTTTGACATGAAGATTCTTATGGGAGTTTGCTTGAGATAAGGAAAAGTTGAAATTTTCCATAAAGGGTAATTGTTCTATTAACCTTTCTGACTTTTTTTGGTCTGTTGAGAACTGATCTGTTATTTTTGCTTTGTCTGATGATAGATGTTGTAATGAAATTGTGGTTGTATTTTTTATTTGGTGGACTTTTTTCTACTATAATGATGGAAATGCATTTTTATTTGAGGAAAAAAGTCTCTGGTTTATTTTCCTGAAAATGATTAATTAGTTTTATGAAATTAATTTTATTTTCAAAATATAAATTCATGTTTTCCTTTGGGAGTTCTTACATGAATACTATCAGGTCTTAATTAGTCATGTTTGGATTGATCGTGAGTTTGACAAAATTACAGCGATGTTATTGTTTTGTTGAAGCTTAAATTGTACCAAATCACGGTGGAATAAAGTGATTTTGGTAAAGTCATCGTCAATCCAAACATATACTAATTTATCATATTTTCTTTCTGGAGATGTCTCTTTAATGTTCTTGTTTGATATTGGTTGCTTGTTTCCATACTGAAGATCCCAATAACATAAATTACTAGTTTAGGCGACATAGCACCTATAGTTACTATGAAGCACCGACACAAACACGAGGGACATCATTGACTCCGGGTAATAATTTGAGAAAATGGAAGAGATTGAATGTAATGACATGCATATATCAGTTATTTCTGAGTATATATATTCATATCATGTTTGTTAACTTATTAATAGTATCCCTTGGCAGAAGTTGAATTTTCAGAACTAAATTATGCTGCCCTTTTTATCACATTGTTTCACAACTTTTAAAGTTCACCACATAGTTCAGCTTCAATATTTTATATTTTGGGATAAGAAGGATAATTTTTCGGTGTTGGTCATTACTAATTGTGGAATTGTTTTGTTTAAATTAAGGAGCAAGCACAGCGTGTGGTTTAAAGATGGGTTCTTTATGTGATTTTTGCGGAGACCAGAGGTCTTTGGTGTACTGCCGCTCTGATGCTGCTTCCTTATGTTTGTCGTGTGATCGAAATGTTCATTCTGCTAACGAACTTTCTAAGCGTCATTCAAGAACACTTGTATGCGAGAGGTGTAATTTACAACCTGCATATGTGAGGTGTGTTGAAGAGAAAGTTTCACTTTGTCAGAACTGTGATTGGTCAGCTCATGGTACCAATCCATCTTCTTCAACACACAAGAGGCAATCAATCAATTGCTTCTCTGGCTGTCCTTCAGCTTCCGAGCTTTCTTCAATATGGCCCTTTTTCTCAGACATCCCTTCTACGGGTGAAGCATGTGAACATAAACTCGGTTTGATGAGCATTAATGAGAACAGTGACAACAGTGCTAGGGTTCCTCCAGAAAGCAAGAATGTGTCTGGTTCAGCTCAAGTGGCCGACCTTCCAAGCAAAAACAAATCTGGCGTCGACACATCTTCAATACCCGAGTCAAGTGCCAAACCCCGTATTTTGGACCAGGCGCCCGGATCTTCCAATGAATTTATGCCTAAGGTATAGCTTCATGATTTTCTTTTAACTGCAATATGTTTGTCGCACAACGGCATTCAATGAAATTACAAAGTTTCTCTGAATGAATTGTTTGTGGAAATTTGTTTGACGGTTTGTTTTTTTCCCTCTAAGTTATTGATAATATCAAAACTATTAATTAGATGTGATGGACAATCTAACAACTGAACAATAATTAAATTGCAGGCTTGCAAGGAATTAGTTATTTTTTATGTGTTAGTTGTTTAATGGTTACAATATACATATCTAAGTAGTTTCTTGTCAAATGATTCTTTTTGCGGTATGCCTTAGTTTTGCCCCTTTATCGTTTTGTGTCTGTATTTTGTTCACAGAATTCTCAGCACTCCTGATTTATCAGTAGCTTGAACTTCAAAGCAGGAACAGGTGAGCTTGCATGCTAGTAACTTAGTACCTTCAGTCCATGTGATTATGAGAGTAGCCAATTCGATTCAAAAAGTATGGTCTGATTGTGCTGAAAATAATTTAAATGCTCCAGTATGTAATTTATATGAATTTCGTTAGGCTGAATTAGTTACTGTAATTATGGTCTTGTTCAGTTCTGCATTTCAACGTTCTAAGAGGATCTCTCTTTCGCGGGTGACGGTAATTATGTCATCTCAAATTGTAGTCTTTGGGTTTTGTTGATAGGTGAAATGAAATGTTAAGTGGTCGCAAAATATATGCAATTTTTTCCGTCACCTACGTACATGTATAATTGTTCTTGGGTTTGGTATCTATGTTTTCTCTCTTTCTCTATGCAGCTTGATGACAGTAGATGGCATAATGATATGTTTGCAAAGAAACCATAGCCTTGCGGCTTACATGCATTGACGGTCACTTGTTAATGACGACGACATTTTATATGATTTTTCTCTCTTTTGTCTTGTTTAGTGAAATGAGTTACACAAGTTTTACCTTTCTTATTTAACCTGTCATGTTGAATCTGCAGTTACTATGTCCCAGTAGAAAGGCTCCAGCACTATGTGAAGATGATAAGTTGCTTGATGATTTCAACATAGATGAGATGGATTTTGAACTTGAGAACTATTCGGAACTTTTTGATTTTGCTCTCAACCACTCTGAAGAGTTTTTTGAAAATGGTGGTATCAATAGCTTATTTGAGAGAAAAGACATGTCTGCTAGTGCTGGTGATTCAAATTGTCAAGGTGCTTTTGCTGCTGAGGTACTCAAATCTCATCGTCCTTTGTTAGCTATAACTTTGGCTTTTCTATTATCGAAGATTTACCGTTACATGTCACATAACTGAGTAAAGTGTCCTCAGTGTTGTCCAATATTGGTGCAATAGTGATATAGTGTAGCAAAATTTGAACAAATTGCCACTGGTTCATAGTGTTGTCCAATACCAGTGCAATAGTGTAGCGAAATTTGAACCAATTGCTATTGTTCTGCTATACGCTATACGCTATTTGGTATTAAGTGTTGTCAAATAGTGGATATAGCACTTAGCGTAGTGGAATTTGAACAAACTGCTATTTCAACAATCTGTGATTGACAACACTGTGTATCCCATTACCTATAGAGATGTGCACCTGTGCATTGCAGAGAGATCAAGTTCTATGCGACTGATTTTCTAGTCTGTTCATCGTCTGTGTATACTAATTCTTGTTATCTCCCAATCTCTGGTGATAGTGAGTATATTAACTTAAGTTATCGTTGTATTTCAATTCCTTAAGTCCTTTATATTCGTTTGAAGGTTTACTTGTTATGTTCACTCACATAAACTGCATGCATTTAAGCGAGTACGAGTATCACTTTCAAGTGATTTCATGTTTACAATGTGAAAGTCATATTTGACAGAGAGAACATTTAGTTTCCTTTGGGATCCTAGTTTAAAGGTTTTGTATTTCTTGCATTTTATACTTATTATCGTACCTAAACTTCTGTTTTTAGGGGTCATCAGCAAGGTTTGTTAGTGCTATCCAACCAGAATGCAGCAATGCTGCATCTGCAGATTCAATATTAAGTACTAAAACTGAACCGGTTATTTATTTTACGGAAAGACAATCAAACCTTTCATTTTCTGGCGTTAACAAAGATGCTAGTGCTGGTGACTATCAAGAGTGTGGTACTTCTTCAATGCTTCTCACAGGGGAGCCTCCCTGGTGTCCTCCTTGCCCCGAGAATTCTATTCAATCTGCTAATCGCAGCAATGCTGTCATGCGTTATAAGGAAAAGAAAAAGAATCGAAAGTAAGTTCACTGTATTGATACTATTTACATATCCAACGGCGTTGATATAATTTTACCTGTGGTTGACGTAAAAGTAACGATAGCTGTCATCTGCTCATGTTTTTGTTGTGGTCTCAGCATGTGGTTATTATTAATTTTAGTAGTTGTCGTCGTTAATTTGTTTCACCTTTTCTCATTGTTTTACCTTTTTGCATTTAAAATTGGTACAAGTAATCTTTTTCTTTAGAAGTGTGCACATTCCAAATGAGACACGTAATACGCGACAGAAAAAGTAGCAAATAGTATGTTAGATTTACTTATAATCTCAAAGCTTGGTTGCTACTTGCTATATAGTTGATTTATCAGTTATGATGAATGCCGTTTTAGGTTTGATAAGAAAGTAAGATATGCTTCTCGGAAGGCAAGGGCTGATGTCAGAAAACGTGTGAAAGGCCGGTTCGTCAAAGCTGGGGAAACATACGACTATGACCCTTTGAGTCAAACTAGAAGCTGCTGAGTGCACACTTTTTAACCATGTCCTATGAAAGGAAAGAAACACTCAGCAAAAAGAGTAGTATATTCTTCTAAAGAATGGATGAAATTTGATGCAAATACAAACCGTCTGATTTAACGCAGGAGCCTATAATATCTTCAAGAAGGTTGTAACAAAGTCATATTTCAATGAAATGGCAGTATAAGCTTGGAAGGGAACGCGCGTCCTTCACCGCGAAGGATATCCAAATTGTGATGTCAACTAAACATGTCACAAGGTGCCCCATCAAGCAACGTGCCTTGAATTTTGATTCCCTTTATGAGGCAGATCATGGTTCTTGATTTTATTCTAATGCACAATTCTTTGTTAGTCCTTTGGTCACGATATTGTTCACGGTTTGCATTATTCATGTTAATTTCACACTAATTTAAGCCTATGTATGTAGAACTGCTAGAGATGGCATGATAAGTGTTACTGTTGTAGAAAATAATGTTTTGTTTTGCATACATGTAGATGGAGTTGTAATTGCTAAATAGTCACTTAAATGAAAATTGTACATTTGAAGGTTATGTAAAGAATAGGATGTCATTTATCATGATGATAGGTTGAACATGTATTGGTAGAAGTTTTGTTGGTATTGTTTGGGTCAATGTTTGTATTCTTCAATTGTAAACCCTCTTTAAAAGAACTGCAACTATTTGTCAGAAATTATGTGTATGTTAAAGTATGGATTCTTGTGTTTTTTACTTCATTCAGTGTTTACTTCTTTTGACGTTTAGTTCTTTTTTTAACTAGTAAAGTTATGTTTGTACTTTTTCAAATATAAAGTTATCTTAATGCAATGCAAAAGGTTCACAAACTTAACATCATTGTAGTTCCTTCGATTTAGAAGAGATGTCGAACTTTTGACGAAAAATGAACGTACGTATTGGTGTCTCCCAAAACACTTGAGTATTTTAAGATGTGGTGTTGGTTTCCCCAAAAGGACATCAGCGCAGTATCCAATGCAATTCTACCTTGATTTTAAGAAGCAGGCAATAAGAACTTATATGTTAAAGCAATGAGAAATGATATTTGAACAACAATTTTTTGACAACGTTTGTGACAACTTTCTCTCTCTCATACTCACATTTTGTTTTTATTTTCTCTCTCTATTGCTTTGATTTTTGTGCCAATACTCATATTTCTTTGTATATTTAGGTTGTCCCACAAGTTGTCAACAAAAATGGTTGTTCAAATAACACTCCTCTAAAGCAATATGAGCTTCTATGTTAAAACTGTCTTTTGTCGTGATTTTGGAAAAAAATGTGGATTACAATCGCATATTTAAACAGAGGTTTAGTGCAAATGTCTAAGTTATAATATAAAAAGATATCAATATTTTTTATTTTTTATATTTTAACCTTTTACATAGGCTATTTTGAATACTTTAGAATACGAAGAAATAATAAATTACTTTAATCATAATAAAGGAATTTTTTCTCAAATAATTCCTTTTTTCGATGTTAACCCCTTAATCCATGGTCTGATAATCCGAAGTTCGACCAAGAGGTAAGTAAAATTTGACAAAATTATTCCATCCAAAAATAAAACTCGGATCTTTTGATGGAGCTCATTAACTACTTAAGCTCAATCGTTTGATTTATATTTCAAACATTTCTTGTAAATATAATAACATCGTATACAATTTTACTTTAAAAATAAGAGATTGTGTACCATTTTTTTTTTTTTGAGGGAAATGTGTACCAATTTATATTTTCAATAAATTCGTATTCGTATACATGACAAGTGAAAACATGTAAAAGTGGTTTAGTACTATTAATCTAGTTGCCGAGGTTCAAAACTTGGACGCGGTCTTTTGATTGCGACTATTGAATAAACCGATATATAGCACTTATATTAAGTTACACCAATGCAATCATCACTGAATCAATCAATCAATATGGCTATGAATCCTAATCAACAACATATTTCAACTGAAGATTTAAACCGCTATAGACATTTTCTCAGTCAACTTGACTCCCAAGTTAACAAGGTCAATTTAATTTCTTGTTCATTTATTTTTCTCTTTTCATCATTCTTTATCGTCGTCACCAATTCATCAATATTGCACAAAATGTGCTCTGGATCATATTGCTCAATTATTTGTTCAATTTTTTGATTCTAAATGTTTTTATTGTTAATGTTTCTTGTCTCAGTACAAACCCTAGGGTTTCGGCATTTGTTCCAAAATTAAACAACTCATATTTTCATTTCGATTTCGTCAAGTTAAAATTAGGTTATTTGATCTCCATCCAACACGTTGGATCAAAGCAAACTGCTATCAAGAAACAAATGTTTAACCGACGTCGAAACAAATCATTGCGAATATGAAGCCTGGGGACTGGCTTCATATTCTCAGTTGTCAATCTGATAGGATTTCCGCCAGGTTTTTGATGCCATCGCGCTCCCTTGCGACACAAGTCAGTCTACATTTCAGCCCACTCACTTCTGTGGGCATTTTTATGGCCATCCTTCTTCTCTAGACACCACATTCAAATTGGTGCTCTCAGACCAAGCATTGTGTTGATCCTCTCTCATGACTGTAATCAATCTTTTTTCCACTGACAAACGTAACAAACCAACATTCTTGATTATATAAATTTGCAAATAATTTCATTGCTATAGACAGATTGCTCTACTTGATCATGTTGTTGAACCAAGTAATTAACCGACATTGAAACAAACCAAACCATTGAACCATGTCAGTAAGTTTTTCTCTTTCCCTGTATGAAGTTGAATGACAGTGTAAAAATTGAGTTCTAATTTCTTAACTCAGTCCATCAATAATTTTTTCTGATAGTAATTATGATTCAAAAACTCTTGGGGGTGTTAAGTTTTAATTATAAGTTTTGCCCTCTTTTTAAGCAATTATTTGTAGTTTTCTTTTGATCAATTTATTTATAGATTTTAGGTTAAATTGGTATTGCAAATGTGCAAGTATGGTAATTTTGTTATCTTTTTGGGATTTTATTTTTATCATATTGCAATCTTGTTATCCAATCTAGCATTTCTGATCCAAAGGGGAATGAATCAACATCCTTTTTTTCTTTCTTACAATATCTCATTTGCTTTTTCACCAATTGCATTCTAATTTCTATAACACAGTTAGTGTACACTTCGTCAGAATAAATTTGCTGCTATGCATTGCTGTGATTGTCGTGTGTGTAAGTTTGAATTTTGAACAATGTGTCGTGTATTGAATGCAGCTTGGGAAGCAAGTAAATGATGTTGAGCAGTTTTACCAATCCACTGATGTTCAACAGAATGATTGCAAATACAAAGGCAGGGAGAAGCCTCCTACCGGATCTAAGAAGGCGTTGAAACGTGCTTCAGAAGATATGCAAGCGGAGATGAGGCACAATTTTAACAAAATATTCAATGAGGCAAGTGCAAGTACTTCTGCAATAACTACTACTACTATTATTATTATTGCTGCTGTTGTTATTATTATTATTTCAGATTAAGATTGATTCATGTGTCTCCACAGGCATGAATTGGGTACACTCTCACTTTGATCAAAATGATCTAACCTATGTCTCTTCCTTCTATTTGAATTCTTGAATTGGACTTGGTTAGGATTATAGAACAAAAGGAAATTAGAGTAGTTAAATTAGTCAAGAGTTGTTATAGAAGTTAGTTAGCTAGCTAGCTAGTTGAGGTTGTTATAACACAAATGGCAGAGAGCATGATTGGAATATGGTAATTGTGAATAGAGTATTCTCTATTGTGAAGGGGAAACGGTTGGAGGAGAGATTCTCTTTTCGTCTATCATATTTCTTAAATAAAGTGTTCTTTCTATTCCATTCAATTCTTGGATTCCTAACAGACTCAAACTTTTATGTTTAAACGGTACTGATTACTTTTGACATTTTCAATATCTCAGAATTGAAAGGAAAAAACCTTACTTCAATAAATGACATTTGAAACTTGTATGATGTATTGTAAGAACTATGACCAGCTTTCAGTGGTAGACAGCATTTTGTGGTTTATCATGTCACAAGGGTTATATATGAGCAAGTTAGTTTAAGGTGTAAATGTATCAGGAGTTTTTTAGAGTATCTTTTTTTTTTCGTTGATCACCTAATTGTCCACTGCATACAAAATCTTCAGTAGTGAAGCTGCTTGCCATGACCAATTATATATTACTTCAGCCTCTATCATTCAGCTATATTTATCCGGTGTTGTTAAATAGTAGCTATAGTGGAGTGGAATTTGAACATATCACCATCGTTTTGTGATATGCTATTTAGTACAAAATATGTCAAATAACAGTTATAGTAGTATAGCACTTTTATGTAGCGGAATTTGAACAAACCATTATTTTCCAGGATCCGCGATTGACAACGCTGATTTACCATTATATGTACATAAATAAATAAATTATTGCAAGAAGATATATTGATTTTATGGATAAGATTATTATCTTCTACAATGCTACTTTCATTAAAAATAATAAAGCAGGGATTTGTTAACTTTTCACTTGCAATGATTAACCTTCTCTTTTCAATTGAATCTTGTGAAGTATTTCACCTAGTTTCTTTAAAATCTCAATAGCGATGCCTTTTCTTTTTCTCAGATAGCTAAGGATAAATGGGCGTGGCCATTTTTGGATCCTGTAGATGTTGAAGGTCTTGGGCTGTATGACTATTATCAGGTAATTTTCTTTTCATTCCATTTTTAAGCTTTTCCATTGACTTGGACTATAGACATCTTGATTACATTACATAAATGACATTTGAAACTTGAACATCTTTTGAGAAATGGTTTAGATATTTTCTTGATCAGTCTTATACCAAAAACAATTCATTTGTTTTTCTTTTCCTAGATCATTGAGAAGCCTATGGATTTTAGTACTATAAAAATAAGAATGGAGGCTAAAGATGGCTCTGGTTATAAGAACGTGAGGGAGATATATGCTGATGTAAGGCTGATTTTTAAGAATGCAATGAAGTACAATGATGAAAAGAATGATGTCCATGTGATGGCTAAGACCTTGCTGGAAAAATTTGAGAAGTAATGGCTGCATTTTTTGCCTAAAGTTGCTAAGGCGGTAATTTGTTTTTTTTTCCAAATACTTTCCTTTGTTTTTGATGAATGAAACTTGCTTATGTACAATTCTAGAGGTTGCACTTATAGAAATAACAGTGGTTTCAGCCATCCTATGCAATATTTTTCTGTAACTATATTAACTTGCTTTATTTGATTATTTCAGGAGAGTGACCTATCAAAGGAAGAAGCACATGAGGAATTGAATAAAAGGCTTGCTCAAGAAGCAACTTATGCCAATATGACTAGGGAATTAAGCACTGAGGTTGGTTCATTATTTTTTTTCAGAGCTGTGTTTAAAATCTAATGATGTATGTTACTTGGAAGAAGTATTTCAGACGGTTAATTTGTGCATTTAACTTTTGTTGTTCCAGCTGTCTAAGGTTGATATGGCTTTGAGAAGTCTCAAAACAACAGCGATTTCACAGTGCAGGTCTGTAAAGAGTCACTCGATGAATGATAGTTTAGTGCTACATATTATCTGTTAGTTTAGTGCTTAGTCCCGCAATGAATGATTCTTGAACCCCCTTATGATAGGAGATTTGTGGATTTAGATTTCATGCATCCACACAGTCACGCTGTCATCGATTTGAATTGTCTAGCTAAGATCAGGCGGTCCTCATTTCAACTCTATATTTTAGTCTTGGATTACAGAGTTGAAACTATGATTGATCTGACGGTCCTGGTTGCATGACTGCTTCAAATAGGTGATTCTCTTGTTGCAAGAAATCAGGATGAGTTTTATAGCACCTAGTCTCCCATTAGTTTGTTCCTCTAAAGACAACTGAGAATTCGTTATTGATTTCCTTTTGGTGATGTTATGAAATTATGTTGCTTATTATGCATTGTTCGGTGGTTGACAATACTTCAGGAAACTGTCACATCCGGAGAAATTAATACTTGCGAATGCCTTCACCAAATTGTCTCCTGATAACATCGTCAAGGCATTGGAGATAGTTAAAGAGAGCAATCCAAATTTCAAAGATCGTATTGATATGGTGACCCTTGACCTTGATTCTCAGGTTTGTCATATTATATATTGATACTGAATTACTGATGTTGTTTGCTTTCATTAATTTTTTAATTTTGTTTGTCTTATCTTATCTATAAAAGTTTTGATTTTGTTTAGCAAGTGTTATTTAGCTACTTACTAATTTCATTAGCATATTATACTACAGAGCGACTACACATTGTTTAGATTGCATATGTTTGTTAAAAACACACTAGAAGTTCAAGAAGGAACAAGCGTTATTAATCATGAAGACAACATCGAGGAAATGAAAAACAATGCCAAAAAGAGGAGAATTGTGTGATTCTCTTGCCGAAGACATGTAATAAGGACAAAAAATTACATACTTTGTGATTCAGCTGTGCGAGAAATAAGGTAGTGTTTTAGTTTTGGTCGAGGTTGATGCTCAAAAACTTTATAGGTTGGACATGCCGGTAGGTCTTTTGAAACCTTTCATTGTAAGCTCAACGAGGCATGAAGACAACATTAACCTTTTCTTGTTTGACAATATTTTTTGAACATATTGAACATATTTGTAGAGAAATTTATGCCACTTGATGAGGGAAAATAAATATTGAAATAGTTGATGCATTCTTAGAAATTCATTAACTTTTAGAAATTGTCACCGGTTTTAAACAACAATTTCATTCTTCAGCACGCATACATTCTATTTTCCATGTCCCTCAATTGAAGAAGGCAGTAGAAAACCATCCTGTCTGCCACACAAGAATTACTTGTGGATTTCAAGCTGATGGATTATTGGGCCAAATAAACAAAGAAGAACTAATACCATGAGACAAACATTCCTTGACCAAATGAAATACCATTTGAACTTTCACATGTACAAGTTTTGAAGAAATTGTCACTACAATATACTAAATGCAAGACCTATGAATCAAAATTGCAACCAAAACTGATGATAACAAAACCAACAGTAGTTCAAATTAGTCTCATTTGTAGTTAACTTTGATTTTGATCTAATAATACACTCGATTAATGCATAAATTTTATCACCTATTAATGGTGCATGATTTCTACAAATAACTTTGCCAACGGATATCAATATTATTCCTTTTATTATTATTATTATTATTATTTTTTTATATAATTTTTCCTTTCTTTTATTTAAAGAAAAGATGCTTATAGCATTTCATTAATAATATTATTCCTTTTTTTTTTATAATTTTTCTTTTTCTATCATAAAAGGTTAAATAGTCGAAATTTATTAAATTAAACAAAAGGAAGTCTTATGATTGATAAGTTTTTTTTATGTGATCTTTTTACAAAGTGTGTTAAAGTGACAAACACAATACTTTAACTCCTTAAAAAAAAAAACACAATACTTTAATGTAGTTAAGAGAGATTCAATAATTATTCTAATTTTATGATGGTTTTTTTTTTATTTTTTTTATTTTACAATTTCATAAGGGCTAAAAGTTATTTTGTTGGTGTAAGGAGAAGACCAACTCTATAAATTATAAAATGATAAAATCATTTGTTACATTCAAAGAGGGGATGCATGACTATAATTATCAAATTTGTTAATGTTTTGATTATTTTTCTTTCTCTTTTTCATGTTGCAAAGAATGACGACAATAAATTACTTTTATCTTTTATTGAAGAAGGTAAGCTACTTTTATTATTTACAAATTTCCTTATTTCGTACGCAATATTTATTCCATGTTAGTTGATTTTTATTTTTTATTTTTTTACATTAGGTTTTTTATGTTTTAAGGATTCTGATTGTCCATACAATATGTGTCCGTCTCCTTTAAAAGAAATGTGTTATTTCATCAAGTGTGTATGTGGTGTGTACGGGCCTATAAGAGAAAGAAGGTTGTACCAAAGCCATAATCCAATGATCCAATGAATTGGAAGTAAGCTTGAAACTTGGAAGGGAATGCGTCCTTCACCGTGAAGGATATCCAAATTGTGATGTCAGCTGAACATGTAACAGAGTGCCCCTTCAAGCATTGTGCTTTGAATTTTGATTCCTTTTATGTGGCAAATCATGGTTCTTGATTTTAGTCTAATGCACAATTCATTGTTAGTCCTTTGGCCACGATATTGTTCACGGTTTGTATGTTAATTTCACACTAATTGAAGCCAATGTATGTAGAACCGCCAGAGATGGCATGATAATTGTTGTAACGTCCACTTTCGTTTAATCGTTTATTTAATTGAGTTTAGGTGATTATATTATAATTATATAATATATGCATGATTTTGATATGTTTTGATGATTTATGATGATTTGATCGATGACGTGATGAATTATGAGTTTTGGAAGATTTGATAAGGATATGAGAATTATTTTATTGTTAAATAAAATAAAGATTTGAAAATAATATAAAATATTTAGTTAAGGGCTGTTTTGATATTCTAGATAGTTTTGGGGGAGAAAGTGAGATAAGATAAGTAATTAAGAAGAGATATAAATAGGGAAGACCTAATTTTTAGAAAAACATTGTTGTACGTACGTTTTTGGAGAAAAAGCCAAGAGAAGAGAAACCAAGAGAGAGGGCTGCGATTTCTTCATACAAGGTAAGGGTGAGACTAATAATTCAATCAAGTTGATTGTTGTAATTCTGATGATTAATTGACAAAGTTAGGATTGATTTAGAAAAATTTTGGAATTAGGTCAAAACCCTAAAAATTGATGATCAAACGGTAAAACTTGATTAGATTGATGTAGAAACCGTCCTATAATCTTAGAACATGTTTAGGATGGATTATGGAATCAATATTAGGCTTTGAACCATGTTATTTGATGGATTTTCGAGAAAACCCGTATTCTGCCCGAGCTTCTGTTCATCGCTCGCCTTGGCGAGGGATGATTCTCGCCTCGCGAGTGATGAACTTCATCGCTCGCCTCGCGAGCCCTTTCCTTTCGCCTCGCGAGCGTTTCTGGCATCGCTCGCCACGGCGAACAACCCTTCCTCGCCTCGCGAGCTTAGGCAGAGAGCATGTCATATTTTGTGTTTCGACCTTTTTAGTTGGACCTTGGATGCCTTAGAGTGCCTGAACATACCTAGTTTTGATTAGGAATGAATGTAGGATCAGATTGAACCCATAACAACACTAGTTTGGAAGATGAGTGGTACTCGCCATGGCGAGTAAGAACTCTCGCCTCGCGAGCACAACTAGAATTTAGATGCTTGAGTGTTTGTGCGATCTGTGTCGCACGTGTTGATCAAGAGTGAACCCCTAATTGGTAATGAAACCTAATGATGACGTTTAATGCAATCTGTAAAGCCTTTAAGACATGTTGTCGTTAATTAAGCATGATTAATGTATTGTACAATCATGTAAGATATGAAAGTTAATTATGATGCAAATGATTGGTTGTTGATATAATGATATCATCTTGTTATGTGACTTGTTTATGCTGCTTCCGTTATTTAACTAAGTGCATATGGTATATGATGAAGTTTAGCTCCAAATTATTGGATGCATGTTGATATGTTGAATTACGGTGTTTTGTTGTTAAGAGTCCATGCATAGCATATCATTGAGCTTAGTCCTCACCACGTTTATTAGGAGCTTTGTCCTCCGCACGTTTTATAGGAGCTTTGTCCTCCGCACGATTAAAGTATATTAATACTTATGATGACGATTGGTACCACATGCATATAAGGAGTCTAAGAGCATTGTCACATTGTCATGATTAAGATGCCTTGTTGATAATGATTGAATATGTGATTACGTGATAAGTGTTTATCAATTATGTTATGTTGTTCATGATAATTGGATATATGATTACGCAATAACTGTTTAGCAATTATGCAATGTTGTTAAAGAAATGATTATGATGTTAATTTATGATTCGCAGTTACATTGATTAATGTTATTTTGTTATGAAATCTCACCCCTTCTGCTTGAAAATGTTGCTCTTCGTATGGGTAACTTGCAGGTGATCGTGCTTAGTGTGCAGTTGCCGTCGTGAGTGGCCTTGCCTTCTCTGTGTGGTCTAGGTCGCTCTGATACGTAACGGGATGGGGTTATATGCTATAACATGCTTCATTCTTTTACGTGAACTGCTATGATAATTTCTGTTTTGATTAACTCTTTTGAGATACTTTATTGGGGCCTGCGTGCCAAACTGATTTATGGTTAATGAACTAATATTCCGCTGCTATGTTAAGATATTATGTGAAAGTTAAATTATTATTTAACTGTTTTTTTGGATTACGTTTCTATGTGATATCCCGTTTATGGTTTTTACTCTGATAAATGTTTAAGAAATTTGTATATTGGGAAAACGGGGTGTTACAATTGGTATCAGAGCAGGTCGGTCCGTCCGGTCAATTAGAGAGTCGTGTCGAGTCTTAGTAATATTTATATTACTATCTTATGTTGTTGTTGCTACTTTTGTAGAATATCAGGAATGGCTGGAAGAAACGATGCTGCGTTAGCTGCTGCTTTACAAGCTGTTGCCTAAGCTGTGGGACAACAACCTAACGCAAATGCTGGTGCGAATGCTGAAGCTAGGATGTTGGAGACTTTCATGAAGAAGAACCCTCCAACTTTCAAAGGACGTTATGACCCTGATGGAGCCCAGACGTGGCTTAAGGAGATTGAGAGGATTTTTCGGGTTATGCAGTGCACTGAGGATCAGAAAGTGCGGTTTGGTATTCATCAGCTAGCCGAGGAAGCTGATGACTGGTGGGTTGCTCTTCTGCCTACCCTTGGGCAGGAGGGAGCTGTTGTGACTTGGGCTGTTTTCAGGAGAGAGTTCCTGAGAAGATACTTTCCGGAAGATGTTCTCGGGAAGAAGGAGATCGAGTTCCTTGAGTTGAAGCAAGGAAACATGTCTGTGACAGAGTATGCTGCCAAGTTCGTGGAGCTGTCAAAGTTCTACCCGCACTATACTGCTGAGAATGCTGAGTTCTCGAGATGCATCAAGTTCGAGAACGGTTTGAGGCCCGACATCAAGAGGGCGATTGGGTACCAACAGCTAAGAGTTTTTCCGGATTTGGTTAATAGCTGCAGGATCTATGAAGAGGATACGAATGCTCACTACAAGGTAGTGAATGAGAGGAAGGGCAAGGGACAGCAGAGTCGTCCTAAGCCGTACAGTGTCCCCGCTGATAAAGGGAAACAGAGGATGGTCGATGATAGGCGGCCTAAGAAGAAGGATGCTACAGAGATTGTGTGTTTCAATTGTGGTGGGAAAGGCCACAAAAGCAATGTCTGCCCTGAAGAAATCAAGAAGTGTGTTCGATGTGGCAAGAAAGGTCATATTGTAGCTGAATGCAAGCGTACGGACATTGTGTGTTTTAACTGCAATGGAGAGGGTCACATTAGTTCACAGTGTACTCAGCCTAAGAGGGCGCCGACTACTGGTAGAGTCTTTGCTTTGACTGGTACTCAGACAGAGAACGAGGATCGTTTGATCAGAGGTACTTGCTATATTAATAATACTCCTTTAGTTGCTATTATTGATACTGGTGCTACGCATTGTTTTATTGCTTTCGATTGTGTTTCTGCTTTGGGTCTTGATTTGTCTGATATGAATGGAGAAATGGTTGTCGAAACTCCAGCTAAGGGTTCGGTGACTACTTCTCTCGTATGTTTGAAATGTCCTTTGTCTATGTTTGGTCGTGATTTCGAAATGGATTTAGTTTGTCTACCTTTGAGCGGTATGGATGTGATTCTGGGTATGAACTGGTTAGAGTACAACCACGTTCTTATTAATTGTTTTAGCAAGTCAGTGCATTTCTCTTCCGTCGAAGAGGAAAGTGGTGCAGAGTTTTTATCTACTAAGCAGCTGAAGCAACTGGAACGCGACGATATCTTGATGTTTTCGTTAATGGCTACTTTATCTATTGAGAATCAAGCAGTGATTGATAGGTTACCGGTGGTGTGTGAATTTCCTGAAGTTTTTCCAGATGAGATTCCTGATGTGCCTCCAGAGAGAGAAGTTGAGTTTTCTATTGATCTTGTTCCTGGAACGAAGCCGGTCTCGATGGCACCTTATCGTATGTCTGCTTCCGAGTTATCTGAGTTGAAGAAACAGTTGGAAGACTTGCTTGAGAAGAAGTTTGTTAGACCAAGTGTTTCACCTTGGGGAGCGCCAGTTTTGTTAGTAAAGAAGAAAGATGGTAGTATGCGGTTATGTATTGATTATCGGCAGTTGAACAAGGTAACTATCAAGAATAGGTATCCACTTCCGAGAATTGATGATTTGATGGATCAGTTAGTGGGTGCACGTGTTTTTAGCAAGATTGATTTGAGGTCAGGTTATCACCAGATTAAAGTAAAGGATGGAGATATGCAGAAGACAGCTTTCAGAACGCGTTATGGTCACTATGAATATAAAGTTATGCCTTTTGGTGTTACCAATGCACCTGGAGTGTTTATGGAGTATATGAATCGCATCTTTCATGCATTTTTGGATCAGTTTGTGGTTGTGTTTATCGATGATATTTTGATTTACTCCAAGACTGAAGAAGAACATGCTGAGCATCTGAAGATTGTTTTGCAAGTGTTGAAAGAGAAGAAACTTTATGATAAATTATCGAAGTGTGAATTCTGGTTGAAAGAAGTGAGTTTTCTAGGCCATGTTATTTCTGGTGATGGTATTGCAGTGGATCCGTCTAAAGTTGAAGCGGTATCACAGTGGGAGACTCCTAAGTCAGTTACTGAGATTAGAAGTTTCTTCGGTTTAGCTGGTTACTATAGAAGGTTTATTGAAGGGTTTTCTAAGTTAGCTCTTCCGCTAACGCAGTTGACTTGTAAAGGTAAAACTTTTGTGTGGGACGTCCATTGTGAGAACAGTTTCAGTGAATTAAAGAAGCGTTTGACGACTGCTCCAGTGTTAATTTTGCCGAAGTCAGATGAACCTTTTGTGGTTTATTGTGATGCGTCCAAACTGGGTTTAGGAGGTGTAGTTATGCAAGAAGGTAAAGTGGTAGCTTATGCTTCAAGACAGTTGAGAATTCATGAGAAGAAT
Organism: Medicago truncatula; assembly: GCF_003473485.1. Taxonomy (NCBI): domain Eukaryota; kingdom Viridiplantae; phylum Streptophyta; class Magnoliopsida; order Fabales; family Fabaceae; genus Medicago; species Medicago truncatula. Next base: position 30,791,323 of record NC_053046.1, read on the forward strand.
TACCCTACGCATGATCTCGAGTTAGCGGCCGTAGTCTTTGTATTGAAGATATGGAGACATTACTTGTATGGTTCGAGATTTGAGGTGTTTAGTGATCACAAGAGTTTGAATTATTTGTTCGATCAGAAGGAATTGAATATGAGACAGCGAAGATGACTTGAATTGTTGAAAGATTATGACTTTGGTTTGAATTATCATCCAGGTAAAGCTAATGTTGTTGCAGATGCCTTGAGTAGGAAGACATTGCATATGTCCGCTATGATGGTCAGAGAGTTCGAATTGCTTGAACAGATTAGAGATATGAGTTTGGTTTGCGAATGGTCACCTCAGAGTGTGAAACTGGGTATGCTGAAGATTGATAGTGAATTTCTGAAAAGTATCAAGGAAGCGCAGAAAGTTGATGTCAAGTTTGTAGACTTGTTGGTTGCTAGAGATCAGACTGAAGACAGTGATTTTAAAATCGATGATCAAGGTGTGTTGAGATTCCGAGGAAGAATTTGTATCCCAGACAATGAAGAGATTAAGAAGATGATTCTTGAAGAGAGTCATAGAAGTAGCTTGAGTATTCATCCGGGAGCTACGAAGATGTATCATGATTTAAAGAAGATTTCCTGGTGGTCTGGTTTGAAACGAGATGTGGCACAGTTTGTGTATTCATGTTTAGTTTGTCAGAAGTCGAAAGTTGAGCATCAGAAACCTGCTGGAATGATGGTACCTTTAGATGTGCCAGAATGGAAATGGGATAGTATATCCATGGATTTTGTGACGAGTTTGCCAAATACTCCTAGAGGGAACGACGCAATTTGGGTTATTGTTGATAGATTGACGAAGTCGGCTCATTTTCTACCGATTAATATTAGTTTCCCTGTTGCCCAATTGGCAGAGATTTATATTAAGGAGATCGTGAGGTTGCATGGTGTTCCTTCGAGCATTGTGTCAGATAGAGATCCAAGATTTACTTCTAGATTTTGGAAAAGTTTGCAAGAGGCTTGGGGTTCGAAGTTGAGGTTGAGTTCAGCGTATCATCCGCAGACAGATGGTCAGTCGGAGAGGACAATTCAGTCGCTAGAGGATTTTTTGAGAATTTGTGTTCTTGAGCAAGGAGGAACTTGGGATAGTCATCTTCCGTTGATCGAGTTCACATACAATAATAGTTATCATTCAAGTATTGGAATGGCACCTTTCGAGGCTTTATATGGTCGGAGATGCAGAACTCCGTTGTGCTGGTTTGAGTCAGGTGAAAGAGTGGTCTTAGGACCAGAGATTGTTCAACAGACTACTGAAAAAGTTCGGATGATCCAAGAGAAAATGAAGGCGTCACAGAATCGACAAAAGAGTTATCATGATAAGCGTAGAAAAGATCTTGAGTTTCAGGAAGGAGACCACGTGTTTTTGAGAGTCACTCCTATGACGGATGTAGGACGTGCTTTGAAGTCAAAGAAGTTGACCACGAAGTTCATTGGTCCATATCAGGTATTGGAAAGAGTTGGAACGGTGGCTTACCGAGTGGGTTTACCGCCGCATCTTTCGAATTTGCACAACGTTTTCCATGTGTCGCAACTTCGAAAGTATGTTTCGGATCCATCTCATGTAATCCAAAGTGACGATGTGCAAGTTAGAGACAACCTTACGGTAGAGACTTTACCGGTGAGGATTGATGATCGTAAAGTGAAGACGTTGAGAGGCAAGGAGATACCTATCGTGAGAGTCGTTTGGACGGGAGCGACTGGTGAAAGCTTGACGTGGGAGCTTGAGAGTAAGATGCTGGAGTCTTATCCAGAGTTGTTTGCTTGAGGTAAATTTTCGAGGACGAAAATCTTTTAAGTGGGGGAGAGTTGTAACGCCCACTTTCGTTTAATCGTTTATTTAATCGAGTTTAGGTGATTATATTATAATTATATAATATATGCATGATTTTGATATGTTTTGATGATTTATGATGATTTGATCGATGACGTGATGAGTTATGAGTTTTGGAAGATTTGATAAGGATATGAGAATTATTTTATTGTTAAATAAAATAAAGATTTGAAAATAATATAAAATATTTAGTTAAGGGCTGTTTTGATATTCTAGATAGTTTTGGGGGAGAAAGTGAGATAAGATAAGTAATTAAGAAGAGATATAAATAGGGAAGACCTAATTTTTAGAAAAACATTGTTGTACGTACGTTTTTGGAGAAAAAGCCAAGAGAAGAGAAACCAAGAGAGGGGGCTGCGATTTCTTCATACAAGGTAAGGGTGAGACTAATAATTCAATAACGTTGATTGTTGTAATTTTGATGATTAATTGACAAAGTTAGGATTGATTTAGAAAAGTTTTGGAATTAGGTCAAAACCCTAAAAATTGATGATCAAACGGTAAAACTTGATTAGATTGATGTAGAAACCGTCCTATAATCTTAGAACATGTTTAGGATGGATTATGGAATCAATATTAGGCTTTGAACCATGTTATTTGATGGATTTTCGAGAAAACCCGTATTCTGCCCGAGCTTCTGTTCATCGCTCGCCTTGGCGAGGGATGATTCTCGCCTCGCGAGCGTTTCTGGCATCGCTCGCCACGGCGAACAACCCTTCCTCGCCTCGCGAGCTTAGGCAGAGAGCATGTCATATTTTGTGTTTCGACCTTTTTAGTTGGACCTTGGATGCCTTAGAGTGCCTGAACATACCTAGTTTTGATTAGGAATGAATGTAGGATCAGATTGAACCCATAACAACACTAGTTTGGGAGATGAGTGGTACTCGCCATGGCGAGTAAGAACTCTCGCCTCGCGAGCACAACTAGAATTTAGATGCTTGAGTGTTTGTGCGATCTGTGTCGCACGTGTTGATCAAGAGTGAACCCCTAATTGGTAATGAAACCTAATGATGACGTTTAATGCAATCTGTAAAGCCTTTAAGACATGTTGTCGTTAATTAAGCATGATTAATGTATTGTACAATCATGTAAGATATGAAAGTTAATTATGATGCAAATGATTGGCTGTTGATATAATGATATCATCTTGTTATGTGACTTGTTTATGCTGCTTCCGTTATTTAACTAAGTGCATATGGTATATGATGAAGTTTAGCTCCAAATTATTGGATGCATGTTGATATGTTGAATTACGGTGTTTTGTTGTTAAGAGTCCATGCATAACATATCATTGAGCTTAGTCCTCACCACGTTTATTAGGAGCTTTGTCCTCCGCACGTTTTATAGGAGCTTTGTCCTCCGCACGATTAAAGTATATTAATACTTATGATGACGATTGGTACCACATGCATATAAGGAGTCTAAGAGCATTGTCACATTGGCATGATTAAGATGCCTTGTTGATAATGATTGAATATGTGATTACGTGATAAGTGTTTATCAATTATGTTATGTTGTTCATGATAATTGGATATATGATTACGCAATAACTGTTTAGCAATTATGCAATGTTGTTAAAGAAATGATTATGATGTTAATTTATGATTCGCAGTTACATTGATTAATGTTATTTTGTTATGAAATCTCACCCCTTCTGCTTGAAAATGTTGCTCTTCGTATGGGTAACTTGCAGGTGATCGTGCTTAGTGTGCAGTTGCCGTCGTGAGTGGCCTTGCCTTCTCTGTGTCGTCTAGGTCGCTCTGATACGTAACGGGATGGGGTTATATGCTATAACATGCTTCATTCTTTTACGTGAACTGCTATGATAATTTCTGTTTTGATTAACTCTTTTGAGATACTTTATTGGGGCCTGCGTGCCAAACTGATTTATGGTTAATGAACTAATATTCCGCTGCTATGTTAAGATATTATGTGAAAGTTAAATTATTATTTAACTGTTTTTTTGGATTACGTTTCTATGTGATATCCCGTTTATGGTTTTTACTCTGATAAATGTTTAAGAAATTTGTATATTGGAAAAACGGGGTGTTACAAGTGTCACTGTTGTAGAAAATAATGTTTTGTTTTGCATACATGTAGATGGAGTTGTAATTGCTAAATAGTTACTTAGATGAAAATTGTACATTTGAAGGTTATGTAAAGAATATGATGTAATTTATCATGATTATAGGTTGAACGTGTATTGGTAGAAGTTTTGTTGGTATTGTTTGGTTCAATGTTTGTATTGTGTACTTCAATTGCAAACCCTCTTTTAAAGAACTGCAACTATTTGTGGAAATTTATGTGTATGTTTTGTTTTTGACCGAATTTATGTGTATGTTAATGTATGGATTCTTGTGTTTTTTACTTCATTCAATGTTTATTGTAAATTTTATGATATGATATACACCTAGAAGATAGACTTCACTCTACACACTTTGATTCCATGCATGTTACCCTCCACCCCATTCTGTTGAGTAAGCCAATAGAGATGTAAAGTAACAATAGTTCGTCATCTCAATCTAGCAATAACTAATTAAGTCTAATTGTAGGTCATCTGAATTAGAGGAGAGGTCGAATCTTTATCGATCAATGAACTAACTTCAATTTAATCAATCACAAGTTAAGCCTTAAATTAGTTCATCCGATTCATAAAAAATATCAAACTTTTGTTGACCAATGAACTAACCACAACTTATTTGATCACAAGTTAAGTCTCATCGTAGTTCATTTGATTTGTCTTATTAATTTTTAATACTATCTTTTAATTAAACACTATCTTAAATATTGTAATAATATGGTTTTCAAATTATTAAATCTTAATTATGTATCATGTTTGTTATTATTTTCTTTAAATAATAACAGAAATCCCACGTTCCAATTTAAATAAATATTTTGAAAAAATAATTTAATATATTGATGAACAAAATACTCAAACTTACGTTGCAATTGTTTCTGAGGTACAATTCTAAATTTGCACGTTTTAAATTTCAATTGAATTCAAGATTAGCTCTTATTCAGTTCTATATTTTAAGAAAAGGGTCAATTATCGATCCTGTCAAGGTAGTGGGTCACTAGTTGAACCCGTACTAATTGAAATGCATGATTGTTTATTTTTTATGATACGAAATGCATGATTGTTGGTGTACTTTATATAAGAAAAATTAAATTTAATGACAAATAATTTTATATTTAAAAAATATAGGGTTAATACCTCAAATAACCCCTCTAATTTGGGCAAGGTGTAAAAATAGGCCATGTAAAAAGACACAAATTTCAATGGTATAATTTTTTTATTCTTCATATTTTAACCTGTTACAAGGCTATTTTTATACATTTTTTAATCCTTTACTTGGACTATTTGAAATATTAACTCAAAAATATATCATAAAAAGGAAAACAAATATAAATTATGTTTCAATAATTATAAGTTATTATCAGAGCTAGGCTCATCAATCAAGATCGCATGACTCATTCCTACTATACTAGGAATAATCCTAAATCATCAACAAGACATTATGGTACCTACTTGGTCCTTAATTCATCAGCACACATACATTCTATTTTCCATGTCCCTCAATTGAAGAAGGCAGTAGAAAACCATCATGTCTGTCACACAAGAATTACTTGTGGATTTCAAGATGATGGATTATTCTGCCAAATAAACAAGGAAGAACTAATACAATGAGACAAACATTCCTTACGTATCACACATCGAGCTCATGAATATATTGTTGTGTTCCCCATGTAAGACTTTGTGAACAAGTGAAATGGTTTAGGTAAAACTATCCCAAATGAAGACGTAGTTAATAAGGTAGTGTTGAGTTATGTATTTTCTTCAAGTTCTTTTAATTAAACGTTTTAATTGAACGAGAAGAAAATATATTCAAAAATAACTTAAGGGAAAATTGTTAGAAGTAAAAACATAGTTTCAACCATCCATTTCTTGTGTTTTTCATAACCTTAAGTAGCAAAACAATGATCATATAATTCGAATAACATAGGAGCTTGTTGAGAGAAAAATTGCACAAGGCATCGTCATGTGTATCTATAGAGAAAATGTAGCTTGATCTTGGAGAGATGTCTCATTTGTAGTTAACTTTGATTTGATCCAATAATACACTCGATTAATGCATAAATTTTGTCATCTATTAATGATGCATGATTTCTACAAATAACTTTGCCAAGGGACAACAATATTATTCTTTTTTTATTTTATTTTAAAAAGATGCTTATAGAATTTCAATAATAATATTATTCCTTTTTTGTGATTTTTTCTTTTCTATTATGAAAGGTTATAAAATAGTGGAAATTTATTAAATAATAAAATGAAGGAAGTCTTATGATTGATAAGTTTTTTTATGTGATCTTTTTACAAAGTGTGTTAAAGTGACAAACACAATAATTTAATGTAGTTGAGAGAGATTCCATAATTATTCTAATTTTATGAAGGGTTTTTTTTTTATTTTTTTTTTATACAATTTTATAAGGCTAAAAACTATTTTGTTGGTGTAAGGAGAATGCCAACTCTATAAATTATAAAATGATAAAATCATTTGTTACATGCAAAGAGGGGATACATGGCTGGAATTATCAAGTTTGTTCATGTTTTGATTATATTTCTTTCTCTTTTTCATGTTGTAAAGAATGACGATGGTAAGTTACTTTTATTATTTACAAATTTCCTTATTCATAGACAATATTTATCCCATGTTAGTTGATTTTTTTTTTCATCAGGTTCTTTTTGTTTTAAAGATTCTGATTGTCCAGACGAGATGTGTCCGTCTCCTTTAAAAGAAATGTGTTATTTCCTTCAGTGTAAATGTGGTGTGGATACGATTGCTTAGATTACGTGACTACATGATTATGTATTTTTTTTTTGTTACATCATGATTATGTATTTAGTGTAACACCCTAAATCCAGACTTTAATTTATTAAATAAAAGGATGTTACAAAACTCATCATCTGTCATTCAATAAAGCAATAATAATTCATACTTCAACAACGGAAAATAATTCAACTTGTCATTTTAAGAAAAATATTCATGTCTTCAACATCAACAATGGGAATGACAAAAGTTTCACAAGACTCTAACTCAAATGGAAATTAAATTTCAACATTTTAACCTCAACCCTGGTGTTACAGATCAGAGCATACATTCATCAACTACATAAGTTCACTAAATAAAAACAACAAAATTAAATCCCCGTCACCACCTCTTACGCGTCCCGCAACTAGAACTTCTCATCCTGAGTATTTGTACCCCATGGATACAAACACCATAAATACAACGACAACAAAGGGGTAAGAATACACATCATAACATTTAATTGTGATACATTAATCAATTACATAAACACTCATATCGTCATTGATTTCCATTCACTTCTTATTCATAACTTCATCTAGATTACACATCTTCAACATATACATCATACACTTATGATTAGCAAGTATCACTACAACATTTTTTGGCTTTAGTAGTTCTTTTCATTAGCACATAAATCACATATGACACATATACATCATAGGCACATCATCAATACACATCACATACACCACATATATCACATATACATCATATACACTTAACATGAGCCATATGCAAATACACTTTGTTCCTAGACCTATATGCAGACCGATACCGGAACCTATCGTCTTTATGATCTATGCCAGGGTTGTGTTTCTGAACATACACCTATCTTTCGTCTTTCGTCTTAATGCAATATGATATGATGCATGCAGACTCACTAATCACCATATAGAAAATACATCATCAACACGTCATTCAACATATCATCTTTGCAACAAATAATTCATCATCGTATTTTTACTTGTCATTATAGAACAAGTATGTCTTTTGTCTTTATTCGTCTTAACTACATCTTTTGTCTTTAGTCGTCTTTAACAAACATCATCTAGTTCTTCATTTATCATCATCTTACATGAATTAATATATCACCATTTACTTCCCATCTTACATATATAACATCTCCTTTTTAATCAACATATTATATGCATTCTTATATAACGTTTTCATCCCTTGCTCGTTCATCCTCACCTATAGAATTCCTCACTCCACTTTTACTACACCTTACCCTCTGCGGTGTATTCTCTGCTTCGTCTTAGTTTTAATCCCTTACCTCATCATTACTTCCACTTATAAATTCCTATCTTCACATATTGACTCATCTTCATCGTCGTCTATTACCTTAGGCCACTAACATCATATATTCGTTCTACTTAGGTATTTTACTCTTTAATTTTAACTTATGTTATTAGACTCAATCTTTAATCTACGGTTCTTCTATTATCTTCGTCTCTTGTTTATGAACTAGTCCTAAAACAATCCCCCTTTCTTCACTTATCCCTTATCTTTTTTCTCATTTATCTCACTCTCTTCTAATCAATTCCTAACATGACTCACCTCTCTTACTACCCCTCATGTCATTCATTTACTTCATACACAACTCCCTATCTTCATTTACATTTCACCTTGACAATCCCCTTATCGTCATCAAATCTCTAAGTTCGACCTCGCTATTTACATCGTTATGGCCTTGTCTCATTATTCATAAGTAACTCTACATTCATCCTTACCGCAACTAACATCTCTCACCATATCCTTTTATTTCATCTACTCCTCTCTATCCTCATTTACCTACGCCTCATCGTATCTTCATCATTACCATTTACCTTGACTCATTTTCTCTTTAATTTGCAATTTTCCTAAGTTCACGCTCTTCACATAGTCTTGTCGCTACATTTACCCTTTACTCTAGTTTACTATTGTTTTCATCTTTATTAGTTCACGAGTAATCCTTTTACAACTCTCTCTAATTTTCTTAGGGAACCTTTCCTAACTTTGTTTTCGACCCTAAACTCGTCCTAAATCATCACCGTAAGATTACCCTATCATTCTGACCCTAATTTCTCATTAACCTATCGGATTATCTACTCTTTTTAAGGCCAATTCCAAAAATAACACCCTACACTAATTCTCTTCAATTCTAATGTTTCAACATCATCATCATGCACCTTCATCGTTGTTTTCTGATCGAAATTCACATCATAACAACATTAACAACTAAAGGGCTAAAACAACCCCCCATCATAGAATAAGGTACCATAAAGTGAAAGCAATCCCCCTTACCTCGAAATATCCAAATTTGTGGTGCTTGGCTCTCTTCTCCTTAGCTAGGGTTTCCCCCTCTTCTCAATTCTTTTCTCATGTTCAACAAGAATGTTTATTCTGATTTTCTATCTCTCTATTTATACTAGATTATTGGGCTATTCACGTATTATTATTTTCCTCTCTTCAACTTACCATAACTTTACTTCTTCTTTCCCCACTTATTTTATTACTTCTACTCTGCACCTCCCACTTCTATTTTCTCATCATACTAATCCGCATCACCTATCAATCACTATCACAATCCTATTTTTCTTGATAAGAGTATAATACTTGATTGCACTATCATCATAACAATATTTAAAACTCTACCTATTTAACATCATTAATTTAATAAAATAGAAATTCGGGGTGTTACATTTAGCGCCAGATTCAATATAGTACACAAATATTTTGCTAGAATATTCAATGAGTTATCATTTAGTTATTGTCTTGACATCCAATAATTAGATTTTTTTTGTTGTTCTAATTTCACGAACTTTGTAGTTACGACTTTGTACTACAAAATGATGGTAATAAAACGAAATAAGTCATCAAATATTTTTTTTTTTTTTTAGAAAAAGTATGCAAATAATATAATTTACATTATTTTACTCTCTTAAATTCGAAGATATCCACATGGTCTTCTTCAATTCAGGGATATCAAGTTTTTGTTCCAACCCTCAAGTTAATCAATATATCTTTAATAGTAAAGTCGAAAAATAGTTATTATGTTACTTCTATGTCCAATTTTATATTTATATCATAATGTTGTTACATTTATGATTTTTCTCATACTTCAATTTATATTTCTCTTACATTTTAATTTTTTAAAAGCTACACAAGCTTTGTTCGCTTTTTAAAAATATGGAAAACTAGAATTTTACTACAAAACTATAATAATCTACTACAATAACTATACATGTATTAATCATGCCAACTATAAGATATACTATAATTTATGTAAATGACAAAATTATTCTTGTAAAAATATATTTAATTCATTAAAATTTGAATTCAAATTCTCATAACTTTTTAATTATTATTTATTTTAAAATTCTAGTTTATATATATATATATATATATATATATATTTATATATTTTTCTTATACTATAAATAACAAAATTACCTTGTGATATATTATACATATTTTTAACACTATAAATAATTTTATTTTTTAGTTTAACAAAAAAGTATTTTTTATTTAATATAAAAGTATATTTTATTTATTTATATTTTAAATTAAACTTTTTAAGGGAGGGTGAGGAAATTATTTTCTTATATTATCATAATGTTTAACCTTATCAGTTTTTCACTCTCTTCATAAATCTCCTCTCCCTTCTCTCTAAGACAACATCTCGTATGCCACCACTGTCAAGACGTTATTCCGTGGTGGTGCGATCGATTCAGTTGGATTCATGACACCACGTTCAAACCAGGATGGGTCTTGTACCTGATGAGAGATATTTGAAACGACGTCATGTTCCTTGTTCTTGATCGTTTATGCCTTTGGTCGTCATCGCAGGGTCGTGGTTCATTGCTTATTTGGTTTCAATCTAGGTTGGGTTCTGGATTCAGTTGTTGTTTGATTAAGTTCCACGTTGGGGTTTTCGATGGCTTCACCACGACTATTCAAACTATCGATGTTCCAATGGTGTTTGGTTAATTTTAAATTGTTGATCCTTGTTTGTGAGGCGTTAGGTTTGGAACCTCTCCATTAACTAGACTCGCTCCGGTCTAGGTTGATTTCAAGACTGGGTTGGCTGGTGCATGTACTCATTATTCTTTTGAATCCATCAGTGTTTTGTTGGCTCTCCAAGGAACTGTCTTGGTTTAGGTCCTGCTAGCTTGGATTCAAGTATTCTCGGGATTTAGTTTTGCTCAAAAGAGCATTGGCTATGCGAGTTGGTGCTTTTGGGCATTTTAGGCGAGTTGGTTAATTTTGATTCATTAATTAATAGATTAAGTTCATCAAGTTTATAAGACAAACCTCTTTTTTTGTACCTATCAACTGAGTTAAACTCACGAAGACATAAAACAAACCTCTTTATTATGGAAGTACTGGATGTAGCAATTTTTCAATTGTAAACTTATATAGGAATAATTGTGTGTTTTCATCTTTCCCTTTTATCACCTGCTCCCAAGTGTCCCCTGGGTTCAAGTTTGGGTAAGTTGAAAAGTAAAAAAAAAAATCTTTCCCTTTTTTATCTTTACTTGGAATGTTCTGCACACTTTTTCTTAACATGTATTTAATTAAAATGAAAAGAAAAATAGACTTTTGATAAATAACTTAACGAAAACTTTAAAAAGTAATATACTAAACCCACTTTCCATTTTATGAGTAAATACGAGTGACGTTGGACACAAAGTGTGTAACTGTAATACCATGTCGGTGAAAGAAATATATGCTACAAACAACATTAGCATTTAACATACTAAGAAAATTGTGTAAGCAATGATTTTGTAGGAACATATTCCATTCGATCACTATTATAAGCAAAATTTCACATTTTAGATACATTGAATAATTAATGTATCTAGTTTATGATAAAGACTAAATATATTAATTATTCAATGTATCTAAAAAGTCAGATTTTGCTTATAATAGTGATCGGAGAGAGTAGTTATTTTCATATCTGTATGCTATATCCATGTATCAATTAATTCTAGATTCCTTCATGCAATATAAAGTTGATTTTTTTACTCAAAATTATATTCTTTTTTTATTTACCGCAAAGTTTCTTAAGACTAAGCAAGTCATCAAAAAAATTTAAAGCAAATGAAAATATATTATCATCTCATTTGGTTTTTTCTGTACAAATTATCATCTCATTTGTTTTTGGTACAATCTCATTTTTTTTATTTAATTCCCTAACATGTGTTGACTTGAAACCTTGGAGTGATGTCAATTTTAGCAGGTTAATTTGACTTCATCGTGTCATACTTGCTATATTTCTCAAAAAATAATGAACCAAAACTTTACCGAGGAAGAAAAGATATATCCTATAGAAACAAATCAACTTTACTTGACTTTGGTTAATAATAATTTTAATTGTTTTTTATAATAAACAATTTTTTTCTTAAGATTTAATCGAAATGTAATATTTTTTATAATAAACAACTTTACTTGACTTTGGTTGATAATAATTAGTCCTTGCTTGAAGGCTAAATATACACCATGTCTAATATGAGATGGTTGCTGATCGTATAACAGGCTCACGAGATTTTTTTTTTTGTCCTTTACTTATTTTTTTTGGGGTTATCAGTCATTTACTAATTGTTTATTTGCATTTGTTTATTTGCTTTCTTTTAAATTTAGTTATAATATGTTAATTGAAAATCTTTTTAGATTTGACTTAATGGTTGTTATTTCAAATCTAAAAATGATATTAGAGCAAAGAACTCTATGAATTGTAAGTTTTTTTTTTTTTTTTTTTATGAAATGAAGAAGTTTTTCCTAAATTATGATGAAGATATTTTTGATCCACTTGCAAAAAGTACAGCACAAACCCAAATCTTTTAAAAGGGAACACCTTAATTAATATAGCCCTATAAGATCCAATTGCGTTAATCTTTTGAAAAAAGTTGTTTATTCGGCTTCATCAATATTGTGTATGAACTGTAGATCGTGCGTGATGCTATTTCGCGGTGCGACTTCGTCGAAATGACATTACGTAGGCTTTTTTTTTTTTTTTTTGACACTCTTGAAAAACCAAAGGAGGAAACTCATATTAGACTAACGATTTAATGTCTCTGGGTTATATTCTTGGGTTGAGAAGCACTTCACAAACAATTTGGATAGTGAGATCCCATTAGAGAAAGGATAAAAAAGTTTTCTCTCATTTTCTTAGTGAAAAATGGATAGAAATTAGGGTTTGTTTTATGTGATTTAGGATCTAATTTCTTGTAATTTCGTTGTATCACTCGATTTGAGGGTTGAACTATGTTAACAAATTTTTGTGTGTTGTTTTCTCTTCTCTATTATCTTTGTTGTTTGAATAAGCTTGTGGTTTTACTTCACACTTATATTTTGTTATGTTGTTGTTGTTGCTTAAAGCTACTTTGATTGGGATGTTATTTCCTTTTGCTCCACACATTTAAAGTTTATTGATGTGGTTTTAAGTTCAAATTCACAAGACGAATGTGTGTAAGGTTTAGTTGTGACATTGTATGGTGTCGCGTCACGAGACGAATGTGTGCAGAGTTGTGTATTGTGATACCTTTGTGCACTGATGAACTGATTGTCAAGTATCCTTCCCAACTCTATTTTCCACCATTGTTGTCCAATGCCGACTGACGCGAGGAATTGCACCACCCCGAAGCACCTTGGAAAATAATCAGTTTTCTCTTTGGTTCTTCACTTATGTTATTATCTTTTACTTTAATATTATTGTAATAGATATGTATCAAGAGCTGAATTTGATTATTGCAACACACTTGTTTCTCTATTGTGCATCTTTCGGTTCCATATGGCAGCATATAAGAAATTAGTTGGGCATTTCAGGAGTTGATCCGCTTACTCTACATGATCATTTCTTTTAGTTTACTAACTCTATTGGAATGTCACGAAAACGACGTTCTTTTAAGCAGTTTTGTGGCTATTGTGTGTGTGGATAGTTTGGAATGAACGCAACAACAGAATATTCAAGAATACTCAAACTACCACGACAGATCTTTTAGAAAAGGTTAAATATCAATCTCTGTGGTGGCTTAATGCTCAAAACGCCAATTTTGTTTATGGCAATTATAACTGGTGGTCGGACTCGTACTATGTTTGGGTATCGACTGGCCTCTCCTTTGTAATTATACAGTGACTATTTGTTTTTGGGGTGGTCTCTTTAATACACCTTGTGCTTTAGAGGATCCATCGCCAGTGTTAATATATTCTATTTTTTATTCTTAAAAAAAAAAAATTGATTATAACTAGTTTATGTTTAATGTGATACTCACTAAGTCAACGTGTATTTAAAATTTAAAGGAGAGACAATTTTTAAAAATAGTAGGGACTTAAAACATGTAACTTTTTTTGTTGTGTGATTAATTTGGGCATGACATAAAGTAGAGACCGATTTATGGACCAATTATAAATACCAAGTTAGTGACCATTAGAATGATATTTTGGTCTCGAAAAGAAATTTATCTAGTAGTTGCACAAAACATGGTCACATGTTTCTACCAAGCAAATGTAGCTAGATTTTAGAGAAATATCTCATTTGGTAAGTAACTTTGTATCCAATAATACACTCAATTAATGGGTAAACATATTGTCACTTTGTTGTATTATTTCTAAAAAAAAATTTGCAATTGTCAAATAATATTATTATTTTCTTTTATTTTCCCTTTCATATCATGAAAGGTTATAAATAATTGAAATTTAGTAAAAAAAAATAAAAAATAAAACGAGAATGATCTCTTATGATTGGTAAAATTTTTGTATGACGTTTGATGTGTTTAAGAGACATTTAATGACTATTATAATTTTACAAGGGTTTTTCTTTTATGATTTGATAAACACTAAAAATTATTTAGTTGATAAAGGAGAGGATACGTTCTATAAATTATAAAGTGATAAAATCGTTTTTTTTATAGGCATAGGGTGGAAATATGGCTAAAATTATCAAGTTTGTTTATGTTTTGGCTATCTTTTTTTCCCTTTTTCTTGTTGCAAAGAACGTCAATGGTAGGCCATTTTTATCATTTTCTAATTTCCTATTTACTTCGCACACAATATTTATTCCATTTTAGTTACATTCTTTTATTCTTTTTTTTATTACGTCAGGTTGGACATGTGTTGAAGATTCTGATTGTCCAGCAAATATATGCCAGCCTCCCATGCAAAGGATGTGTTTTTACGGTGAATGTGCATGTGTTAGGAGTAAGTTTTGCACATGATTATGTATTTAGTGCCAAAACCAAGAGAGCAAACAAATGTCATGCAAGAATATTTCATGAGTTGCCATTTAGTTATTGTGTAGACAACTAATAATTTGATTTTTTCTTTCTTTCTAATTTTATGAACCATATAGTTATGGCTTTGTACTCTAAGATTATGATATTGAAATGAAATAAGGCAGCAAATAATCTTATTTAAATTTTGTCTTTTGTATCTTTGATTTCAAATATATCGAAATGACCTTCAATTTAGGCATATTAAATTTTATTTTCAGTCCTACCGTCTATTTTTTTTAAGCAAAGAAGGAAACCTAGTAGTGTGCTAAAGCTCTCCTAAATATATAACCTAAAGAAAAAGGTGGTTCACAAATGAGGAGGGACCTAACCAAAACCTCCACATGGATTGATAAACCTATAGTTCGAATTCACAACATGATTGTGTGCAAGGTTTAGTTGTGGTGATGTATGGTGTCGCATCACGAGACAAATGTGTGCCAAGTTGTGAAGAATTGTGATATCTTTGTGTACTGATGAGCTGATTGTGAAGTATCCTTCCCAACTATATTTGTCACCATTGTTGTACAATGCAGACTGACGCGAGGAATTGCACCACCCCGAAGCACCTTAAAAAATAATCAGTTTTCTCTTAGGTTATTATCTTTTACTTTAATATTATTGTAATGGATATGTATCTAAGCTCATTGTGTCTATTTTATGCCTTGCTCGCTAAGAGCTAAAACCCTTTAATTTATGTTCGATATTGTGAAATTTGATTATAACTTGGTTATGTTTAACGGCAACTAAAAAAAATATGGTGATACATACCATACATTTGGTTAACCAAATTTTTTTAGAGCGGTACAAAGATGTTTACACATTAAGATGTCAACCTATCTTTATTCTATATTCAATGTGATACTCATTAAGTCAACGCGTATTTAAAATTTAAAGGAGAGACAATTTTAAAAACTAGTAAACCACGTGCATATTTTTTTTATAGGGAAGAAAACATGTAACTATTTTTAGGAAATGCAGGGAAGAAAACATGTAACTACTTTTTGTGTGGATTATAAGGGTAAATAAATAAATAATTTTCTTATCTTATCATGATGTACACCTAGGTCGTATCCAGATTAGAATTTCCTGATGGACATCTAGCTCATATCGAGAGACATGATATGCTATTTCAATATTTTTTTTTTTTAGAAATTAAACCTTGTCATCTCTACTTACACATTAAGTGAATAACAGTTTTTTCAATAGCTTCCTTAAAAAAAAAAACAGGTTTTTCAGTAGCTTTATTCTTCCAATTTTAAAATTATTATTTAATCAACGTGGACAGTGATATCTCTACATGTATATTACAACATAAACACTTTTCATGTCAACTCATTAAAAAAAGGTGACACATCATAGTGTTTAGGAACCAAACTTAAGGTTGGGGTCAAAATAGGACGGTTCGATGGCCCGGCGACCCCGGACACTCGTCCGGGCTTCAGCCCAAATCTTTTGCAATTTCTTATGTAAATTTCTATGAATTTCTTATATAACCCCTATAAATTGGACAATTCTTTAAATTTTTTGATTATTTGCTTGCAATTTCTTATGCAAACACATATAAATGTGTTGCAATTTTTTTTTTGCCCGGGCTTTACAATAATCCTGGCTCCGCATCTTAAAGTAAAGGGACTAAAATGTTTGATTTTGAAATGGGAATCAAGTTTCATTTGAATATGATAAAATAGAGATGCCAAAATTGCAAATAAGTGTTTTATCTTTTATTTGAATTTGTTTTCAAATATTTTTTCAATCTGTTTTCAAATAAAGTTGTTGATTTTAATCTATCTATCGAAAAACGAGGGTGTTTCTAAATGTAATAACAATTCTTTTAAAGAGTGTAGAAATTTTAAATTAATTTATAAAAGATTTATATATTTTATAGGTCAATTCTATAGTGCACAAATGAGACAAAGTCTTGAATCATGAATAAGTTAGTTTCCATCAATACATCAATAAATCTCTCCATTTAATTAAATAAAATATGACGTGGCTTATTGATACAATGGTGATAAAAACACATGATGCAAGACCATTTTGTTTATGCTTGTTAGACAACGTTTATTTTATAATATATTTTCTATAAAGAAAGTG
Source organism: Medicago truncatula (assembly GCF_003473485.1). Lineage (NCBI taxonomy): Eukaryota > Viridiplantae > Streptophyta > Magnoliopsida > Fabales > Fabaceae > Medicago > Medicago truncatula. The sequence continues at coordinate 30,808,400 of NC_053046.1, forward strand.
TATCTTCTATAATCTTAATCAAGTCGCGTTTGACATTATATATGGATATTTTTATAGGTTGGGATTCAAATCATGATCTGAGACGGCACGAGAGACTAGCCTTATTCGCTAGACTCAACATGTGTTAGTGCGTATCACTAATTTTAAGCGTTGATAACAAGCGTATACGATAAAATAGATACTCCTCCGTTCTATAATGATCGACTCAGTTGACTGTTTCATATATACCAATACACAAATTTGATCTTTAATATTTTTAATTATTTATTAGAAAAAATTATTAAAAATTTGATGTTTCAAAAATATTTATGAAGACAAATCTGACAATATCTTATATGCTACCATTTATCTTTATATTTTAGTCAAAAAATATGGTCAATGTATGTCTCGTAAATAATACACATAGTGAAACTAGATGATTCGATGTGGGACAAAAAGAGTATATAATTAAGGATAGTAGAAAAAACGGATAGAAATACACATGTTGTAACATACTGTTTCTAGTCAATTATAAGATAACTAGCTTTCAATTTTCTCCCTAAAAAAAACTTATAATTTTCTATCTCCAAGAATAAGATTAGAAGAAACTTAATAAAATGAAAGCTTGAGAGCCAACACCATCACCATTGCAGATTAATCAAATTTCATTATATTCACTCATTGAACCTAACATCACCATAATGAGAGTTACAACAAGAACATTATAATCTGAATTCTTATTTTGATGATTTGATCTTGTTAGAGAAAATATTTTAATGGCTTTTCGTGCCTTTAGATCACAATCGGTATCAACACAAGGAGCATATAACTTAGCACACAAAACAACAGAGGAGCATGTTCCAAGCAAAGTTGCACAAAGCACGGTCGCATGTTTCTACAAAGCAATTGTAGCTGGATTTTGGAGAAATGTCTCAGTTTTATGGTGCAAAAATCTTATGAACCATACGTTACATGTCATGGTCGATAGCGTAGGAGATGATTCACAATTCAGCTGCAAGATTGATGTGAAGCCATGGCCCTTTTGGAGTAAAAAAGGATACAAAACATTTGAGGTTGAAGGGAACCACGTGGAAGTTTATTGGCATCTTCGTAACGCGAAATTCACAGTAGTCCTGAACCGAGTAGCGATTACTACGTAGTGTTAGTTTCGGACGAAGAGGTTGTTTTGTTGTTGGGAGATTACAAGAAAAAGGCATACAAAAGAACAAAATCTAGGCCTGCACTTGTCGAGGCGATGTTACTTCTGAAGAAAGAAAACATTTTTGGGAAGAAAAGTTTCTCTACGAAGGCGAGGTTTGATGAGAAGTTAGAAAACAAATATTACATTTTCATACGGTCAAAACACACAACCAACTCAAAGGGTGTTAACTGTTAAACATTGTTCATTCTCTATGTTAACATGCCCCCTCCATTTTAAATTATAAGCAAAAAGCAATCAATTATCACTTAATAAAAATACCAAAACATAATAATTTGGAGTATAGCTTTTTGTGTTCTGCTCTGAATTAGTTTCACACAAATAAGTATAAACAATTTTTATTGATTATTGGTTATGGAGAAAATAGGAGAGAGTGTAAATTGAATATAATTTGCATTCAATTTTATCATAATAAGTAAAAAAAATTAGAAAGTTGTTTTTCTAAACATGATTAAATAGGGTAAAAATTTGTATTTTTTGCTTATAATTTTAAGACAAAGAAGATAACTGTTTTTACTATTTAGGATTGAAGGAGGATAGAGTTATGAAAGTATAAGAAATCTTTCAAAAATAAATGAAACTATATGAAATATTAAGTAATACATGTGCGCACGCACGCACGCAAACATACACACATATATGTACAAACATACACACACATATATGTATCAGTATATTAAGTTCATTTCTTTAACTATAAAATTCATAATAGTTGTACTTTATTTTATTTACTTCTCATCGACAACTAAGACACGTAAGGAGACATAACCAAATATTAGGAATGAAAAACATATATATATATATATATATATATATATATATATATATTGGTGTGAAAGACGGAATTCGATCTGCTTCCTATTAGTCCTCTCCCATTGATATGTTAAATGTGACCAAGATCAAATTATTCCAACAAAACATGAATCTTAGTAATTCAGTTACAAATAATAACATAGAAATATAGTGTTGAAGTCACATTAAAACAGATAATTATGGTTAATAAACATAACATAAGAAAAACATAAGCTTATGAGAGTTATTGTTCTAACAAAAGGTGACCTAAAAGTAGTCAATTATTGATGCAGGCATTCGGGGTGAGTGTCTAGACATAACAATCGATATTGCTCATGCAATAACTTACCTTCATATGTACACGAGTATGTCACATAAAAAGCAATAATATATTAGAACATATTTCAATTGTTTAAAAAATTTAGTGTATCTAACTGTACTATCTGGGAAGGCTATTAGCAATATCTGTTCAAGTAACCTTAAGAAACACATAACTTAATAAACATAACTAATAGATGGTTATATTGTCATTGATCGAATTAGAGTTAATAAAATAAACATAACATAAGAAAAAGGCTAATAAACATAACATAAGAAAAGGTATAGGCGGTGAGACATGAAAGTAATTTGTACGAAAAGGGAGAAAATCAGAAGAAAATTAAGAAATTTCATTATCCCATATCCATCACCATGCTTCTCTATTCTAGCAGGAGAGTAGCTCACTTCCACCACCGGCGACGGAGGCGGAGGGTGAAGGAAGGATGGTGCAACCAACACCACACTCAACCGGTAGTAGTTGTGGAGAAAAAAACTTAAATAAATACCGATTTGTTCACATGGTGAAATCAGAGGAAGTAGAAGAATGAGAAGAAAAAAAAAAAAAGGCGTTGATGAACATAAGTGAGTGAAAGTGAGAGTAAGTGAGTGAGTTTCATGTCATATTTGAAGAAAAGAAAGAAAATGGAGAGATTGAGTGAGAGGATATGCATGGGGGGAGGTGTGTTACAGATAGAATGAAAAATGACAAAAAATGAGAGGAAAGAGAGAGAGGTATGTGTTGTTTTGTTTGAAGAAAGAAGATGAAAAACTTAACCGAGTCATAATATATGCATGGGCGGTCCCATTTTGTTTTGTGAGACCCTTTCAATGGAACAGTTTCTCTGTTTTTTTTTTTAATCTTTGTTACATTTATTATTATTGTGCATTTATTTAATAACATAAACAAAACAAAAACAAAAAAGAGACAATACCAAATAAATTGGAAAATCATATTTCTACATGATAAAATTATTTGAAAAATAATTTTTGTAGAATTATTTTGTGACAATTTTTATCTTTTATACTCATATCATGTTCCTCTTTCTCTCTATTGTTTCTTACCATTAAGAAAAAATGAATTAGTGGGTTTTTATTAATGAAACAAAGTGATTAGAGTTAAGTGGTTAATGAACTTCACTAAAAGACAAGTCATAACATGAATACGATTTATGAGAGTTAGTTTGCGTTAGTAGAACTCAAATCGTATGGAACAACACAAATCGTAAGAAACAAAGTGATTTTTTCCGATACTAATTTCAGTGAATTAGTTTGTGCTTTTAAGAAAATAATAATAAAATTTTGTATCATAGTAATAAACAATAGAAAACACAATATATGGAAGTTTCTTATTATTCCAAAGATCACTTGGACTGAATAGGACCGGAGAAAACGATTTGTGTGCATAACATAACATATGACTGCAAGGCAAGAAAGAGGTTGGGACCAGATATAAACATAAACATGTGACTGCACTATAAGAAAGACCTTAGGACCGCATACCATTACATATGTATGATTCCACAAAAGAGGTTGGTATAACAATTGTTCCAAAGGATTGAATAAAGTGCTAGCTTGGACAAGACTAATTAATTTTAGAAGTAATGAAACCTAGTTTTGACAATGGTAAGTTATTTTCTTTTTGGTTAAATTAATTTATTCTATTAGCTCTTGAGGTAGGAGGAATTTTAATATGGTCATAACACCAAATAAATAGTGTTTGCACACACATATAAAGAAGCATTTTCAATAGTAAAAATGAAATTGATAAAAAAAATGATTGAATATTTTTAGAATAATTTATTTACGTGTGTTCGCTCAAAGACTATTTAGCTGGTCTTATAACCATAGATGTGTGTATTAAATACTTTTGTATAAAATAATTTGCTCGTAGCTCACAAAATCTTGTTTCATTAGAAATTTAAGATTGTATGTTACATTAATTTATATTTTAGCTTCTCACCATTTAATTTTTAATGCAAGGATAAGTAAAAGAGACTAATAGTGAAAGAAAATAACATACTAATCAACAAAAAAGGATAAGTAAATGATAGAAACAATTTGGAAGGGCCATCAATGATCATCATTTCATTTTCAACTATGTTATTTTCAACTTCAACTCTATTGCTAACAGTCACATGAATGATGCACCACACCACATTTCTATTTTGGTATATTCATCTTAATCACATTACTATGAATTTTCTTCTCTTTTTAATTGGCATAAATAATTATGTGTTATTATCATATGTATTATTTAATAATGTGTATTGATGTGTTATTTGACGATGTGTTATTTAACGATGTGCACAAGATAAAATATTCGACGATGTATTATTTAATGATGAGTTATTTGAAGATGTGTTGACATAAATATGTGTTATATATAGATGTGTTATTTGAAGTTGTGTGATTTAAAGATGTGTTATATAAACATGTGCTATTTGAAGTTGTGTGATTTAAAGATGTGTTATATAAAGATGTGCTATTTGAAGTTGTGTGATTTAAAGATGTGTTATATAAATATGTGTTATTTAAAGATGTGTGATTTAGAGATGTGTTATATAAAGATGTGTCATATAAAGATGTGTTATCTAAAGATGTGTATTTGTCGAGTCATATAAAGATGTGCATTGTTGAGTCATTACTTGGTGTTCATGCATTCATGGTCAGTCTAATTTAAAGATCGGGATAAATCAGTAACATACCTCTGATATACAAAACTGGTACCACATGCATATATAGTCGAGTTAGCGACATTGTATTCACTGTCAAGCATATTTGAAGATATAGTATATTTAAAGATGTAGTGGATATAAATTAATAATATACCTCTGATATCCAAAATATTTAAAGATGTAGTGAATTTGATTATATATTTAATGATGTGTAATTTGTAAATTATTTGATAATGTGGCATTTAACGATGTGTAATTGATCTGTTATTTAAAGATGTGAAATTAATTTATGTTCTATTTAAATAAGTGTAACTATTTTAAGATGTGATATTCAATGATGTGCTTCTATATGATTATGTGTGAATGATCTGTATTTTTTTAAATGTGTACTTGATATACTTAAATGGTGTTGATACTTGTATGTTGTATAAGATGTTGATTCATGCATATTGATTTTTATAAAACGAAGGTTTATATTTAAATGTGAATATTATTCGTATGTGATGTATACATGCCTAAATGTAAATGATGAGTTCTTTGTTATGGATCTATACATGTGTTTATGCATTTCTTATGTTGAATATATTCTCACCCTCTAGTGGCGGGTTGGGCGCCTACACACTTGTGGTGTAGATTTGCAGGAAAAAGAAGCTAAGTAGCATTGAGTAGTTGGAGACGTCGTTGGCGCTTACCCATTTATTTAGTCACTATTGTTGGAGTGTTATAGATTCAAATGCTCTGATTAGTAACACCGGAGTCGGGACGATTTGTTTTTGTTTTTAGTCTTTCCTTTGCTTTAGAATTCAATTTGAATTCAGCTTTGTTGAAGATTCTTAATGATGTGACAATTTTATTAATGTTTTTTTTTTCTTTCTAGAATTATTCAGCTGCGATATTTTTGAAGTTATAAATAAAATTGTTTGAATTTTTATGAAGATATGTGACACCCTTGCATGTTTATTTATTTTGAATACATTTTTATTATAAAAATAAAATGTGGGATTAAGTTGTTACACCTGACACAAAGAAGCTTCTAGTTATTCTAACCACATGTCACCGGCAGAAAGGCAGTTTCGTACTCCTTATATGATATGATGCGAGAAATGGTGATATTACAACCACTTTATGACAATTGGTTGACAACTCTCTCATGTTTATATTATGTTTTTATTTTTATTTTCTATTGTTTTTGACTAATAAAAAGAGAGAGAAAATAAGTTGTCATAAAATTTGTCTCAAATGATTGTTCAAATATTATTACTGATAAGATAATTTGGTCTGTAATGATATTTTAAAAAGAAAAAAATGTGTCTATTTATCTAAATTTGTAATTAGGTGACATAATTGGTTATTGTCGGCCTGTTTTAAATTCTTCCTTTAGAAACTCCCATTTTAAGTTTGTTAGGAGACCAATCGATAGGGTTGTTTGTGCTCTTGTAAATGTGATCGTGTCTTTAGCTATTTTTCATATTTTTATTGATACAAACAGAAAGACAGACATTAATATTCTCTTGACTTTGCAAATGTCTTGTTCATATGTGATGGAATTGGTCATTCTAAAGACCACCTATAATCAATTTGGACGAACACTTGTAAATATTGTTTTCGAAGTTGGATGAATTTAAAGGTTGTGGATCTTGATTTATTGTTGACCTTTGGTCATTGAAATTTTAGTTTGGTTATTAGAATTTTAATTTGGTTTTGTTAATGACTCAATGTCTTCTAAAAGTTCAATAATGTATCATTAGAGTGTTGCTAGCTTATAGTAAAATATGAATGGGGAATGTTCCAACCCATGATCATTTTGATTACAGTTTTGATATTTTAACATTTCAATGAATGAAGCTTATTTCCTGTAAAAAAAAAAGACACTAATATGTTCGTCTATTTTTTTTTTTTTTGGTACAATGTTCGTCTATTTTTTTTTATATTGCGCTTAATTGCATTGATACCAATTTCGGCACATACGATGATCAAATATGTTTAACAGATAAAATTAAATAAACTTTTTGTAGTGTTCATTTTGTCCAGAGTGAGTTGTTCTTATTCTGTTAGAATTTGACTAATTTTTAAGTATCATTAAGAAATCTCCGTGAAAGACTAATTTTTAAGTATCATTGAGAAATCTTCATAAATTTAGCTTAGTTGGTAGAGATATTAGATATTATATGCAGGGGTCGGAGTTCGAACTCCAAACACCCTACCTCTCCATATTTAAAATGTGTAAGCTCTAACCACTAGGATACTTGAGAAGAAAAAAAACATCATTGATAAACTTGGATCTCAAGGATTTTGCACCTAAAGAAACAATTATTTATTAGTTAATAGTTATTCTAATAGAGACATTGTTTATCTTAACACATGGTTTGTTGTAAAAAAATTATGGTTGAGCAAACATTGATAAAAAGGAAACAGTGACGTCATTCATAATTGATTCACATGTATATGGATTAATTCTTAAAACAAAGTAACAAATAACTAAGGAATCAACATATAAAAATGCCAATTAAGGTAAAAAGTAACTACTCCGGACCGTGACTTGTAATCACATGAACTCCATCCCTTTTATTGTTATCCCTACCAATAAACAAAAACCTTGAAATATGCATGTAGTTTAGAGGAATGATATTTTGACATCCAATTTTTAACAATTTTTAGGGATAATCTTTTTCCTCAATTCTTATTGGATGATAACAATAGAGAGAGAAAAAGGAAGAAAAATAATAAAAGTATAATGAGAGTATAAAATAGAGTTGTCACAAAAGTTGTTGAAAATCGGATGTCAAAATATTATTCCTCATAAGTTTATTGTATGGGTCCCATCTTATTTTGTGGGACCATAATTTCATGCAATGCAATGTGCATCAGGTGACACCTTTGTTATTTTTTTTAACTAACCAACTTTAAATTGGTTGTACAAATATCATTTTTCATTGGTTATATACTAATATAATTTGAGTGAATAGGCACAAAAAAAAAACCCTCAAATTATAACTTTTGTTAAAAATCCCCCTAATTTTTAAGAAACTTCATAAACCTCTCATAAAATTGTCAAACGTTAGTCAATTACCCCTCTCCGTTTGTTTTGGCTCTTAAATGACTATTTTTTAATATTTTTTTCTTTCTTCATCTTCTTCCTACTACTTTTTTCATCATCTTCATCAATATTCATAAAAAATTTCAAAAACAATTTAAGAAACAACAACCATTAACAACATCATCATCTCATTAATATACATCAAGAACTAATTATAAATGTGCTAATTTAAAGAACTGATTATGCTATTTCTACAAAAATTAAATCTGCTTCTATATCTAACAACACTAGACTAGGGTCACATTCCAACTCTAATTTAAAGAAATAGGCTTTCTATGAAAATTGTGAAGTTCTTATGAGTGAATGAGTGAACATGTCCCTTGCATTCAACTTTAATACTTTTGAGAAAACAAGCTTTCTATGAGAAAACAACTTTAGATTTATAACTTTAACTTGGGAGGTGTTATTGTTGTTGATGGTGGTGGATGTGTAGTAATGAGATGATGATGATGTTGTTAATGGTTGTTATTTCTTAAATATTTTTCTAGATTTTTTATGAATATTGATGAAGATGATGAAAAAAGTGGAAGGAAGAAGATGAAGAAAGCCATAAAAAGTCATTTAACAACCAAAACAAACGGAGAAGGTAATTGACTAACGTTTGACAATTTCAAGGATTTTTTTGAACTTTCTTAAAAGTTATGGGGAGTTTTTGACGAAAATTATAATTTCATGAGTTTTTTTTACCTATTCACTCAATATAATTTGCATTTGATTAATGTTTTTCTTATTTCATCGATTAACAAAAATGTATGTTAAGACATGTTTTACTTGTTAAATGCAAATAATAACTCACCTTATATACATTTATTTTGGTTAAATTTTCGTTTGCAAATAAAACTTATATAGTTTCAGTCAATACTAATAAAACTTATAGTCTGACACTCCTGGTTTGATAAATTACCTCCTCTGTTGGCTTTCGACTTCTCTAGAGATAGAAATGACTTGCCTAATTACCGCTTTCCTTAAGATTTCTGATTTTTTATTGCTTCCTTTTTTCATATTTTTCTTTTGAAGGTAACGGCCTAGTCCCCCTTCTTTGTATTTATATTTTTCTTTTCTTTTTAATATATATGAAGTAGTTGGTATAGGATAGGAGTTCCAGTGGGGTGCCAACGTAGTTGGGATGTCTCTGGGCTCCTTGATGCCTCCCCTACTTCTTGTCTTATCCAAACAAAACAAAAAAATACTAATAAAATAATAAATAAACATTAAAATTTACTTTTGCGGTTCAATTTAGTTTTAAAAAAAAAAGTGATCTGAAATCTAATTTGATCCTAATAGTTTTTACAAAACACCATCCAAACGCTTTAAAAAATATTCAGTTTTTTTTTTACGGGTTTTTTTTAGCAGTTTAAAATTTTACTAATATATTAAATTGGATTAGATTTGAACACCCCAAATACAAAGAACAAAGTACCAAGATCAAAACACCCTACTTACCAAATCGAAAAACGACAAACTAAATTGTAAAAACATTTGAAAAAAATGTACTCAAATATTCCCCAACAAAATATTTGGCATTAATCCTAATATTTTGTCATCCTTAATATTGTTTAATGGGAGATCAAAAACATTATTTGAATCAGGAGCTTTTTTCATTGTCCTGCATTTAGAGAAGTAATTTTTATATGTTTTTAGATAAATACACAGAGTTGTTTTAAAAATACGACCAAAATTAAGGACGACATACGTCTTGTCGGTTCTTTTTAGTCAAACAATAGTTCTTTACCACGTAAAAATTATTCTCGGTTGGTAATACATACATCTTTTTGACGGTGATCGAGGTTTGAACACCAAACCTTGCATATTTTATGCACTATACCAACTAAATGAATTAAGCTTACGAGGACTCATAATACATACATCTATCAATGAATTATAGACTCTTGAAAAACTACAATTTAAATAATAGAATGTCATATAAAGATATAATATATTCAATAACATTTCCTAGTGTAAAATATAAAATGTATGACATTAAAAAAACCTGAAGAACAAAATTATTTTGCATTAATTTAGATATGGTAACATTAATAGTCATTTTAATTCCTGAATGTGTAACAAATAGCCACGATAGTCTTTTAATATATCAAATTTTTTAAAATAATCCTTAATTATACACTACGTTAGTCCAAATTGTCTTTAACGCTAAAATAATCATCAATGCTCACTATAATTCTTTTTATATAAAGATTAATATGACAGTATGAAAATAAACAAGTATATTGAAAAACTAATACGACAATATTAACGAAATATTTTAATGTTAATTGATTAATTCCTTAAAAAAAATATTTTGACCAACGAAGTACACAATCTATTTTAAAATTCTCATACATTAAGAGATTATTGTGGCTACTTGTTGTTAACACATTCAAGACCAAAATGAATACTAACCTTTTCCATTTTTAAGGATTAGATTAGATATGCTAGCATGTCGAACCGTACTTGGTTCTTGTTGAATATTTTATGCATTTGTTGTTCAATTTTTTTTATAGTACGTACTTGGCAGCTGTTGTTGATTTCTTTTCATAGAACATATTTTGATGTCATAAATTGTATTGTATGAAGATGAATATATTGTTGTGCTATAATTGGTGTTTGTTGTGTGATTTGATTTTCAGATTTCTAAGATAACTAACTTTCATATTTATAAGATAACTAACTTTCAGATTTCTCCCTAAAAATAAATACTTATAATTTTCTATCTCCAAGAATAAGATTAGAAGAAAGTTAGTAAAAAGATAGCTTGAGAGTTGAGAACTAAAAGGACATTCCTTATGCTCCCTTATCTTTCGGGTAAAATACTGTTTCTAGCCTCTAGATGGAGACTTTTTCTCCAAACAAAGAAACCAAAACAACAAACTTTCTCTTTCTCACCCCAAAATTCAGCCAAACAAATTTTTCTCTGTAAAAAAACCAATACCATCGCCATTGCAAGTTAATCAAATTTCATCATATTCACTCATAGAACCTAACATCACCATAATGAGAGTTACAACAAGAACATTAGAATCTGAATTCTTATTTTGATGATTTGATCTTGTTAGAGAGAATATTTTAATGGCTTTTCGTGCCTTTAGATCACAATCAGTATCAACACAAGGAGCGTATAACTTAGCACAGAAAACAATAGAGGAGCCTGTTCCAAGCAAAGTTGCACAAAGCACGGTCACATGTTTATACCAAGCAAATGTAGCTGGATTTTGGAGAAATGTCTCAGTTTTATGGTGCAAAAATCTTATGAACCATACGTTACATGTCACGGTCGATAGCGTAGGAGGTGATTCACAATTCAGCTGCAAGATTGATGTGAAGCCATGGCCCTTTTGGAGTAAAAAAGGGTACAAAACATTTGAGGTCGAAGGGAACCACGTGGAAGTTTATTGGGATCTTCGGAGCGCGAAATTCACCGGTAGTCCTGAACCAAGTAGCGATTACTACGTAGCGTTAGTTTTGGACGAAGAGGTTGTTTTGTTGTTGGGAGATTACAAGAAAAAGGCATACAAAAGAACAAAATCTAGGCCTGCACTTGTCGAGGCGATGTTACTTGTTAAGAAAGAAAACGTTTTTGGGAAGAAAAGTTTCTCTACGAAGGCGAGGTTTGATGAGAAGAGAAAAGAGAATGAGATTGTTGTTGATAGTTTAACAGGTAATAGTACTAATGATCCTGAAATGTGGATTAGCATTGATGGAATTGTTTTGATTCATGTTAAGAATTTGCAGTGGAAATTTAGAGGGAATCAAACTGTTATGGTTAATAAACAACCTGTGCAAGTTTTTTGGGATGTTCATGATTGGTTGTTTAGTGGTTCTGGTTCAGGACCTGGACTTTTCATTTTTAAACCAGGGCCTGTTGAAGATGAAAGTGAAAAGGAAGGTAGTGCTGTTCAAAGTTGCGAAAGTGATGATGGTAGTCTTGGTTATCATTCAACTCTTAATAATGCTACTTTTGAGTTTTGTCTTGTTCTATATGCTTATAAGATTGAGTAATAGAGTTAAGAAACCAAAAATGTATGATAGTGGAGGGTCACTAATTAGTAGCATGATTTTTTTTTTTTTAGCTAGTTTCATTTTTGAGTAGGTTGGAATGGATATTATTGCAACTATTGTTGCTAATTTAATTGGAAGACCTTGCTACATTGTATGTTTTTGTTGCAGACGATGTAAGTAAGATCGATCATAGAAGTGATTCATGATATGTATTTGACAGAATCATTCATCCATTCAGAATGAGAAAATTCTAATTGTTAGTTTTTGTTTTTTACATCATTTCAATGCTATTCAATATATGTGTTGGTGTCAGTGTTCTATGTATATCAGCAGTGTCTACGTGTCGTGTGAAGTGTCCGTGTCGGAGTTTGCGGTTTGTAGGTTAGAAGTCATCCATCTGTTTAAAACAACAATGAAAATAGGTTTATTATTTTCTAATGAATTAGACACAATGGATTCACAAAATATCCAACATGTTAAATACTAACTTATCAAGTCCATGCCTGTAGTGAGTTAGCAAATACATAAATGATGAAATTTTAACCGATCAAGCAAACAAATTCAAGAAATGTGTGTCGCATGGTTTTAAATTGTGGACTACAATCAAATTTGCAGCCGCAATGCAACGGTTTTAGAGGTTTCCATAACAGCACTGTAACCGCAATTGTGGCCACATCTATCGTATTTTACCATAATATTCAGGTCCACAGTTTAACCACAACCGCAATTTAAAACCATGATTTGAAGCAATTCAAACAATAAACAAATTTCATGAGTGAATATGATTAGGTGCAGAGAAAAACTTGTAGCCGTCCTCATCTTCAATACCAAATAACATATGCTTATTCGTTTTTCTGTGAAAAAGTTTCAGATTGATGAGATGTTAAGGCAGTAAGAGGAGTGGTTTCATCTTTAAAATCTTTTCGTATTCTCCACATAACTTCTGCACAATTCTTCATAGGTGGCCTTGAATGTATGGAAGGTGCAAGGTATTGAAAAGCTAATTTGAAAACCTTCTTTTATTAAGTTGACAACAGAAGATTTCCATACAAAAACTGTCAAACTTGAAATTGAAAGCCTAACAAACACAATAAAACACTAAAGTCTTAACAAAATGTCATTTATTCATCCTTTCCTATTCCTACTCTTAACCAAACAGTCAAGAGTGTGAACTCCACACTGCTAACCAATCTAAATTATTCTATAATAGAAAACGATGTAATCATCCCATGCTTTAGGAATACGAGATCCTGCAAAAATAAGAATTAATTTTAGTACTTGAAAATGTCATAAAATCAGTGCAATTTTAGTACAAGAAAAAACATAAACACAAGTAACTAATCATTTGATCAGGACATGTGATATGTATAGATTAACTTGACTATGAAAACTACGATGATGTATATTATGAGATTGATACTGTCTTTGATGACAGATTATTGAACATTGAGAAATGCAATACAAATTGTAGAAAATGTTTAGTTACACATATATCAACAGTCACATGGTTAACGAATTACAGCAGTTAATAAAGCAACTATCCCATTGCTAAAAGTTTTCATGATTCAGTTAAACCATAAAAGTGAAACTAACTAAGTAGGAAAGAACAGAAGTACCTGCTTAGCATTCATCCAGTTTAGAACAACTAGACATGTATTCACTGCTTCCACCACATGAACACTTTCAATATCAAAGCATTCAAGAATTTGGAATAGGTTTCTCTCCAAGATGGTAGGAACAATATTGACCCTATAAAGCCAACAAAAGTAGTGAAGAATCCTAGCCCCATGCTCATGTATAATGCTTCCAAAAATATTGAACTGTAATCTCCTGCATCAGTTATTGGCACTTGATGT